>NC_135664.1:72792052-73529422 GCF_964188315.1 Podarcis muralis | reverse complement strand
ATCAATTTCTAGACACACCCTAACAATCTCAACCTTCTGCCCTGCAGGTTCGCAGAAATGGATCCAGCGTTCCTGTAAGACTACCTTGCCATACCTTTGCAAATACAAGGCCACCGATTATGCCTGAAATGCCACCCTGGGCCTGAGAGGAACACCCAAAGACCTCCAGCTTCCCAACAGGTCCAAGGCCAGCCCGCTTTCATAACTACTCTGTCCACCTGCAGGAAATCTATTCCCTCCCCTCCTCTATTGGCCTGGAGCAGAAAAAACAAGAGGGGCTTCCCCAAGTAAATCCAGTTTGGACTCTTGATTCCACTAAGACCTAGCCAAATCCAGAGCTTGAGGCTGTGAGCAACAGTACCCCCCCCCCCACTGGGAAATTTGCCCCATGAGATATGAAACCTGTCTCACTTTTCTGCAGAGATGAGATGCTTTTGTGGACTGGTTAGCTGAGTAAACGAAGCTTTCCTTGTGCTTTGCAAAGTGATGGGGCCAACTTTGGAACCCCCTTTCCCAGACCACATCATGGAAATGCAAACCTTTGCAAGCTGTCTGCCCCCCCCCCCCTCTCTCTGGCCAGCTCCCGTCTTCCTCCGTAGTGACAATAAAACTCCTTCTGTGCATGCAATTCTGCGTCCATGTCCTCTGTATTCTTGAAATAGTTGTTTATTGTGACATTCAGATCCCACCTCTCCCACCTCCAAAGGTCCATGTGGCAGGCATGGTTCTCCCTCGACCCCATTCCATCCTCACTACAGCCCTGTGAGGTAGGCCAAGCTGAAAGATCATGATTGGTCCAAGATCACCCAGCAGGAGGATCGTAGCTGTGTGGGGATTCGAACCCTCATCTCCCAGGTCCTATGAGTGCTAGAGCCAGAATGCCACACGGACACAGGCCATTGGGGGGGGGGGGAGGTGATGCCAGCCTTAGGATACCAACACAAGAATCTGGGGTCCTGCCTTTGCAACTTCTGTAGGGATCCCCAACCATCAAAACACCAAAACATTTTAATGTATTCCTTAATCTTTCTCATTCCTAATCTTTATTATTATTATTATTATTATTATTATTATTATTATTATTATTATTAATATCTTATTGTTACGGCTAAATCTGGGTGCAGGGCTATTCTGCCACCCAGCTCGTCGGACTAAGTAAGTCCGCGGGTCCCTGCGGAAGAAAATGAGCTCAGCCGGACAGGAGCAAACTGCAGAAGATCCAAGTTTATTGCGCAACAGGTTCAAGGCGAGATTGAACCCCGAGAATGGGGCGACATAAACTTTTAAAAGTTCCCTCCGTGTCCCAGAATACAGTGCAGGAAACGTCATGAATATATTATGGGAAGGTTGGGTTACACAGATTACATCATGCATACATTAAGGAGAGGTTGGGTTACACCGGATTAACATATGGAGGAGGGAGGGGGGAATATGCAGAGAGCTGGAGATATGGAGGAGGGAGGGGGGAATATGCAGAGCTGGAGATATGCGCAGATAAGCGCTTCCTGAGAAGACAATGATCCATGTATGCGTAGTCTGTCACCTGGCATTGCCCGGAGGAAAGGTTTGGCAGAGTGATTTTGACAGGATTAGGGTCTTGACACCTTGAGGCATTATGGAGGACAGGGGAGGGGTGATGGAGTCCTAGAGAAATTGAGCAAATATTTGTAGTGAAGAAGACATGCCCCCCCCCTTTCCGTAACACTTATTATTATAAAACATGCCCTCCTAAGATTCAGGGTTTGGGAGCACTTCAGTCTAAGGAAAAGAGGCACTCCAGCAAACTACAAAGTGGGCTCGCCCCCTCACGCCTCTCTGGGTGGGAATTGCCGCCCACATAATCGTCAGGTGCACTTCCGCGTCTGCCAATCAGCTGATTTCCAGCTGTTCCGCTCCAACCCCCCATTGTGTTTGGTGTGATTGGTCAGTGCCGCTATCAGGAGATAGTAAGCAACGTTAGTGCATGCGTTAGTTGGCTGCGTCAAGGACTTTTCTGTAATACAGTGGTACCTCGGGTTACGGACGCTTCAGGTTACAGACTCCGCTAACCCAGAAATAGTTGTTGTTGTTTAGGTGATTAGTCATGTCCGACTCTTCGTGACCCCCTGGCCCTCCTGTCTTCCACTGCCTCCCAGTTTGGTCAAACTCATGCTGGTAGCTTTGTATCGTAGTAAGAAATGACGAAGTTGTCCGTGGCGACCCAGCGCCATCCACTGAGTCCACAGTGTATGCACACCAAATCACAAGTTGAATGACTTTATTCCAGTGGTGTCCAAACTTTTTTCAAAGAGGGCCAGATCTGATGAAGTGAAGGGCTGTGAGGGCCAATCAAAGGGCCAACCAAAGTTGTTGACCTTTTTTTACGACTGAAGTTGTTGAACTCTTTTTTCTGGGTTTGAAGTTGTTGAGGTGTGTTTTTTTTTTAGGATTTCCCCCACAAAATAAACTGCCACAGAGACCGGATTACTTTATTCCTTGCCTGGGGGGGGGGGAGCCTCTGCCCGCAAACAGATCAACAGCTGGCCTTGCTTTCTTACTGGCCTCATTGTGTTACCACTGACGGGAGACACAAGGGATGAATTTTACCTGGATGTCTCCTGTGTGTGTGTGTGTGTGTGTGTGTGCGCGCGCAAAAGTCAGGGCCCCATTTTTCCCCCGTAACACAGGAGTCACAGAGTCCAAGCCGCTGCTCAGTGTGCACCAGTACCTAAAACACGGACGGATCTAATCTCGCGGCGTGGGGTGGGGGAGGGAGGGATTTTGCAATGTAAACATTTTGGGGTGCGAGACCCCACTTTGCAAGCGGATTGCCGGGATCAGCCCCTCCCCCATCTCCTGATCCACAGGAGGAAGAAGGGAGGGGGAAAACCTTCCTCTCTCCCCCCCCGTCAATTCCTCCCCTCCCCTCCCGGCACATCCTTCTCTCACCCCGCCCCCACAACCCCAAATCCCGCCCCCATCCGTTGCACCCATTTCTTCTCCTCCTCTTCCTCCTCCCCTCCCAAACTGCCTGCTTCTCCCGCAAGTGGAGCTTCTAAGCCGGATTGCTGCTCTGCGGCGTAGCTCTAGGGGGGCGCGCTTTCGGAAAGGGGAGGAGGGGCATCATGGGAGGGGACCCCCTCCCCCACGTCGACGTTGCAGGAAAGGAAAGGAGAATCGGGAGCGAGGACAAAGAGGTAAAGGGGTCGCGGGGGGGGGGAGGAGAAAAGGATTCAGAGACCCCCGCCAGCTCCCCCAAGCGCCTTCCGTGGGGTCTAGATCCCTGCGCGTGTGCTGCGAAGGGGGCTTTCCTTGGCCCCTCAGGCGCCTTGGCAGCGGCGGACATGGGGCGCCCACCCAGGGATTCCCCACGAGGACCCCTTTGCCCCGTTTCCCCCGCGTAGGCATCCCTGGGGCCCTGTGGGCTCCGCACGGATAAAGGCGGGCCATGAAAGGGTTAACGGGCATGAGGGACGCCTGGATAGAGACCCCCATGTCCCTAATCTGTGCGTCTTGGGGTGGCCCCTCAGGATGGAAAGATGGAGGGTGAGGGGTGAGCCGCGCCAAAGGGGGCCTCTGGGTTCAGGGGAGACTCTGAGTCGAGGAAGTGGGGAGGGGGAGCATCCCTGGGGCAGGGAAGGGCAGCAATGGGGGGGGGGGTGATAAGAAACCGTCTTTGGGGAGACTTCTCCATGGTGGCACCTGCGGGGATTCTCTGGAGGGGCCGCCTTGGCTTCTCCCTCCCACCTAGGAATCGGCCACCCCTTCAAGGCTACCAGAGAGGGATCCCTGGAAAGTGGGGGGTCCTGTTCCCCCCACCCCTTCCTTCCTGCAAGCTCCATCCTCTTCCCACCACATAAGCCCCTGCCCTGTCCAGGAAGAGGGGAGGGGAGAGGGCTTCTCAGAAGCGGCTCTGCGTTTCCGCAGTCTCACCCAGGAAGCAGCCAGAAACCTTTTCCTCTCTCTCAGGCTTCCATCTTTAAGTTTCTCTTCCACTGCCTGGTTCCAGTACAAATAAAAGACAGTAAAACATCAGACATTAAAAACCTCCCGAAACAGGGCTGCCTTCAGCTGTCTTCTAAATGTCAGAATGTTGCCCATTTCCTCGCCCTCTGCCTGGTTCCCTATAACTTCGCTTCTTGCAGGAGGGGAATCAGCAGAAGATCTTCGAAGGAGGACCTCCCTGTCCAGACTGAGCGATGTTGGTGGAGATGCTCCTTGAGGCCTACAGGGTCGAGGCTGTTGAGGGCTTTAGGTTGCAGATCTTGCTGCTCCATAGCGATCTATTTCAGCAAAAAAAAATTATTACTGAAGGCAAAGAAACATAACAGGATAAAAAAAATAGCAAAAACCTAACTTACATAAAACCCTAACTTAGCATACCAAAACAGCACTCAAGTAAGAATCACACAAGCAGAGTAGAGAAATAGCAGACTAGGAAGTGGGACCAGGCGCCTTTCGGCCTTGTAATTTATATTAAATGTCAGAGTAACCTTGGGACTGGATAACAAGCCTGGCTCACTCCAGTTTAAACCAGCTTCATCTGGTTCCCCAAAACAAGAAAGGTTCCTCATAACCTCATTGCAACTTATCCCACCACCAGCTCTCAGCAAAAAGAAACTGCCGAGTTTCAGGAAGCCTGCATTAGATCAATACTTTTCTATGCCTGAAAAATGCAACCATGACACTTTAAAGGTCAGCACCAACAGTGTGAAATGTGCTTGAAAATCTGCTTAGAGCCAGGTAAGATCCTTTAGAGGAAGTGATATGTGGTCTCGGCGCTGCTCCCATGCAGTTGCAGTTTTGGGTTACCTTCAAATGGAGTCCCATCTAGACCACAAAGCAGTAGTCCAAGCTGGAAATAACCAGAGCATGCACCACTCTGGCGAGACAGTCTGCGGGGAAGGAGGGTCTCAGCCTGCATTCCATATGGAGCTGTTAGACAGCTGCCCTGGACACAGAAGTGATCTGCACCTCCTTGGTCAGCTGTGAGTCCAAAATGACCCCTAGGCTGGTTATTTAGGGGCAGAGTTGCCCCATCAGGACCAGGAGGTCCCCCACACCTGCCCATCCCCTTGTTCCCCAGGGACAGTACTTCTGTCTTGTCAGGATTCAAGCTCAATCTGTTAGCCACCATCCATCTTCAAACTACCTCCAGGCACCAACACAGTGCATTCACCACCTTCACTGGTTCTTAATAAAATGAGAAGAAGATCTGGGTATCACCCAAATATTCGTGAACACCCAGCCCAAAACCCCTGATGATTTCTCCCAGCAGCTTCATATAGATATTAAAAAGCATGGGGGAGAGGACAGAGCCCTGAGGCACCCAACAAGTGAGAGCCCAGGGGTCTGAACACTCATCCCCCAACACCACTTTCTGGACATGGCCCAGGAGGAAGGAGGGGAACCACTGCATAACCATTTCCCCAGCTCTCCTAGAGGGTCCAGAAGGACACCATGGCCAAAGGTCTCCAAAGCCACTGAGAGATCCAACAGAACCAGGAAACAGCTTTTCCCTCTGACTCCAGCGCATCGGATACCATCAACCAGCACAACCAGGGCAGTCTGTCGCATGATGAGGCCTGAATCCCAACTGGAAGGATCATGGTGGAAGAAGCTTTCCTGCTCCTGCACCCCCAAAAGCTCCAGGCACAATATTTTCATTAGCTTTGAAGGGGCCACCGGATACTTGGTGGTCTTTTCTTCAAAAGGCAAATATTTTGAATACTTTTAGAGTGACATATGATGTACATAGCGATTCTGTATTCCTTGTTCCACATCGGAGAGACTTTGATATGTGGAGTTAACCAGGGCTATTGACTGTTTGGCTCCGAAGTGCCCTCTCCGATTGCATCGAGCCCGGACAGCCCCGTGGTTTTCCACGGAGCTGAGGGCAATGAAACAATCGTTGAGACGGCTAGAGCGCCGGTGGCGGATAACTCATTCCGAATCTGACCGGACACAGGTTAGAGCTCAACGTCGAGCCTACCAAGTGGCAATAGCGACGGCGAAGAAGAATTTCTTCACCGCCTCTATTGCATCTGCAGAAAACAGCAGCAGGAGACTTTTTCAGGTGGTTCACAATTTAGCGGAACCACCTGCAACATCGGGGCCCAGTACGGGCCACATGTTCCCCTGCAATGATTTTGCAAAGTTTTTTGCAGATAAAATCGCTCAGATTCGGGAAGAAGTAGACTCCACCGTGGGAGCAGGGCCGGGGCGGGAGAGTGCTAGAGTTCTGTCTAGTCAAGTTGAGTGGGATCAATTCCAATCTGTTACCTCCGAGGATGTGGACAGGCTGCTTGGACGAGTGAAACCAACCACCTGTCTCCTGGATCCTTGCCCATCCTGGCTTATAAAAGCTAGCCGGGAAGGACTGGGCGATGGGCTTCGTGGGGTGGTGAATGCTTCCCTCCGTGAGGGAGCCTTCCCAGACCCGCTGAAAGAGGCGGTTATTAAACCGCTTCTTAAAAAACCATCTTTAGATGCGGCCACGATGGCCAACTATCGCCCAGTCTCAAATCTTCCATTCTTGGGCAAGGTGATTGAGCGAGCGGTTGCCGAACAACTCCAGGCACACCTGGAAGAAGCAGACCATTTGGATCCCTTCCAGTCGGGATTCAGGCCTCATCATGGGACTGAAACTGCCTTGGTCGCATTGGTTGATGATCTCCGGCGGGCTAGGGACAAAGGTGAGAGCTGTTTCCTAGTTCTGCTGGATCTCTCAGCGGCGTTTGATACCATCGACCATAACATCCTTCTGGACCGTCTTCAGGAGCTGGGAGCTGGAGGCACTGTTATACAGTGGTTCCGCTCCTTCCTCCTGGGCCGTGTTCAGAAAGTGGTGGTGGGGGATGAGTGTTCAGACCCCTGGGCCCTCACTTGTGGGGTGCCTCAGGGTTCGGTCCTCTCCCCCATGCTTTTCAACATCTACATGAAGCCGCTGGGAGAGATCATCAGGGGATTTGGGCTGGGTGTTCATCAGTATGCAGATGATACCCAGCTCTACCTCTCTTTTAAATCAGAACCAGTGAAGGCAGTGAAGGTCCTGTGTGAGTGCCTGGAGGCGGTTGGAGGTTGGATGGCAGCTAACAGATTGAGGTTGAATCCTGACAAGACAGAAGTACTGTTTTTGGGGGACAGGACGCGGGCAGGTGTGGAGGATTCCCTGGTCCTGAATGGGGTAACTGTGCCCCTGAAGGACCAGGTGCACAGCCTGGGAGTCATTCTGGACTCACAGCTGTCCATGGAGGCACAGGTCAAATCTGTGTCCAGGGCAGCTGTTTACCAGCTCCATCTGGCTGAGACCCTATCTGCCTGCAGACTGTCTCACCAGAGTGGTACATGCTCTGGTTATCTCCCGCTTGGACTACTGCAATGCACTCTGCATGGGGCTACCTTTGAAGGTGACTCAGAAACTACAACTAATCCAGAATGCAGCAGCTAGACTGGTGACTGGGGGCGGCCGCCGAGACCATATAACACCGGTCTTGAAGGACCTACATTGGCTCCCAGTACGTTTCCGAGCACAATTCAAAGTGTTGGTGCTGACCTTTAAAGCCCTAAACGGCCTCGGTCCAGTATACTTGAAGGAGCGTCTCCACCCCCATCATTCTGCCCGGACGCTGAGGTCCAGCGCCGAGGGCCTTCTGGCGGTTCCCTCATGGCGAGAAGCAAAGCTACAGGGAACCAGGCAGAGGGCCTTCTCGGTAGTGGCACCCACCCTGTGGAACGCCCTTCCAGCAGATATCAAAGCGATAATCAACTATCTGACATTCAGAAGACATCTTAAGGCAGCCCTGTTCAGGGAAGTTTTTAACGTGTGATATTTTACTGTATTTGTGGTTTTTATGGAAGCCGCCCAGAGTGGCTGGGGAGGCCCAGCCAGATGGGCGGGGTATAAATAATAAATTATCATTATTATTATTATTATTTGATACACAGGTTTGAGCTCATCTCTCCCGCTGAAACTGCTGTGTTAGCAGCATTGCCTGGGCAGTGTGTTTCGGGGGTCCTGGGCTGCCTAGACAACAAGACCCCCTTCTCAGCCTGGCTAATATGTTCCCAAGGAAAGCAGAGCAGACCGTTAGGCACCAGCTTGGCTGCAGGAGTGGGTGGAAAGAGGTGTGCAGGACAGAATCCAACCCTCTTAGAGACTCCACTCTGGATTTGTATAGGTTTCCCTAAATTGCCTTTTCGTCTCCTGAAAATAACTCACGAGGCAGCAAAGTATTATGACCAGAGGTTTCCTTCTCGATGGGCTTCCTTCCCTGGTTAACGAGCCCCATCTGCCCTTCACTTTCCTCTGCAGCATGGGCAGAATCTGCCTTCTTGACTGTGAGATTCACTGTTGTTCTCCTCCTCTCCATCCACCAGGGCCTGCCTTCACCTGCAGCAGAATTCCCCAACCCACCAAGGATTTGAGACCCTTCAGGTATCCTCACCTGGTTTAGCCAGCCGTTTGAAGCCATTCCTGGGATTATGGCCCCTGTTGCATGCTGACAGCTTCTGGAAGAAACAGGTGAGAGCTGAGTGCAGGGTGGGGACCAGTGGTGGGTAGATTACCCCATAAGGTGCATGACAAGACCCCCACCAAAGGTACTAACGCTCCCCTAACACCCCATGAGATTGTATGATTATGATATTTAAGACAGAACAGGAATAAATTCATGTCCCCAGTAATAACACAATTTCAGTCCATCAATAAATCATTAGTACATATTCAAGGTACTACATATTCCATTAATTACAGTTTATCTATTTGCCTTGAATATCCTGCTTTTCAGTCAAAACAAAAAAATTCCTTCCAGTAGCACCTTAAAGACCAACTAAGTTAGTTCTTGGTATGAGCTTTCGTGTGCATGCACACTTCTTCAGATGCACACTTCTTCAGGTATCTGCATACACACGAAATCTCATACCAAGAAGTAACTTAGTTGGTCTTTAAGGTGCTACTGGAAGGAATTTTTTTGTTTTGACTATGGCAGACCAACACGGCTACCTATCTGTAACTGCTTTTCAGTGTCATTTTAGGATAGTTCTGCATCAGAAGACGGGCACGAGATCAGACAGCACATCATTCTTTAAAAAATCAAGCTGCTTTATGAACATTGATTGAGGATTTTGAAAGTTGCTCATGAATTACTATCATTTGACATGGCAACTTCATTTCCTAAAAATTGGGAACATGGGTAGGAGGTGAGGGAGTGTACGAGACGTTGAAATAGCAGAAGGTGCTAATGGAGCTTGATGTGTTCTCTTTCCCTCAGTTTTCTTCCTTGAAACCAAAACAGGATTTCCTTTCCTCCCACTCTGAAGAAGGAAATGGAGAAGACAGTCAAAACTCCAGGGAATGGGGCACCTTTCATTTCATTAGGAATAGACATTAAAATGTGTGAAATGTGGAATATGCTTCATTGAACAACCTCCAACAGGGGAGAAACCATTTAAAGGTATGGAGTGCGGAAAGAGCTTCAGTCAGAGTGGACACCTCAATATACATCAACGGACTCACACAGGAGAGAAATCATATAAATGTATGGAGTGTGGAAAGAGTTTCACTCAGAATGGAGACCTTAGAACACATCAACGGATTCATACAGGGGAGAAACCATATAAATGTATGGAGTGTGGAAAGTGCTTCAGTCAGAGTGGACACCTCAATATACATCAACGGACTCACACAGGGGAGAAACCATTTAAATGCCTGGAGTGCGGAAAGAGCTTTAGTGAGAATGGAAAACTTAGAACACATCAACAGACTCACACGGGGGAGAAACCATTTAAATGCCTGGAGTGCGGAAAGAGCTTTAGTTTAAATGGAACTCTTAGAACACATCAACGGACTCACACAGGGGAGAAACCATTTAAATGCCTGGAGTGCGGAAAGTGCTTCAGTCAGAATGGAGACCTTAAATTACACCAGCGGATTCACACAGGGGAGAAATCATATAAATGTATGGAATGTGGAAAGAGCTTTAGTGATAATGGAAAACTTAGAAAACATCAACAGACTCACACAGGGGAGAAACCATTTAAATGCCTGGAGTGTGGAAAGTGCTTCAGTCAGAATGGAGTCCTTAAATTACACCAGCGGATTCACACAGGAGAGAAACCATTTAAATGTATGGAGTGCGGAAAGAGCTTTAGTGATAATGGAACCCTTAAAAAACATCAACGCACTCACACAGGGCAGAAACCATTTAAATGCATGGAGTGCGGTAAGAGATTTAGTGAGAATGGAACCCTTAGAATACATCAACGGATTCACACAGGAGAGAAACCATTTAAATGCATGGAGTGTGGAAAGAGCTTTAGTTTCAATGCAACCCTTAGAAAACATCAACGGACTCACACAGGGGAGAAACCATTTAAATGCATGGAGTGCGGTAAGAGATTTAGTGAGAATGGAACCCTTAAAAAACATCAACGGATTCACACAGGAGAGAAACCATTTAAATGCATGGAGTGTGGAAAGAGCTTTAGTTTCAATGCAACCCTTAGAAAACATCAACGGACTCACACAGGGGAGAAACCATTTAAATGCCTGGAGTGCGAAAAGTGTTTCAGTGAGAATGGACACCTTAGAAGACATCAACGGACTCACACAGGGGAGAAACCATTTAAATGCCTGGAGTGTGGAAAGTGCTTCAGTCAGAATGGAGTCCTTAAATTACACCAACGGATTCACACAGGAGAGAAACCATTTAAATGTATAGAGTGTGAAAAGAGCTTTAGTGATAATGGAAAACTTAGAACACATCAACGGACTCACACAGGAGAGAAACCATATAAATGTATGGACTGTGGAAAGAGCTTCAGTCAGAGTGCACACCTCAATATACATCAACAGACTCACACAGGAGAGAAACCATTTAAATGTATGGAGTGCGGAAAGAGCTTTAGTTTCAATGCAACCCTTAGAATACATCAACGGACTCACACAGGAGAGAAACCATTTAAATGTATGGAGTGTGGAAAGAGCTTTAATTTAAATGCAACCCTTAGAAAACATCAATGGACTCACACGGGGGAGAAACCATTTAAATGCCTGGAGTGCGGAAAGAGCTTCAGTCAGAATGGAAATCTTAGAAAACATCAGCAGACACACAGTGGAGAAACTGTTTAAATGTATGGACTGTGGAAGGAGCTCCAGTCAGAGTGGAACCCTTGATTTATGTGAAGAAACTCACACAAAACACAAACCTTATAAATATCAAGAAAGTAAATAGAGGTTCAGTCCGGGTGGAAATTCTAAATTATCAGATTCATGGACAGGAAGAACTTTAGGAGTTGAAACCCTACAAACCATCAACAGACTCAAAGAGGAGAAGCAGTTTAAATAAAAAGACTGCAAAAAGTGAAGTACCTTTCGATAGAGAAGGGGAGAGGGTTTGTCTGGATTGCTGGTGGTCAGTGAGGATTAGGGCTGGGTAATATATTGTCCAAACTGGTTTCTAGACTACATCATGATAACCTTTCAAAAACAATTGATATGGCAACACACCAAGAATCACAGTGTGTGTTTTCAGGATGCTCATTTGCCTGGAAGCTGCCGGCAGAAAGCTTTTCTTCATGAAGCCCCTGCAGATGCTGAATTGCTGACTTCTCTCCAGGCGACAGGAAGCGAAAGACACACATCCATTGCCCTGTGTCCTTCCAGCCTCTTTCTTCCCTTGCTCCCTTCTGCCGGTTTGTGTGCCTGACTTAGATATCCTGTGTGCTGTATTTTTCTACTGCTGAAACTGGGTTTGCTCTCAGGAGCTAAGTTTTGTGCATCACTGGGGACCCAGTGAGAGCTGTATGCTTTGAAAGCTCAGTAAACTATTACTGAAGAAGTAGAAGTCCAGCCACCAACCAGAGCAAATAGCTGTAGACCAAAGTTTATTACGCAACAGGTCCAAAGGGGAATTGTACCCTGAGGATGGGGTGACGAGGACTTTTAAAAGTTTTTATCTTATCCCAGCATGCAGTTCGTGGAGCATAATCACTACATCAGAAAAGGGGAGGGTTATACATGATTCACATAGGAGGAATGTGTCAGGGGAACAGGCAAATACAGGATATGTATTGGGAAGTACATTCCAAGCTCCTACTGCAAAAGAACAATAGAACTTTGGTTTGCATAGTCTGGCACCTGGGCAAGTCCGGAGGAGAGCTTTTGCCCAGCGATTGTCACAAATGAGTACCTTCCTATGAGTACGTGACCTCCCACTTGAGGGATTATGGCGGGGACAGAGTGGTTTCCAAGCCCTTAGCCAATAACGCAAATTGGTGGTGGAATGAAGAGAATTGTTGAAACCAGTGATTTTCTATGAATTTCTAAGCGCTTTTGGCTATTCACAATACAGACAGTGGGTTCGGAAATGACTTGACTTGGCCTCAATACATTGGATACAGTTTTATGTGTGGATTACAAGGTAATGAGGTTTCGATGAACTTAGTCCATTGTTCTCTCAGCAGGACCTGTCGTCACCTTGTCAGCGCTCGTTGAATCATGGAAGATAGCTGCGCTGAGCAGCTCCTGCAGAGCCATACCATTGCTGGGATTGGCTGAAGGGCTAGATTTGATTGGTCAGGACGCATCCTCATGCAAATAAATTGTCCATTCATAAAATACATTGTTCATTCATACTGTTTGCCTGTATATAGCACCGGGATACGCGGTCACAAATGGTGCTTTATTCTTGGGGTGTTGGGGTTTTGTGTGGTGCTTGGTGCAACGTTGTGAAAGGACGAGGGGAGCCCTTGTATAGCGGGGTTACCTTGAGGTCATTGCCTCTGACCCTATGTGGTTTGTTGTTGTTTAGTTGTTTAGTCGTGTCCAACTCTTTGTGACCCCATGGACCAGAGCACGCCAGGCACTCCTGTCTTCCACTGCCTCCCGCAGTTTGGTCAGATTCATGTTTGTAGCTTCGAGAACACTGTCCAACCACCTCGTCCTCTGTCGTCCCCTTCTTGTGCCCTCAATTTTTCCCAACATCAGGGTCTTTTTTTAGGGAGTCTTCTCTTCTCATGAGGTGGCCAAAGTCTTGGAGCCTCAGCTTCAGGATCTGTCCTTCCAGTGAGCACTCAGGGCTGATTTCCTTCAGAATGGAGAGGTTTGATCTTCTTGCAGTCCATGGGACTCTCAAGAGTCTCCTCCAGCACCAGAATTCAAAAGCATCCATTCTTCGGCGATCAGCCTTCTTGATGGTCCAGCTTTCACTTCCATACATCACTACTGGGAAAACCATGGCTTTCACTATACGGACCTATGTGGTTTACTCGGGAGTAAACCTCTGTTTGTATGCCCCCCCCCATTCCATAACAGTGGGAACCATTGGGGTCCAGGTCGGTTCTTTCATTTTCTCCTCTCCTCTGGAAAAGTGTTCTTTCTTTTGGGATTTGATTACTTTTGCCTCCTCCAGTGCCCACTGCACCATCAGCGAGGTACAATACTGTCCTTTCAATTTCTGTAGCCACTTAGGGCTCTCTCTCAGGACCGCCACCCAGGAGTCTGCGTATGCAAACTGCTCCGAACATCCAGGGTGTTTTGTCACGCTTCAAAAGACCTGGTTGGTTAGGTCCAGGTCTCACTGGGGCTCATGGGGGGGTATTCTCAAGGAGTTCTCAGTCGTTTGGGGTTCATCGCTCCACCATATTTGCGATTGAATTTGCCAAAATTATTCACCATGCCTTGTAACGGAGTCCATTCCTCCTGCGAGTGTGACCCCCCCCCCATTATGCCCTCCTGCTTAAGTTGTTACACAAAGGGGACTCCCCGCCCTTCCAACATGTTGCAGATAAAATACAGTAGTACCTTGAAAAGAGACTATAGAAAGAAAAAAGACTCATAAATAAATGCCGCCCTCGGCTGCACAGCCCGCCAGTCCTGGGCAGAGAACTCACAGTTGTGCCAAGGGGGGAATGAGCCCGATCTCTGCAGCCCCAGCCCTCAGCAGGAGAGGAGCCTTCAAGCAAAACACAAAGCGAGAAAACTCCTCTTTCCTCTCAGCCTCAGCCCCTCTTGGCCGAGATACAGACAATAAAATACATAGACACACACAGAGCTGGGAGCCTGTTGTTGCTGTGGGGGGGGGGTGTTCTCTCTCTCCCTCTCTCCCTCTCTCTCTCTCTCTCTCTCTCACACACACACACACACACACACACAAAAACACACAGCTGGCCCTCCAGCCCCAGCTCTCCTGGCTGAGCCGGAAACACAAGTCTCAATGCAAAGCACACAAAAAGAAAGCTCTTTCCCCAAAAAGTGCAATTTTAACTGCTAGCAAAACACACAGAGCAGCCCCCCTTTGCCTGAGACACACAGACAGAGCCACAGCCCACGGCTCTCTCCATTTCAAGGAATGGGGGTATTTTGCTTGCTGAGGGCAGGAGTCACAATCCTGTCACATTGCGGGGTGTCAGGCTTTTAGGTAAGGGGGTGAGGCTAGAATGGGCCAGTCCTGTTCACAGTAAATTCTCAGTCCTTTGGGGTTCATCGCTCCACCACAACCCCACTTTCCCACACCTTTTTACTACCCTCCTCCCCAAAGCACCACAATACTATTCACACATCCCTCTAGCTGCAATGCTTTCCTGCGCTTCACCTTGGAAAGTATCAGGATTCAACCCACCATCCCGATGGATTTCTGTCTTGACTGCCGCTCCCCCTTCCTGGATTTAACAGCAACAATACCTAAAACACGGAGGGATCTAAGCTCATAGCGTGGGGTGGGGGAGGGAAGGATTTTGCAATATAAACATTGTGGGGGGGACACCCCACTTTGCAGTAGGATTGCCGGGATCAGCCCAGCCCCAATCTCCTGATTCACAGAAGGAAGAGGGGAGGGGGAAACCTTCCTCTCCTCCCCGCCCCCCAAATTCCACCCCTCCCGGCACATCCTTCCCACACCCCGCCCCCACAACCCCAAATCCCCTCCCCAATATGTTGCTCCTCCTCCTCGCCATCCGAACTCTCCTCCGGGAATAGGGGGGGGAGAGCCCCCCTCCCAAATGGCCAGCTTCTCCCGGCAGTGGAGCTTCTGCGCCGGATTGCTGCTCTGCCCCGTAGCTCTACGGGCGCGCGCTTTCGGAAAGGGGAGGAGGGGCGGCAGGTAAATCCCCTCCACCCACGTGGATGTTGCCGAAAAGGAAAGGAGAGGAGAATCGCGAGCGAGGACAAAGAGGTAAAGGGGTCGCGGGGGGAGGCGAGAGAAGGATCCACAGACCCGCTGCAGCGCCCCAAAGCGCCTGTTGTGGATCTGGATCCCTGCACGCGTGCTGCGAAGGAGGTTTTTCCTTGGGCCCTTAGGAAGCCCACCCAGGGGATCCCAACGAAGCCCCCTCGCCCCATTTCCCCGCGCAAGCATCCCTGGGGCGCTGTGGGTTCCGCGCGGAAAGAGGTGGGCCATGAAAGGGTTAACGGGCGTGAGGGACGCTTGGATAGAGACCCCCCTCTCCTCCCCTGCTCGTCTTGGGGGGGGGGCCCTCCGGATGGAGAGATGGGGGGCGCAGGGCGATGGGTGAGCCACGCCAAGGGGGGACTTTGGGTGCAGGGGAGACTCTGGGACAGAGGGAGGGAGTCGAGGAAGGGGGGAGGGGGAGCATCCTTAGGGCAGGCAGGGGCAGCATTGGGGGGGTTAGAGCTAGGTAGGTCAGTCTTTGGGGACACGTCTCCATTGTGGCCCCCGCGGGGATTCTCTGGAGGGGCCGCTTAGGTTTCCCCCTCCCACTCAGGAATCGGCCACCCCTTCAAGGCGACCAGAGAGGGATCCCTGGAAAGTGGGGGGCCCAGTCCCCCCACCCCTTTCTTCCTGCAACCTCTATCTTCTTCCCACCCCATAAGGCCCCATAAGTCCCTGCCTGTCCAGACTGTTGCAGGAATTTTTGTATGGGGGGGGGTGAGTGCCAGACAGGTAGTCGGATGAAGACCAAATGGGTGTGATGAACTTGCCTGGGAAACAGGTCAGGGAGGATAATGGATGGCCGGGAGGGGTGGGGCAAAGGCCAAAGAAAGGAGGCCGACCCCTTTGTCCAAGCCCCTTTTGGCTTTCTTCCTTCCAGAATCAGGATCCTCAGGAGCGTGTCCTGGCGGCCGGATTAAAGTAAGTTCTGGCCTGATTGGAAGGGGCACGGCCCCTCCGCCAGGCTAGGCTGCCATTTTGTGGCTATTCTTTCTGGGCGGGGGGCCAGCTAGGCCGCGGGGTGGCCTTCTTGTGTTTTTGTAGTGGGGGGGGAGGCATGGCTCCCTCGCCCCCGCCATCCGCCACCCTCCAGCTGTAGGCCGCATGGCAGCCGATTCCTTTCTTGTTGGGGGGGGGGCATAAGTCAGGCCACGTGGCAGTCGTATTTTTTTGCACTCCCCCCCTCGTTTTGCTCTGCCTACTGACGCACTTCTGCTCCTAGCAGTGAAATGTAAATGTCTCTTTTGTTACACTCGATGGGTGTTTGGTGGAGGGCAAGGGGAACTATGGACTATGGTCCAGGATGCTCAGATTACTGCCACCAGACCTTCCCTTTCATGATGTAACCATGATGTAGTTTGGGGGGGGGTGTAACATTGGGATTAGCAGTGAAATAAATAAATTAAGGTCTTATGTATATAATGAAGGTTCATAAATGTACCAGGCAAACATGTACATAGATATATAGGCCCCATGTCTGAACCTGCACAAGAGAGCAGCCATGGAGCCATTTTGACTCCCAGGCTGACCAGGTGTTTTCTCTGCAAGGTCAAATGGAGCAGCCTCCCCATTGCCTCTTCCTTCACAAATCCTGTCTTAAGGGTATATCTGTGTATGAATAGGGTGAGCCTGTGATCTGGCTCAGGAACTAAGTACTTTTCATTACAAAAGACTGGCCAGGCTCCCCAGGGTATCAATCAAGTAAGCATTAACAGGTAACTTGCCAGACAGGGGGTAAACAACCCCCTCAGATTTCTGCTTTAGCCCACCCTTTCTGTGAAGTAGTTATGATGTTTCTGGGGGTGGTCTTGGACTCCAAGGTGGGCAATTTAAAATGTCTATATAAGGGCAGACACACCTTGGTTCAGGGTCCTCCTCCTGTGTGTGAAGGGGGCACCCTGTTGCAACAGTTCAATAAAGATCAGGCCTACAAGCTGCTTTGCTTCTCAATATTCTCTGGTTGGCCTCTGTTTTTTCCTCTGACCGATGGAGAACCTACAAAGGACTCTATGAGGGCTCTTGTGTCCCCCATAAGGGAATAATGGCAGATTTTCGTTTACTGTAGCAGCTAATAAAGTTTGGGTTCTCTTTTGTTTGGGGCTTCCATCTTGTTCCACCTTGTGGCAGGTTGGGAGTCCTGTCACGACAGTCTTCAATAAAGACCAAGCCTACTGGCTGCTGTTTTGCTCTGGTATTCCTGGCTGGTGTCCTTGTTTTTTGTCCAGCGGGGCCCTCAGATTTCTCCTTTAACAAGACACAACTTCTTTCCTGCAAGCTCCACCCAATTCCCACCCCATAAGCCCCTGACCTGTCCAAATAATAAAAATAATAATAATAATAATAATACAACAACAACAAATCCGTTTATTGTGAGGACCATGCCTGTGCACAAACATCAACACAACAATAGTTAAAAATATTAAAATTCATTACATACTATGCCAACAAAACCTTCATCCCACAAAATAGAAAGAGAGGGAAAACAAGCAACAAGTTAAACAGATGATGAAGGGGTCTTTACATTGTCATCCATAAATCTTTCCCTGGCTTTCATGGCCTTCATCACAAAAACCGCTACCACATGGGTAATGCGTGGGTTTGCATCAACTAACAAAAATTTTACTCTATCTTCAGGGTTGGTTATAGAGTTGGGTATAATTTGCAGCAATGCGTCTCTAAAGCCCGAGTAGATGGGGCAATAGAGGAGGTAATGTGTAAGATCCTCTTTAATTTTCATAAGGCAAGGACATAAACGATGTTCTACTGGGGTTTTTGTGTATCTACCGGTCAGATATGCAGTTGGCAATGTTTGAAACCGTGCCATAGTGAAAGCTCTCCGAAGGGTGGGATCAGTGATCTCCACCAAGTAGTTGGCACAGATTTTGACTGCTTTTACTCGGGGAAACCAGTAGGAAAACCCAGAGTTTTTTATCTTTGTGGAGTCCAAAAAGGCGTCTTTTTCAAAGATCCATTCCTGAACTTTATCAGGGCTCCACAATTTGAGATTATTAAACTCAGGTAGGTTGTATATGGATAGAATGTCTAGTAGATTCTTACACCAAGTAGTATTATTTTGTAATGATACAAAGTCTTGTTTAGCCAGTAAGGTGTTCGGGGCATCTATGAGGTTGGTGAAGAAACGCAGGTATCTTAAGTGGGCCCTGGCAGACACAGAAGGTAATCCTACTTCCACTCTTAGGAAAGCTGCCGGAGTACTCTGAGGGAGGCCTAGAATTCTTCTGAGATAAAAATTTTGGAAGATTTCAAGCCGTTCTAGCAGCTTCTGATTCCATCCCCAGAGTTCTACTCCATATAACATCTGGGGAATCACTTTTCCAACAAAAGCTTTTAATGCCGGGATCGCCAGTTGCCCTCCCCTCGAATAAAAAAAGCTGAGCGGAGCACCGATTGTCCTACGTGTTAGAAGGGCTACAGTCTTGAAGTGGGCAAGCCAGCTAGATGTAGCTTGGAAAGTGATACCAAGATATTTAAAGAGAAGACATTGTTCGATTTTGTGTTCATCTAAAGACCATCTAAATGTGTGGCGAGCTCTAGTAAATACCACAATTTTTGTTTTGTCATAATTTATCTTTAAAGAGTTTTGGGAACAATAAGCTGCGAGCCCCTCCAGCATGCTGTGTAGTCCCCTTCGAGTGAGTGCCATGACAGCCATGTCATCAGCATATAGCAATATATTCAGGTGTTTGCCTTCCAGGGCAGGAGCTGATGACTTATACTTTGCCATATGTTGGACAATGTCATTTATATAGAAATTAAAGAGGAACGGCGCTAACAAACAGCCCTGTTTAACCCCTTTCCCCAGTGGCAGTGGGTCAGTATAGTTGCCTGACATCCCAGTTCTGATTTTAACTGTGGTGTCTGAATGTAACTCTCGTAAGTATTTTGAGAAGTCGTCTATCAATATCTGTTTCATATAGTTTTTGCCATAATTTGTCCCTACAGATTGAGTCAAAAGCGGATGTGAGATCTACAAAAGCCACAAAAAGTTTGCTCTTATGTATCTTTGTATACTTATCTATCATTGTCTGTAGTACCAAACAATGGCCTATTGTACTATGGTCCTTTCTAAACCCTGCCTGTTCCGGATTAAGCAAGTTAGAGTGGTCAGCCCAGTCAACCACTTTATTTAGCAGGTAGCGAGTATAAAGTTTATACACAATGTCCAGGAGACTTATGGGGCGATAGTTTGAGGGGTCTTGGGGGTCTCCCTTCTTATAGATGGGGGCTACCAGGCTCAGTTTCCAGTTTTCTGGGATTTTGCATGTATCATTTATTACCGTAAAAAGTTGGGCCAAAATAGCAGCCCACCACTGGGCATTTAGTTTAAGCACCTCAGGAGGAATCATATCTTCACCGGGAGCTTTGCCATTCTTGAGTGTTTTAATTAGCTGTAAACATTCTGATTCGGTAACAGGATCCCAGCCCATTAATAGATCGTTTTTAAGAGGATGATGATAATAATAATAATAATAATAATAATAATAATAATAATAATAATAATAATAATAATTTATAGCCTGCTCTTCCCAGCCGAAGCTGGGCTCAGAGCGGCTTACAACAATAAAAGTAACACAGTTTACATAAAATCACAAGCAGGTTTGAGCTCATCTCTCCCCCTGAAACTGCTGTGTTAGCAGCACTGGCTGGACAGTGTGTTTGGGGGTTCAGGGCTGCCTAGACCAGTGTTTCCCAAACGTTTTTGGGCAACGGCACACCTGTTTACCGGAAAAAAATCTCGCGGCACACCACCATTAAAGCCCCGCCCCGTGACGTCAGCGCGCAGCGTCACGCCGGGAGGGACGCACAAAAGTGAAAGTTTTTTCCCTCCCCCTTGCCGGGGTGGGAGGAGGCAGCAGAGCGAGGGACTGAGGGACGGCGGCAGCTGAGGCGGCCACCCCTCGACGCCGTCCCAAAAGCCGCCAAAAAGCCCTAAAAAAAGAGGAGCAGCACAAAAAACACACCACACACGGGGGGCGTGTTCTAATTTGCTTCTAACTCCGGGTTAGAGCGCAGCACGTGGAGGATGGGTGGGGAAAGAGAGAGGAGGCGCACTGATAGAACGCCAGGCACGGGGGCCGCCAGGGAGAGCCAGCGCGCGCCCCACCCCGGACGCTCGCGGCCACCGCCATCCCTCCCTCCCAGGGAAGGCGGGATTAGAGCAAGCGCCCGGGCAGCAAGAAGCGCGCGCGCGCCGGCCCTGCCCTGGATCCCTCAGAACCGCCAGTCTCTGGGAAAGTGGGCGTGGCTTCAGAACTCTCAGGCAGCAGCACCCGCCGCCCGGCAAGGCTTCCCATTGGGAGGCGCGAATGCTTTAGTGGGCGGGGATTGGTGCAAATATAGGCAGGGCGGGCTGAGAGGAGGAGCCGCCGCCGAGGAGCAGCGACACCAGCAGCGTTTCCTCTCCCCCCTCCCCTCCCGTGTCAACAAGCGGGGCGCCTGCGCCGGGGGTTTGCGCGTCAGGCAGGCAGCCAGGCAGGCAGACGGCGAGAGCCCCGCGCTGGGCAGCCGCTGCTCGCCGCCGCCGCCCCGCGTCTCGCCGCCCGACTCGCCCGCCTCCCTCCCACGGCACACCAGCCGATGTCTCACGGCACAGTAGTGTGCCGCGGAACACCGGTTGGGAAACACTGGCCTAGACAACAAGAGCCCCTTCTCAGCCTGGCTTTTATGGTCCCAAGGAAAGCAGAGCAGTACGTTAGGCATCAGCTTGGCTGCAGTGGTGGCTGGAAGGAGGTGTGCAGGGCACCATCCAACCGTCTTAGAGAGTCCACTCTGGATTTGTGTAGGTTTTTCTCCGCAGCTTTTTCTTCTCGTGAAGCTAACTCAAGAGGAAGTGAGGGAGTGTTGCAAAGTACTACGACCAGAGTTTTCCTTCTCAAAGGGTTCCCTTCCCTGGTTGATCAGCCCCATCTGCCCTCACTTTCCTCTGCAGAATGGGCAGAATCTGCCTTCTTGACTGTGGGATTCACTATTGTTCTCATCCTCTCCATCCACCAGGGCCTGCCTTCACCTGCAACAGAATTCCCTAATACACCAAGGATTTGAGACCCATCAGCTATCCTCACCTGGTTTAGCTTGCCGGTTGAAGCCGTTCCTGGGATTGTGGTCCCTATTCCATCCTGACAGTTTCTGGAAGCCACAGGTGAGAGATGAGTGCAGGGTGGGGACCAATGGTGGCTAGATTACCCCAGAAAGTGGACAACATGTCCCCCACCAAAGGTAGTAACGCTCCCCTAACACCCCATGAGATTGTATGATTATCATCTTTAAGACAGAACAGAAATAATTTCATGTCCCCAGAAATAACACAACTTCAGGCCATTAGTGAATCAATACTACATTTTCAAGGTACTACACATTGCACTAACTACAGTTTATCTATTTGCCTTGAATATCCTGCTTTTCAGTGTCGTTTTAGGATAGTCCTGCGTCAGAAGACGGGCACAAGATGAGACAGCATTTTTAAAAAAAATCAAGCTGCTTTATGAACATTGGTTGAGGATTAGGAAAGCTTGCTGATGCATTACTATCATTTGACATAATTGCATATTCATTTCCTGAAAGTTGGGAACATGGGTAGGAGGTGGGGGAATGTAGGAGACATTAAAATAGAAGAAGGTGCTAATGCAGCTTGATGTGTTCTCTTTCCCTTAGTTCTCTTCCTTGAAACCCAAAAAGGATTTCCGTTCCTCCCACTCTGAAGAAAGAGATGGAAAAGACAGTCAGAACTCCAGGGGATGGGTCACCTTTGGTTTCATTAGGAATAGAAATTAAAATTTGTGAAATGTGGAATATGCGTCATTGAATGAGCACACATAGTTCACATCAACGACAGGGGAGAAACTACTTAAAGTTATGGAGTTTGGGAAAAGTTTCAGTCTGAGTGGACAGCTAAATATGCATCAATGGACACACACAGGGGAGAAACCATTTAAATGCCTGGAGTGTGGAAAGAGCTTCAGTAAGAGTGGACACCTCAATACACATCAACGGATTCACACAGGGGAGAAACCATATAAATGTATGGAGTGTGGAAAGAGCTTCAGTCAGAGTGGACACCTCAATATACATCAACGAACTCACACAGGGGAGAAACCATTTAAATGCCTGGAGTGTGGAAAGTGCTTCAGTCAGAATGGAGTCCTTAAATTACACCAGCGAATTCACACAGGGGAGAAATCATATAAATGTATGGAATGTGGAAAGAGCTTTAGTGATAATGGAAAACTTAGAAAACATCAGCGGACTCACACAGGAGAGAAGCCATTTAAGTGCCTGGAGTGCGGAAAGAGCTTCAGTCAGAATGGAGTCCTTAAATTACACCAGCGGATTCACACAGGAGAGAAACCATTTAACTGTATGGAGTGCGGAAAGAGCTTTAGTGATAATGGAACCCTTAAAAAACATCAACGGACTCACACAGGGGAGAAACCATTTAAATGCATGGAGTGCAGAATGAGCTTTAGTGATAATGGAACCCTTAAAAATCATCAACGGACTCACACAGGGGAGAAACCATTTAAATGCATGGAATGCGGAAAGAGCTTTAGTTTCAATGGAACCCTTAGAATTCATCAACGGACTCACACAGGGGAGAAACCATTTAAATGCCTGGAGTGTGGAAAGTGCTTCAGTGAGAATGGAGACCTTAGAAAACATCAACGGACTCACACGGGGGAGAAACCATTTAAATGCATGGAGTGCGGAAAGTGTTTCGGTCACAGTGCACACCTCAATATACACCAGCGGACTCACACAGGGGAGAAGCCATTTAAGTGCCTGGAGTGTGGAAAGAGCTTTAGTGATAATGGAAAACTTAGAAAACATCAGCGGATTCACACTGGAGAGAAACCATTTAACTGTATGGAGTGCGGAAAGAGCTTTAGTGATAATGGAAACCTTAAAAAACATCAACGGACTCACACAGGGGAGAAACCATTTAAATGCATGGAGTGCGCAATGAGCTTTGGTGATAATGGAACCCTTAAAAAACATCAACGGACTCACACAGGGGAGAAACCATTTAAATGCATGGAGTGCGGAATGAGCTTTAGTGATAATGGAACCCTTAAAAAACATCAACGGACTCACACAGGGGAGAAACCATTTAAATGCATGGAATGCGGAAAGAGCTTTAGTCTCAATGCAACCCTTGGAATTCATCAACGGACTCACACAGGGGAGAAACCATTTAAATGCCTGGAGTGCGGAAAGTGCTTCAGGCAGAGTGCACACCTCAATATACATCAACGGACTCACACAGGGGAGAAATCATTTAAATGCCTGGAGTGCGGAAAGAGCTTCAGTTGGAATGGAAACCTTAGAAAACATCAACGGACTCACACAGGGGAGAAACTGTTTAAATGTATGGACTGTGGAAGGAGCTCCAGTCAGAGTGGAACCCTTGATTTATGCGAACAAACTCACACAAAACACAAACTGTCTAAATATCAGGAAAATAGATAGAGTTTCAGTCCTAGTTGAAGTTCTAACTCAACAGACTCACGGACAGGAAGAACTTTAGGAGTTGAAACCCTAAAAACCATCAACAAAGAGGAGAAGCAGTTTAAATGAAAAGATTGCAAAAAGTGCTTTATTTACAATGGAGTGTTTAAGGAACATCCAGGGACTCTCACATGGAAGAACCCATTTAGATGTATGGAGTGCGGGACGTTTTCCTTTCAGTGTCCACTCTTTCTTCACAGCAATGAACTCAGCAGGAAATCAGTCTTAAACACATGATGTGTATGTCAAGTTCTGGTGTTTATATGAAAAACTGTATAGTAATGAAATAATGAAGGTAATGTCTCACAATCATGAGAATAATTTTAGATGTAAAGTACCTTTTGATAGTGAGGGGGAGAGGCTGAATCTGGATTGCGGGTGGTGAGTGAGGATTAGGGCTGAGCTATATATTGATATCTTGTCCAATACCTGTTTTTAGACCACATCGTGGTAATCTTTGAAAAACAATTGATATGGCAATACACCGTGAATCATAGTGTGTGTTTCTGGGATGTGCCTGGAAGCAGCGGCAGAAAGCTCTGCTTTGTGAAGCCCCTGCAGATGCAGAGTTGCTGACTTCCCTCCCAGGCGACAGGAAGCGAAAGACACACATCCATTGCCCTGTGTCCTTCCAGCCTCTTTCCTCCCTTGCTCCCTTCTGCCGGTGTGTGTGCTTGACTTAGATATCCTGTGCTGTATTTTTTTACTGCAGAAACTGGATTTGCTCTCAGGAGCGAAGTTTTGTGCCTCACTGGGGACCCAGTGAGAACTGTATGCTTTGAAAGCTCAGTAAAGTATTACTGAAGAAGTCCCGCTGCCTCTGTGTGTTTTTGACGTCAGTGTGGGACTTGCTCTACACGTGGCCCCTACCCTGCTGCTACTTAGCTCATGCCCTGGAGTTGGTCTACTCAAGCATACATGTCACCCCCACCACTGCATGATTTTAAAACACTACTTATTCAACAGAACTTCATCCCTGCCCCCTGCACATTCAGAAAAATACTTGAAATACTGAAATTGAAGGGGAGATTTCCCCCCAAGCTTATTTGTAGGATGGGGAAGGTGGGGCTGCAGGAACCAGGGAAGTCTCCTGGGGGGCCCATCTTCAATCATGAACCCCATGGGCAACCCCAGAGCTCCAGCTTATTCTGGGGTTTGGAGAAGATAGTACTTTTCCATAGTCCCAGAAGTTATTATAGCCACTTCCGGCCTGCCCCAGGAGGTGGGGTTGCGGGCTTCACGCCCACCCCACATGAGCGGGGGCTGATCCCAGCCCCCGCGAGAGCAAGGGAATCCCGGCCGGGCCTGCCCCCCAGCCAGCCAATCAACTGGCTTGCTGGGGGGCGTGGCTTGCCCTATTTAGGGCCGGCGCAGAGGGGGCTCGCCCTCTTTTCGCCAGCTCGCCCTCACGTTTTTTGAAGGTCTTCTTGGAGGTTTGTATATTTTGTTGCAGGTTTCTGTGCTTGGTTCACTTACTCGGTTTTTCCAGGTTTCTTTTGCAGGAAGGACATTGGCTGCTGTTTCTCCCGATCGCTCCGCTCCCGCTGCAGGGAATCCCGACCCGCTGGTGGATTACACTCTCCACTTCGGTCACCTCGTAGCTGGGGGGCCCCGGCAGCCGCCGGCCAGCTGATTAGATAGATAGATAGATAAATTTATTGTCATTGTCCGTATATACACAGTATACACAACAACGAAAATCAAACACCCACCCAAAGACCGGGTTCACATACACATTTGCACATATCTCCAACACTCTCATCCTATTCAGACATAGTCTATAAAAACATAACATAATCCAGAATATAACATAACCTATTAAAGGCATAACATAGCCTAAAACCTATCTCATTACTTCCTGAGCAGCCTCCCTCCTGCAATTTTCCTCCATCTCTCCGGCTCTGCTGCGATTCCCGGAAAAGGGTTTTCACCGACCGGATCAGGTTGTGTCTGCTTTAATTGCGGTGGAATTTTGCGGGGGGCTTAGCTGCTGGTCTTAGGAGTGGGGTCCTTTGCCTGTTGTGGTGGTGGTTTCCCTGCTGTCCCAGTTGCTTCCCTTGCGGGGCTTTCCAGCAGGCTTCTCTTCAGTGCCCCCCGATTCGCCTAAGCGCTAGCATTCAGGGCACTGGTTTGTTTTCTGCTGCTTTACTTGATAGCATGCGTCCGTCGCTGGGGGGGGGGGGCTGGGCTATAGCGCGGCTTTGCTCGGGTTGTTCAATCTATTTTGCTTGGTTGTATCTTGCTGGGGGTAAGGGCGCCTTTACCGCAGCGGCTGAGTGCGTATTGAAGGGCAGGCACAGCTACTGTTTGGGGATTTATTTAGCAAAGGAGGGAGCGCTTCTTCATTTCACGTCAGCGTCGGCAGCGCTTGCATTTGGGGGCTGAGGGGGTTCCTTAGCGTTCCTCTCCCTGTTTCCCTTCTGCCTATTGTTTCCCTTACTGTTGTTTTCCCAACCGTGCATTAGCTGCTGCCGGTAGAGGAAGCCGTATTGTTGCTAAGTGACGCCAGCGTCTTTGCCCACGTGGCTTGAGGCGACTGCCATCTTATTATAGGCGACAGCATGTGGGAACTGCCTTTGCCTTAACACCTTTTAAAGTATAGTGGACGCTGTTGGTGTATAGTTATCGCTCCCTGGTATTGGCTCACAGCGGGAGGAGCACCGCTGGTGACCGTTGTCTCCCTTCTTTCTTTTTTCTTTTGTTACAACCGAGCTGCTTTGCCGGGGGTGTCTGGCCCATCCGGCTGCCATTTTGCACACCCACGTGGCCTACTGTGTCGGCCGCCATCTTGCTATAGGCAGCTCACGTGGGAAATTTTCCGCCAAGCCTCCCTGGTAAGCCTTATCGCACGCAGCTAGGGGTGGTTGCTTCATAGATACATAGCAGTATATTTATCTTTAATAGTTTATGTTATCGGTATAATTTTACCTTTAATATTTTATATTAACCATGAGAGTTTATAAGTGGTTGATTTATAAGTGTTTCCAAGGCTTTATACTGACGGCAATTACTTTACAGCAGGCAATAGTAAACCCCCTTTTATTTAGCAGCTTGTTCACAGGCATTAGAGTGTTGTAATCAAGGTGCTTTGTGCTCCAAGGTCATATATAATTAGGAAATATATCTAATCAACAGATCTAATTTAAGGTGCTTGCCTTGGATAAAACATAGTAATTAAAGTGCTTTATTTGGCAATAAATTAATAGTGAACCTCTACTCATTTAAATAGTATTCTAATTTAACTCAGAGCTAATTTAAAGGCAATCTAAAGCTGATCTAATTTTGCAAGAGATTTAATTGGCATTTGAATTAATTGCATAGGCACTGCAAAAGGCAACCCAGCCGCACCGCTGTAAGTCCAGGCTGTAATTTATAGTGTATAGATTTAGGTAAATCCTCTTGGGATAGCTCACTCATTTCCTATTATTATCCCTTGGGTACTCCATTAAAGCGATAATCAAGTATAGTTAAGTTAATCAAGTTTAAGGTTTAAATTGAGGTAAATTGATCAATAAAAAAAAATACAAATAAATAAATAAATAACTCTGAAAAACCGAATAAGTAACTATATATAATTAAATTTTACTGATTTGAATTCATTAAGTCTAAAGCAGGCTAGTGTTCATACTGGTGCAGACAATACTGAGCTACTGTCACATTGCTTGTAGCTAAACACAACCGGCGGGGTTTACGATTTAACTTGCATTAAGCCTTTCCAGTGCAGTCAATACTGACCTACAGTTCCACTGCTTGCTGCTCACGCATAAAAACTAAGCTGCTTGCCTCCGATTGGGTAACCCAGAGCGTTGATTGCAACTATGTCGGCTCAAGGTAACCAGGTAAATGCCACTGTATCTGGGGGGACCCAAGGGAACCAGGAGGAGTCGCAACCATTTATAATACCTAGTAACCCACAGGCTTTGGCTCAGTTTTTCGCAGCTTTTCAGGAATTTTATAAACAAAGCAGGCCTGCAGGCCAAGTAACACCTGTGCCAGGGGCAGCAGCGCCAATGACAGTCGCAACAGTGACAGCAGCGCCAACGGCAGTTGCACCAGTAATAGCGGTGCCAGTTACAACCGTGACGGGGCCGAATGCACCAATGGCGTTCTCCCAGGATTACATCCCAGACACTCAACCTAAGGAGGTAGTACTGCCCAGTACCTCCGCACCCACTGTGGCTGTGCTGACGGCAGCCAAAGAAGAAGCAGCCCGGCTTAAGAAAAATACCCGCACTCAGTCGGCGTCCTCAGGCAAGTCAAAAGGGGGCGAGAGGGGTGGCAGGAAGGGCAAGGCTAGTGCTCAAAGTTCCATGGCTGCTAACCCGCAAAAGGACCCAGGTGTCCCTAGTCTCTTTCAGATCCCACCTCTGCAGGCGGCACCAGCCGAGGCCGCTTCAGAATCCACTTCGGACGAGGCAGCGCAGGGTCAACAGACAGTACAGGCAAACTGCGTACCGGAACAAGCCACCCCAGAGGTCCCTTCCAGGAAGAGGAAAGAAAAAAGGAAACACACGTCGAAGAAGAGTAAGAAGAGTAGGCGGTCGGAATCTGAGGATGATTCAGGTACTTCTTCCTCATCCGATTCTGATAGCGATGCTCCTAGGGAGGAGTATTGGGGACATGGGGAGGATTGCGTGGGTCTTCCTTCATGGGCGCATGAAAGGAGGGCCAATTCCTACCGTAGGACCTTCAATGGGACCCTTGAATGGAAGGATGGCGCTCTGGTACCCGATGTTAAAACCTCCACTCACCTGTCAACAGATTTCATTGTAGGTAACCATTTGTCTCAAAGGAAGAGGGACAAAATCCTCAATGGGGACTTTATTGACATATTCAGATTGTTGCCCCCGGCTAAGCTGACAGGTAAAGGCGAAAAGAGGCGCAGTTACGGGAAGCGCAGGTACAGAACTCCAAGAGCCGAGCGTACCTTTGACAATTGGCTTGATGGGTTCCAGGTATTCATGGGTGTGGTCAGCGCCGCTTACCCAAAACGGGCGATGCATTTGATTGCCTACTTAGCACACGTTAGGAGGGCACGGGAATTAGCCGGTGATACCGCTGCTTTGAATTATGATGAGGATTTTCGTAGAAATGCTTCATTGTTATCCTCCACGCGCTGGGACCTCAGGGACCAGAATTATTGGTCAGAGCATGTGGGCCCCTACGTTGACAAGAAACACCAGGACTCATCAAAATCTTGGAAGACCGCTGTGAGACAGAAGCGTCTATGCTGGGAATTTAATAAAGGGGTTTGTGTGAGGCCTGTCTGTAAGTACAGCCATGAATGTGAAAAATGCCTGGGTAACCACCCAGCCACTGCCTGCCTTAAAGGGAGGCAGCCCTTTCGGGGTGGAAGAGGTTCTTACAACCAGGGACCCAGAGGTGGTCACGGAGCCCCTTTTGGGCCTCAAGGGAACAGGCAGTAATCTCAATCTGGCCCTGGCCTATTCCCCCGTCAACTTGACCCCGTTAAAAGACCTTTTAGATCTCTACCCCAACAGGACAGTGGCTGTGTACTTATGGGAAGGTTTTAGTTCTGGTTTCAGAATCCCAGTAGCTTTCCCACCCAATTCAGGCAATCCTCCAAATCAAAAATCAGTCAGGGAGATGCCCGAGATTGCCCGTAAGAAAATCAACAAAGAAATCAAAGCGGGGAGGGTAGCCAGCCCCTTTCTAGTTCCCCCAATCAAAGGCCTTCATGTATCCCCTTTAGGCATAGTCCCCAAGAAAGCACCTGGTGAGTTTCACATGATTCACAACCTTTCCTATCCAAAGGGAGGGTCCGTCAATGATGCGATACCTCAGGAACTTTGTACTGTGAGATACGCCACTTTTGACCAAGCGGTCAAAATTATTCGCAAATTTGGTAAGGGCGCGTTGCTGGCAAAATGTGACATTGAGTCGGCCTTTAGACTCCTGCCAGTTCATCCGGAGGATTTCCGGTGGCTCGGTTTCAAATTCGAAGGGGCTTATTTTGTGGACAAAGCGATGCCCATGGGTTGCTCAGTGGCCTGCGCAGCCTTTGAGGCATTCAGTACCTTCCTGGACTGGGCGCTTCGCTTTAGAACCGGCTCTGAGGGTGTGTTGCACTACTTGGACGACTTTATCCTCGTAGCTGATAGCAGGCTTAGGTGTGCAGAGCTTCTCAAAGCCTTCATATCGTTAGCTGGGGAGTTAGGAGTTCCCCTAGCTGCCGACAAAACGGAGGGCCCAGCTACAACCATGGTTTATTTAGGTATTGAGTTGGACACATTAGCGCAGACCTCAAAACTTCCCAGAGAGAAACTGATCGCGCTTGGCGACCTCATTCGGCAGCTCCTCCCCCTAAAAAAAGTTACACTTAGGCAGATACAGTCACTGCTAGGTCATCTAAATTTTGCTTGCCGCGTGGTCTCCCCTGGCCGTCCATTCTGTGGCCGCCTCGCGAAGCTGTCAGCAGGCCTGCGTTCCCCTCATCATAGGGTTCGGCTATCTAAGGAGGTAAAATCTGACCTGGAAGTTTGGTTGAAGTTCCTCGAGAACTACAATGGTATTTCCCTATGGCAAGAGAACTTGTCGCTGCAGGTGGACTTTCAGGTGCACTCGGACGCTTCAGGCTCCCTTAGGTTTGGCGTTTACTTTAAAGGGCAATGGTGTGCCCAGCGTTGGCCCGCAGCCTGGAAGGGAGGGCCCATTACCAGAGATTTAACCTTCCTAGAATTCTTCCCAATTGTAGTGGCAGTGCACTTATGGTCAGAGGCCTTTAGTAACCATAGGGTTTGCTTCCACACCGACAACCAGGCAGCAGTAGCAGTCCTTTCCGGGCAGGCCGCACGTTCCTCAAGAGTAGGTGCCCTTTTGCGTTCCTTCGTTCTCCGGTGTTTAGAACTTAATATCCACTTCTCCGCCAAATTTGTGCCTGGTGTTAACAATGATATCGCGGATGCCCTATCTCATTTTCAGATGGACCGCTTCCGCTCGTTAGCACCGGACGCTCAGTTGCTACCTCAGCCCTTCCCGGAACATCTGTGGAGACTTGGGGACCAGAGTCTTGGGAACCAGAAGTGATTCAGGGAGTATTAGCCTCATTGGCGCCTTCCACATTGAGATCTTATAAGAAGGCTTGGTCGGATTTCTTAAAGTTCCGCAATAAATCCAGCGCCACCAGTAGCAACGCCCCTCCTGTCAGGTCTGAGGTCTTATCCTATTTAGTACACTTGAAACGCCTGGGCCGTGCCCCAAAAACCCTCAACCTACAGGCTGCGGCAATCTCTCTCTTTTGCAAGGCGTTATTTTCCTCAGATCCATGCGCTGATTTCGTCATACGAAAGACCCTAGAAGGCTGGGGTAGACTGCAGCCCCCAACCCACGATATGAGGAGGCCAATATCTTTTGACATACTTTTCCAAATCCATAAAATGTTGAGAACGGTCTGTTGGTCGAAGTATGAGGCGCGCTTATTTTCAGCTGCGTACTCCATCGCCTTTTTCGGAGCAATGCGTGTGGGGGAGGTGATTTACGAAGAGGGTCAGCGCGGCACCTCCTGGGGCTTACTACTAAGCGACGTTACACTTTCACAGGAAGATTTGGTCCTTCGGATACATAGTTCCAAGACAGACCAGTTCGGGAGGGGGGCTCTGGTCCGGCTCTTGGCAACCGGGGAACCAGGCCCGTGTCCAGTTAAGGACACCAGGCGCTTTTTATATCTAAGGCCTAACCTGGCTGGGCCTTTTTTGATCCATGCAGATGGCTTACCCCTGACGCGTCACGGCCACCACGGCAATGCACCTGGGCCTTACTGCTGAGAGGATTAAGGATCTAGGCCGGTGGAAATCAGATGCATGTAAACGCTACGTGAGAAAAAAATTATGATAACCCAGCTAGGGATTTACTGACCATGCCTGTTCTCTCAATTTCTTGCAGGAAATATGGGGGTGCGCGTCTGGATAATCGGGCACAGCATCGTACATTGGGCCAGGGTCCGCGCCATCAATTCCGGTCTCGGGCCGCGACTTGGCTTACCTTCTGGCATCACTATATCCTGGGTCTCGCGGAGGGGAATGCACTGGGCTGAGATGTTGCCCGCAATTAAGACCAGAGTCGCAGCGGAGGGCCCCCCTGATGCTTTACTTATACAATTGGGAGAAAATGACCTAGCTTATAGAAAGGCGGTTGATTTGCAGTGGAACATATTTAGTGACTTTGAGTAGCTTAAGGCCTCTTACCCAAACCTCACAATCATTTGGGCCTCTTTGATGGAGAGGCGGGTCCGGAGAGACTGCAGGTGCCCGATAGCCATGAATAGGGCGAGGAAAGCCTTGGATCGGGCGGTGGCGCGTAGAGTGGCAGCCCTGCGGGGGAAGGTCATTGGACACCCGGGCATTCGTTTCAACTGTGAGGCCCTCTACCGGTTTGATGGTGTGCATCTTTCTGATGCTGGAAATGATATTTGGCTGGGGGATATAGCTAAGGGGATAAGGGATTGGTTTCAGGCATGAGAGTATTGGCGGCGAGCGATTGCTCGTGTGGCAGTAGGCATTGGCAAGAAGGGGTTAAGAGGATGTGGGGGGGAGGAACGCCATCACCTCCCCCCAGCGAGCGAAGGGTGGTCCGTTAAACGACTCCGGGGGGCGTGGCCCTGTCCGAAGCCTATGGAGGTGTGGGCCAAAGGCACGCCCCAGAGCGGTGACCCGGGGGAGCTTCTAGTTGACGTGCCTCGGCGGGAGACTCCCCCGATATAAGGTTAACCCTTCCCCGTGTCTCCAGCAAATGGGCTGGAGCCGGATAGTCGTTAGGACCAGTGCCTAAGCCAATGCCTCTCATTCCTGAATTCAATAAAGTTGTGGCCTAACTCGCCCATTTAACCTTAAACTATTTTGTCTTGTGTCTTTATTTAACCTGGTGGGGGGCGGGAACTCGCCACGCAATCAGTCATGCTACTAGGGAGTTTTGCTACCAGAGGACCAGAGTGCATATTACTATCATACCGATTTTACTGCTATGGTTGCTTTTGCTGTCATGGACTGGCTGGGTGTGGGGAGGGGGAGGCACCAGCTGGGGGACCCCCATGGGAAGAAGGCTCAGAGCCTGGGGACTGGTAGTGGGATGGCAATGAGCAGAAAGAGGGAGAAAATTGAGCAGAATGGGAGGGGAGGTGTTGCAAGCTGAGGAGGAAACAGGGTTTGGTGAGCAGGAAGAGGCTGGGGCAGAGAGCAGTTCAGTCTCAGAGGGAGGAGAGGAGGGGGCCAGGAGACCATCAGAGGAGGCCATCAGCTGAAGCATCCAGAGATACTCCCCCTCCTGCTGCTACCATCTCCCCTCTCCCCTGGTCTCCTAGAGCACACAGAGAAACCCGCTTCAGACCCCATGAGCCTCTACATGATATTAAGAGGGTGTTTCCCTGCCCCCCAACATGCCTCACTTTAATCTTGTTGACAATGAACTGTATTTTCTGCCCAATCACCCCGTTTGGAGAGCTCTTTTAGGTGCTCCTTGCAATCTCTCTTTGTTTGAAGAACCCTGGACTATTTACTGCCACCAGCAAACTTTGCCCCCTCCCTGCTCCCACCTAACTCTAGATCATTTATGAACAAGTTGAAAAGCCACAGGTCCCAATACCGATCTATAGGGGACTCCACTTTCTGCTTCTCTCCATTCACAGGAGTGTTCGTTTATTAGTACGTGTTCCTCCCTCCCCCCATCCTTCTGTGCTGTGGAGGGAACCCTGCGGAAAAGTTATGGGGTGAATTTTGCTTCCCCGCATATCCAACACTGCTCAGCATTCAGGGAAATGGAAGAGGAAAGCTGGCCACAATCCAAGAGACTGAGGTCAGCAGAAAGGGAAGCAAAGCCTACTCAAAGGGAAGCCGCTCCAGCTTCCAGCCCGTCTGCTCCCACAATGGCTAAAGAAGAATTGCCCTTTGGGAATGGCGGAGCTGAATGGAAGCGGGCGAGGAAGCCCCACAATCGCTGCTGCTGGAGGAATAGGGGCACTGACCCCAATACTCAAAGGTGATGACCTGGTCCTTTAGGGGCACTGTTACGCCATCAGGAACCGGGAGTCCCCCACACCTGCCTCCCCCACACCTGCCTCCCTCGTCTGGATTCAACCTCAATCTCTTAGCTGCCATCCATCCTCCAACCACCTCCAGAAAGGCACACAGGGAATTCACTGCCTTCACTGGTTCCAATTTAAAAGAGAGGAAGAGATGGGAGGAGCCTCCCCATTGTCTTTTCCTTCACAAATCCTGCCTTAAGGGCACATTTAAGATATGAATAGGGTGTAAGGCTGTGAGGCACAGGACCTAAATATTCATCATTACAAAAGACTGGCCAGGCTCCCCAGGCAATCCAATCAAGTGACCATTAAACAGGTAACCTGGCAGACAGGAGGTAAACAAACCACTCAGATTTCTGTTGTAGACCGCCCTTTCTGTGATGTAGGTATGATGTATGGAGGGGTGGTCTTGAGCTCCAGGGCAGGGAATTTAAAATGTCTATATAAGGCCTTGTGTGCCATTGCTCTGGGTTCCACCTCCCTCCTGCGTGTGGTGAGTGAGGACCCTGTTGCAACACATCAATAAAGATCAGGCTTACTAGCTGTTTTGCTTTAAACTCTTTAAACGCATTAGAATTCAATCCACCGTCCCGTTGGATTTCTGCCTGGGGCATGTGCTGCCCTTGATCGCCTCCTGCCTCCTAAGGGATTATGGCCTATGAATTGGATCCCCCAATTCCAGAGGAGTCATTAGGCCTTGGAACCCAGGAAATCCGTCAAACCGTTGACTTGGCGATTATTTGACGTTTCTACTGTTTTCTATACAGTATTGGATAGTCGGAGGAAACAGACCGATTCATGGTATCCGCTTCTTGCTACAATTGTATAGGCTGCTTTTCTGAGCCTCTTTGCTGTTGTGCATGGAAGGTGGCTGTGTCAACTGTCCTTGTCCTGGCCTTAGTCCGAGGCTGTGGTGGGGACTTGGGGTGTCCCCCCTTCCTGGTTTGAAGAGCACCAACACCTAAAGCACAGACGCACGGCTCGTGGCGTGGAGTGGGCGAGGAAAGGATTTAGCAATGTAAACATTGGGGGGGAACCCCACTTTGCAATTGGATGGCCAGGATCAGCCCCTCCCCCGCTCTCCTGATGTACACGAGGAAGAGGGGAGGAGGGAAACCTTCCTCCCCCTCCCCCAATTCCTCCCCTCCCGGCACATCCTCCTCTCACCCCGCCTCCACAACCCCAAATCCCCTCCCCAATATGTTGCTCCTCCTCCTCGCCATCCGCCATCTGTTCCGGGAATGGGGGGGATGAGCCCTCCTCCCAAACTGCCTGTTTCTCCCGGAAGTGGAGCTTCTGCGCCGGATTGCTGATTTCCGCCGTAGCTCTAGGGGCGCGCGCTTTCGGAAAGGGGAGGGAGGAGGCAGGGGACCCCCCCCCCCGTGGATGTTGCAGGAAAGGAAAGGAGAATCGGGAGCGAGGAGAAAGAGGTAAAGGGGTCGCGAGGGAGGGGAGAGAAGGATCCAGAGACCCCAAAGCGCCTTTCGTGGGCCCCACGGGCAGGGCCTGGATCCCTGCAATCCTACTGCGAAGGGGGCTTTCCCTGGCCCCTTAGGCGCCCTGGCGGGGGCGGTCATGGAACACCCACCCAGGGATTCCCCACGAGGACCCAGTGAGAGCTGTAGGCTTTGAAAGTTCAGTAAACTATTACTGAAGAAGTCCTGCTGCTTCTGTGTGTGTTTTTGACGTCAGTGTGGGACTTGCTCTACATGTGGCCCCTACCCCACCGATGCTTGGCTAAGGCCCTGGAGTTACTGTACTCAAGCATGAAAGATGGGTATTTTTGTGTCAGAGTGGTTTTTACACCAAACTCTGTCATCCCCACCACCGCATGATCTCCAAACATTCAACAGAACTTCATCCCTGCCCCCTGCACGTTCTGAAGAAAACTTAAAATTTAATGGGAGATTCCCCCCCCCCCCCGAAGCCTAACTGCAAGAGGGGGAACGATGGGTTGCAGGTACCAGGAAAGTCTCCTGGGGGACCCATCTTCACTCATGAACCACTTAGGGGAACCCCAGCGCTACTGCTTATTCTGGGGTTTTGGGAGGATAATATTTTTCCATAATACCAGAGGTTATTAGTCAATCATGCTGCTAGGGAGTCTTCCTGCCAGAGGACCACAGTGCATATTGCTATCCTACTGATTTTACTGTTGTTGTTGCTGCTGCTGTTACTGTCATGGACTGACTGGGTTCAGGGGGGGCACCAGTCTGGGGGACCCACAAGGGAAGAAGGCTCAGATCTTGGGGACTGGTGTTGGGATGGCGATCAGCAGATAGAGGAAGAAAATGGAGCAGAACGGGAGGGGAGGTGTTGCAAGCTGAGGAGGAAACAGGGTTTGGTGAGCAGGAAGAGGCTGGGACAGAGAGCGGTTCAGGCTCAGAGGGAGGAGAGGAGGGGTCAGGAGACCCAGAGGAGGCCGGCTACTGAAGCATCCAGGGAGACTCCCCCTCCTGCTGCGACCAACTCTCCCCTGGTTTCCTAGAGCACACAGAGAAATCCAGTTCATACCCATGAGCCTATACATTAATGGGTGTAAGTTTTTTTTGCATCACTTTATGATGCTGTTTTTTCTGCCCATTCACCCCATTTGGAGAGGTCCTTTTGGAGCTCCTTGCATCTCTCTTTGTTTGAGCAACCCTGGACAATTTATATCGACTTTTAAAACCTCCCCCCTTCACCCAGAATACTTTTCGAGTAGCATCTTCACTAGTACAGTGGTGCCTCGCAAGACGAAATTAATTCGTTCCGCAAGTCTCTTCGTCTTGCGAGTTTTTCGTCTTGCGATGCACGGTTTCCCATAGGAATGCATTGAAAATCAATTAATGCGTTCCTAGGGAAACCGACTTCAGACCAGGTCCGGGGACAGTCTGTCCCCCGACCTCTTCTGAAGGCTGGGGGGGGGGGGGACAAGGGCTTTTCTTCCCACCCCCAGCATTTTAAAAAACCCCGGGACAGCGGAGGACGTCTCCGCTGTCCGGGGCGATCTTAAAATGCTGACGGGCGGCATTTTAAAATCACCCGGGACAGCGGAGGACTTCTCCGCTGTCCGGGGCGATTTAAAAGCCCCTGGGAAGGCAGTCAGGGGGGACAAAGACTTTCGCCCCCCGCCAGCCTTCAGAAGAGGTCCTGGACCTCTTCTGAAGGCTGGCGGGGGGCGAAAGTCTTTGCTCCCCCCGCCTGCCTTCAAAAGCTGTCTGGCCCAGGCTTCGCGGACCTTTCCGCAAGCAGCGGCAGCGCTGCCACTGCTTGCGGACAGGTGCCAGCATGCCGAAGCCTGCGCGCGCTGAGATCAGCGCGCCCAGGCTTCCCACCCCGCCTCCCGGCATCGGGGCATCGTCCCGATGCCGGGCGGCGGGGGGAGGCGTTCCTGCCCCGCCGCCCGGGATCGGGGCATCGTACCGATGGCGCGCGGCGGCGGAGGCGTCCCCCCCCCGGCCGCCAGGGATCGGGGCATCGTCCCGATGGCGGGCGGCGGCGGAGTCGTTCCCCCCCCGCCGCCCAGGATCGGGGCATCGTCCCGATGGCGGGCGGCGGGGGGAGGCGTTCCCCCCCTGCCGCCCGGGATCGGGGCATCATCCCGATGGCGGGCAGCGGCGGAGGCGTTCCCCCCCCCGGCATCTGGGCATCGTTCCGAAGCCCGGCGGCGCTGCGCTTCCCCGCTGTCCCGGAGATTTCCCTATGGGCTGTCGTCTTGCGAAGCAAGCCCATAGGGAAATTCGTTTTGCGAAGCGCCTCCAAAACGGAAAACCCTTTCGTCTAGCGGGTTTTCCGTCTTGCGAGGCGTTCGTCTTGCGAGGTACCACTGTATGTATCAAAGGGTTACACAAGTGCAACAGTTGGTCACTCTATCAGATACATCTCTGGACACCTCTCCAGTACCCATCACCTAAAGATCAAGAAAACTATCGACACAATACAGTAGTACCTCGGGTTAAGTACTTAATTCATTCCGGAGGTCTGTTCTTAACCTGAAACTCTTCTTAACCTGAGGTACCACTTTAGCTAATGGGGCCTCCCGCTACTGCTGTGCCACCGCCACACGATTTCTGTTCTCATCCTGAAGCATAGTTCTTACCCCGAGGTACTATTTCTGGGTTAGCAGAGTCTGTAACCTGAAGCGTCTGTAACCCGAGGTGCCACTGTAATAATAATAATAATAATAAAAATAATAAAATAAAATATATTTATATCCCACCCACCCTAGCCAAAGCCGGGCTCAGAGCGGCTAACAACAGTAAAAGTAACACAGTTTACATAAAATCACAATCATTTAATTGAAATACATTCAAAAATCAATTCATAATCAAATTACATCCTTGCCCTCAGGGCTTCTCCTGAGCTGGGCTTTCAGAACACCTGTGTTAACGGAGGAATCCGAGGGCTCCCTTGGACAAAAAAGACGCCAACCAGGACAATTTGGAGCAAAACAGCAGCCTGTAGGCTTGGCCTTTATTGGAAACTGTCGCAACAGGACTCCCACCCACAACAAGATGAAGCAAAATGGAAGTCCCGAACAAAAGAAGACCCCAGCTTTTATTAGCTACTAAACCCCCAAACTACACGCCTGGAACTACATCACAACTACATCATGACTACATCATTGACACATCACAAACAGGAGGGTTTGAGGGAGGGGTTGTGGAAGTAACCTGAGTATCTTGACACCTTGCTGGTTCCTCTTTCCCCCTCCCCATGAGTCTCTTCCAGAAGACAAAGGGGAGTTGACAGTTTCCTGCCCCCAGAGGGGAGATCTGATCATTGTCCTTTGTTCCAGTCCATGTTGAATCTCCTCCCATATGCAAGTCCGTTGTGTCCTTGGTGGTCTTCTGTCTGGGACCATCAAGGTTGCCATGCCAACTGGGCAGGGCTCCTGTGGATGTGCTGGTATGCTCAAGGGATTATGGCTGCCCTGTACCAGACCTTCCGCATTTTGTAGTCCTTCCTTCATGGAGTAAAAAGAAGTGGAACGGTGCAGATCCGATGTATGGTTGATTTTCTATGAATTTATAACAGAAGCGTAGTGTATGTAGTGAGTGAGTGTGCGTGTGTGTGTCAAGTTTGTAAAACTGAATGATTGGGGGAGGGGGTTTCCTGCGACACCTGGCTTGGTCAGCTGCCTCTGTGGAAGTCTGTTGTCGCCCCTTGGTCACACCCTGGGTGGGGCGAAGTGTACGTGCTCTCACGCCCAGGGGCTTTTGGCAGGAGGCCCTGTTCTCTCTGCCTACGTGGCTATCTGCTTCCAAGGTCATGGAGGAGGGTGAAGCCTAAATTTACTTTTTCTTAAGAGTGGAAATGGCGTTGGAATGGGAAGAATTGGTTAAAGTATGGATTTTATATGAATTTACAAATTTAGGTATCATTCCCTGAACTGTCAAGCTGAAAGGATACATTCAGACACAACCTTTGTAACATTGTAGCAACTTTAGGCAATTGAAACCAACATGACTATATTTAATATACTTTGCCCATAGTTTGAGCAGCAGGAGGGCACTGAGACAATCGTGCAAAGGCTGAGCTGAAAGGCTGGTTTGGAGGCAGTTTCAGCCTTCTACGGATTCCCCCATTGGCTAGCTGTCAAAACATAGCGCTCTTGATTGGTGAGCTTCAGTTATTCATAAATCTCATTCATAAAACACAAAATCCGTAAATCCCATCCATAATATGCAGAGACCGTGTTTTCCTGTATTTATAAGATGTGTGAGTCGTGCCTTTGTGACTGAGTGGAGAGGGGTTTGGGGTTCCTCGTCCCAGGGGTTAATGTCAGATGGTAACCCCCTCCCCTGTAATTTCCATAACACCAGGAAGGAATTCCCTCCTCACTCTTGTCACATGCAGCTGGGCTCACTTGCCAGAGCCACCTGGAGGGTCTGACTACAATTTCCATCATCCCTGACCACTGGTCTTGCTAGCTCGGTGTGATGGGAGCCGTAGTCCAAAAAACAGCTTGGACTGCTTGGACCAAGTTTGGGAAACAGCTTGGACCAAGTTTGGGAAAGTTTGGGAAACAGCATGGACCAAGTTTGGGAAACCTTGTTCATCTTGAAGGAGAAAGGAGGGTTCACTTGCATCAGAAAATCAGGTGAGCCCTGCAGGATCTTTCTTTTTAAAAAAATAATATTTATTACTTTTAAACCTTACAAGAAAAAAGAAAAAAAGAAGAAGAAAGAAAAAAGGCAAAAGAAATAAAATACAATACAATATAAAGACAATGCACAACACAACATTAACACATTAAACTAAACATAAAAAATTAAAAAACATACATCATACCGTTTCAATGCCCTGTCTTTCATTCCCTTGTTTCATTGACCTCCTCTCACCTCCCTTTTTGTATGCCACTTCTATTTATTACTTCAGCAATTCCTTTCCCTCTTTCTCTATTTTCTGTCATATAACTATCTTAACTTATTTTAACCTTATCTTCCATTAGTACCATAATACTGATTTATACTTAGCTCCTTATAACATTTCTAGTAAAGCCATATAATTTCATTCCAACATTTTTCTAACACTCATTAATTTTACAATACTTCTATAAATAAACTTTAAACTTTTTCCAATCTTCTTCCACTGTCTCTTCTCCCTGGTCTTGGATTCTGCCAGTCCTTTCAGTCTATTCCATATAGTCCATCAACCTGGTCCTGCAGGATCAGGCCCAAGGGGCCCCTGTCCTGCCAGGGGCCAAGCAGGGGCCTCTTCTGGGAAGCCCACCGACAGCACTTGAGCCCCAGAGAAGGGGGGAGGCGCATTTCTTCTAGGGACACATTTCTGGGGTCCCAAAGGTGCGCCCCAGCCTGGCTCCACTCTGCCGGGGCAGCTGCGTTTTGTTTCGCTGCAGGTGAGCCTGCCCCGTGCAATGTGGGGCTCTTAGAAGGAATTTGAGGGGGGCTGGGGGGACTAGGGCTTCCCCACACTTGCAAAGGACCAGTAGAAGCAGAGGGGAGGCAGGCAGCAGGAGGGTGATGTGGGGGAACCAGCGAGAAGGAGCTTCTGGAGCCTGGGCAGCCCCCTCCCCGCCTGTTTCCCGTGTTAACGGAAAAATCCGAGGGCTCCCTTGGACACCAACCAGGATAACTTGGAGCAAAACAGCAGCCTGTAGGCTTGGCCTTTATTGATCTGTTGCAACAGGGTGCTCCCCTCACTTGCAGGAGAGAGGAAGACACAGAAAAAGCGGTGTGCAAGGCCTTATAAAAACTTTTGAAATTCGCATCCTGCAGATCAAACCCACCCCCAGAAACATCATGCATACATCACAGAAAGGAGGAGGGGCTGAGGGAGGGGTTGTGGTGGTAACCTGAGTGTCCTGTCACCTGGCTAGTTCCCTTCTCCCCCCCCCCATGAGTCATTTTCAGAAGACAAAAGGTAGTCGCAGTTTCCTGCCCCCTGAGGGGGAATCCAATCACTATTCTTTTGTTATAGTCCGTGTTTAGGTAAGGGGGTGAGGCTCAGGTGGGAAAGAGTTGAGAAGGAAAATATCCTGGGGTGCGGATTTACTCCGCTGCCCAGCTCGTCAGGGTGCCACTCCCCGGGGGTCCCTCCGGTCAGCAAAAGAAGGAGAATCCAGCCAAGTTAAAGAAGCAAAGGGCGGTCAGTTGACCTGATCTTTATTTGTTGCAACCAGGTTCAAACACACCAAGAGTAGGAACCCCGAGAAGATGGTTGCATGAATTTTTAAGACCTCTCCCCATTTCCCACAATACATTTTTCCACAGCATCTTCGATGCATCACAGATTTGTCCCAAAGTAGGAGTCTTTGGCATTCAGAAACATGAGCCCGTCACCCACCCCTGTCAACAGCCCCAGTTTCTCACACATTTTTAACTACCCTCTTCCAATAAGAACCATAATAGTATTTACAGATCCCCCCCAGCTGCAAGGCTTTCCTGGGCTTCTCCTTTGGAAATATCAGGATCCTCCTCCTCCTCCAATCCGGCTTCTTTTCCGGGAATAAGGGAGGGGTGAGTCCCCTCCCAAACTGCCAGCTTCTCCCGGAAGAGGAGCTTCTGCGCCGGATTGCTGCTTTGCGCCGTAGCTCTAGGGGCGCGCCCTTTCGGAAAGGGGAGGAGGGGCGGCAGGGAAACTCCCCCCCCCCCCGTGGATGTTGCAGGAAAGGAAATGAGAATCGGGAGCGAGGACAAAGAGGTAAAGGGGTCGCGGCGGGGGGGGGGGGGAGGGGAGAGAAGGAGCCAGGAGGGACTCCTCGCCAGCTCCTCAAAGCGCCTTCCGTGCCCCCCCCCCGCAGGGCCTGGATCCCTGAACGTGCGCTGCGAAGGGGGCTTTCCTTGACAGGGGTGGACATGGGGCGCCCACCCACGGGGTCCCACGAGGACTCCCCGGCCCCGTTTCCCCCGCGCAGGCATCCCTGGGGCCCTGTGCGCTCCGCGCGGAGAGAGGCAGACCATGAAAGGGTTAACGGGCGCGAGAGACGCCTAGATAGAGACCCCCCTGTCCCTCCCCATCTCGTCTTGCGGCGCCCCTCCGGATGGAGAGATGGGTCGCGCATGGCGAGGGGTGAGCCGCGCCAAGGGGGCCTCTGGGTGCAGGGGAGACTCCGGGAGAGAGGGAGGGGGCCAAGGGTGGGGGGAGCCGGGGATAGGAGGGAGGGGAGCATCCCCGGGGCAAGGAAGCGCAGCATTGGCGGGGTTGGGGGGAGGAGACCAGTCTGTAGGGAGACGTCTCCATCGTGCGCCCACGAGGAATCTCCGGAGGGGCCGCCTTGGCTTCTCCCTCCCACCCAAGAATCGACCCCCCCTTCAAGGCAACCAGAGACGGATCCCTGGAAAGTGGGGGCTCCAGTTCCCCCGCCCCTTCCTTCTGCAAGCTCCATCCTCTTCCCACAACATAAACTCCTGCTCTGTCCAGACACAGCGAATCTGCCAAGTCCAACCACTGTTCACCCTGGAGAGGAGAAGGAAGAGGAAGAGAGGAGGGGAGGGGAGAGGCCTTCTCAGAAGCGGCTCTTTGTTTCCGCAATCCCACCCAGGAAGCAGCCAGAAACTTTTCCCTCTCTCTCAGGCTTTTATCTTCAAGTGTCTTTCCCACTGCCTGGTTCATTGAGGATGAGGATAATCTACACCTGTCATCAGAAACAGGGGTGCAGAACCTATTTAATTGATCTCATGATTGATATAGAAGGTGCACCTCAAAAGCATTTCTGTTCTTCTTATGTTTTGTAGGCAATGTCAGAGTGACTGACAAGCTGAGATTCTTCCCAGTCAAAGGACCCATGTTCATGATAGACAGTGCTTGTGGCTGGAGGCTCTACAGACAGGGTGTGCCTATGGAGGCCAAAGACTACCAGTATTAGCACAGGTGAGCTGTGTGACCTTCCCAAATTTACAGACTGTATGTGAATGAGAGTTTGTGGGTGGGATTATTGTTTACGGCAACCCTGTGATTTTCTCCACCCAAAACATTTCGTGACCTGATATTGCACTACAAATTCCAAAATAACTACAAAAAAATCACAAGATAATACAAATGATTGTAGTATTTATACCCTGTCCATCTGGTTGGGTTTCCAGTACACATAAAAGACAGTAAAACATCAAACATTAAAAACCTCCTAATACAGGTCTCCCTTCAACTATCTTCTAAATGTCAGATAGTTGTTCATTTCCTTGACCTCTGAAGGGAGGGTACCAGCAGAAGACCCTCAGAGGAGAACCTCAGTGTTCAGAGTGAAGGATGGGGCTGGAGACACTCCTTCAGGTCTACAGGGCCGAGGCTGTTTAGGGCTCTAGGTTGCAGAACTTGCTCCTTCATAACGATCTCCTAGACTCACATATAGTTAGCAGAATAGGAAAAAACATCAGATCAGGAATAAATTCATATCTCAAGAAATAACACAACTTCAGGTTGTTAATGAATCTGTACTACATATTAAAGGATGACGTTTCCACTAAGTACATTTTTTAAAAAAATAAATTTTATTGATTTTCATGCAGTTATACATTTTGTCCCGAATACAACAAATTATGCCTGTTTTGAACTTCCTTCAGCGTCTCTGACAGTCATCCATAATTATACCTTTAATACGCATTCCCTTTTTTCATATTGCCATTGTTCCTCCTTACTCCCATTATTTTTAATAAACAATAATTATTTGTTTTTTTTACAGTGCCTCTTGAAATCCCACTAACGTTGTATTTATACCACATATGTTTTTCAGATAATCTACCAATTTTCCCCAGTCCTTGATGAACTTTTGGTCTTTAGTATATCTGATTTTCCCAGTTAATTTGTCCAATTCCGCATAGTCTATCAATTTTAATCTCCATTCTTCTATCGTCAGTATCTCCTCTTGTATCCACTTCTGGGCCAACAGGATTCTGGCTGCCGTTACAACATATTGGAAAAGCTTATAGTCCTTTCTTCTTATGTCCTTTCCTGCAATACCTAAAAGAAAAGCTTCTGTTTTTTTCACAAAAGTATATCTTAACATTTTTTTCATCTCATTGTATATCATTTCCCAGAAACTTTTTACCTTCTTACACTCCCACCACTGATGGAAGAACGTCCCTTCTTTATCTTTGCATTTCCAACATTTGTTATCAACCTTATACATCTTTGCTAGTTTTACAGGAGTCATATACCATCTATAAAACATTTTCATTACATTCTCTTTCAATAGCGTACATGCCGTAAATTTTATATTCTCTTTCCACAATTTTCCCCATTCCTCAAATTGAATGTTATACCCAAAATCCTTTGCCCACTGTATCATCACCGATTTAACCTCTTCATCCTTAGTATGCCATTCCAGCAATATCTTATACATTTTTGACAGAGTTTTATACTCATTGTTTATTATGTCTTTTTGGAAACTCGATTCCTTTTCCGAAAAACCTTTTTCCTTCAGATCTTTTTTAATTATTTCATTTACTTGACGATAATGCAGCCAATCATATATGTACTCTTTAACTTGTTAATATGGCTTCCATTTCCATTTCCCTCCTTCGTTAATCACCAATGCACCATATGTACCCCATTTTTTCCTCATATTAATTTTCTTAACACTCATTGCCTCCAACGGTGACAACCAGTGCGGGACTTTTGGTTCCAATATATTTTTATATCTTTCCCACACTTCTATTAAAGAACCCCTGAAGATGTGATTTCCAAATCCTTTGTGAACCTTCTTTTTATCACACCATAAATACGCGTGCCATCCAAATCTGTTATCAAAACCTTCAAGATCCAATAATTCATTGTTTACTAACTTTATCCATTCTTTTACCCAGCATAAACATGCTGCCTCGTAGTACAGTCTCATATCTGGCAGGGCGAAGCCTCCTCTTTCTTTAGCATCTGTCAATAACTTAAATTTTATTCTAGGCTTCTTTCCCTGCCAGATACACCTTGAAATCACTTTTTGCCATTCTTTAAAGATTCCTATACCCTTTAATATGGGTATGGTCTGAAATAAAAATAACATCTTTGGTAGCACCGTCATTTTTATCGTAGATATTCTTCCCCAAAGTGATAATTTCATTCTGGCCCACACATCCAGATCCTTTTTTATTCCCTTCCAAACCGGGATATAATTATTTTGATACAAATCAATATTCTTAGGTGATAACCAAATTCCCAAATATTTAACCTTTTTTACCACCTCTATCTCAGTTTGTTGCTGCAATGATTCAATCATATTTTGTTCCATATTTTTTACAATCATCTTCGTCTTTCTCTTATTCAATCTGAATCCTGCCACCTTTCCAAATTGTTCCATCTCTTCCAATACCTCCTTTACGCTTTCTGTTGGTTCTTCCATAGTCATTACCAAATCATCGGCAAAGGCTTTAACTTTATACTCATTCAGCCCCGCCGTTACCCCTTTTATTTGCTTATTATGTCTAATTGCATTTAAAAAGACTTCCAGAACCGTTATGAATAACAATGGCGATAATGGGCAACCTTGTCTTGTTCCTTTAGATATTTTTATATCTTTGGTAATCACATTGTTTACTATCAATTTTGCTCTCTGCTCAGTATAGATTGCCTTTATGCCATTGAAGAACTCTTGTCCCACCTCCATATATTCCAAGTTTTTCAACATAAACTCCCAAATTACGTTATCAAAGGCCTTTTCTGCATCCACAAACATTAAGACTGCTTGTTTATCTCCCCTACCAGACAGATATTCTATAACATTAATTATATTTCTTATGTTATCTCTCATTTGTCTGCCTGGTAGGAAGCCTGCTTGATCTTTATGTATTAATCTTGTTAATATCTTTTTCAGTCTCTTCGCTAGAATTCCAGCAAAAATCTTATAGTCAGTATTCAGTAATGAAATAGGCCTATAATTCTTCACTTGGGTTAAATCCGAATCTTGTTTTGGGATCAATGTAATATATGCTTCTTTCCACGTTTCTGGAATGTCTCTTTCTTTCAAAATGTTGTTCATAACTTCAGTCAACGGGGTCACCAGCACCTCTTTCATTTCTTTATAGTAGCTAGATGTAAACCCATCTGGACCCGGAGCTTTCCCTCTCTTCAACTCCTTTATCACTTCTTTTACTTCTTCTTTTTCTATTGGGGCATTCAGTTGGGCTTTTTGGTCTGTCGGGATCTTCCACACCATTTTCTCTTTTAGATATCTTTCTATTTTCTTATTATTATTCCTTTCCTTATTTTTATATAATTGCTTGTAAAAGTCCAAGAATCCTTTCCTTATTCCTTTTGGATCAGCTGTCTCTTCTCCATTTATTTCGTTTCCACTAAGTAGAGTTATCCCTTTGCCTTGAATATCCAGGTTGCAGAACTTGCTCCTTCATAACGATCTCCTAGACTGACATATAGTTAGGAGAGTAGGAAAAAACGCTCAGATCAGGAATAAATTCATATCTCAAGAAATAACACAACTTCAGGTTGTTAATGAATCTGTACTACATATTCAAGGATGAAGTTTCCACTAAGTAGAGTTATCCCTTTGCCTTTAATATCCAGCTTTTCAGTGCCAGATTAGGATAGTCCTGTGTCATAAGAGGGGCTCGAGATCAGGCAGCACATCATTATTATAAGGAACAATTGGGGTGGGGTGTTTCCCATTTGCCAGCTGCTTTCCTTCTGCTTCTCCTGCTCTCTCCATGCAATGCAAGGCATGTAGACAGAGGTCCATCTCCAAGAACAGGAGCTTCCCTGAGCACCCATTCAGCTGACCCCAAGCAACAAGCCTTGTCACTAGTTCTCTGGAAAAGATGTAGACCTGGGTCTCCTATAATGGTCCACATGGACTTCCTGAGGCCATTGGGACTGTGCAGGTGATTCATGAAGATCTAGAGGTGGAAACAGGGGTGGATGGAGGATTATGATGCCGATGATGGGAAATGTCCAAAGGAACGATGAACCAGAGACAGAGAGGGCCTTTTCATGGAGAGAGAGTAGCTGCATTTCCTGTGAGAAAACAATTGATGTGAAAAGGCTGTTTTCCAAGATCATGCTGCTTTATTAATGATGATTGAGCATAACGAAAGGTTGCTGATGCATTACTATCATTTGACATCATTGCATCTTCATTTCCTAAAAATTTGGAACCTGGGTAGGATGCAGGGGAAATATAGGACATGTTGAAATATGAGGTGGTGCTAATTGCATCTGATATGCTCTCTTTTCCTTTGTTCTCTTCCTTGAAACCCAAACAGGATTTCCTTTCCTCCCACGCTGAGGAGGGTCATGGAGAAGAGAGACAGACTTCCAGGGGAAAGGGCACCTTTGGTTTCATTAGATATAGACATTGAAATGTGTGAAATGTGGAACATGTTTCATTGAATGAGCACACATAGCTCACATCAACAAACCCCAAAAGTGGCGAAACCATTTAAAGGTATGGAGTGTGGAAAGACTTTCACTGATAGAACACATCAGCCGACTCACATGGGCAAGAAAGGATTCAAATGCAAGGAGTGCGGGAAGAACTTCAGTCAGAGTGGAAACCTTAATATACATCAACGGACTCACACAGGGGAAAAAGCATTTAAATGTCTGGATTGTGGAAAGAGCTTCAGTCGGAGTGATGTACTTAGCACTCATCAACGGACTCACACAGGGGAGAAACCACATAAATGTATGGAGTGTGGAAAGAGCTTCAGTCTTAGTGGACACCTCAATATACATCAACGGACTCACACAGGGGAGAAACCATTTAAATGCATGGAGTGCGGAAGGGAATTCAGTCAGAGTGGAAGCCTAAATATGCATCTACTGACCCACACAGGGGAGAAACTATATGAATGTATGGAGTGTGGAAAGAGCTTCCGTTTCATTGGAAACCTTAGAAGACATCAACAGATTCACACAGGGGAGAAACCATGTAAATGTATGGAGTGTGGAAAGACCTTTCGTGATAATGGAACCCTTAGAGGACATCAAGCGACTCACACAGGGGAGAAACCATATGAATGTATGGAGTGCGGAAAGAGCTTCAGTTTAAATGCAATCCTTAGACGACATCAACGGACTCACACAGGGGAGAAACCATATGAATGTATGGAGTGCGGAAAGAGCTTTTGTGATAATGGACAACTTAGAACACATCAACGGACTCACACAGGGGAGAAACCATATGAATGTATGGAGTGTGGAAAGAGCTTCAGTTTCAATGCAAACCTTAGACGACATCAACGGACTCACACAGGGGAAAAACCATTTAAATGCATTGAGTGTGGAAAGAGATTTAGTGATAATGGAAAACTTAGAAGACATCAACAGACACACACAGGGGAGAAACCATTTAAATGTATGAAGTGTGGAAAGACCTTTCGTGATAATGGAACCCTTAGAGGACATCAAGAGACTCACACAGGGGAGAAACCATTTAAATGTTTAGAGTGCGGAAAGAGCTTCGGTCAGAATGGAGACCTTAGAAAACATCAACGGACTCACACAGGGGAGAAACCATATGAATGTATGGAGTGCGGAAAGAGCTTCAGTTTGAATGGAAGCCTTAGAATACATCAACGGACTCACACAGACGAGAAACCATATGAATGTATGGAGTGCGGAAAGAGCTTTAGTGATAATGGAACCCTTAGAAAACATCAACGGACTCACACAGGGGAAAAACCATATAAATGCATGGAGTGCGGAAGGAAATTCAGTCAGAGTGCACACCTAAATATGCATCAACGGACTCACACAGGGGAAAAACCATTTAAATGCAATGAGTGCGGAAAGAGCTTCAGTTTGAATGGAAGCCTTAGAATACATCAACGGACTCACACAGGGGAGAAACCATATATATGTATGCATTGTGGAAAGAGCTTCAGTAAGAGTGGAAACTTCAATATACATCAACGGACTCACACAGGGGAGAAACCATATGAATGTATGGAGTGCGGAAAGAGCTTCAGTTTCAAAGGAAGCCTTAGAACACATCAACGGACTCACACGGGAGAAACCATATAAATGTATGCATTGTGGAAAGAGCTTCAGTAAGAGTGGAAACTTCAATATACATCAACGGACTCACACGGGGGAGAAACCATATGAATGTATGGAGTGCGGAAAGAGCTTTCGTGATAATGGAACCCTTAGAACACATCAACGGACTCACACAGGGGAAAAACCATGTAAATGTATGGAGTGCGGAAAGAGCTTTCATGATAATGCAACCCTTAGAAAACATCAACGGACTCACACAGGGGAAAAACCATTTAATTGCATGGAGTGCGGAAGGAAATTCAGTCAGAATGGACACCTCAGCGTGCATCAACTGACTCATACAGGGGAGAAACCATATGAATGATTTGTTCTCAGGAGCTAGGTTTTGTGCCTCGCTGTGGTCCCAGTCATAACTGTAGCCTTTGAAAGCTCAGTAAACTATTACTGAAGAAGTCCTGCTGCCTGTGTGTGTCTTTTTGACCTCAGTGTCGCACTTGCTCTACACGTGGCCCCTACCCTACTGCTACTTAGCTCATGCCCTGGAGTTGCGGTACTCAAGCACACAAGATGGTTTTTGCACCAAACTCTGCCACCCCCACCACTACATGATCTCCAAACTCTTCTTCAACAACAGAACCTCGTCCCTGCCCCCGTGTGTTCTGAAGAAAACTTGAAATACTGAAATTCAATGGGAGATTTTCCCCCAAAGCCTAAGTTCAAGAGGGGGAATGTGGGGCTGCAGGTACCGGGGAAGTCTCCTGGTGGGCCCATCTTCACTCATGAACCCCATGGGTCATCCTGCTTATTCTGGGGTTTGAGAAGCAGTTTAAATGAAAAGATTGCCAAAAGTGCTTCATTTACAATGGAGTGTTTAAGGAACATCCTGGGACTTTTCCATGGAAGAACCCATTTAGATGTATGGAGTGCGGGACGTGTTCCTTTCAGTGTCCACTCTTTCTTCACAGCAATGAACTCAGCAGGAAATCAGCCTTAAACACACAACGTGTATTTGAAGTTCTTGTTTTTATATGTAAAACTGAACAGCAATGAAATATTGAATGCAATGTCAAACAATGTGAGTATAATCTAAGAGGTAAAGTACCTTTTGATAGAGAGGATGAATCTGGTTTGCTGGTGGTGAGTGAGGATTAGGGCTGGGCGATATATTGATATCTTGTCCAATACCGGTTTCTAGACCACATCTCGATAACCTTTGAAGAACAACTGATATGGCAATACACTGTGAATCACAGTGTGTGTTTCTGGGGTGTTCCTGCAAGCAGTGGCAGAAAGCTTTTCTTCGTGACGTCCCTGCAGATGCCGAGTTGCTGACCTCCTCCTAAAACGACGGGAAGCGAAAGACACACATCCATTGCCCTGTGTCCTTCCAGCCTCTTTCCTCCCTTGCTCCCTTCTGCCGGTGTGTGTGCCTGACTTAGATATCCTGTGTCCTGTATTTTTTTACTGCTGAAACGGGATCTGCTCTCAGGAGCTAAGTTTTGTGCCTCACTGGGGACCCAGTGAGAACTGCATGTTTTGAAGGCTTAGTAAAGTATTACTGAAGAAGTCCTGCTTCCTCTGTGTGTGTTTTTGACATCAGTGTGGGACTTGCTCTACACGTGGCCCGTACTCCGGTTATACTTAGCTCATGCCCTGGAGTTGCTCTACTCAAACATGCAAGACTGTTTTTGCCGCAAACTTTGCATGATCTCCAAACACTTCTTCTTCTCCAGAACGTCTTCCCTGCCTCCTGCGCATTCTGAAGAAAACTTGAAATACTGAAATTGAATTGGAGATTTCCCCCCAAACCTAATTTCAAGAGGGGGAAGGAGGGCCTGCAGGTACGAGGGAAGTCTCCTGGTGGGTCCCGTATTCACTCATGGGCAATATATTGATATCTGGTCCAATACTGGTTTCTAGACCACATTAGAAGAACTACTAATATGGCAATACACCATGAATTACAGTGTGTGTTTCTGGGATGTTCCTGCAAGCAGCGGCAGAAAGCTTTTCTTCGTGAAGCCCCTGAATATGCTGAGTTGCTGACTTCCCTCCATGACGACATGAAACCAAACACACGCATCCATTGCCCTGTGTCCTTCCAGCCTCTTTCCTCCCTTGCTCCCGTCTGCCGGTGTGTGTGCCTGACTTAGATATCCTGTGTGCTGTATTTTTTTTACTGCTGAAACGGGATTTGCTCTCAGGAGCTAAGTTTTGTGCCTCACTGGGGACCCAGTGAGAACTGTATGCTTTGAAACCTCAGTAAACTATTACTGAAGAAGTCCTGCTGCTTCTGTGTGTGTTTTTGTTTTTTTTTATAATATTTTTTATTGTGTTTCTTTTCATAAGTTTATACATTCCAAAAAGTACAAAAAGAACAATGCAAGAAACAGATTATTTTTTTAACAAAAAGATACAAAAAAGATTATGAATATCTAATAGTTCAACTGTCCATAAATCCCTGTTGGACTTCCCCACACCTTCCAGATCTGCATTCTTTATATTAACAATGTCAGCAATTTGTTACCTTGTTTCATACCTTATTGTAAGCTTCAGTTATTATGTCTCCAGATTCAATATATTGTAACTCAGTTTTAATACCTTTAAAATAAACATAATATGTTTGATTCACATTATCTCCTTTTCTCTTTTGTCACTTATTTTACCTTTTACTTAATCATATTGCTAAAGCATAACATTTCCTAATCGTGCACTATCTTAAGATTCATACAGCTTATAGTATTTTTGCAAATAGTCTTTAAATTTTTTCCAATCCGCCTCAATTGTTTCTTCGTCCAAATCTCGGATTCTGCCAGTCATTTCGGCTAATTCCATATAGTCCATCAACTGCGTCTGCCATTTCTCCAGCGTGGGTAAATCTTGTGTCTTCCAATGCTTTGCGATGAGTATTCTTGCTGCTGTACTAGCATACATAAACAAAGTTCTGTCCTTCTTTGACACTTTCTGGTCTACCATGCCCAACAGGAAGGCCTCTGGTTTCTTAGGGAAGGTATACCTAAATACCTTTTTCAATTCATTATAAATCATTTCCCAGAAGGCCTTCACTTTTGGGCAGGTCCACCAGAGGTGAAAAAATGTCCCTTCTGCCTCCTTGCATTTCCAACATTTGTTGTCAGACAGGTGATATATCTTAGCTAACTTGACTGGGGTCATGTACCACCGGTATATCATTTTCATAATATTTTCCTTCAAGGCACTACATGCCGTGAATTTCATTCCGGTGTTCCATAACCTTTCCCAGTCTTCAAACATAATGTTATGTCCAACATCCTGTGCCCATTTTATCATGGCAGATTTAACTGTCTCATCCTGTGTATTCCACTTAAGCAGCAAGTTATACATTCTCGATAGTGTCTTGGTCTTTGGTTCTAACAATTCTGTCTCCAATTTCGATTTTTCCACCTGGAAACCAACTTTTTTATCCATTTTAAAAACATAATGTAACCAATCTCGCACCTTATTTTTTAGTTTGTCCTGGCTCTGCAACTTCCAATTGTCTCCAATTTTTTCAATTATTTCCCAATATTTCGGCCAGTAGGCCTCCATATTGGGTCTTTTTCGAGCCTTGGCCTCCACCGGTGATAGCCACCTTGGGGTCTTGCCCTCTAGTAAGTCTTTGTATTTCATCCAGACCGCAAAAATTGCTTTTCTGACAATATGGTTTTTGAACAATTTATGAACTTTAACCTTGTCGTACCATAGATATGCATGCCAACCAAAAGCATTATCAAAACCTTCCAGATCTAGGACACCAGTGTTTTCCAACAGAAACCAATCTTTCAACCAGCAGAAGGCTGCAGATTCATAATATAGCCTCAGGTCTGTGTGTGTTTTTGACCTCAGCGTGGGACTTGCTCTACATGTGGCCCCTACCCTGCTGCTACTTAGCCCATGCCCTGGAGTTGCTCTACTCATCATGCATGCAAGATGGGTATTTTTGTGTCAGAGTGGTTTTTACACCAAACTCTCTCACCCCCACCACCGCATGATCTCCAAACATTACTTATTCAACAGAACTTCTTCCCTGCCCCTGCACGTTCTGAAGAAAACTTAAAATGTAACGGGAGATTCCTCCCCCCCCCCCAGCCCAACTGCAAGAGGGGGAAGGATGGGTTGCAGGTACCAGGAAAGTCTCCTGGCGGGCCCATCTTCAGTCATGAACCACATAGGGGAACCCCAGAGCTACTGCTTATTCTGGGGTTTTGGGAGGATAATATTTTTCCATAATACCAGAGGTTATTATTCAATCATGCTTAGGGAGTCTTCCTACCAGAGGACCACAGTGCATATTGCTATCCTACTGATTTTACTGTTGTTGCTGCTTTTGCTGTCATGGACTGGCTGGGTTCGGGGGGGGGGGAGGCACCAGTCTGGGAGACCCACAAGGGAAGAAGGCTCAGATCCTGGGGACTGGTGGTGGGATGGCGATCAGCAGATAGAGGAAGAAAATGGAGCAGAATGGGAGGGGAGGTGTTGCAAGCTGAGGAGGAAACAGGGTTTGCTGAGCAGGAAGAGGCTGGGACAGAGAGCAGTTCACGCTCAGAGGGAGGAGAGGAGGGGGCCAGGAGACCATCAGAGGATGCCATCAGCTGAAGCATCCAGGGAGACTCCCCCTCCTGCTCCAACCAGCTCCCCTCTCCCCTGGTCTCCTAGAGCACACAGAGAAATCCAGTTCATACCCATGAGCCTATACATTATATTAATGGGTGTAGGTTTTTTTGCATCACTTTATGATGCTGTATTTTCTGCCCATTCACCCCATTTGGAGAGGTCCTTTTGGAGCTCCTTGCATCTCTCTTTGTTTGAGCAACCCTGGACAATTTATATCGACTTTTAAAACCTCCCCCCCTCACCCAGAATACTTTTCGAGTAGCATCTTCACTAGTATGTATCAAAGGGTTACACAAGTGCAACAGTTGGTCACTCTATCAGATACATCTCTGGACACCTCTCCAGTACCCATCACCTAAAGAACAAGAAAACTATCAACACAATACAGTAGTACCTCGGGTTAAGTACTTAATTCATTCCGGAGGTCTGTTCTTAACCTGAAACTGTTCTTAACCTGAGGTACCACTTTAGCTAATGGGGCCTCCCGCTGCTGCTGTGCCACCGCCACACGATTTCTGTTCTCATCCTGAAGCATAGTTCTTACCCCGAGGTACTATTTCTGGGTTAGCAGAGTCTGTAACCTGAAGCGTCTGTAACCCGAGGTGCCACTGTAATAATAATAATAATAATAATAATAATAATAATAATAATAATAATAGTTAAATAAAATAAAATATATTTATATCCCACCCTCCCCAGCCAAAGCCGGGCTCAGAGCGGCTAACAACAGTAAAAGTAACACAGTTTACATAAAATCACAATCAATTAATTGAAATACATTCTAAAATCAATTCATAATCAAATTACATCCTTGCCCTCAGGGCTTCTCCTGAGCTGGGCTTTCAGAAAACCTGTGTTAACGGAGGAATCGAGGGCTCCCTTGGACAAAAAAGACGCCAACCAGGACAATTTGGAGCAAAACAGCAGCCTGTAGGCTTGGCCTTTATTGGTAACTGTCGCGACAGGACTCCCACCCACAACAAGATGAAGCAAAATGGAAGTCCCGAACAAAAGAAGACCCCAACTTTTATTAGCTACTAATCCCCCAAACTACACCCCTGGAACTACATCACAACTACATCATGACTACATCATTGACACATCACCAACAGGAGGGTTTGAGGGAGGGGTTGTGGAAGTAACCTGAGTATCTTGACACCTTGCTGGTTCCTCTTTCCCCCTCCCCATGAGTCTCTTCCAGAAGACAAAGGGGAGTTGACAGTTTCCTGTCCCCAGAGGGGAGATCTGATCATTGTCCTTTGTTCCAGTCCGTGTTGAATCCACTCCCATATGCAAGTCCATTGTGTCCTTGATGGTCTTCTGTCTGGGACCATCAAGGTTGCCATGCCAACTGGTCAGTGCTCCTGTGTATCTGCTGGTACGGTTAAGGGATTATGGCTGCCCTGTATCAGACCTTCCCCATTTTGTAGTCCTTCCTTCATGGAGTAAACAGAAGTGGAACGGTGCAGATTTGATGTATGGTTGATTTTCTATGAATTTATAACAGAAGCGTAGCGTATGTAGTGTGTGAGTGTGTGTGTGTGCGTGTGTGTGTCAAGTTTGTAAAAACTGAATGATTGGGGGAGGGGGTTTCCTGTGACACCTGGCTTGGTCAACTGCCTCTGTGGAAGTCTGTTGTCGCCCCTTGGTCACTCCCTGGGTGGGGCGAGGGGTACATGCTCTCACGCTCAGGGGATTTTGGCAGGAGGCCCTGTTCTCACTGCCTACGTGGCTATCCGCTTCCAGGGTCATGGAGGAGGGTGAAGCCTAAATTTACTTTTTCTTAAGAGTTAAAACGGCGTTGGAATGGGAAGAATCGGTTAAAGTATGGATTTTATATGAATTAACAAATTTTGGTATCATTCCCTGAGCTGTCAAGCTGAAAGGATACATTCAGACACCATCTTTGTAACACTCCAGCAACTTTAGGCAATCAAAACCAACATGGCTATATTTAATATACTTTGCCCATAGTTTGAGCAGCAGGAGGGTGCTCAGACAATTGTGCGAAGGCTGAGCTGAAAGGCTGGTTTGGAGGCAGTTCCAGCCGTCTATTGATTCCGTCCGACAGACGACGCAGTTCAATAACCCCCATTGGCTAGCTGTCAAAATATAGCTGGACAATCGTGCAAAGGCTGATCTGAAAGGCTGGTTTGGAGGCAGTTTCAGCCGTCTACGGATTCCCCCATTGGCTAGCTGTCAAAACAAAGCGCTCTTGATTGGTGAGTTTTGGTTATCCGTAAATCCCATTCATAAAACAGAAAGTCCGTAAATCCCATTCTTAAAATGCAGAGACAGTGTTTTCCTGTATTTATAAGATGTGTGAGTCGTGCTTTTGCGACTGAGGGGAGAGGGGTTTGGGGTTCCTCATCGCAGGGGATGTCAGATGGTAACCCCCTCCCCTATAATTTCCATAACACCAGGAAGGAATCCCCCCACCCTTGTCACTTGCAGCTGGGCTCACTAGCCAGAGCCACCTGGAGGGCCTGACTACAATTCCCATCATCCCTGACCACTGGTCTTGCCTGCTAGGGGTGATGGGAGCTGTAGTCCAAAAACAGCTGGAGACCTAAATTTGGGAAACCCTGTTCTCCCTGAAGGACAAAGGAGGGTTCACTTGCACCAGAACGTCAGGCGAGCCCTGCAGGATCAGGCCCAAGGGGCCCCTGTCCTCCCAGGGAACTCTTCTGGGAAGCCCACCTGCAGCACTTGAGCCCCAGAGAAGGGGGTTTTCCCCGACTGGGGAGGCGCATTTCTTCAAGGGACGCGTTTCTGGGGTCCCCACGGTGCCCCCCCAGCCTGGCTCCACAATGCCAGGGCAGCTGCGTTTTGTTTCGCTGCAGGTGAGCCGGCCACGTGCAATGTGGGGCTCTCAGAAGGAATTTGAGGGGGGCCGGAGGGACTAGGGCTTCTCCGCACTTGCAGAGGACCAGTAGAAGCGGAGGGGAGGCAGGCAGCAGGAGGGCGATGGGGAGGAACCAGCGAGAAGGAGCTTCTGGGGCCTGGGCAGCCCCCTCCCCGCCTGCTCCCTGAAGGCTTACCGAGCCCCTCCCCTTTTCATTTCAAGGACTGGGGGACCTCAGCATCCCGGCGTTGCTTTGCTCCGGGGGGGGGGGGAGAGCTATTTTGCTTCTTGAGGGCAGGAGTCACAATCCTGTCACATTGTGCTGTGTCTGGCTTTTAGGTAAGGGGGTGAGGCTCAGGTGGGAAAGAGTTGAGAAGGAAAATATCCCGGGGTGCGGATTTCCTCCGCTGCCCAGCTCGTCAGGGTGCCACTCCCCGGGGGTCCCTCCGGTCAGCAAAAGAAGGAGAATCCAGCCAAGTTAAAGAAGCAGACAGCGGGCAGTTGACCTGATCTTTATTTGTTGCAACAAGGTTCAAACACACCAAGAGTAGGAGCCCCGAGAAGATGGTTGCATGGATTTTTAAGACCTCTCCTCATTTCCCACAATACATTTCCCAATACATTTTCTTTGATGCATCACACATTTGTCACAAAGTAGGAGTCTTTGGCATTCAGAAACATGAGCCCGTCACCCACCCCTGTCAACAACCCCAGTTTCCCACACGTTTTTAACTACCCTCTTCCAATAAGAACCATAATAGTATTTACCCATCCCCCCAGCTGCCAGGCTTTCCTGGGCTTCTCCTTTGGAAGTATCAGGATCCTCTTCCTCCTCCTCCAATCCGGCTTCTGTTCCGGGAATAAGGGAGGGGTGAGCCCCCTCCCAAACTGCCTGCTTCTCCCGGAAGAGGCTCTTCTACGCCGGATTGCCGCTCAGCGCCATAGCTCTAAGGACGCGCCATTTCGGAAAGGGGAGGAGGGGCGGCAGGGGACCCCCCCCCAACAAACATCGATGTTGCCGGATCTCATTTCCGGAAAGGAAATGAGAATCGGGATCGAGGACAAAGAGGTAAAGGGGTCGCGGCGGGGGGGGGAGGGGAGAGAAGGACCTAGAGAGGGACTCCGCGCCATCTCCCCAAAGCGCCTTCCGTGGGCCCCACCAGCAGGGCCTAGATCCCTGAACGTGCGCTGCGAAGGGGGCTTTCCTCGGCAGGGGAGGACATGGGGCGCCCACCCACGGGGTCCCACGAGGACTCCCTGGCCCCGTTTCCCCCGCGCAGGCATCCCTGGGGTCCTGTGCGCTCCGCGCGGAGAGAGGCAGACCATGAAAGGGTTAACGGGCGCGAGAGACGCCTAGAGACCCCCCTGTCCCTCCCCACCTCGTCTGGGGGGCCCCTCCGGATGGAGAGATGGGTTGCGCATGGCAAGGGGTGAGCCGCGCCAAGGGTGCCTCTGGGGGCAGGGGAGACTCGGGGAGTGAGGGAGGGGGCCAAGGGTGGGGGGAGCCGGGGGGAGGAGGGAGGGGAGCATCCACGGGGCAAGGAAGCGCAGCATTGGCGGGGGGGGGGAGACCAGTCTTTGGGGAGACGTCTCTATCGTGTGCCTTGGCTTCTCGCTCCCACCCAGGAATCGGCCCACCCCTTCAAGTGATATGGAAGGAACAGGGGGGGGGTACCCATCCTTCCCTACCACTCCCTGAAGGGGTCCGAGGCGATGGCCCCTGCAGTGCCCAGCCGGCCTCGAACCCTCAGCCCCCGCACCATTGCATAGGCACCACACTGTACCCCTGCCTTGTAAATAAAAGGCTCTCTTTCCTGTCTTCACGCGGGCGGAATAAGCCCCATCTTTCCTATGCCTTTCTCTCGCCCTATTCCTAACGTGAGTCTGGAAAGCATTGAAACCTTTAGAAATTGATATAAAATCAACCACAACTCCGATTTTCTCCATCCTGGTGACATTCAACTCAGTTGCCTCTGGACTCCATGTTGCTACCCCTACCTCCATAATCTTCAAGACGACAAGTCACGTACACAGGAACTTCTTAATCCTGTCAGATCGTCCTGCCTAACCCTTCCTCCGGGCAATACCAGGTGGCAGACGATGCATATCACTGTCCCATTGTCCTGCCACCACCGGTACTCAAGAAATGTTTATTTATGTATATCCCTCACTCTGCACATTCCCCCCTCCCTTGTCTTAAATGTTAATCAGTGTAACCCCACCTCTCTGTAAACATATTCATGACGTGTGTAATATATTCATGATGTAATCCATGAAACCCAACCTTCCCAAAATGTATTCATGACGTTTCGTGCACTGTATTCTGGGACTTGGAGGGAACTTTTAAAAGTCTATGTCGCCCCATTCTCGGGGTTCAATCTCGCCTTGAACCTGTTGCGCAATAAACTTGGATCTTCTACAGTTTGCTCCTGCGTCCGGCTGAGCTCATTTTCTTCCGCAGGGACCCACGGACTTAGTCCGATGAGCTGGGTGGCAGAGCAGCCTCGCACCCAGATTTTTCCGTAACAGTTGGCGCCCAACGTGGGGCTTGCGGTTCTCCCGAGCTGCTGACTGGGGGCCCCGAAATCTTCAGCCGGCTCCGGGCCATTTTGCCTGGGAAGATCCTTTTGGACCCCCAGCCATCTTCCGGGCGGTAATCGAAAGCCCTAGGAGTTCAGCCGGGGAGCAAAAGAGGGATCCAGCCGGCTTATTCATCGATCCCGGGATCATCATAGAAGACGCGTGAGTATAAGGAAAAGGAAAAATCCAGTGCACTGGTGGGAAGGGGGTGGAAGTCTCCTGGCAACTGAATTCTCTGCCCTCCTCTCTATCGCTCCTTCTCGCCTGTCTCTTGGTCCAAGTGGTGAGAGAGACCGTGGACCGCTGCTCAACCCGAAAGGGGGGTTCTGAGCTCTATCTCTTTTCCTTAAAATCTCCAGCCAGCCGCACCAATTGGGAGCCCGAAAGTAAGACGGAGAGACCCGACTTGAAAGATAGCCGACTCTCCGCAACGGGCATCCCAGTTGAAAGCAAGGGGTTGGAGCTCTTTTTCCGATCTTCCCGAGCGTCCTTCCTAGGGGGCAGGAAGTGGTCTTGCTTTCTATCCCAATCCCAGCCGCACTGGTCGGAGCCACGTAACACGTGTATCGTGCGTGAGCCCGCTTCCAAAAGCAAGGGGGATTTTCAGTTCGAAGTTCTATCCAGGGATCACCCGATCTGGCACCGCACGGCGCGGGCGTCCAGTAGGGCCCCTTTTCCTGAGATTGTGACGATAGATAAGGAGGTTGCCAGGAGGGATAGCCCATGAGGAATTGGGCGGGATCGGCAGAGTGGAAAGGGACCCCAGGTTATTGATTAAGGAAATCGGAAGGAAATATGAAATACCGGATAGCTAGAGCTCTTTAAAAACTCTCTCAGAAAGTTGCCAAGCGACTGATGACCCCTCTTTTCCTATAAATCCTCATGTTAAGTATACCAATCTCCTAGACCTACCAATCCTCACCGACCCCTTCTCTTTCCCTCTTTCTGTCTAGACACGCGTGAAACATAAAGGGGTACCCCGTCAACCAAGCGTTGTGAGCCCTACCAGTTTGATTAACTGGTGGTGTGTTTGAAGAGGCAAGGAGGCTCATAAAACCATGTGGGACCTTCCTACTAATTTCACTTAATGAAGCCAAAGGTAGTGGCCCAACTCCTTGCAATAACCAACTAAACGATGAGAATATATATGTTTACATGTTGTCTGTTATGTGTGCTGTCTGTTAATACATATATGAGAATATGTATGTTTACATGTTGTCTGTTATGTGTGTTGTCTGTTCCTTCTGTCTCTGGCAGACTGCCTTTCTTAAGTGTGCATAGTTTAAACTGCAAGCTTGCTTCAAAAGTTAAATCTAAGGAAGCCATGCTGGATCTTAGCAGTCCTAAATAAGACAAGATGAGAATGAAGTGTGCAAATGTTTACCCCACCTCTTGCTTTGCCCCAACTTTTGAGATTGTGAGTCTACAGTCTTATTTTGGAAGGTGCTGATAACCAAATGTTTCTGCTGCAAAAGCCTAGTTGAGCCAACTGCTCTCTCAAGCTAAAATGCAGTGTATGTACTTCATTAAGCATATGCCTATGAAGGTATGGTGTTCCTTCTAAGAAAATTATGTGAGTCCAGTTTTAACTTTGATTTGGTTGGACAGAAGAGTTATTGTAAAGCTCCTGATATCAGTCTCTATAAGACGTCCTGGCCTCTTTTCTTAGAAAATGCCCCCCTTGTTTCATTCTGTCTCTTTCAGGTTTTTTCCCTTCTCCTTCTTATTCTGTGCCAGGTAAATTTACTCCCGAGTAAGCTTCCTTTAAAGGAAACTGCAAAGGTGGGGGGGCATAGATTAGGCTTACTATTCCTCTGCAAGTTCATGAAAAATTGTTCACTCTTGTATTCCTTTAAATCAAATCTATGGCTGTTTAAACTATGCTTTATAAGAGATCCTCTCCCTATCTTAGGAAAAATGTTCACTTCAGTCTTTAAAGATAATTTATCTAGGAACTTTCACTCTTTAGTCTAAGGAAGTAAACTCTCACTCAAACTAGTTGGGTACTTTTATTTTCCTCTTCCTTAGTACATGATAGGCGCATGGTTTGTGATAGGCGCATGGCTTGTGATCTCTTCCCCAGTTGTGTCTGTGTACATAAGTATGTGTGTGTTTCTGGTAGTACAAATCTTGCTATGAACCCTGTATTTTAGGGTTGGACTAGATGACCCCAGGTCCCTTTCAACTTTCCCAATTTGTGGCTGATGAGTTGAAATTCAGCCCAGATTTGCTCTTTGTTTTTTTAAAAGGTGTGAGGTGAAGCCATGATGTTTGAAGCAGAACTGGTGATATCAGGCATTTAAGTGATTACAGTGTTTATCGTTTTGTCTATTATTTACAAAAATCAGACTTAAAAGTCCACTCAAAGTTTAAGCACATACAAATGAATAATCAAGTAGAATTAGCCTTGACCAATCCTGTAAATAAAGGGCAGGAGAAAAATTTGTCTGCGAATGGTAAGGCTGAACTGACTGAGAATGTTTAAAATCCTATGAATTCTGACTGGCCATTTTTACTCATAAATAAGAGAGCGGTTGATTGTTCCGCGAATGACCAGATAAAATGACCAATAATGATAGCCCTTTCCTGTACATAAAGGAAGCAGTCCCTTTGCTTGGGCTGAAATTGCTAGCTTTGGTGAATACTTGAATTGCTGAGTTTCTCTTTTTTGCTTTAAAATCTAACCCTATTTTTTAAATCTACTCCTTACCCTTCATTTCCTTTATTCAAATGGTAATTTAGCCAAAAGATGCAACATTTTCAATAGTATAAAAGGTTTGCTGAGACATGAACTCTGCACATGCACGGAGGCTAGATCAATCAAAAAAAAAAAAAAAGGAGAGAGAGAGAGAGGAAGGAGGGGGAACTGTAGGGGGGAGAGAGGAGGTTTGGAGGGTGTGTACTGCAGGGAGAAAACTTATCCAAATTTCCTTATGTAAAACTTGGAACCATTAATGTGTCTTGCTCCAGGGGCTATGAAAAAAAAAAAAGTTAAGTACTAGACCATCAAGTCAAGAGGTTGCCAAGTTTCAAATCTTAACATGCCAAATTCTTTTCACAGGTAAATATCAAAGCATTCCCCCCTCAATCAGATTTAAATCACAGACTTTGTTTCCCTCAATGAGATTTAAATCACAGACTTTGTTTGTGTGCATTTTAGGAACAGCATTTCCTGACAGGCTTCTCACATGAAATAATTTTCCCTTTTAACAGGATATGTGATTTAATCGGAGCACAACCAAACATTGTTTGTGGAATGGTATTTGTTTACCTTTTGCCTGAGCATTTCTTATTAATTCTATCATTTTGTCTAGTGCAAGGTACTTGCACAATTTTAAATTAAGTTTCCCCCCATTGTTTTCCCATTTTTTCAGTCCAGTAGTAATCCGTGTGGTTTTGATAATATCTTTGTATTATTTAATAATAATTCTTTTCTAAGTCTGATGTCTTTGTGTCAAGTCTGGTTTCATCTGACTGGTAATCTAATTTTTTTTTCTTTCCTTTTTTTTTTTTTTTTTTTAACCTTTGTATTTTTACAGTTCTCTTTCTAGACTAACCATGTTTTAAGTCCCCAAAACCCTGCCCCCTTACAGGATATCACTTATACAGATGTGCAATGATGAAAAGCGGCAACAACCCCTCCCTCAACTCGGTTCTTCGCGATCACAAGACCTGCACAACAGACGCCAGAGTGCCCACAGCTATCTCTTTCAAAGGATGTAGACTGACGGGGAGGAGTTGAATAGCGAGGACATTTTTTCACTTGAACCTCAAGCCTCGGTGCTCCAGGGATTCAGAAGATACATGCGTAAAAGATCACAATTGTGTCAATATGCAACTGATATTTAATTGGTTTGTTTTGTGTATTATGTGTTATTATGTAGGAATGTTGAAGTGTGTCTGATTATGTGTTATCTCCACAAAAGAAAAATTTCTGTGTAATGTAACATACATAACTATGAACAGCAGAAGGATATGGCTTACACCCCAAGTCTTCATGGAAGACTCCCATATATTACAATGCTTTCCAATAGGGCAGACTATACTTAGATTAAGTCAACTGATGATCATATTTCCTTGTCCCACCTGGCACTCTGAAGAGTGCCAACCTTCCCTACCCATTTATTTATGCATTCAATGTTTTTCTGTATATGAAGTTCCCAGATTTTACTATTTCTTCCTTTCTGTTCCAGAAGACTATTTCAAATCTTTTCTATGATTTCTCTGCATCTCTTGCAGATTCAGTACTGTCTTCAAGTAGCAATTGTTCTGCATTTATTTACTTATTAATCTTGCTTTTCATCTATAGCTGCGAAATTAATCTACCACAACCAAGTATTATTATCGGAACCATATTTTATCAGATAGATTTGAAGCAACACTCCTTATTATTATTTGAGATGTTTTGATTAGGATGCCAGATGAAATTGGGTGTAGATCATGTCCCAAATTTTATTTACTTATTTGAGGACACGACTACCATACGTAATATTATTATTGGTAACAAGAAAATTGTATATGCCTTGATGTAGCAAGAATGGTCCCTTATAGAGTTAAATTGACTCATTTGGACAAATGCCCCCTTAGGAATGGCTTTGGTTTTAACATATTGGTTTTGAAAAGTTGAGAACCCCGGGGCAAGATAAATTCAAATTGGACTCTACCGGAATTGGGCACGTGTATCCAGGCTGCAACTAGCTTTTGGTCCTTTAAGAGCAAGTGGACAACTTTCCATGAGTGTGAGACCAGAGCCTGCAATAATGAAAACCCCATAGAAAGACCAAGGCGAAGACATATCTCTCATGATGTGTCCGAGCCTGTGCCAGCTATGGTGGTTGCCAGGCGACATGGTTAAATGAAAGCCCTGAGGGGATTCAGCAGGATGTGTTACTGTACCACTATGCCGGTGTGAGACCACAGAAGAGCTAGCTTGGCACCTGAAAACACAAAAACGGTGGGGCTAAAAAGCAAACTGCATTTTTTTTCAGTCAGTAGTGGACCTTCCTGCTAAATGTAAAGCATACACCACTATTGAAAGTGTTTGAAAGAGCTAGGGTGCCACAAGTAATTTTATTCGTCTGTGTTGTTCCCTCTTTTGCTGCCCACCCACCTCCTTTTTCATTAGAGCCTATTCCCACTCACAGGGCACCCCTACATTCACCGAGATTTAGGGTGCGGAGAAAAGATTTGCAAGTTCTTGCAGAACTTTAATGCAAATCTATCTCCGAATGGGGGACTGATATGGAAGGAACAGGGGGGGGGGTACCCATCCTTCCCTACCGCTCCCTGAAGGGGTCCGAGGCGATGGCCCCTGCAGTGCCCAGCCGGCCTCGAACCCTCAGCCCCCGCACCATTGCATAGGCACCACACTGTACCCCTGCCTTGTAAATAAAAGGCTCTCTTTCCTGTCTTCACGCGGGCGGAATAAGCCCCATCTTTCCTATGCCTTTCTCTCGCCCTATTCCTAACGTGAGTCTGGAAAGCATTGAAACCTTTAGAAATTGATATAAAATCAACCACAACTCCGATTTTCTCCATCCTGGTGACATTCAACTCAGTTGCCTCTGGACTCCATGTTGCTACCCCTACCTCCATAATCTTCAAGACGACAAGTCACGTACACAGGAACTTCTTAATCCTGTCAGATCGTCCTGCCTAACCCTTCCTCCGGGCAATACCAGGTGGCAGACGATGCATATCACTGTCCCATTGTCCTGCCACCACCGGTACTCAAGAAATGTTTATTTATGTATATCCCTCACTCTGCACATTCCCCCCTCCCTTGTCTTAAATGTTAATCAGTGTAACCCCACCTCTCTGTAAACATATTCATGACGTGTGTAATATATTCATGATGTAATCCATGAAACCCAACCTTCCCAAAATGTATTCATGACGTTTCGTGCACTGTATTCTGGGACTTGGAGGGAACTTTTAAAAGTCTATGTCGCCCCATTCTCGGGGTTCAATCTCGCCTTGAACCTGTTGCGCAATAAACTTGGATCTTCTACAGTTTGCTCCTGCGTCCGGCTGAGCTCATTTTCTTCCGCAGGGACCCACGGACTTAGTCCGATGAGCTGGGTGGCAGAGCAGCCTCGCACCCAGATTTTTCCGTAACACAAGGCAACCAGAGAGGGATCCCTGGAAAGTGGGGGCTCCAGTTCCCCCACCCCTTCCTTCCTACAAGCTCCATCCTCTTCCCTCCCATAAGCCCCTGCCCTGTCCAGACGCAGCGAATCTGCCCAGTCCAACCACTGTTCACCCTGGAGAGGAGAAGAAAGAGGAAGAGAGGAGGGGGGAGGCTCTTTGTTTCTGCAATCCCACCCAGGAAGCAGCCAGAAACCTTTCCCTCTCTCTCAGGCTTCTATCTTCAAGTGTCTTTTCCACTGCATGGTTCATTGAGGATGAGAATAATGTACACCTGTCATCAGAAACAGGGGTGCAGAACCTATTTAATTGATCTCAGGATTACTATATTTTTTTTTATTAAATATTTTTATTAAGTTTCTTTCCTTACAGTCAAGAATATACAGAATAAAGAAAAGAGAAAAAGAACAAAGAAAAAAAGAAATATATAACAATCCAACTTTCCATAATGTTTTTAACAATCCAACTGGACTTCCTCACATCCTCCAAACCCTGCGTTCTTTGTAATAAAAGCGTCAGCAATTTGTTACCTTATTTCATAACTTACTGTATCTTTCAATTATCATGTTTCTAGATTCCCAATGTTGTATCCCAATTCTTGTACATTTAAAATAAACATAATAAAATTATTTCTTGTTTCCTCTTCTTCTTTCTTATAACTTAGTTTTCAATTCACCTAATCGAGTTGCTGAAGCAAAAGTTTCCTAATCGTGCACATTCTTAACATTCATACAGCTTATAATGTTTTTGCAAATAGTCCTTTTTGCAAATAGTTTTTTCCAGTCCTCTTCCATTATTTCCTCTCCCAAATCTCGGATTCTGCCAGTCATTTCAGCCAATTCCATGTAGTCCATCAACTGCGTCTGCCATTCCTCCAGCGTGGGTAAATCTTGTGTCTTCCAGTACTTTGCGATGAGGATTCTTGCTGCTGTAGTAGCATACATAAACAAAGATCTATCCTTCTTTGACACCTTCTGGTCTACCATGCCCAGGAGGAAGACCTCTGGTTTCTTGGGAAAGGTATATCTAAATACTTTTTTTAACTCGTTATAAATCACTTCCCAGAAGGCCTTCACTTTTGGGCAGGTCCACCAGAGGTGAAAGAATGTCCCTTCAGCCTCCTTACATTTCCAACATTTGTTATCAGACAGATGATATATCTTAGCCAGCTTGACTGGGGTCATGTACCACCGGTATATCATTTTCATAATGTTTTCCTTCAAGGCATTACATGCCGTGAACTTCATTCCGGTGTTCCATAACCTTTCCCAGTCCTCAAACATAATGTTGTGCCCAATGTCCTGTGCCCACTTTATCATGGCGGATTTAACTGTCTCGTCCTGTGTGTTCCATTTAAGCAGCAAGTTGTACATTCTCGAAAGTATCTTAGTTTTTGGTTCTAACAGTTCTGTCTCTAGTTTCGATTTTTCCACCTGGAAACCAACTTTTTTATCTATTTTAAAAACCTCTTAAATTTGAGCATAATGTAGCCAGTCTCGCACCTTGTTTTTTAATTTCTCCTGGCTCTGCAACCTCCAATTGTCTCCAGTTTTTTCAATTATTTCCCAATATTTCGGCCAGTAGGCCTCCATGTTGGGTCTTTTTCGAGCCTTGGCCTCCACCGGTGATAGCCACCTCGGGGTCTTACCCTCTAGTAAGTCTTTGTATTTCATCCAGACCATAAATATTGCTCTTCTGACAATATGGTTTTGAAACAATTTATGAACTTTAACCTTGTCGTACCACAAATATGCATGCCAACCAAAAGCATTGTCAAACCCTTCCAGATCTAGGACATCAGTGTTCTCCAACAGAAACCAATCCTTCAACCAGCAGAAGGCTGCAGATTCATAATACAACCTCAGGTCCGGCAGGGCAAACCCCCCTCTTTCTTTCGAATCAGTTAATATTTTAAACTTTATTTGGGGCTTTTTGCCCTGCCAAACAAACTTGGAAATGTCCTTCTGCCACTTTCCAAAACATTCCACTCTGTCCACAATCTGTAGGGCTTGAAACAAAAATAACATTTTCGGCAATACATTCATTTTTATAGCTGCAATTCGACCCAACAAGGAAAGTTTCAATCTTGACCAAATTTCCAAATCTTTTTTGATTTCCGCCCAACATTTTTCATAATTGTCTTTAAATAAATTCAAGTTTTTGGCAGACAAGTGAACCCCTAGGTATTTCACTTTTTTAACAACACTTAATTCTGTCTCTTTCTGAAACCCATCTGTTTCTGTAAGTGTCAAATTTTTGGCCAAAACCTTGGTTTTTTTGCTTGTTCAACTTAAATCCCGCCACCCAACCAAATTCATGAATCAATTCTAAAACTCTTTTTGTACTAGATTCTGGCTCCTGTAATGTTAAAACCAAGTCATCTGCAAAAGCTTTCAGTTTATATTGTTTCACTCCGACCTGTATTCCTTGTACCAACCGGTCCTCCCTAATCATATTCAAAAGCACCTCCAGGACTGTAATAAATAAGAGAGGGGATAGGGGGCACCCCTGTCGTGTCCCTTTTTCAATTTTAAACTCCTCTGTCACCACATTGTTCACTATCAGTTTAGCTTTTTGCTCTGAATAGATTGCTTCTATTCCATTTTCAAACCCCCGTCCCACTCCCATCCCTTCCAAGTTTTTCTTCATAAACATCCAAGAAATGTTGTCAAAGGCTTTCTCCGCGTCAATAAAAATTAACACTGCTCTTGTGTTGATATTAGTTTGCAAAAGTTCCAAAATGTCAATGATATTCCTAGTGTTATCAAACAAATGTCTTCCTGGGAGAAAGCCTGCCTGATCCTTATGAATTACTTCATTCAGTACTTTTTTAAGTCTACTTGCCAGAATGTCTGCAAAAATTTTGTAATCCACATTTAGGAGTGAGATGGGACGGTAGTTCTTAAGTTGAGTCTTTTCAGTTTCCACTTTGGGAATCAATGTGATGAAAGCTTCTTTCCACGACTCCGGTGCCTTCTTCCCCTCCATAATCTGGTTGCAAACCTCCATCAAAGGTTGTATCAAATAGTCTTTCAAAGTCTTATAATATTTGGAGGTAAGTCCATCAGGGCCTGGAGATTTGCCTAGTTGCATATTCTGAATGGCACCTTCAATTTCCTGTTGCGTTATTTTGCAGTTCAGGATTGTTCTCTTTTCCTGGGTTACTTTTGGTAATCCATTGGTTTTTAAAAACTGATCTATCTCAAACCCTTTCTGTGGCCCCTGTGCGTAAAGTTCTTTAAAATATCTCTGGAAACACTTTCTAATTTCTTCTGGTTTCTGAACGATTCTCCCTTCAATCTCTAGATTTGTAACTGTATTCAATTTTTGTCTCTTTTTCAACTGCCATGCTAGCAGTTTTCCACATTTATTTGCTGATTCAAATGATCTTTGCTTCATTTGTTTAATTTTCCATTCAACCTCTTGATTTATCAGTTTCGAATATTGTGCTTGATGGAATTTAATTTCTCTCAGCACCTCCTTCGACTTTGGTTTAGTTCTCAGTTTTTTCTCTCCTTCTCTTATTTTCTCCAAGATCTTCTCCTTTTTTTCATTCCAGAGTCTTTTCTTGATCGTATTTTGTTGTATCAGAAACCCTCTCATAACTGCTTTGCTTGCGTCCCAGATCGTTCTCTTTTCTACCGTAGTGTTCAAATTTATTTCAAAGTAGTCTCTTAAAGTTTTTTGGGCCTTCTTCACAATCTCCTGATCTTTTAGTAAGGTGTCATTCATTTTCCATCTGAAGGAACTGGTTGGAGTAAGTCTCAATTCCACTTTCAAGGCGTTATGGTCGGAGCAGGTTTTTGGGCAGATTTCCACTTTTCTAGTCTTAGGTGCCAGCCCTCTAGTTGTCCATATTTGGTCGATTCTTGTCCATGACAAATGAGCCTCAGAAAAGAAAGTTCCTTCTTTACCTAAGGGGTTTTTTGTCCTCCATATATCAATCAAGTCCATATTGTCAGTTAGTTCGAAGAAAGTTTTAGGCAGTCTGCCGTCTGTTGTTAAATTTTGATTTTGTGACTTATCCATATTTGTAGATACCACCCCATTCATATCTCCCATCATAATGATGTTGGGATAGTCCAAATAGTCCAGCATAATCTCATGCAGCTTCTTGAAAAATTCTGATTTCCCATCGTTTGGTGCGTAAATTCCTAATATCAAAATTTTTTCTCCTTGTGTCTGGATTTCAATCGCCAAAATTCTTCCTTGTTCATCTTTAAATAGAAATTTCGGTGACAGGCTCTCCTTTGCATTTCTGTTCCTCTTACGTTTTGTAGGCAATGTCAGAGTGACTGACAAGCTGAGATTCTTCCCAGTCAAAGGACCCATGTTCATGATAGACAGTGCTTGTGGCTGGAGGCTCTACAGACAGGGTGTGCCTATGGAGGCCAAAGACTACCAGTATTAGCACAGGTGAGCTGTGTGACCTTCCCAAATTTACAGACTGTATGTGAATGAGAGTTTGTGGGTGGGATTATTGTTTACGGCAGCCCTGTGATTTTCTCCACCCAAAACATTTCGTGACCTGATATTGCACTACAAATTCCAAAATAACTACCAAAAAATCACAAGATAATACAAATGATTGTAGTATTTATACCCTGCCCATCTGGTTGGGTTTCCAGTACACATAAAAGACAGTAAAACATCAAACATTAAAAACCTCCTAATACAGGTCTCCCTTCAACTATCTTCTAAATGTCAGATAGTTGTTCATTTCCTTGACCTCTGAAGGGAGGGTACCAGCAGAAGACCCTCAGAGGAGGACCTCAGTGTTCAGAGTGAAGGATGGAGGTGGAGACACTCCTTCAGGTCCACAGGGCCGAGGCTGTTTAGGGCTCTAGGTTGCAGAACTTGCTCCTTCATAACGATCTCCTAGACTGACATATAGTTAGGAGAATAGGAAAAAACGCTCAGATCAGGAATAAATTCATATCTCAAGAAATAACACAACTTCAGGTTGTTAATGAATCTGTACTACATATTCAAGGATGAAGTTTCCACTAAGTAGAGTTATCCCTTTGCCTTTAATATCCAGCTTTTCAGTGCCAGATTAGGATAGTCCTGTGTCATAAGAGGGGCTCGAGATCAGGCAGCACATCATTATTATAAGGAACAATTGGGGTGGGGTGTTTCCCATTTGCCAGCTCCTTTCTTTCTGCTTCTCCTGCTCTCTCCATGCAATGTGAGGCATGTAGACGGAGGTCCGTCTCCAAGAACAGGAGCTTCCCTGAGCACCCATTCAGCTGACCCCAAGCACCAAGCCTTGTCTCTAGTTCTCTGACTGACCCAGACCACACTCCCTGGAAAAGATGTAGACCTGGGTCTCATATAATGGTCCACATGGACTTCCTGAGGCCATTGGGACTGTGCAGGTGATTCATGAAGATCTAGAGGTGGAAACAGGGGTGGATGGAGGATTATGATGCCGAGGATGGGGAATGTCCAAAGGAACGATGAACCAGAGACAGAGAGGGCCTTTTCATGGAGAGATAGTAGCTGCATTTCCTGTGAGAAAACAATTGATGTGAAAAGGCTGTTTTCCAAGATCATGCTGCTTTATTAATGATGATTGAGCATAACGAAAGGTTGCTGATGCCTTACTATCATTTGACATCATTGCATCTTCATTTCCTAAAAATTTGGAACCTGGGTAGGATGCAGGGGAAATATAGGACATGTTGAAATATGAGGTGGTGCTAATTGCATCTGATATGCTCTCTTTTCCTTTGTTCTCTTCCTTGAAACCCAAACAGGATTTCCTTTCCTCGCACGCTGAGGAGGGTCATGGAGAAGAGAGACAGACTTCCAGGGGAAAGGGCACCTTTGGTTTCATTAGATATAGACATTGAAATGTGTGAAATGTGGAACATGTTTCATTGAATGAGCACACATAGCTCACATCAACAAACCTCAAAAGTGGCGAAACCATTTAAAGGTATGGAGTGTGGAAAGACTTTCACTGATAGAACACATCAGCCGACTCACATGGGCAAGAAAGGATTCAAATGCAAGGAGTGCGGGAAGAACTTCAGTCAGAGTGGACACCTCAATATACATTAACGGACTCACACATGGGAAAAACCATTTAAATGCATGGAGTGTGGAAGGGAATTCAGTAAGAGTGGAAGCCTAAATATGCATCTACTGACTCACACAGGGGAGAAACCTTTTAAATGTATGGAGTGTGCAAAGAGCTTCCGATTAATTGGAAACCTTAGAAGACATCAACAGACTCACACAGGGGAGAAACCATATGAATGTATGGAGTGCGGAAAGAGCTTCAGTTTAAATGCAATCCTTAGACGACATCAACGGACTCACACAGGGGAGAAACCATATGAATGTATGGAGTGTGGAAAGACCTTTTGTGATAATGGAAACCTTAGAACACATCAACGGACTCACACAGGGGAGAAACAATATGAATGTATGGAGTGTGGAAAGAGCTTCAGTTTCAATGCAAACCTTAGAGGACATCAACGGACTCACACAGGGGAAAAACCATTTAAATGCAATGAGTGTGGAAAGAGATTTAGTGATAATGGAAAACTTAGAACACATCAACGGACTCATACAGGGGAGAAACCATTTAAATGTATAGAGTGTGGAAAGAGCTTCATTCAGAATGGACACCTTAGAATACATCAACGGACTCACACAGGGGAGAAACCATATAAATGTATGCATTGTGGAAAGAGCTTCAGTATGAGTGGAAACTTCAATATACATCAACGGACTCACACAGGGGAGAAACCATATGAATGTATGGAGTGCGGAAAGAGCTTCAGTCTCAAAGGAAGCCTTAGAATACATCAACGGACTCACACGGGGGAGAAACCATTTAAATGTATGAAGTGTGGAAAGACCTTTTGTGATAATGGAACCCTTAGACAACATCAAGCGACTCACACGGGAGAAACCATTTAAATGTTTAGAGTGTGGAAAGAGCTTTCCTGATAATAGAGCCCTTAGAACACATCAACGGACTCACAGAGGGGAAAAACCTTATACATGTATGCATTGTGGAAAGAGCTTCAGTCAGAGTGGAGGCCTTAGAAAACATCAACGGACTCACACAGGTGAGAAAGCATATAAATGTATGGAGTGCGGAAAGAGCTTTAGTGATAATGAAACTCTTAGAAGACATCAACGAACTCACACAGGGGAGAAACCATTTAAATGTATGAAGTGTGGAAAGACGTTTCGTGACAATGGAACCCTTAGACAACATCAACAGACTCACACAGGAGAGAAACCATATAAATGTATGGATTGTGGAAAGATCTTCGATTGGAGTGGCAATCTTAGAAAACATCAGCAGACTTACATTGGAGAAACCATTTAACTGTATGGCATGTGGAAAGAGCTGCAGGCAGAGTGGAATGCTTGATTTTCATCAACAAACTCACGCAAGAGACAAACCATATAAATGTCAGCAAAGGCGATAAGAGTTTCAGTCCTAGTGGAACATCAACAGACATGCACAGTAAGAACTTTAATAGTTGCCACCCTACAAACCAACAACAACCTTCAAGAGGAGAAGCAGTTTAAATGGAAGGGTTACAGAAAGTGCTTTAGTTATAATGGAGTGTTTAGGAAACATCACGAGAGTCTCAGATGGGAGAACTCATTTAGATGTATGGAGCGTGGGACATGTTCCACTCAGAGGAAATCCCTTTTCCTGCTTCAGGGCCAGCTGAGTCTGTTTCTCTTGTCATTTTCTCCAACTAGGTAACTCCTGTCTAATCTGATCTGTGTCTGTGTCTCTCCCTGCTTCTGAGACCCCTAGAAACGAGGGGGGCCGTTTCTCCCCCTCCAGCTCCTCTTCTGAGGAAAGCTAATCTGCTTGAGAATGGATTCCCCCATATTTGGCTTCAGACTATTCCCTGACAAAACACATTGCCCTGTTTCGTTCCTGCCTCTTTCCTCCCTTGCTCCCTTCTGCCGGTTTGTGTACCTGACTTAGATTTCCTGTCTGCTAATTTTTTTTTACTGCTGAAACTGGATCTGCTCTCAGGAGCTAAGTTTTGTGCCTCACTGGGGACCCAGTGAGAACTGTATGCTTTGAAGGCTTAGTAAAGTATTACTGAAGAAGTCCTGCTGCCTCTGTGTGTGTTTTTGACATCAGTGTGGGACTTGCTCTACACGTGGCCCGTACTCCGGTTATACTTAGCTCATGCCCTGGAGTTGCTCTACTCAAACATGCAAGACTGTTTTTGCCGCAAACTCTGCATGATCTCCAAACCCTTCTTCTTCTCCAGAACTTCATCCCTGCCTCCTGCGCGTTCTGAAGAAAACTTGAAATACTGAAATTGAATTGGAGATTTCCCCCCAAACCTAATTTCAAGAGGGGGAAGGAGGGCCTGCAGGTACGAGGGAAGTCTCCTGGTGGGTCCCGTATTCACTCATGGGCGATATATTGATATCTGGTCCAATACTGGCTTCTAGACCACATTAGAAGAACTACTATATGGCAATACACCGCGAATTACAGTGTGTGTTTCTGGGATGTTCCTGCAAGCAGGGGCAGAAAGCTTTGCTTCGAGAAGCCCCTGAATATACTGAGTTGCTGACTTCCCTCCATGACGACATGAAACCAAACACACACATCCATTGCCCTGTGTCGTTCCAGCCTCTTTCCTCCCTTGCTCCCTTCTGCCAGTGTGTGTGCCTGACTTAGATATCCTGTGTGCTGAACTTTTTTATTGCTGAAACGGGATTTGCTCTCAGGAGATAAGTTTTGTGCCTCAATGGGGACCTAGTGAGAACTGTAGGCTTTGAAAACTCAGTAAACTATTACTGAAGAAGTCCTGCTGCTTCTGTGTGTGTTTTTGACCTCAGTGTGGGACTTGCTCTACATGTGGCCCCTACCCCACCGATGCTTGGCTAAGGCCCATGAAAGATGGGTATTTTTGTGTCAGAGTGGTTTTTACACCAAACTCTGTCACCCCCACCACCGCATGATCTCCAAACATTACTTATTCAACAGAACTTCTTCCCTGTCCCTTGCACGTTCTAAAGAAAACTTAAAATGTAATGGGAGATCCCCCCCCCCGAAGCCTAACTGCAAGAGGGGGAACGATGGGTTGCAGGTACCAGGAAAGTCTCCTGGCGGGCCCATCTTCACTCATGAACCACTTAGGGGAACCCCAGCACTACTGCTTATTCTGGGGTTTTGGGAGGATAATATTTTTCCATAATACCATCAGAGGAGGCCATCCGCTGAAGCATCCAGGGAGACTCCCCCTCCTGCTGCGACCAGCTCCTCTCTCCTCTCTCTCCCCTGGTCTCCTAGAGCACACAGAGAAATCCAGTTCATACCCATGAGCCTATACATTATATTAATGGGTGTAGGTTTTTTTGCATCACTTTATGATGTTGTATTTTCTGCCCATTCACCCCATTTGGAGAGGTCCTTTTGGAGCTCCTTGCATCTCTCTTTGTTTGAGCAACCCTGGACAATTTACATCGACTTTTAAAACCTCCCCTCCCCCTTCACCCAGAATACTTTTCGAGTAGCATCTTCACTAGTATGTATCAAAGGGTTACACAAGTGCAACAGTTGGTCCCTCTATCAGATACATCTCTGGACACCTCTCCAGTACCCATCACCTAAAGATCAAGAAAACTATCGACACAATACAGTAGTACCTCGGGTTAAGTACTGAATTCATTCCGGAGGTCTGTTCTTAACCTGAAACTCTTCTTAACCTGAGGTACCACTTTAGCTAATGGGGCCTCCCGCTGCTGCTGTGCCACCGCCACACGATTTCTGTTCTCATCCTGAAGCATAGTTCTTACCCCGAGGTACTATTTCTGGGTTAGCAGAGTCTGTAACCTGAAGCGTCTGTAACCCGAGGTGCCACTGTAATAATAATATTATTATTATTATTATTAATAATAATAATAATAATAAATATATATTTATATCCCACCCTCCCCAGCCAAAGCCGGGCTCAGAGCGGCTAACAACAGTAAAAGTAACACAGTTTACATAAAATCACAATCAATTAATTGAAATACATTCTAAAATCAATTCATAATCAAATTACATCCTTGCCCTCAGGGCTTCTCCTGAGCTGGGCTTTCAGAACACCTGTGTTAACGGAGGAATCCGAGGGCTCCCTTGGACAAAAAAGACGCCAACCAGGACAATTTGGAGCAAAACAGCAGCCTGTAGGCTTGGCCTTTATTGGAAACTGTCGCAACAGGACTCCCACCCACAACAAGATGAAGCAAAATGGAAGTCCCGAACAAAAGAAGACCCCAACTTTTATTAGCTACTAATCCCCCAATCTACACCCCTGGAACTACATCACAACTACATCATAACTACATCATTGACACATTATAAACAGGAGGGGTTGAGGGAGGGGTTATGGAAGTAACCTAAATATCTTGACACCTTGCTGGTTCCTCTTTCCCCCTCCCCACGAGTCTCTTCCAGGAGACAAAGGGGAGTTGACAGTTTCCTGCCCCCAGAGGGGAGATCTGATCATTGTCCTTTGTTCCAGTCTGTGTTGAATCTACTCCCATATGCAAGTCCGTTGTGTCCTTGATGGTCTTCTGTCTGGGACCATCAAGGTTGCCATGCCAACTGGTCAGGGCTCCTGTGTATGTGCTGGTACGGTTAAGGGATTATGGCTGCCCTGTATCAGCCCTTCCCCATTTTGTAGTCCTTCCTTCATGGAGTAAAAAGAACTGGAACGGTGCAGATCCGATGTATGGTTGATTTTCTATTAATTTATAACAGAAGCGTAGCGTATGTAGTGTGTGAGTGTGTGTCAAGTTTGTAAAAACTGAATGATTGGGGGAGGGCATTTCCTCCTCAACTCTGTTGGTCAACTCTGTGGAAGTCCGTTGTTGCCCCTTGGTCACTCCCTGGGTGGGGCGAAGTGTACGTGCTCTCACGCTCAGGGGATTATGGCAGGAGGCCCTGTTCTTGCTGCCTACGTGGCTATCTGCTTCCAGGGTCATGGAGGAGGGGGAAGCCTAAATTTACTTTTTCTTAAGAGTTAAAATGGTGTTGGAATGGGAAGAATCGGTTAAAGTATGGATTTTATATGAATTTATAAATTTAGGTATCATTCCCAGAGCTGTCAAGCTGAAAGGATACATTCTGACACAATCTTTGTAACATTCTAGCAACTTTAGGCAATCGAAACCAAAATGGCTACATTTAATATACTTTGCCCATAGTGTGAGCAGCAGGAGGGCGCTGAGACAATCGTGCAAAGGCTGAGCTGAAAGGCTGGTTTGGAGGCAGTTTCAGCCGTCTACGGATTCCCCCATTGGCTAGCTGTCAAAACATAGCGCTCTTGATTGGTGAGCTTCAGTTATTCATAAATCTCATTCATCAAACACAAAGTCCGTGAATCCCATTCTTAAAATGCAGAGACCGTGTTTTCCTGTATTTATACGATGTGCGAGTCGCACATTTGGGACTGAGGAGATAGGGGTTTGGGGTTCCTCGTCCCAGGGGATAATGTCAGATGGTAACCCCCTCCCCTGTAATTTCCGTAAGACCAGGAAGGAATTCCCCCCACCCTAGTCACATGCAGCTGGGCTCACTTGCCATAGCCACCTGGAGGATCTGACTACAATTCCCATCATCCCTGACCACACCTTTTAACTACCCTCTTCCCCTAAGAAGCATAATAGTATTTACCCATCCCCCCAGCTGCAAGGCTTTCCTGGGCTTCTCCTTTGGAAGTATCAGGATCCTCCTCCTCCAATCCGGCTTCTGTTCCGGGAATAAGGGAGGGGTGAGCCCCCTCCCAAACTGCCTGCTTCTCCCGGAAGTGGAGCTTCTACGCCGGATTGCCGCTCAGCGCCGTAGCTCTAGGGTCGCGCGCTTTCGGACAGGGGAGGGGGGCGGCAGGGGACCCCCCAAAAAACAAAGATGTTGCAGGAAAGGAAATGAGAATCGTAAACGAGGACCAAGAGGTAAAGGAGTCGCGGGGGGGGGGGGGGGAGAAGGAACCAGAGACCCCCTCCAGCTCCCCAAAGCGCCTTCCGTGCCCCCCCCGGCAGGGCCTGGATCCCTGCACGCTTGCCCCGAAGGGGGCTTTCCTCGACAGGGGCGGACATGGGGCGCCCACCCACGGGGTCCCACGAGGACTCCCTGGCCCCGTTTCCCGCGCGCAGGCATCCCTGGGGCCCTGTGCTCTCCGCGCGGAGAGAGGCAGACCATGAAAGGGTTAAGGGGCGCGAGAGACGCCTAGAGACCCCCCTGTCCCTCCCCATCTCGTCTTGCGGCGCCCCTCCGGATGGAGAGATGGGTCGCGCATGGCGAGGGGTGAGCCGCGCCAAAGGGGTATCTGGGTGGGTGCATGGGAGACTCCGATAGAAAGGGAGGGGGCCAAGAGTGGGGGGAGCCGGGGGGAGCATCCCTGGGGCAAGGAAGCGAAGCACTGGCGGGGGTCGGGGAAGGAAGACCAGTCTTTGGGGAGACATCTCCATCGTGCGCCCACGAGGAATCTCCGAAGGGGCCGGCTCGGCTTCTCCCTCCCACCCAAGAATCGACCCCCCCCCTTCAAGGCAACCAGAGAAGGATCCCTGCAAAGTGAGGGGTCCAGTCCCCCCACCCCTTCCTTCCTGCAATCTCCATCCTCTTCCCACCCCATAAGCGCCTGCCCTGTCCAGACCCAGTGATTCTGCTAAGTCCAACCACTGGTCCCCTGGAGAGGAGAGGAAATCCTGAGAAGAAGAGGGGAGGGGGGAGGCCTTCTCAGAAGTGGCTCTTTGTTTCCCCACTCCCACCCGGGAAGCAGCCAGAAACCTTTTCCTCTCTCTCAGGTTTCCCTCCCTCCGGATGGAGAGATGGGTCGCGCATCCTCTTCCCATCCCGTAAGCCCCTGCCCTGTCCAGACACAGTGATTCTGGGTGCAGGGGAGACTCCGGGAGAGAGGGAGGGGGCCACGGGTGTGGGAGCCGGGGGGAGGACGGAGGGGAGCATCCCTGGGGCAAGGAAGTGAAGCACTGGTGGGGGGGGGGAGGAGACCAGTCTGTAGGGAGATGTCTCAATCGTACACCAACAAGGAATCTCCCGAGGGGCCGCCTTGGCTTCTCCATTGGAAGCAGTTCTTTGTTTCCACAATCCCACCCAGGAAGCAGCCAGAAACCTTTCCCTCTCTCTCAGGCTTCCATCTTTAAATGTCTCTTCCACTGCCTGGTTCATTGAGGCTGAGGATAATGTACACCTGTCATCAGAAACAGGGGTGCAGAGTCCATGGAATGTCTCTCAGGATTGATATAGAAGTCAAAAGCATTTCTGTTCCTCTTATGCTTTGTAGGCAGTGTCAGAGTGACTGACAAGCTGAGATACAACCCATCAGAATCCGATGATAGTGATTGCATGAATCTTCCCAGTCAAAGGACCCATTTTCATGATAGACAGTGCCTGTGGCTGGAGGCTCTACATACAAGGTGTGCCTGTGCAGGCCAAAGACTTCCAGTATTAGCACAGGTGAGCTGTGTGACCTTCCCAAAATTACAGACTATGTGAATGAGAGTTTGCGGGTGGGATTATCGTTTACGACAACCCTGTGATTTTCTCCACCCACAACATTTTGTGATCTGATTTCGCAGTACGAATTCCAAAATAACTGCAAAAAATCACAAGATGATAAGAATGATTGTAGTATTTATACAATGTAGTCCATCTGCATATGTATATGTAGTCCATCTGGTTGGGCTTCCCCAGCCACTCTGGGCAGCTTCCACATAAAAGACAGTAAAATATCAAACATTAAAAACCTCCCCATACAGGTCTACCTTCTGCTGTCTTCTAAATGTCAGATAGTTGTTCATTTCCTTGACCTCTGAAGGGAGGGCGTTCCACAGGGTGGGTGCCACCACCCAGAAGGCCCTCTGCCTGGTTCTTTGTACCCTCACTTCTTGCAGGGAGGGAACCAGCAGAAGACCCTCAGAGGAGGACCTCAGTGTTCAGACTGAAGGATGGAGGTGGAGATGCTCCTTCAGGTCTACAGGGCCGAGGCTGTTTAGGGCTTTAGGTCGCAGATCTTGCTCCTCCATAACGATCTCCAAGACCCACATATAGTTAGCAGAGTAGGAAAAAACACTCAGAGGCAGCAAAAAATTCATTCAGCAGAGAAATTTAGTGCTGAAGGCAAAAGCTAGGAAAAGCTTAACTTACAGTAAAACCCTAACTTGGTATATCAAAACAGCACTCATGTAAGAAACACACAAGCAGAGTAGAGAATTGCAGATTAGGAAGTGGGACCAGGCGCCTTTCAATACTGCGATTTATAGAAAATTCCATGTCAGAGTAACCTTGGGACTGGATAACAAGCCTGGCTCACTCCAGTTTAAACCAGCTTCTTCTGGTTCCCAGAAACAAGGAAGGTTCAGCATAATCTCATTACAACTTATTCCACCACCTGCTCTCAGCAGAAAGGAAACTCCCTTGTCAGCTAAAATGTTCCAGCTAGAGAAAACACCACTTTGAATCACACAGAGTAAAACCACCAGAACCTTCTTGAACCAACAGACCAAGAATGATCTGTATACATTAGATCAACACTTTTCTTTTTCTGAAAAATGGAGCCATGACACTTAAAGGTCAGCACCAACAGTGTGAATTGTGCTTGGAAACACACTGGAAGCCAGGGAAGATACTTTAGGACCAATGATATGTCTTGGCGGCAGCTCCCAGTTACTAGTCCAGCTGCCGCATTCTGGATTAGTTGCAGTTTTTGGGTCACCTTCAAAGGTAGCACCATGTAGAGCGCATGGCAGTGGTCCAAGCAGGAGATAACCAGAGCATGCACCACTTTAGTGAGACAGTGTGCAGGCTGGTAGGGTCTGCCTGCCACCTGTCCCACAGGGACAGTGCTTCCGTCTTGTCAGGATTCAACCCCAATCTGTTAACCACCATCTATCCCCAAACCACCTACAGGCACCAACACAGGGCATTCACTGGTTCATCTTCACTGGTTCCAATTTAAAAGAGAAGAGCTGGGTATCATCCACATGCGTGTGAACACCAGCCAAAACTCCCCCAGCGGCTTCATATAGATATTAAAAAGCATGGGGAGAGGACAGAGCCCTGAGGCACCCCACAAGTGAGCACCCAGGGGCCTGAACACTCATCCCCCAACACCACTTTCTGGACATGGCCCAGGAGGAAGGAGGGGAACCACTGCACAGCTGTGCCCCCAACTCCCCATGAGGGTCCAGAAGGATACCATGGTCAAAGGTCTCCAAAGCAGAGATCCAGCAGAACGAGGAAAGAGCTTTGCCCTTGGTCTCTAGCCTATTGGAGATCATCAACCAGCGCAACCTGGGTAGTTTCTGTCGGATGATGAGGCCTGAATCCCAATTGGAAGGATAATGGTGGCAGAAGCTTTTCTGGTCCTGCACCCCCAAAAGCTCCAAGCACAAGACTTTCATTAGCTTTGAAGGGGCTATCGGATACTTGGTGGTCTTTTCTACAAAAGACAAATATTCTGAATACTTTTTAATTGATGTATGATATAAACAGCACTTCTGTTTTACATATTCCACATTGGAGAGATTTTGATACACAGGTCTGAGTTCATCACTGCCCCCAAAACTGCTGTGTTAGCAGTACAGCGAGTGTGGACAGTGTGTTTGGGGGTTCAGGGCTGCCTAGACAACAAGAGCCCCTTCTCAGCCTGGCTTATATGGTCCCAAGGAAAGCAGAGCAGTACGTTGGGCACCAACTTGGCTGCAGGAGTGACTGGAAGGAGGTGTGCAGGACACCATCCAACCCTCTTAGAGACTTTTCTTTTCCTGAAGAAAACCAGGCAGCGAAGGTTTAGGACTACAGTTTTCCTTCTTGAGGACCTCGCTTCCCAGGTTGACGAGCCCCATCTGCCCTTCACTTTCCTCCACAGCAGGGGCAGAATCTGCCTTCTTGACTGTGGGATTCACTGTTGTTCTCCTCCTCTCCATCCACCAGGGCCTGCCTTCACCTGCAGCAGAATTCCCCGACCCATCAAGGATTTGAAACCCATCAGCTATCCTCACCTGGTTTAGCCGGCCGGTGGAACCGTTCCTGGGCTTGTGGCCCCTATTCTATCCTGACAGCTTCTGGAAGCCACAGGTGAGAACTGAGTGCAGGTTGGGGACCATTGATGGATAGATTACCCCATAAGGAGCATGACATGACCCCCACCAAAGGAACTAATGCTCTCCTAACACCCCAAGTCATTGTATAATTATGATATTTGAGACAGAACCGGAATAAATTTGTCTCTAGAAATAACACATCTTCAGGCCATAAATAAATTAATACTACTTATCCAAGGTACTACATATTCCACTAAGTACAGTTTATCTATTTGCCTTGAATATCTACTTTAAAGTGTCATTTTAGGATAGTTCTGTAACAGAAGACGGGCACGAGATCAGACAGCACATTTTTTAAAAAATCATGCTGCTTTATTAACATTGATTGAGGATTATGAAAGTTGCTAATGAATTACTATCATTTGATGACATTGCAACTTCATTTCCTAAAAATCGGGAACATGGGTAGGAGGTGAAGGAATGTAGGAGACGTTGAAATAGGAGAAGGTGCTAATGGAGATTGATGTGTTCTCTTTCCCTTAGTTCTGGAAACCCAAACAGGATTCCCTTTCATCCCACTCTGAAGAAGGAGATGGAGAAGACAGTCAAAACTCCAGTGAATGGGGCACCTTTCATTTCTTTAGGAATAGAAATGAAAATGTGTGAAATGTGGGATATGCTTCATTGAATGAGCACACATAGTTCACATCAACGACCTCCAACAGGGGAGAAACCATTTAAAGGTATGGAGTGCGGAAAGAGCTTCATTCAGAGTGAACACCTCAATATACATCAATGGACTCACACAGAGGAGAAACCATTTAAATGCCTGGAGTGTGGAAAGAGCTTCAGTACCCGTGGAAACCTTAGAACACATCAACTGATTCACACAGGGGCGAAACCATATAAATGTATGGAGTGTGGAAAGAGCTTCAGTCAGAGTGGACACCTCAATATACATCAACGGACTCACACAGGGGAGAAACCATTTAAATGCATGGAGTGCGGAAAGAGCTTTAGTGAGAATGGAAAACTTAAAACACATCAACGGACTCACACAGGGGAGAAACCATTTAAATGTATGGAGTGCGGAAAGATCTTCAGTAAGAATGGAAACCTTAGAACACATCAACGGACTCACACAGGGGAGAAACCATATAAATGCATGGAGTGCGGAAAGTGCTTCAGTCAGAATGGAGTCCTTAAATTACACCAGCGAATTCACACAGGGGAGAAATCATATAAATGTACGGAATGTGGAAAGAGCTTCAGTCAGAATGGAGATCTTCGAAAACATCAACGAACTCACACGGGGGAGAAACCATTTAAATGCATGGAGTGCGGAAAGAGCTTTAGTTTCAATGCAACCCTTAGAATTCATCAACGGACTCACACAGGGGAGAAACCATTTAAATGCCTGGAGTGCGGAAAGTGCTTCAGTGAGAATGGAGACCTTAGAAAACATCAACGGATTCACACGGGGGAGAAACCATTTAAATGCATGGAGTGCGGAAAGTGCTTCAGTCAGAGTGCACACTTCAATATACATCAACGGACTCACACGGGGGAGAAACCATTTAAATGCATGGAGTGCGGAAAGAGCTTCAGTCAGAATGGAAATCTTAGAAAACATCAGCAGACACACAGGGGAGAAACTGTTTAAATGTATGGACTGTGAAAAGGCGAAAGATTTATACGATCTGAAGAGAAATGACTGGCAGAATCTGAGACCAGGGAGAAGAGTCGGTGGAAGAAGATTGGAAGAAATTCAAAGACTATTTACCGAAATATTGCAAAATTAATGAGTGTTAAAATGATGTTGGATTGAAATATAGGGGTTTTTAGTTATAATGCTATAAAGGAATTTGAAAAATGGATTAATAGGTAAAAAATTTATGTGATATTATTTTAAGATTATAGATTACAGATTAAGTTAAATAAAGAGGGAAAGGATTTGCTGAACTAATAAAATGAATTGGAATACAAAAAAGGGAGGCGTGAGGAGGTCCGGGAAATAAGTAAAAGAAAGTTAAGTAATGGAAAGAATGGATTGTTTTTAAACATTTTTATTTTGTATTTTCTTTTTTCTGTTTTCATTTTGTATAAATTGGAAAATTTTAATAAATATCTCTTAATAAATGAATGAATGAATGAATGGACTGTGGAAGGAGCTCCAGTCAGAGTGGAACCCTTGATTTATGCGAACAAACTCACACAAAGCACAAATCTTATAAATATCAGGAAAGTAGATAGAGGTTCAGTCTTGGTGGAAATTCTAAATCAACCGATTCACGGACAGGAAGTACCTTTGGAGTTGAAACCCTACAAACCATCAACAGACTCAAAGAGGAGAAGCAGTTTAAATGAAAAGATTGCAAAAAGTGCTTTATTTACAATGGAGTGTATAAGGAAAATCCAGAGACTCTCTGATGGAGTACTGTGTCCAGTTCTGGGCACCACAGTTCAAGAAGGACACTGACAAACTGGAACGTGTCCAGAGGAGGGCAACCAAAATGATCTAAGGCCTGGAAACGATGCCTTATGAGGAACGGCTAAGGGAGCTGGGCATGTTTAGCCTGGAGAAGAGGAGGTTAAGGGGTGATATGATAGCCATGTTCAAATATATAAAAGGATGTCACATAGAGGATGGAGAAAGGTTGTTTTCTGCTGCTCCAGAGAAGCGGACACGGAGCAATGGAGCCAAACTACAAGAAAGAAGATTCCACCTAAACATTAGGAAGAACTTCCTGACAGTAAGAGCTGTTCGACAGTGGAATTTGCTGCCAAGGAGTGTGGTGGAGTCTCCTTTTTTGGAGGTTTTTAAGCAGAGGCTTGACAGCCATATGTCGGGAGTGCTCTGATGGTGTTTCCTGCTTGGCAGGGGGTTGGACTCGAAGGCCCTTGTGGTCTCTTCCAACTCTATGATTCTATGTAAGAACCCATTTTGATGTATGGAGTGTTGGAGGTCTTCCTCTCAGAGTCCACTCTTTTCTTCACAGAAATGAACTCAGGAGGAAATCTGTCTTTAACACATGTTGTGTATGTGAAGTTCTGGTTTTTTATGTGTAAAACTCTATCGTAATAAAATATTGAAGGCAATGTCAAACAATGTGATTATGATCTAAGATGTAAAGTACCTTTTGATAGAGAAGAGGTGAGGGTTTATCTGGATTGCTCGTGGTCAGTGAGGATTGTGGCTGGGCGATATATTGTCATACTGGTTTCTGGACCACATCATGATAACCTTTCAAAAACAATTGATATGGCAACACAACAAGAATCACAGTGTGTGTTTCCAGGATGCTCATTTGCCTGGAAGCAGCCGGCAGAAAGCTTTGCTTCGTGAAGCCCCTGAATATGCTGAGTTGCTGACTTCTCTCCCAGACGACAGGAAGCGAAAGACACACCTCCATTGCCCTGTGTCCTTCCAGCCTCTTTCCTCCCTTGCTCCCTTCTGCCGGTTTGTGTGCCTGACTTAGATATCCTGTGTGCTGTATTTGTTTACTCCTGAAACTGCTGTACTCAAGCATGAAAAATTGGTGCATCTGTGTGTGACTGGTTTTTGCACCAAACTCTCTCACCCCCACCACGTGTGATCTCCAAACACTGCTTCTTCACTAGAACCTCTCCCTGTCTCCTACACATTCAGAAGAAAACTTAAAATACTGTAATTTAATGGGAGATTTCCCCCCAAGCCTTATTGCAAGAGAGGGATGGAGGGGTTGCAGGTACCAGGGAAGTCTCCTGATGGGTCCCATCTTCACTCATGAACCCCATGGGGCAACCCCAGATCTACTACTTATTCTGGGATGTGGGGAAGATAGTACAGTACTTTTCCATAGTCCCAGAAGTTGTTATTCTTCCTGCCAGAGGACCAGTGTGCATATTATTATCATACTTATTTTACTGATGTTGCTGCTGTTGCTGTCATGGACTGGCTGGGTGAAAAGGGGGGGAGGCACCAGCTGGGGAACCCCCAAGGGAAGAAGGCTCGGATCCCGGGTCTCGTATGCCCCCTAAGTCTATCAAAACTCCTAGGTCTGTTCAATAAAAGGCTAATTTGGTGTTATAAGGGGGGGAACCCAGGTGCGAGGCTGCTCAGCCCCCCAGCTCATCAGGCAGAGCCCGTGGGTCCCTGCGGAATAAAGGAAGGAGTCCGGCCACCAACCGGAGCAAATAGCTGTAGATCAAAGTTTATTGCGCAACAGGTCCAAAGATGAATTGAACCCCGAGGATGGGGTGACAAAGACTTTTAAAAGTTTCTATCTTATCCCAGCATGCAGTTCGTGGAGCATCATCACTACACCATCGCTACATCAGGAGGTGAAAAAACCTATCTGAGGATGTACAAATTCCAGCGCGCTTTAGTTCTGGGCTGCTTCACTCCTTGCATGAATTTTACCTGGGTGTCGGGGCTGTGTGTGCAAAAGCCAAAGCCCCATTTCCCCCGTAACACAGGAGTCACAGAGTCCAAGCCGCTGCTCAACGTGCACCAGTACCTAAAACACGGACGGATCTAATCTCGTGGCGTGGGGTGGGGGAGGGAGGGATTTTGCAATGTAAACATTTTGGGGTGCGAGACCCCACTTTGCGAGTGGATTGCCGGGATCAGCCCCTCCCCCGCTCTCCTGATCCCCAGAAGAAAGAAGTGAGGGGGGAAACCTTCCTCTCTCCCCCCCCCCCAAATCCTCCCCTCCCCTCCCGGCACATCCTTCTCTCACCCCGCCCCCACAACCCCAAATCCCTACGTTGCACCTCCTCTTCCTCTGCCTCGCCATCCGACTTCTGTTCCGGGAGTGGGGAGGGGGGGAAAGAGACCCCTCCCAAATTGCCTGCTTCTCCCGCAAGTGGAGCTTCTGCGCCGGATTCGGGCTCTGCCCCGCAGCTCTAGGGGCGGGCGCTTTCGGAAAGGGGAGGAGGGGCGGCAGGTAAATCCCCCCCACCCACGTGGATGTTGCAGGAAAGGAAAGGAGATTCGCGAGCGAGGACAAAGAGGTAAAGGGGTCGCGGGGGGAGGCGAGAGAAGGATCCAGAGACCCCCTCCAGCTCCCCAAAGCGCCTTTCGTGGATCTGGATCCCTGCACGCGTGCTGCGAAGGGGGTTTTCCTTGGGCCCTTAGGAAGCCCACCCAGGGGATCCCAACGAAGCCCCCTCGCCCCATTTCCCCGCGCAGGCATCCCTGGGGCGCTGTGGGTTCCGCGCGGAAAGAGGTGGGCCATGAAAGGGTTAACGGGCGTGAGGGACGCTTGGATAGAGACCCCCCTGTCCTCCCCTGCTCGTTTTGGGGGGGGCCCTCCGGATGGAGAGATGGGGGGGCGCAGGGTACGGGTGAGCCACACCAAGGGGGGACTTTGGGTTCAGGGGAGAATCTGGGACAGAGGGAGGGAGTCGAGGAAGTGGGGAGGGGGAGCATCCCTGGCGCAGCGAAGGGGGGGAGTGCTAGGTAGACCAGTCTTTGGGGACACGTCTCCATCTTGGCGCTCATGGGGATTCTCTGGAGAGACCACCTTGGTTTCTCCCTCCCACCCAGGAATCGGCCACCCCTTCAAGGCTACCAGAGAGGGATCCCTGGAAAGTGGGGGGTTGTGTCCCCCCACCCCCCTGCTTCCTGCAACCTCTATCCTACTCCCCCCCCATAAGCCCCTGCCCTGTCCAGACTGTTGCAGGAATTTATGTATAAGTTGGGGGGGGTTGCACCTTCAGCAGATATCATGCACATGCAGCCCACTACCCAAATCAGTTTCTTCCTATCTATTCAAAGGGCCTTTGATGCACAATACCAAATGTAGGAATTCACTGATAAATGTCTCTATGTACTGGCTCACAGGGAGAACTTCAGAAATTCATATAGACATGTGAGCTCAGCTCCTCAGCAGCCCCTCTGCCTGAGTGATAATCCCTGGCATCCTGATACCTGAGTGCCGGACAGGTAGCCATTCCAGAAAGAACAAACCCAGATGAAGACAAAAGGGTGGGATTAACTTGCCTTGGAAACAGGTCAGGGAGGACAATGGCTGGCTGGCTGGGGGTGGATCAAAGGCCAAAGAAAAGAGGCCGACCCCTTTGTCCAAGCCTCTTTTGGTTTTCTTCCTTCCAGGATCAGGGTCATCAAGAGCGTGTACTGGCAGCCGGATTAAGGTAACTTCTGGCCTGATTGGAAGGGGCATGGCCCCTCCGCCAAGCTAGGGTGCCATTTTCTTTCTGGGCAGGCACCCAGCTAGACCGCAGAGGGTGGCCTTCTTGTTTTTGTAGCGGGGGGGGGGGGGGGGATGGATCCCTCGAGGCCGCCATTCACCACCCTCCAGCTGTAGGCCACATTTCAGCTGTTTCCTTTTTGCAGGCGTGGGGGAGCATGGCCGTGGGCTCCACTGGCCATGAATGGTGGTGTGTGACCCCAGACGTAGGCCACACGGCAGCTTTTAATTCTGCTGACGCCGCTTTAAACAACAGACCACATTTCTGCCATTTCCTTTCTTGTTTGGGGGGGGGGTATAAGTCAGGCTGCATGGTGGTAATGTTTTTTTGCACTCCCCCCATCCCCACCCCCATTCTCGCACTTGTGCTCCTAGCAGGGAAATGTAAATATCTCTTTTGTTACACTTGATGGGTGTTTGGTGGAGGGCAAGGAGAACTATGGGGCAGGGTCCAGGATGCTCAGATTACTGCCACCAGACCTCCCCTTTCATGATGTAAGCATGATGTAGTTTGGGGGGGTGTAACATTGGCATTAGCAGCTAATAAAAGATTGGGTTCTCTTTTGTTCAGGGCTTCCATCTTGTTCCATCTGGTGGCAGGTGGGAGTCCTGTCACGACAGTCTTCAATAAAGACCAAGCCTACTGGCTGCTGTTTTGCTCTGGTATTCCTGGCTGGTGTCCTTGTTTTTTGTCCAGGGGGTCCTCAGATTTCTCCGTTAGCAAGACACACCTTCCTTCCTGCAAGCTCCACCCAATTCCCACCCCATAAGCCCCTGACCTGTCCATAATAATAATAATAATAATAATAATAATAATAATAATAATAATTTATATCCCGCCCTCCCCAGCCGAAACTGGGCTCAGAGTAGCTAACAACAATAAAAGTAACACAGTTTACATATAATCACAATCAGTTAATTAAAATGCATTCTAAAATCAATTCATTCTAATATCAATTCAAAATCAAAATCAAATTAATGGTAGATACAGCAGTTTTGCCAAGTCCAACCATTGGTCTCCCTGGAGAGGACAGGAAAATCCCAAGAGAAAGTGAGCGGGGGGGGGGGGGGCTTCTTGGAAGTGGCTCTTTTTTTCCTCGATCCCACCCAGGAAGCAGCCAGAAACCTTTTCCTCTCTCTCAGGCTTCCATCTTTAAGTGTCTTTTCCACTGCCTGGTTCATTGAGGCTGAGGATAATGTACACCTGTCATCAGAAACAGGGATGCAGAGTCAATGGAATGGCTCTCAGGATTGATAGAAGTTGCACCTCAAAAGCATTTCTGTTCCTCTTATTCTTTGAAGGCAGTGTCAGAGTGACTGACAAGCTGAGGTACAACCCATTAGCATCCAATGATAGCCATTGCATGAATCTGCCCAGTCAAAGGACCCATTTTCATGATAGACAGTCCCTGTGGCTGGAGGCTCTACACACAGGGTATGCCTATACAGGCCAAAGACTGTCAGTATTAGCACAGGTGAGGTGTGTGACCCCCCCCCCCCAAATTTACAGACTTTGTGTGAATGAGAGTTTGTGGGTGGGGTTATCATTTATGGCAACCCTGTTGCTCCTACAAGGGAGCAGCCAGGGGTCTGAACCTTCATCCCCCAACATCAAATTCTGTACATGGCCCAGGAGGAAGGACAGGAACCGCTACAAAGCAGGGCCGCCGGCTCCCCTAGAGGGTCCAGAAGGATACCATGGTCAAAGGTCTCCAAAGCCGCTGAGAGATCCAGCAGAACCAGGAAACAGCTTTTCCTCTCAGCCATATAGACCATCGGAGATCATCAGTCACAGCAACCCCGGCAGTTTGAGTTCCATGATGAGGCCTGAATCCCAATTGGAAGGATAATGGTGGAAAACGCTTTTCTGGTCCTGCACCCCCAAAAGCTCCAGGCACAATACTTTCATGAGCTTTGAAAGGGCCATTGTATACTTGGTGGCCTTTCATTAAAAAGACAAATATTCTGACTAGTTTTTAATTGATGTATGATATAAACAACACTTCTTTTTTACATATTCCACATTGGAGAGATTTTGATACACAGGTCTGAGCTCATTTCTCGGCCTGAAACTGCTGTGTTAGCAACACTGCCTGGGCAGTGTGTTTGGGGGTTCAGGGCTGCCTAGACAACAAGACCCCCTTCTCAGCCTGGCTTATATGGTCCCAAGGAAAGCCGAGGAGTACGTTAGGCACCAGCTTGGCTGCAGGAGTGGCTGGAAGGAGGTGTGCAGGGCACCATCCAACCGCCTTAGAGACTCCACTCTGGATTTCTGTAGGTTTTCCTCCATAGCATTTTCTTCTCCTGAAGATAACTCAAGAGGAAGTGAGGGAGTGCACCAAAGTATTACGTCCAGAGTTTTCCTTCTCAATGGGCTCCCTTCCTTGGTTGACGAGCCCCATCTGCCCTCACTTTCCTCTGCAGAATGGGCAGAATCTGCCTTCTTGACTGTGGAATTCATTGTTGTTCCCATCCTCTCCATCCACCAGGGCCTGCCTTCACCTGCAGCAGAATTCCCCAACTCACCAAGAATTTGAGACCCATCAGGTATCCTCACCTGGTTTAGCCGGCTGGTTGAAGCCGTTCCTGGGATTATGGCCTCTTTTGCATGCTGACAGCTTCTGGAAGCCACAGGTGAGAGCTGAGTGCAGGGTGGGGACCAATGGTGGATAAATTACCCCATAAGGTGCATGACATTTCCCCCACCAAAGGTACTACCGCTCGCCTAACACCCCATGACATCGTATGATTATGATATTTAAGACAGAACAGGAACAAATTCATGTCCCCAGAAATGACACAACTTCAGGCCATTAGTGAATCAATACAATATTTTCAAGGTACTACACATTCCACTAAGTACAGTTTATCTATTTGCCTTGAATATCCTGCTTTTCAGTGTCATTTTAGGATAGTCCTGCGTCAGAAGACGGGCAAGAGATGAGACAGCACATCATTCTTTAAAAAATCAAGCTGCTTTATTAACATTGATTGAGGATTTTGAAAGTTGCTCATGAATTACTATCATTTGACATTCCAACTTCTGCTCCTAAAAATTGGGAACATGGGTAGGATGTGAGGGAATGTAGGAGACGTTGAAATAGGAGAAGGTGCTAATGGAGCTTGATGTGTTCTCTTTCCCTTAGTTCTCTTCCTTTAAACCCAAACAGGATTCCCTTTCCTCCCACTCTGAAGAAGGAGATGGAGAAGACAGTCAGAACTCCAGTGAATGGGGCTCCTTTCGTTTCATTAGGAATAGAAATTAAAATGTGTGAAATCTGCAATATGCGTAATTGAATGAGCACACATAGTTCACATCAACGACCTCCAACAGGGGAGAAACCACTTAAAGTTATGGAGTGTAGGAAAAGTTTCAGTCAGAGTGGACACCTCAATATGCATCAACGGACACAAACAGGAGAGAAACAATTTAAATGTACGGAGTGTGGAAAGAGCTTCAGTCAGAATGGAGACCTGAAATTACACCAGCGGATTCACACAGGGGAGAAACCATTTAAATGCATGGAGTGTGGAAAGCACTTCATTAAGAGTGGACACCTCAATACACATCAACGGACTCACACAGGGGAGAAACCATTTAAATGTATGGAGTGCGGAAAAAGCTTCAGTTTCAATGCAACCCTCCGAAGACATCAACAGACTCACACAGGAGAGAAACCATATAAATGTATGGAGTGTGGAAAGAGTTTCAGTCAGAGTGAACACCTCAATATACATCAACGGACTCACACGGGTGAAAAACCATATAAATGTATGGAGTGTGGAAAGAGCTTTAGTGATAATGGATCCCTTAGAAAACATCAACGGACTCACACAGGGGAGAAACCATATAAATGTATGGAATGCGGAAAGAGCTTTAGTGATAATGGAAAACTTAGAAGACATCAACGGACTCACACAGGGGAGAAACCATTTAAATGCATGGATTGCGAAAAAAGCTTTAGTGATCACGGATCCCTTAGAAAACATCAACGGACTCACACAGGGGAGAAACCATATAAATGTATGGAGTGCGGAAAGAGCTTCAGCCAGAGTGGACACCTCAATATACATCAACGGACTCACACAGGAGAAAAGCCATTTAAATGTATGGAGTGCGGAAAGAGCTTTAGTAATAATGGAAACCTTAAAACACATCAACGGACTCACACAGGGGAGAAACCATTTGAATGTATGGAATGCGGAAAGTGCTTCAGTCAGAATGGAGACCTTAAATTACACCAGCGGATTCACACAGGGGAGAAACCATATAAATGTATGGAGTGTGGAAAGAGCTTCAGTAAGAGTGGACACCTCAATATGCATCAACGGACTCACACGGGAGAAACCATTTAAATGCATGGAGTGTGGAAAGAGCTTCAGTCAGAATCGAAATCTTAGAAAACATCAGCAGACACACAGGGGGCAAACTGTTTAAAAGTATGGACTGTGGAAGGAGCTGCAGTCAGAGTGGAACCCCTGATTTATGTGAACAAACTCACACAAAACACAAACCTTATAACTATCAGGAAAGTAGATAGAGGTTCAGTCCTAGTGGAAGTCCTATATCAACAGACTCATGAACAGGAAGAACTTTAGGAGTTGAAACCCTACAAACCATCAACAAACCCAAAGAGGAGAAGCAGTTTAAATGAAAAGATTGCAAAAAGTGCTTTATTTACAATGGAGTGTTTAAGGAACATCCAGGGACTCTCACAAGGAAGAACCCATTTATATGTATGGAGTGCGGGACGTGTTCCTTTCAGTGTCCACTCATTTCTTCACAGAACTGAACTCAGCAGGAAATCAGTCTTTAACACATGTTGTGTATGTGAAGTTCTGGTATTTATGTGGTAAACTCTATAGTAATGAAATATTGAAGGCAATGTCAAACAATGTGATTATGATCTAAGATGTAAAGTACCTTTCGGTAGAGAAAGGGTGAGGGTTTATCTGGATTTCTTGGTGGTCAGTGAGGGCTGGGCGATATATTGTCCCATACTGGTTTCTAGACCACATTGTGATAACCTTTCAAAACAATTGATATGGCAACACACCACAGATCACAGTGTGTGTTTCTGGGATGCCCATTTGCCTGGAAGCAGCCGGCAGAAAGCTTTTCTTCGTGAAGCCCCTGCAGATGCAAAGTTGCTGACGTCCCTCCAAGACGACAGGAAGCGAAAGACACACATCCTTTGCCCTGTGTCCTTCCAGCCTCTTTCCTCCCTTGCTCCCTTCTGCCGGTGTGTGTCTGCCTGATGTAGATATCTTGTGTGCTGTATTTTTCTACTGCTGAAACTGGATTTGTTCTCAGGAGCTAAGTTTTGAGCCTCACTGGGGACCCAGTGAGAACTGTATGCTTTGAAAGATCAGTAAACTATTACTGAAGAACTCCTGCTGCCTCTGTGTGCGTTTTTGACCTAAGCATGGGAATTGCTTTACACGTGGCCCCTATCCTGGTTATACTTAGCTCATGCCCTGGAGTTGCTGTACTCAAGCATGCAAAATGGGTGCATTTGTGTGTGACTGGTTTTTGCACCAAACTCTCTCACCCCCACCACGTGTGATCTCCAAACTCTGCTTCTTCACTAGAACCTCTCCCTGTCTCCTACACATTCAGAAGAAAACTTAAAATACTGTAATTTAATGGGAGATTTCCCCCCAAGCCTTATTGCAAGAGAGGGAAGGAGGGGCTGCAGGTACCAGGAAAGTCTCCTGATGGGTCCCATCTTCACTCATGAACCCCATGGGGCGACCCCAGAGCTCCTTCTTATTCTGGGGTTTGGGGAAGATAGTACTTTTCTATAGTCCCAGAAGTTATTAATCTTCCTGCCAGAGGACCAATGTACATATTATTATCGTACTGAATTTACTGTTGCTGCTGTTGCTGTCATGGACTGGCTGGGTGAAAGGGGGGAGGCACCAGCTGGGAAACCCCCAAGGGAATAAGGCTCAGAGTCCTGATCTTGTATGCCCCCAAAGGCTATCAAAACTCCTAGGTCTGGCCAATAAAGGGCTAATTTGGTGTTACGGGGGAGGGGGGACCCAGGTGTGAGGCTCCTCAGCCACCCAGCTCGTTGGGGAGCCCGTGGGTCCCTGCGGAATAAAGGAAGGAGTCCAGCCACCCACCAGAGCAAATAGCTGTAGAGCAAAAGTTTATTATGCAACAGGTTGAAAGAGGAATTGAACCCCGAGGATGGGGTGACAAAGACTTTTAAAAGTTTCTATCTTATCCCAGCATGCAGTTCGTGGAGCATCATCACTACATTATTGCTACATCATCACTACATCAGAAAAGGGGAGGGTTACACATGATTCACATAGGAGTAATGTCTCAGGGTAACAGGCAAACACAGGATATGTATTGGGAGTACATTCTAAGCACCTACTGCAAAAGAACAATAGAACTTTGGTTTGCATAGTCTGGCACCTGGGCAAGTCCAGAGGAGAGCTTTTGCCCAGCGATTGTCACAAATGAGTACCTTCCTGTGAGTACGTGACCTCCCGCTTGAGGGATTATGGCGGGGACCGAGTGGTTTCCAAGCCCTTAGCCAATGACGCAAATTGGCGATGGAATGAAGAGAATCGTTGAAACCAGTGATTTCCTATGAATTTCTAAGCGTTTTTGGCTATTCACAATACAGACAGTGGGTTCGGAAATGACTTGAATTGGCCTCACTACATCAGATCCAGTTTTATGAGTGGATTACAAGTTAATGAGGTTTCGATGAACTTAGTCCATTGTTCTCTCAGCTGGAGCTGTTGTCACCTTGTCACTGAATTGTGGAAGATAGCTGCGCTGAGCAGCTCCTGCAGAGCCATAGCATTGCTGGGATTGGCTGAAGGGCTAGATTTGTCGCGATTTGATTGGTCAGGAAGCATCCTCATGTAAATAAATTGTTCATTCAAAAAATACATCCTTCATTCATACTGCCTGCCTGTATATAGCACCGGGATACACAGTCAGAAATGGCACTTTATTCTTGGGGTGTTGGGGTTTTGTGTGGTGCTTGGTGCAACATTGTGACAGGACGAGGGGAGCCCTTGTATAGCGGGGTTCCCTTGAGGTCATCGCCTCGGGTCCTACGTGGTTTACTTGGGAGTAAAATTCTGTTTATATGACCCCCCATTCCGTAATAGTGGGAATCGTTGGGGACCACATTGATTATTTCTTTTTCACCCCTCCTCTGGAAAAGTGTTCTTTCTTTTGGGGTTTGATTACTTTTGTCTCCTTCAGTGCCCACTGCACCATCAGAGAGGTACAATAGTCTCCTTTCAATTTCTGTAGCCACGTAGAGCTCTCTCTCAGGACCACTACCCAGGAGTCTGCATATGCTAACTGCTCCGAACATCCAGGGTGTTTTGTCACGCTTCTAAAGACCTGGTTGGTTAGGTCCAGATCCTATGAGACCGGGGGGGGGGGCTGTTCGCAGGGAGTTCTCAGTCGTTTGGGGTTCATCACTCCACCGTATTTGCGCTCGAATTTGCCAAAATTATTCACCATGCCTTGTAACGGAGTCCATTCCTCCTGTGAGTGTGGGGAACCCCCCCCCCCCATTATGAGCTCCTGCTTAAGTTGTTACCCAAGGGGGACTTGTTGCCCTTCCAAGATGTTGCAGGAACCTTCAAGCAAAACACAAAGTGAGAAATCTCCTGTTTCCTCACAGCATCAGCCCCCCTTGGCCAAGATAGAGCCAATAAAATACATAGACATACCCAGAGCTGGGAGCCTCTTGTTGCATGGGGTGGGGTTCCCACACTCAGTCTCTCTCTCACACACAGCTGGCCCTCCAGCCCCAGCTCCCTTGGCTGAGCTGGAAACACAATTCTCAACGCAAAGCACACAAAAAGAGATAGAGTCAATAAAATACATAGACATATACAGAGCTGGGAGCCTCTTGTTGCATGGGGGTGGGGTCCCCACACTCACTCTCCCACACACAGAGACACAGACTCACACACACAGCTGGCCCTCCAGCCCCAGCTCCCTTGGCTGAGCTGGAAACACAATTCTCAACACAAAGCACACAAAAAGAGATAGAGACAATAAAATACATAGACATATACAGAGCTGGGAGCCTGTTGTTGTCCAAAACAGCACATGTCCAAAACAGCACAGGAAGACAGTCCTGAAATCATTTTGACTCCCCAGCTGACCAAATGTTTCTCTGCAAGGAAGGAGGAGGTGAAAAAACCTATCTGAGGATGTACGAATTCCAACGCGCTTTAGTTCTGGGCTGCTTCACTCCTTGCATGAATTTTACCTGGGTGTCGGGGCTGTGTGTGCAAAAGCCAAAGCCCCATTTTTTCCCTTAACACAGGATTCACAGAGTCCAAGCCGCTGCTCAACGTGCACCAGTACCTAAAACACGGACGGATCTAATCTCGTGGCGTGGGGTGGGGGAGGGAGGGATTTTGCAATGTAAACATTTTGGGGTGCGAGACCCCACTTTGCGAGTGGATTGCCGGGATCAGCCCCTCCCCCGCTCTCTTGATCCCCAGAAGAAAGAAGGGAGGGGGAAAACCTTCCTCTCCCCACCCCCATTCCTCCCCTCCCCTCCCGGCACATCCTTCTCTCACCCCGCCACCACAACCCCAAATCCCGCCCCCATACGTTGCATCTCCTCCTCCTCTTCCTCTTCCTCGCCATCCGACTTCTGTTCCGGGAGTGGGGAGGGGGGGGGAAAGAGACCTCTCCCAAACTGCCTGCTTCTCCCGCAAGTGGAGCTTTTGCGCCGGATTGGGGCTCTGCGCCGCAGCTCTAGGGGCGGGCGCTTTCGGAAAGGGGAGGAGGGGCGGCAGGTAAATCCCCCCCCCCACGTGGATGTTGCAGGAAAGGAAAGGAGATTCGCGAGCGAGGACAAAGAGGTAAAGGGGTCGCGGGGGGAGGCGAGAGAAGGATCCAGAGACCCCCTCCAGCTCCCCAAAGCGCCTTTCGTGGATCTGGATCCCTGCACGCGTGCTGCGAAGGGGGTTTTCCTTGGGCCCTTAGGAAGCCCACCCAGGGGATCTCAACGAAGCCCCATCGCCCCATTTCCCCGCGCAGGCATCCCTGGGGCGCTGTGGGTTCCGCGCGGAAAGAGGTGGGCCATGAAAGGGTTAACGGGCGTGAGGGGCGCTTGGATAGAGACCCCCCTGTCCTCCCCTGCTCGTCTTGGGGGGGGGGCCCTCCGGATGGAGAGATGGGGGGCGCAGGGCGACGGATGAGCCACGCCAAGGGGGGACTTTGGGTTCAGGGGAGACTCTGGGACAGAGGGAGGGGGTCGAGGAAGTGGGGAGGGGGAGCATCCCTGGGGCAGGGAAGGGCAGCATTGGGGGGGGAGTGCTAGGTAGACCAGTATTTGATGACACGTCTCCATCTTGGAGCTCACGGGGATTCTCTGGAGAGACCACCTTGGCTTCTTCCTCCCGCCCAGGAATCGGCCACCCCTTCAAGGCGACCAGAGAGGGATCCCTGGAAAGTGGGGGGTTGTGTCCCCCCACCCCTTCCTTCCTGCAACCTCTATCCTACTCCCACCCCATAAGCCCCTGCTAGTCCAGACTGTTGCAGGAATTTATGTATAAGTTGGGGGGGGGGTTGCACCTTCAGCAGATATCATGCACATGCAGCCCACTACCTAAATCAGCACCATCACTTTTGTGATGTGTCCCCACAAAGCACTTGATCACAGTTTCTTCCTATCTATTCAAAGGGCCTTTGCTGCACAATACCAAATGTAGGAATTCACTGATAAATGTCTCTATGTACTGGCTCACAGGGAGAACTTCAGAAATTCAAATATGCATGTGAGCTCAGCTACTCAGCAGCCCCTCTGCCTGAGTGATAATCCCTGGCATCCTGATACCTGAGTGCCGGACAGGTAGCCATTCCAGAAAGAACCAACCCAGATGAAGACAAAAGGGTGGGATTAACTTGGCTGGGAAACAGGTCAGGGAGGACAATGGATGGCCGCCTGGGGGTGGATCAAAGGCCAAAGAAAAGAGGCCGACCCCTTTGTCCAAGCCTCTTTTGGTTTTCTTCCTTCAAGGATGAGGGTCATCAAGAGCGTGTACTGGCAGCCGGATTAAGGTAACATCTGGCCTGATTGGAAGGGGCATGGGCCCTCCGCCAAGCTAGGGTGCCATTTTCTTTCTGGGCAGGCACCCAGCTAGACCGCGGAGGGTGGCCTTCTTGTTTTTGTAGCGGCGGGGGGGGGGGGGATGGATCCCTCGAGGCCGCCATTCGCCACCCTCCAGCTGTAGGCCACATTTCAGCTGTTTCCTTTTTGCAGGCGTGGGGGAGCATGGCCGTGGGCTCCACTGGCCATGAATGGTGGTGTGCGACCCCAGACGTAGGCCACACGGCAGCTTTTAATTCTGCTGACGCCGCTTTAAACAACAGGCCGCATTTCTGCCATTTCCTTTCTTGTTGGGGGGGGGGTATAAGTCAGGCCGCATGGTGGTCATGTTTTTTTGCACTCCCCCCACCCCACCCCCATTCTCGCACTTCTGCTCCTAGTAGGGAAATGTAAATATCTCTTTTGTTACACTTGATGGGTGTTTGGTGGAGGGCAAGGAGAACTATGGGGCAGGGTCCAGGATGCTCAGATTACTGCCACCAGACCTCCCCTTTCATGATGTAAGCATGATGTAGTTTGGGGGGGTGTAACATTGGCATTAGCAGCTAATAAAAGATTGGGTTCTCTTTTGTTTGGGGCTTCCATCTTGTTTCACCTGGTGGCAGGTGGGAGTCCTGTCACGACAGTCTTCAATAAAGACCAAGCCTACTGGCTGCTGTTTTGCTCTGGTATTCCTGGCTGGTGTCCTTGTTTTTTGTCCAGGGGGGCCCTCAGATTTCTCCTTTAACAAGACACACCTTCTTTCCTGCAAGCTCCACCCAATTCCCACCCCATAAGCCCCTGACCTGTCCATAATAATAATAATAATAATAATAATTTATATTCCGCCCTCCCCAGCCGAAGCTGGGCTCAGAGTAGCTAACAACAATAAAAGTAACACAGTTTACATATAATCACAATCAGTTAATTAAAATGCATTCTAAAATCAATTCATTCTAATATCAATTCAAAATCAAAATCAAATTAATGGTAGATACAGCGGTTTTGCCAAGTCCAACCATTGGTCTCCCTGGAGAGGACAGGAAAATCCCGAGAGAAAGTGGGCGGGGGGGGGGGGCTTCTTGGAAGTGGCTCTTTCTTTCCTCAATCCCACCCAGGAAGCAGCCAGAAACCTTTTCCTCTCTCTCAGGCTTCCATCTTTAAGTGTCTTTTCCACTGCCTGGTTCATTGAAGCTGAGGATAATGTACACCTGTCATCAGAAACAGGGATGCAGAGTCAATGGAATGGCTGTCAGGATTGATATAAGTTGCACCTCAAAAGCATTTCTGTTCCTCTTATTCTTTGTAGGCAGTGTCAGAGTGACTGACAAGCTGAGGTACAACCCATTAGCATCCAATGATAGCCATTGCATGAATCTGCCCAGTCAAAGGACCCATTTTCATGATAGACGGTCCCTGTGGCTGGAGGCTCTACACACAGGGTATGCCTATACAGGCCAAAGACTGCCAGTATTAGCACAGGTGAGGTTTGTGGACCCCCCCCCCACAAATTTACAGACTTTGTGTGAATGAGAGTTTGTGGGTGGGGTTATTGTTTATGGCAACCCTGTTGCTCCTACAAGGGAGCAGCCAGGGGTCTGAACCTTCATCCCCCAACACCACATTCTGTACATGGCCCAGGAGGAAGGACAGGAACCGCTACAAAGCAGGGCTGCCAGCTCCCTTAGAGGGTCCAGAAGGATACCATGGTCAAAGGTCTCCAAAGCCGCTGAGAGATCCAGCAGAACCAGGAAACAGCTTTTCCTCTCAGCCATATAAACCATCGGAGATCATCAGTCACAGCAACCCCGGCAGTTTGAGTTCCATGATGATGCCTGAATCCCAACTGGAAGGATAATGGTGGAAGACGCTTTTCTGGCCCTGCACCCCCAAAAGCTCCAGGCACAAGACTTTCATGAGCTTTGAAAGGGCCATTGTATACTTGGTGGCCTTTTATTAAAAAGACAAATATTCTGACTAGTTTTTAATTGATGTATGATATAAACAGCACCTCTTTTTTACATATTCCACATTGGAGAGATTTTGATACATAGGTCTGAGCTCATCTCTCTGCCTGAAACTGCTGTGGTAGCAGCACTGCCTGGGCAGTGTGTTTGGGGGTTCAGGGCTGCCTAGACCAGTGTTTCCCAACCTTTTTTGGGCAAAGGCACACTTGTTTCATGAAAAAAATCTTGAGGCACTCCACCATTACAACCCCGTGACATCAGCGCGCAGCGTCACGCCGGGAGGGACGCATGAAAGTGTAAGTTTCAATTTTTTCCCCTCCCCCTTCCCTTCCTTCTGTACCAACCGCCAAAAAAGCCAAGAATCGCGGGACCGCCGGCGGAGGGGGGGAGGGCAAGCGGAGGCAGCGGCGAGCCCCGTTCCTCCCCATCCGCCCCATTCCGTGCAAGGAGCGCGAACAGGTGTGAGAAGGGGGTCAAACCTGCGGGTCAGCGCCGGGGAACCTCCAAGCTTTGGGGGGGGGGAGGAGGCAGCAAAGCGAGGCAGGAAGGAGAGCGCGGCTTGGCTGGGTGAGCTTTGGCAGGGGCAGGGAATGATAGCCGCGAGGCGGGCGCTGCGGACGGAGGCGCTGCCCGCCGAGCTCGCAGGCAGCCATGCAGGCAGACTGCGAGAGCTCCGCGCTGGGCGGCCTCTCCTCGCCGCCGCCGCCCCGCCTCTCGCTGCCCGACTCGCCCGCCTCCCTCCAGGCAACATCTCGCGGCACACCAGGCAACGTCTCGCGGCACACTAGTGTGCTGCGGAACACCGGTTGGGAAACACTGGCCTAGACAACAAGACCCCCTTCTCAGCCTGGCATATATGGTCCCAAGGAAAGTCGAGGAGTACGTTAGGCACCAGCTTGGCTGCAGGAGTGGCTGGAAGGAGGTGTGCAGGGCACCATCCAACCACCTTAGAGATTCCACTCTGGATTTCTGTAGGTTTTCCTCCATAGCATTTTCTTCTCCTGAAGATAACTCAAGAGGAAGTGAGGGAGTGCACCAAAGTATTACGTCCAGAGTTTTCCTTCTCAATGGGCTCCCTTCCTTGGTTGACGAGCCCCATCTGCCCTCACTTTCCTCTGCAGAATGGGCAGAATCTGCCTTCTTGACTGTGGAATTCATTGTTGTTCCCATCCTCTCCATCCACCAGGGCCTGCCTTCACCTGCAGCAGAATTCCCCAACTCACCAAGAATTTGAGACCCAACAGGTATCCTCACCTGGTTTAGCCGGCTGGTTGAAGCCGTTCCTGGGATTATGGCCTCTTTTGCATGCTGACAGCTTCTGGAAGCCACAGGTGAGAGCTGAGTGCAGGGTGGGGACCAATGGTGGATAAATTACCCCATAAGGTGCATGACATTTCCCCCACCAAAGGTACTACCGCTCGCCTAACACCCCATGACATTGTATGATTATATTTAAGACAGAACAGGAACAAATTCATGTCCCCAGAAATGACACAACTTCAGGCCATTAGTGAATCAATACAACATTTTCAAGGTACTACACATTCCACTAAGTACAGTTTATCTATTTGCCTTGAATATCCTGCTTTTCAGTGTCATTTTAGGATAGTCCTGCGTCAGAAGACAGGCACGAGATCAGGCAGCAAATCATCCTTTAAAAAATCAAGCTGCTTTATTAACATTGATTGAGGATTTTGAAAGTTGCTCATGAATTACTATCATTTGACATTCCAACTTCTGCTCCTAAAAATTGGGAACATGGGTAGGATGTGAGGGAATGTAGGAGACGTTGAAATAGGAGAAGGTGCTAATGGAGCTTGATGTGTTCTCTTTCCCTTAGTTCTCTTCCTTTAAACCCAAACAGGATTCCCTTTCCTCCCACTCTGAAGAAGGAGATGGAGAAGACAGTCAGAACTCCAGTGAATGGGGCACCTTTCGTTTCATTAGGAATAGAAATTAAAATGTGTGAAATCTGCAATATGCGTAATTGAATGAGCACACATAGTTCACATCAACGACCTCCAACAGGGGAGAAACCACTTAAAGTTATGGAGTGTAGGAAAAGTTTCAGTCAGAGTGGACACCTCAATATGCATCAACGGACACAAACAGGAGAGAAACAATTTAAATGTACGGAGTGTGGAAAGAGCTTCAGTCAGAATGGAGACCTGAAATTACACCAGCGGATTCACACAGGGGAGAAACCATTTAAATGCATGGAGTGTGGAAAGCGCTTCATTAAGAGTGGACACCTCAATACACATCAACGGACTCACACAGGGGAGAAACCATTTAAATGTATGGAGTGCGGAAAAAGCTTCAGTTTCAATGCAACCCTCCGAAGACATCAACAGACTCACACAGGAGAGAAACCATATAAATGTATGGAGTGTGGAAAGAGTTTCAGTCAGAGTGAACACCTCAATATACATCAACGGACTCACACGGGTGAAAAACCATATAAATGTATGGAGTGTGGAAAGAGATATAGTGATAATGGATCCCTTAGAAAACATCAACGGACTCACACAGGGGAGAAACCATATAAATGTATGGAATGCGGAAAGAGCTTTAGTGATAATGGAAAACTTAGAAGACATCAACGGACTCACACAGGGGAGAAACCATTTAAATGCATGGATTGCGAAAAAAGTTTTAGTGATCACGGATCCCTTAGAAAACATCAACGGACTCACACAGGGGAGAAACCATATAAATGTATGGAGTGCGGAAAGAGCTTCAGCCAGAGTGGACACCTCAATATACATCAACGGACTCACACAGGAGAAAAGCCATTTAAATGTATGGAGTGCGGAAAGAGCTTTAGTAATAATGGAAACCTTAGAACACATCAACGGACTCACACAGGGGAGAAACCATTTGAATGTATGGAATGCGGAAAGTGCTTCAGTCAGAATGGAGATCTTAAATTACACCAGCGGATTCACACAGGGGAGAAACCATATAAATGTATGGAGTGTGGAAAGAGTTTCAGTCAGAGTGAACACCTCAATATACATCAACGGACTCACACGGGTGAAAAACCATATAAATGTATGGAGTGTGGAAAGAGATATAGTGATAATGGATCCCTTAGAAAACATCAACGGACTCACACAGGGGAGAAACCATTTAAATGCATGGATTGCGAAAAAAGCTTTAGTGATCACGGATCCCTTAGAAAACATCAACGGACTCACACAGGGGAGAAACCATATAAATGTATGGAGTGCGGAAAGAGCTTCAGCCAGAGTGGACACCTCAATATACATCAACGGACTCACACAGGAGAAAAGCCATTTAAATGTATGGAGTGCGGAAAGAGCTTTAGTAATAATGGAAACCTTAGAACACATCAACGGACTCACACAGGGGAGAAACCATTTGAATGTATGGAATGCGAAAAGTGCTTCAGTCAGAATGGAGACCTTAAATTACACCAGCGGATTCACACAGGGGAGAAACCATATAAATGTATGGAGTGTGGAAAGAGCTTCAGTAAGAGTGGACACCTCAATATGCATCAACGGACTCACACGGGAGAAACCATTTAAATGTATGGAGTGCGGAAAGAGCTTCAATTTCAATGCAAAACTTAGAACACATCAACTGAGTCAGGGGAGAAACCATTTAAATGCATGGAGTGTGGAAAGAGCTTCAGTCAGAATCGAAATCTTAGAAAACATCAGCAGACACACAGGGGGCAAACTGTTTAAAAGTATGGACTGTGGAAGGAGCTGCAGTCAGAGTGGAACCCCTGATTTATGTGAACAAACTCACACAAAACACAAACCTTATAACTATCAGGAAAGTAGATAGAGGTTCAGTCCTAGTGGAAGTCCTATATCAACAGACTCATGAACAGGAAGAACTTTAGGAGTTGAAACCCTACAAACCATCAATAAACCCAAAGAGGAGAAGCAGTTTAAATGAAAAGATTGCAAAAAGTGCTTTATTTACAATGGAGTGTTTAAGGAACATCCAGGGACTCTCACAAGGAAGAACCCATTTATATGTATGGAGTGCGGGACGTGTTCCTTTCAATGTCCACTCATTTCTTCACAGAACTGAACTCAGCAGGAAATCAGTCTTTAACACATGTTGTGTATGTGAAGTTCTGGTATTTATGTGGTAAACTCTATAGTAATGAAATATTGAAGGCAATGTCAAACAATGTGATTATGATCTAAGATTAAAGTACCTTTCGGTAGAGAAAGGGTGAGGGTTTATCTGGATTTCTTGGTGGTCAGTGAGGGCTGGGCGATATATTGTCCCATACTGGTTTCTAGACCACATTGTGATAACCTTTCAAAACAATTGATATGGCAACACACCACAGATCACAGTGTGTGTTTCTGGGATGCCCATTTGCCTGGAAGCAGCCGGCAGAAAGCTTTTCTTCGTGAAGCCCCTGCAGATGCAAAGTTGCTGACTTCCCTCCAAGACGACAGGAAGCGAAAGACACACATCCTTTGCCCTGTGTCCTTCCAGCCTCTTTCCTCCCTTGCTCCCTTCTGCCGGTGTGTGTCTGCCTGATGTAGATATCCTGTGTGCTGTATTTTTCTACTGCTGAAACTGGATTTGTTCTCAGGAGCTAAGTTTTGAGCCTCACTGGGGACCCAGTGAGAACTGTATGCTTTGAAAGATCAGTAAACTATTACTGAAGAACTCCTGCTGCCTCTGTGTGCGTTTTCGACCTAAGCATGGGAATTGCTTTACACGTGGCCCCTATCCTGGTTATACTTAGCTCATGCCCTGGAGTTGCTGTACTCAAGCATGCAAAATGGGTGCATATGTGTGTGACTGGTTTTTGCACCAAACTCTCTCACCCCCACCACGTGTGATCTCCAAACACTGCTTCTTCACTAGAACCTCTCCCTGTCTCCTACACATTCAGAAGAAAACTTAAAATACTGTAATTTAATGGGAGATTTCCCCCCAAGCCTTATTGCAAGAGAGGGAAGGAGGGGCTGCAGGTACCAGGAAAGTCTCCTGATGGGTCCCATCTTCACTCATGAACCCCATGGGGCGACCCCAGAGCTCCTTCTTATTCTGGGGTTTGGGGAAGATAGTACTTTTCTATAGTCCCAGAAGTTATTAATCTTCCTGCCAGAGGACCAGTGTGAATATTATTATCGTACTGAATTTACTGTTGCTGCTGTTGCTGTCATGGACTGGCTGGGTGAAAGGGGGGAGGCACCAGCTGGGAAACCCCCAGGGGAATAAGGCTCAGAGTCCTGATCTTGTATGCCCCCAAACGCTATCAAAACTCCTAGGTCTGGCCAATAAAGGGCTAATTTGGTGTTACGGGGGAGGGGGGACCCAGGTGTGAGGCTCCTCAGCCACCCAGCTCGTTGGGCAGAGCCCGTGGGTCCCTGCGGAATAAAGGAAGGAGTCCAGCCACCAACCAGAGCAAATAGCTGTAGACCAAAAGTTTATTATGCAACAGGTTGAAAGAGGAATTGAACCCCCAGGATGGGGTGACAAAGACTATTTAAAGTTTCTATCTTATCCCAGCATGCAGTTCGTGGAGCATCATCACTACATTATTGCTACATCATCACTACATCAGAAAAGGGGAGGGTTACACATGATTCACATAGGAGTAATGTCTCAGGGTAACAGGCAAACACAGGATATGTATTGGGAGTACATTCTAAGCACCTACTGCAAAAGAACAATAGAACTTTGGTTTGCATAGTCTGGCACCTGGGCAAGTCCGGAGGAGAGCTTTTGCCCAGCGATTGTCACAAATGAGTACCTTCCTGTGAGTACGTGACCTCCCGCTTGAGGGATTATGGCGGGGACCGAGTGGTTTCCAAGCCCTTAGCCAATGACGCAAATTGGCGATGGAATGAAGAGAATCGTTGAAACCAGTGATTTCCTATGAATTTCTAAGCGTTTTTGGCTATTCACAATACAGACAGTGGGTTCAGAAATGACTTGAATTGGCCTCACTACATCAGATCCAGTTTTATGAGTGGATTACAAGGTAATGAGGTTTCGATGAACTTAGTCCATTGTTCTCTCAGCAGGAGCTGTTGGCACCTTGTCACTGAATTGTGGAAGATAGCTGCGCTGAGCAGCTACTGCGGAGCCATAGCATTGCTGGGATTGGCTGAAGGGCTAGATTTGTCGCGATTTGATTGGTCAGGAAGCATCCTCATGTAAATAAATTGTTCATTCAAAAAATACATCGTTCATTCATACTGCCTGCCTGTATATAGCACCGGGATACACAGTCAGAAATGGCACTTTATTCTTGGGGTGTTGGGGTTTTGTGTGGCGCTTGGTGCAACATTGTGACAGGACGAGGGGAGCCCTTGTATAGCGGGGTTCCCTTGAGGTCATCGCCTCGGGTCCTACGTGGTTTACTTGGGAGTAAAATTCTGTTTATATGACCCCCCATTCCGTAATAGTGGGAATCGTTGGGGACCACATTGATTATTTCTTTTTCACCCCTCCTCTGGAAAAGTGTTCTTTCTTTTGGGGTTTGATTACTTTTGTCTCCTTCAGTGCCCACTGCACCATCAGAGAGGTACAATAGTCTCCTTTCAATTTCTGTAGCCACGTAGAGCTCTCTCTCAGGACCACTACCCAGGAGTCTGCATATGCTAACTGCTCCGAACATCCAGGGTGTTTTGTCACGCTTCTAAAGACCTGGTTGGTTAGGTCCAGATCCTACGAGACCGGGGGGGGGGGCTGTTCGCAGGGAGTTCTCAGTCGTTTGGGGTTCATCACTCCACCGTATTTGCGCTCGAATTTGCCAAAATTATTCACCATGCCTTGTAACGGAGTCCATTCCTCCTATGAGTGTGGGGAACCCCCCCCCCCCATTATGAGCTCCTGCTTAAGTTGTTACCCAAGGGGGACTTGTTGCCCTTCCAAGATGTTGCAGGAACCTTCAAGCAAAACACAAAGTGAGAAATCTCCTGTTTCCTCACAGCATCAGCCCCCCTTGGCCAAGATAGAGCCAATAAAATACATAGACATACCCAGAGCTGGGAGCCTCTTGTTGCATGGGGTGGGGTTCCCACACTCAGTCTCTCTCTCACACACAGCTGGCCCTCCAGCCCCAGCTCCCTTGGCTGAGCTGGAAACACAATGCTCAACGCAAAGCACACAAAAAGAGATAGAGACAATAAAATACATAGACATACCCAGAGCTGGGAGCCTCTTGTTGCATGGGGGTGGGGTCCCCACACTCACTCTCCCACACACAGAGACACAGACTCACACACACAGCTGGCCCTCCAGCCCCAGCTCCCTTGGCTGAGCTGGAAACACAATTCTCAACACAAAGCACACAAAAAGAGATAGAGACAATAAAATACATAGACATATACAGAGCTGGGAGCCTGTTGTTGCCTGTAGGGGGGGGGGTTTCTGTTATAAAAATTTTAAGGTCTTAGATATATAATAAATGTTCATAAATGTACCAATCAAACACGTACATAAATATATAAACCACATGTCCAAAACAGCACAGGAAGACAGTCCTGAAATCATTTTGACTCCCCAGCTGACCAAATGTTTCTCTGCAAGGAAGGAGGAGGTGAAAAAACCTATCTGAGGATGTACGAATTCCAACGCGCTTTAGTTCTGGGCTGCTTCACTCCTTGCATGAATTTTACCTGGGTGTCGGGGCTGTGTGTGCAAAAGCCAAAGCCCCATTTTTCCCCTTAACACAGGAGTCACAGAGTCCAAGCCGCTGCTCAACGTGCACCAGTACCTAAAACACGGACGGATCTAATCTCGTGGCGTGGGGTGGGGGAGGGAGGGATTTTGCAATGTAAACATTTTGGGGTGCGAGACCCCACTTTGCGAGTGGATTGCCGGGATCAGCCCCTCCCCCGCTCTCTTGATCCCCAGAAGAAAGAAGGGAGGGGGAAAACCTTCCTCTCTCCACCCCCATTCCTCCCCTCCCGGCACATCCTTCTCTCACCCCGCCACCACAACCCCAAATCCCGCCCCATACGTTGCATCTCCTCCTCCTCTTCCTCTTCCTCGCTATCCGACTTCTGTTCCGGGAGGGGGGAGCCCCCTCCCAAATTGCCTGCTTCTCCCGCAAGTGGAGCTTTTGCGCCGGATTGGGGCTCTGCGCCGCAGCTCTAGGGGCGCGCGCTTTCGGAAATGGAAGGAGGGGCGGCAGGTAAATCCCCCCCACCCACGTGGATGTTGCAGGAAAGGAAAGGAGATTCGCGAGCGAGGACAAAGAGGTAAAGGGGTCGCGGGGGGAGGCGAGAGAAGGATCCAGAGACCCCCTCCAGCTCCCCAAAGCGCCTTTCGTGGATCTGGATCCCTGCACGCGTGCTGCGAAGGGGGTTTTCCTTGGGCCCTTAGGAAGCCCACCCAGGGGATCCCAACGAAGCCCCATCGCCCCATTTCCCCGCGCAGGCATCCCTGGGGCGCTGTGGGTTCCGCGCGGAAAGAGGTGGGCCATGAAAGGGTTAACGGGCGTGAGGGGCGCTTGGATAGAGACCCCCCTGTCCTCCCCTGCTCGTCTTGGGGGGGGGCCCTCCGGATGGAGAGATGGGGGGCGCAGGGCGACGGGTGAGCCACGCCAAGGGGGGACTTTGGGTTCAGGGGAGACTCTGGGACAGAGGGAGGGAGTCGAGGAAGTGGGGAGGGGGAGCATCCCTGGGGCAGCGAAGGGGGGGAGTGCTAGGTAGGCCAGTCTTTGGGGACACGTCTCCATCTTGGCGCTCACGGGGATTCTCTGGAGAGACCACCTTGGCTTCTTCCTCCCGCCCAGGAATCGGCCACCCCTTCAAGGCGACCAGAGAGGGATCCCTGGAAAGTGGGGGGTTGTGTCCCCCCACCCCTTCCTTCCTGCAACCTCTATCCTACTCCCACCCCATAAGCCCCTGCCCTGTCCAGACTGTTGCAGAAATTTATGTATAAGTTGGGGGGGGGTTGCACCTTCAGCAGATATCATGCACATGCAGCCCACTACCTAAATCAGCACCATCACTTTTGTGATTTGTCCCCACAAGGCACTTGATCACAGTTTCTTCCTATCTATTCAAAGGGCCTTTGATGCACAATACCAAATGTAAGAAGTCACTGATAAATGTCTCTATGTACCGACTCACTGGGAAAACTTCAGAAATTCATATAGACATGTGAGCTCAGCTCCTCAGCAGCCCCTCTGCCTGAGTGATAATCCCTGGCATCCTGATACCTGAGTGCCGGACAGGTAGCCATTCCAGAAAGAACCAACCCAGATGAAGACAAAAGGGTGGGATTAACTTGCCTTGGAAACAGGTCAGGGAGGACAATGGTTGGCTGGCTGGGGGCGGATCAAAGGCCAAAGAAAAGAGGCCGACCCCTTTGTCCAAGCCTCTTTTGGTTTTCTTCCTTCAGGGATCAGGGTCATCAAGAGCGTGTACTGGCAGCCGGATTAAGGTAACATCTGGCCTGATTGGAAGGGGCATGGCCCCTCCGCCAAGCTAGGGTGCAATTTTCTTTCTGGGCAGGCACCCAGCTAGACCGCGGAGGGTGGCCTTCTTGTTTTTGTAGCGGGGGGGGGGGGGGATGGATCCCTCGAGGCCGCCATTCGCCACCCTCCAGCTGTAGGCCACATTTCAGCTGTTTCCTTTTTGCAGGCGTGGGGGAGCATGGCCGTGGGCTCCACTGGCCATGAATGGTGGTGTGTGACCCCAGACGTAGGCCACACGGCAGCTTTTAATTCTGCTGACGCCGCTTTAAACAACAGGCCACATTTCTGCCATTTCCTTTCTTGTTGGGGGGGCTATAAGTCAGGCCGCATGGTGGTAATGTTTTTTTGCACTCCCCCCATCCCCCCCCATTCTCGCACTTCTGCTTCTAGCAGGGAAATGTAAATATCTCTTTTGTTACACTTGATGGGTGTTTGGTGGAGGGCAAGGAGAACTATGGGGCAGGGTCCAGGATGCTCAGATTACTGCCACCAGACCTCCCCTTTCATGATGTAAGCATGATGTAGTTTGGGGGGGTGTAACATTGGCATTAGCAGCTAATAAAAGATTGGGTTCTCTTTTGTTCAGGGCTTCCATCTTGTTTCACCTGGTGGCAGGTGGGAGTCCTGTCATGACAGTCTTCAATAAAGACCAAGCCTACTGGCTGCTGTTTTGCTCTGGTATTCCTGGCTGGTGTCCTTGTTTTTTGTCCAGGGGGGCCCTCAGATTTCTCCGTTAGCAAGACACACCTTCCTTCCTGCAAGCTCCACCCAATTCCCACCCCATAAGCCCCTGACCTGTCCATAATAATAATAATAATAATAATTTATATCCCGCCCTCCCCAGCCGAAGCTGGGCTCAGAGTAGCTAACAACAATAAAAGTAACACAGTTTACATATAATCACAATCAGTTAATTAAAATGCATTCTAAAATCAATTCATTCTAATATCAATTCAAAATCAAAATCAAATTAATGGTAGATACAGCGGTTTTGCCAAGTCCAACCATTGGTCTCCTTGGAGAGGTAAGGAAATTCCAAGAGGAAGAGAGGAGGAGAGAGGCCTTCAAGGAAGCGGCTCTTTGTTTCCGCAGTCCTACCCAGGAATCAGCCAGAAACCTTTTCTTTTTTTTATAAAATTTTTATTGGGTTTTACATTTTATATTGACATCACAAACACACAAAGACAGAGACAAACATGTATAATTTCCAATCCTTACTTTCATAACCACATTCTCTGACTTCCCCGCACCTCCCCTTCATACATCCTAATTCCAATAATTAACTCAGCAAGTTCTTACTCTCATTTTTACAGTATTATTACGATCATTTTTTCTTTTAACTTAGTTCTTCTTAGTTAACCAAATTTAACTTATACCTCAATTATAATCATTACATCCTTTTCTAAGGTCGACCCAGGTTCCCTTCCACAGATTTCCCAATTTTATATATTAGTTACTAAACATACTTCCTAAACATAAAAATCATAAAATTATAGTCCTTTTGGATTCAAACGCTCTCACCCCCCTCTTTCCCGGTTTCGATCCCCCAAAAAAGAAGATTCCACGATATCAGTTCTTAGCCTGGATTTCTCACATCCGAGGCCTTCAAATCTCTGTCAGTCCCTCTCCGCCGGTTTTGTTGGTAGTCCTTTATGTTGGTCATCGGGTCTCGAAGGAGCTCTATCCCAGCAAAATCCATGTTTCTTCCAGCCAGTCCTCCATATTCCAAAACGGAGCCCCAATCATATTTCTTGCTTCTTTTAAATCCAAATGTTCCAAATGTCCCAAAGGCTTCCTCTTTCATCTTGAACAAATTTGTAATCCATGATTCATCCACAATTTTCTTGTTTTCTTTATATTCCACAATTGTAGGCTTCTGGTTGGCCCTTTCCACCAGCAATATTTCCGCTCCTCCATCTCTCTCCTCTAGTTCTGAAAATATCACTTCTGATTCAGCTGCAGAGTTATTTTTTGTCAAGTCCTTAACACAGTCAACAGGATTATTTACTTTAGAATTCAAGGTCGCAAGCTTTGTAGCCATAGCTGTGCTCTGGTCTTGTAGCTTTCCCATGAGAAGAAACATTTTTTCCAACTCGGCCTGTAATTTTCCATCTGCAGCCATTGTAAGTCCCCCCTAGAGAGGTTCTGATTACTTAGTAACCCTTCTCCAACAGTTAATTACCTTATTACTTATTTCTTCATTGTTTCCAACAACTTAAAATCAAATGTAACATGTCTAGTCCACAAAGATATTAAATAAAAATTTTTCTAGATTTGACAGCTCGTTTGACAGCTCCTTTGACAGCTGTCATACTCCTTGTGTCTCCTCAACAGGCTCACTCGTGGATCGCTCCCGGATCCAGGGGGGGTTTCACATCCACTTCTAGAATTCAGTTCTTATCCTCCAGCACAAAACTTCTAATGCCAATCGTGAAATTAATAACTTTTGTCTCACAAAGAGAGAAATGGTCTCTCCACCTTAGTTATCTGATTCTTGCTTTAAATGTCTGCAGAAAGGGGGTGCGGACTTCCTTTTAGCACTCCCCCGAACGTTCCGAATTCAATGCAAAGAAAATTTTTAAGTCCAAATTCCGTACTACTCACGGGTTATTTCTTTTTCAGCCCAAATGTTCAAGGAAAAAAGTCAGCGATCTCCGGCCATGGCTCGCGGCTTCACTCCACTGAAGTAGCGGTCTACTCACAGCACCACGCCACTCCCCGCACCCTCTCCGAAGCCTTTAAAAAGGCTTCTTTGTGGGTCGGGGGGCGCAAATGGTGCCCACCGAGTCACCAAGACCACAGGCTTCAGCGCCTATGGTTTCTGAGGGTCCCCGCGTCGCCGCTGCGGCGGGACCCGTCTTCAGTAGAGCCGATTCCCTCCGGAGCTCGGAGGGAATCCGCCATTATCCGATCGCGCTAACCCGGAAGTCCCCAGAAACCTTTTCCTCTCTCTCAGGCTTCCATCTTAAAGTGTCTTTTCCACTGCCTGGTTCATTGAGGATGAGGATAATGTACACCTGTCATCAGAAACAGGGGTGCAGAGTCCATGGAATGGCTCTCAGGCTTGATATGGAAGTCAAAAGCATTTCTGTTCCTCTTATTCTTTGTAGGCAGTGTCAGAGTGACTGACAATCTGAGATACAACCCATCAGCATCCAATGATAGCCATTGCATGAATCTTCCCAGTCAAAGGACCCATTTTCATGATAGACAGTGCCTGTGGCTGGAGGCTCTACATACAGGTGTGCCTATACAGGCCAAAGACTGCCAATATTAGCACAGGCGAGGTGTGTGACACACACACACCCCAAAAAATTTACAGACTTCGTGTGAATGAGAGTTTGTGGGTGGGATTATCGTTTACGGCAACCCTGTTGCTCCCACAAGGGAGCACCCAGGGGTCAGAACACTCATCCCCCAACATCAATTTCTGGACATGGCCTAGGAGGTAGGAGGGGAACCACTGCATAGCAGGGCCCCCAGCTCCCTTAGAGAGTCCAGAAGGATACCATGGTCAAAGGTCTCCAAAGCTGCTGAGAGATCCAGCAGAACCAGGAAACAGCACAGCTAGGGCAATTTCAGTTCCATGGTGAGGCCTGAATCCCAATTGGAAGGATAATGGTGGCAGAAGCTTTCCTGGTCCTGCAACCCCAAAAGCTCCAGGCACAAGACTTTTATTAGCTTTGAAGGGGCCATCGGATACTTGGTGGTCTTTTCTTCAAAAGACAAATATTCTGAATACTTTTTAATTGATGTATGATATAAGCAGCAGTTCTGTTTTACATATTCCACATTGGAGAGATTCTGATACACAGATCTGAGTTCATCGCCCCCCTGAAACTGCTGTGTTAGCAGCACTGCCTAGGCAGTGTGTTTGGGGGTTCAGGGCTGCCTAGACAACAAGACCCCCTTCTCAGCCTGGCTTATATGGTCCCAAGGAAAGCAGAGTAGTACGTCAGGCACCAGCTTGGCTGCAGGAGTGGCTGGAAGGAGGTGTGCAGGGCAGCATCCAACCATCTTAGAGAGTCCACTCTGGATTTGTCTGGGTTTTCCTCCATAGCCTTTTCTTCTCCTGAAGATAACTCACGAGGAAGCGAAGGAGTGAACCAAAGTATTACGACCAGAGTTTTCCTTCTTGATGGGCTCCCTTCCCAGGTTGACTAGCCCCATCTGCCCTTCACTTTCCTCTGCAGAATGGACATAATCTGCCTCCTTGACTGTGGGATTCACTGTTGTTCTCATCCTTCCCATCCACCAGGGCCTTTCTTCACCTGCAGCAGAATTCCCTAATACACCAAGGATTTGAGACCCATCATCTATCCTCACCTGGTTTTGCCGGCCCGTTGAAGCCGTTCCTGGGATCGTGGTCCCTATTCCATCCTGACAGCTTCTGGAATACACAGGTGAGAGCTGAGTGCAGGGTGGGGACCAATGGTGGATAAATTACTCCAGAAGGCGGACTACATTACCTCCACCAAAAGTACTAACACTCCCCTAACACCCCATGATATTGTATGATTCGGATCTTTAAGACAGAACAGGAATTCATCTCCCCAGAAATAACACAGCTTCAGGCCATCAGTGAATCAATACTACAATTTCAAGGTACTACACATTCCACGAAGCACAGTTTATCTATTTGCCTTGAATATCCTGCGGAAACTGCTTCAGTCAGAATGGAGTCCTTAAAATACACCAGCGGATTCACACAGGAGAGAAACCATTTAAATGTATGGAGTGCGGAAATAGCTTTAGTAATAATGGAACCCTTAAAAAACATCAACGGATTCACACAGGGGAGAAACCATTTAAATGCATGGTGTGCGGAAAGAGCTTTAGTTTCAATGCAACCCTTAGAATTCATCAATGGACTCACACAGGGGAGAAACTATTTAAATGCATGGAGTGCGGAAAGTGCTTCAGTCAGAATGGAACCCTTAGAAAACATCAACGGACTCACACGGGGGAGAAACCATTTAAATGCATGGAGTGCGGAAAGTGCTTCAGTCAAAGTGCACACCTCAATATACATCTACAGACTCACACAGGGGAGAAACCATTTAAGTGCCTGGAGTGCGGAAAGAGCTTTAGTGATAATGGAAAACTTAGAAAACATCAGCAGACACACAGGGGAGAAACTGTTTAAATGTATGGTGTGCAGAAAGAGCTTCAGGCAGATTGGACACCTTGATTTATGGTAACAAACTCACACAAAACACAAACCTTATAAATATCAGGAAAGTAGATAGAGGTTCTGTCTTGGTGGAAATTCTAAATCAACAGATTCACGGACAGGAAGAACCTTTGGAGTTGAAACCCTACAAACCATCAACAGACTCAAAGAGGAGAAGCAGTTTAAATGAAAAGGTTGCAAAAAGTGCTTTATTTACAATGGAGTGTTTAAGGAAAATCCAGAGACTCTCAGATGTAAGAACCCATTTAGATGTATGGAGTGTTGGAGGTCTTCCTCTCAGAGTCCACCCTTTTCTTCACAGAAATGAACTCAGGAGGAAATCTGTCTTTAACACATGTTGTGTATGTGAAGTTCTGGTTTTTTATGTGTAAAACTCTATCATAATAAAATATTGAAGGCAATGTCAAACAATGTGATTATGATCTAAGATGTAAAGTACCTTTTGATAAAGAAGGGGAGAGGGTTTGTATGGATTGTTGGTGGTGAGTGGGGATTAGGGCTGGGCGATATATTGTCCAAACTGGTTTCTAGACCACATCATGATAACCTTTCAAAAACAATTGATATGTCAATACACCAAGAATCACAGTGTGTGTTTCCAGGATGCTCATTTGCCTGGAAGCAGCCGGCAGAAAGCTTTGCTTCGTGAAGCCCCTGAATATGCTGAGTTGCTGACTTCCCTCCCAGATGACAGGAAGCGAAAGACACACCTCCATTGCCCTGTGTCCTTCCAGCCTCTTTCCTCCCTTGCTCCCTTCTGCTGGTTTGTGTGCCTGACATAGATATCCTGTGTGCTGTATTTGTTAACTGCTGTACTCAAGCATGAAAAATTGGTGCATATGTGTGTGACTGGTTTTTGTACCAAACTTTCTCAACCCCACCACGTGTGATCTCCAAACACTGCTTCTTCACTAGAACCTCTCCCTGTCTCCTACACATTCAGAAGAAAACTTAAAATACTGTAATTTAATGGGAGATTTCCCCCCAAGCCTTATCGCAAGAGAGGGAAGGAGGGGCTGCAGGTACCAGGAAAGTCTCCTGATGGGTCCCATCTTCACTCATGAACCCCATGGGGCAACCCCAGATCTACTGCTTATTCTGGGATTTGGGGAAGATAGTACTTTTCCATAGTCCCAGAAGTTATCAATCTTCCTGCCAGAGGACCAGTGTGAATATTATTATCGTACTGAATTTACTGTTGCTGCTGTTGCTGTCATGGGCTGGCCGGGTGAAAGGGGGGGAGGCACCAGCTGGGGGACCCCCAAGGGAAAAAGGCTCAGAGTCCGGGTCTTGTATGCCCCCAAAGGCTATGAAAACTCCTAGGTCTGACCAATAAAGGGCTAATTTGGTGTTACGGGGGAGGGGGGACCCAGGTGCGAGGCTCCTCAGCCACCCAGCTCGTTGGGCAGAGCCCGTGGGTCCCTGCGGAATAAAGGAAGGAGTCCAGCCACCAACCAGAGCAAATAGCTGTAGCCCAAAAGTTTATTATGCAACAGGTTGAAAGAGGAATTGAACCCCGAGGATGGGGTGACAAAGACTTTTAAAAGTTTCTATCTTATCCCAGCATGCAGTTCGTGGAGCATCATCACTACATTATTGCTACATCATCACTACATCAGAAAAGGGGAGGGTTACACATGATTCACATAGGAGGAATGTCTCAGGGTAACAGGCAAATACAGGATATGTATTGGGAAGTACATTCTAAGCACCTACTGCAAAAGAACAATAGAACTTTGGTTTGCATAGTCTGGCACCTGGGCAAGTCCGGAGTGGAGCTTTTGCCCAGCGATTGACACAAATGAGTACCTTCCTGTGAGTACGTGGCCTCCCGCTTAAGGGATTATGGTGGGGACTGAGTGGTTTCCAAGCCCTTGGCCAATGAAGCAAATTGGCGATGGAATGAAGAGAATCGTTGAAACCAGTGATTTCCTATGAATTTCTAAGCGTTTTTGGCTATTCACCATACAGACAGTGGGTTCGGAAAAAACTTGAATTGGCCTCACTACATCAGATCCAGTTTTATGAGTGGATTACAAGGTAACGAGGTTTCGATGAATATAGCCCATTGTTCTCTCAGCAGGAGCTGTCATCACCTTGTCAGCGCTCATTGAATCGGGCAATATAGCTGCGCTGAGCAGCTCCTGCAGAGCCATACCATTGCTGGGATTGGCTGACGGACTAGATTTGTCGCGTTCTGATTGGTCAGGACGCATCCTCATGTAAATAAATTGTTCATTCAAAAATACATCGTTCATTCATACTGCCTGCCTGTATATAGCACCGGGATACACAGTCAGAAATGGCACTTTATTCTTGGGGTGTTGGGGTTTTGTGTGGTGCTTGGTGCAACATTGTGACAGGACGAGGGGAGCCCTTGTATAGCGGGGTTCCCTTTAGGTCATCGCCTCGGGTCCTACGTGGTTTACTTGGGAGTAAAATTCTGTTTATATGACCCCCCATTCCGTAATAGTGGGAATCTTTGGGGACCACATTGATTATTTCTTTTTCACCCCTCCTCTGGAAAAGTGTTCTTTCTTTTGGGGTTTGATTACTTTTGTCTCCTTCAGTGCCCACTGCACCATCAGAGAGGTACAATAGTCTCCTTTCAATTTCTGTAGCCATGTAGGGCTCTCTCTCAGGACCGCTACCCAGGAGTCTGCATATGCTAACTGCTCCGAACATCCAGGGTGTTTTGTCACACTTCTAAAGACCTGGTTGGTTAGGTCCAGATCCTACGAGCCCGGGGGGGGGGGGCTGTTCACAGGGAGTTCTCAGTCGTTTGGGGTTCATCACTCCACCGTATTTGCGCTCGAATTTGCCAAAATTATTCACCATGCCTTGTAACGGAGTCCATTCCTCCTGTGAGTGTGGGGAACCCCCCCCCCCATTATGAGCTCCTGCTTAAGTTGTTACCCAAGGGGGACTTGTTGCCCTTCCAAGATGTTGCAGGAACCTTCAAGCAAAACACAAAGTGAGAAATCTCCTGTTTCCTCACAGCATCAGCCCCCCTTGGCCAAGATAGAGCCAATAAAATACATAGACATACCCAGAGCTGGGAGCCTCTTGTTGCATGGGGTGGGGTTCCCACACTCAGTCTCTCTCTCACACACAGCTGGCCCTCCAGCCCCAGCTCCCTTGGCTGAGCTGGAAACACAATGCTCAACGCAAAGCACACAAAAAGAGATAGAGACAATAAAATACATAGACATACCCAGAGCTGGGAGCCTCTTGTTGCATGGGGGTGGGGTCCCCACACTCACTCTCCCACACACAGAGACACAGACTCACACACACAGCTGGCAATTTTGGCAATTGGGAGAAGGATAGAAGTAACTCACGCTCCGTAGAATTCTCCAGATGTATACCCTTTGTCAGTGGAGGCAGGGGGGCATCAATCCAGCTGATTAGATCTGCGGCCAGGGGAGTTGGGGTCATGGCAATTGGCGGACCCTCAGACTTATCTGCTTTCTTTTTGAACAAGCAGTTTGGTAAGAGGGGGCAGATCTTGGTATTGGTAAAGACTCTTGTAGCAAGGATTCCATAGTTAATTAGAAGGCTTCTTGAGGACATAGTAAGTGCAGGGAGCTTTTTGGTTTTAAAGGAGAGCAGCACTCTCTGCCTCTGAGGTCTGCTGCTAATATGATCAGTATGCTTCAAGTCAACAGAGCTAGGGGTTACCCTCAGAAGCTCCGCTAGGTATCTCCTCATGTCACTTTTATAATGCCAGTTTATCACCTTGCCTCTAAAGGGGCAAACCGTTAGGCAGATTTTGGTAGCTTGCAGCAGCAGTTTGTGAGGAGGTGCAGAGTGTTGTTCCTTCCTATTTTGCTCACCTTGCTCACTTTTCTGATTGCCAGCAGCTTGAGGAATTATACAGGAGGTATGAGGTAAAACGGGTGCCCTGGGCATTTGTAAGGGCTTCATCTCAGGTGGTACATCAGGGGAACTGTCTTTACCTGTTAGGGATACAAGCGAGATAATCTTCTCCAAGGATCCTCGGATGTCTTTTATGTATTTAAAGATATAGTCCACTGTTCTAGCAACCAGGTCTAAAGTAGTCAAGTGTTCAAATAGTATCTCATCAATGCAGCTTTCACGGGCTCTAGTGCAAACATTCGAGTGGATGCCAGTATTATTATTGCTTGAAGGTTTAGTAGGAAGGTTATCCAAAGGTTCTTTCACACTGGTTTCCTCGTCATTCGTCTCTGTTAGCAGTGTGAAAGAGTTTGAAACCGGAATATTAAAAATATCCTTTGTACTTTCAGATTCACTAATTTTTGTTTGTTTAGCAAGAGGCAGACATCTCAGTTCCTCTGTGTCGTCTAAATCTCTGGAATCTCTGGTACGTTTCCCAGTTCCTCTCCCACAAGCAGGGCTGTATAGTTGCTTAGTCATATCTCTCTTCATGCAACCGCCCCAGTTTCAAGGTCAATGGTTGTCTCCCCAATAGAAAAAGGCGTCCTCCTACTTACTAATTTAAAACTAAAACTAAAAACTAAAAACCAAAGTTAAAAGTTAATAGGTTTCTATACTCATTAAAACAATTTTAAAAGATAAATCAGGGAGCTCACACTCACGCTGATTAAGTGCCGTTCGCCATCTTCCCTCATTAAAATTAAAAAAAAAAAGTTTTGCTAAGTTTTGTGCCTCACTGGGGACCCAGTGAGAACTGTATGCTTTGAATGCTCAGTAAAGTATTACTGAAGAAGTCCTGCTGCCTCTGTGTGTTTTTGACGTCAGTGTGGGACTTACTCTACACATGGCCCTTGTCAGTATATGGAAACATCGCAGCTGCAGACATCACAACATGCGCCTATCTGTGGTAAAGAAGAATTTCCCAGGAAGTTCACAGGCTGGAAAAGTCTCTGTGAAGAATGTAATTTGAAACCTTCCGTAATTTGAAACCTTCCGTAATTTGAAACCTTCCGTGTGCGCATGTGCAGGAAGTTTGTCAGACTTGCTGGAAGAACTGAACTGAAAGGACGTGTTTTTCTCTAGTGCTGTAGTCAGAAATAAAAGAATGTAAAAGACGTTTCTGACTTGTCTCCTTTTCCCTGCTAGGGAAGAAGCAGGAGGAGGGGGGTGCATTTTACCCACGTTTGGGAAAATGTCGCCTATCAAAATCTCCCTGGTCTGTCTGGATATCAGCCAGAGGAGGTTACCGGTAAGCAAGCTCTGAGGACAGTGAGAGGGGCCAGCCTCTGTGGAGGGGGCTTGCAAACCAACAAGTACCCTGCTGCTACTTGGCTCATGCCCTGGAGTTGGTGTACTCAAGCATTCAATACGGTTTTTGCACCAAACTCTCTCATCCCCACCACTGCAATATCTCCAAACACTTCTTCTTCAACAGAACTTCATCCCTGCCCCTGCGTGTTCTGAAGAAAACTTAAAATACTGTAATTTAACAAGGATTTCCCCCCCAAGCCTTATTGCAAGATGGGGAAGAAGGGGCTGTAGGTACGAGGGAAGTCTCCTGATGGGTACCATATTCACTCATGAACCCCATGGAGCAACCCCAGAGCTCCTGCTTGTTCTGGGGTTTGGAGAAGATAGTTCTTTTTCATAGTCCCAGAGGCTTTTATTCAGTCATGCTGCTAGTGAGTTTCCCTACCAGAGGACCACAGTGCATATTACCATCATACTGATTTTACTAAAAAAATTCCTTCCAGTAGCACCTACTGGAAGGAATTTTTTTTGTTTTGACTATGGCAGACCAACACGGCTACCCATCTGTAACTGATTTTACTGTTATTTCTGCTTTTACTGTCATGGACTGGCTGGGTTCGGGGGGGGGGGAGGCACCAGCCGGGGGACCCCCAAGGGAAGAAGGCTCAGAGCCTGGGGGCTGGTGGTGGGATGGCAATGAGCAGAAAGAGGGAGAAAAGGGAGCAGAACAGGAGGGGAGGTGTTGCAAGCTGAGAAGGAAACAGGGTTTGCTGAGCAGGAAGAGGCTGGGGCAGAGAGCAGTTCAGGCTCAGAGGGAGGAGAGGAGGGGGGCAGGAGACTCAGAGGAGGCCGGCCCCTGAAGCATCCAGGGAGACCCCCCCCCTCCTGCTGCGACCAGCTCCCCTCTCCCCTGGTCTCCTAGAGCACACAGAGAAACCCGGTTCAGACCCCATGATGATATTAAGAGGGTGTTTCCCTCCCCCCCCCCCCAACGTGCATCACTTTAATCTTGTTGACAATGAACTGTATTTTCAGCCCAATCACCGCGTTTGGAGAGCTCTTTTTGAAGCTCCTTGCATCTCTCTTTGTTTGAACAACCCTGGACGATCTACTGCCACCAGCAAACTTTGCCCCCTCCCTGCTCCCACCTAACTCTAGATCATTTACGAACAAGTTGAAAAGCCACAGCTCCCAATACTGATCTATAGGGGACTCCACTTTCTGCTTCTCTCCATTCACAGGAGTGTTCGTTTAATAATATGTGTTCCTCCCTCCCCCCATCCTTCTGTGCTGTGGAGGGAACCCTGCGGAAAAGTTATGGAGGGGTGGTGGGGAAATTGTTATCAGCTCTCCCACTGGTTCGGTAGTGATGCTACCGTTCTTAGGATATGCACGGTGTTGTTGTTCTCGGGGTTGAGTTGCAGCATTTTCCCAATTTCCCGGCATCGACGGTGTTATCTGAATTGCTGGGACCATCAGGGGGGTCAAAGACAATTAAATCTACCTCTGGCTTTCTGTGTGTCACATTTCCCTTGGGAGGAGCGTCACTTGGCATTGGCTGACCAGATTCCAACTGGGGTAAAGAGTGGTGAAATTCTGGATCTGCCAAAGGCGTAATGGAGTGTCCTATCATTGAATTATCTAGACTGGGCTGGCGTTTTTTGTGTGTTTGGCCTTTTTTGCTCTGATGTTTTCCTCTCCAAGGGAGTGTTACGGCTGGGTTCACCGCACGTATCCATCTTTGACGGCCCTTCCAAATGAATCATGGCCCTATGGCGAAAGCCCTTCGACAGAGAGGGCGTTGATTGCTTGGGGTCAGTCCGGCAGAAAGAAAAGCAAAGCCTACTCCAAGGGAAGGCGCTTCAACTTCCAGCCTGTCTGCTCCCACAATGGCTGAAGAAGAAGTGCCCTTTGGGAATGGCGGAGCTGAATGGAAGCGGGCGAGGAAGCCCTACAATCGCTCCTGCTGGAGGAATAGGGGCACTGACCCTATACTCAAAGGTGATGGCCACTTCTGGAATCCAGGAAGGAATTCCCCCCACCCTGGTCACATGCAGCTGGGCTCACTTGCCAGAGCCACCTGCAGGGCCTGCCAACAATTCCCATCATCCCTAGTCTTGCTAGCTTGGGATGGTGGGATCTGTAGTCCAAAAACAGCTGGTGACCCAAATTTGGGAAACCCTGTTCTCCCTGAAGGACAAAGGAGGATTCACTTGCCTCAGAACATCAGGCAAGTTCTGTAGGATCAGGCCCAAGGGGCCCCTGTCTTCTCAGGGGCCAAGCAGGGGCCTCTTCTGGGAAGCCCACTGGCAGCACTTGAGCACCAGAGAAGGACAGCTGCCTCTGACTGGGGAAGCACATTTCTTCTAGGGGCACATTTCTGGAGAAGTTTAGCAAAGTGTTTTAATGTTTAATGCCGTACAGTGTTATAATAATAATAATAATAATAATAATAATAATAATAATAATAATATATTATTTATACCCCGCACATCTGGCTGCGTCTCCCCAGCCACTCTGGGCGGCTCCCAATAAAGTGTTAAAAACAGTACAGCATTACATATTAAAAACTTCCCTGAACAGGGATGCCTTAAGATGTCTTCTGAATGTCAGGTAGTTGTTTATCTCTTTGACATCTGATGGGAGGATGTTCCACAGGGCGGGCACCACTACCGAGAAGGCCCTCTGTCTGGTTCCCTGTAGCCTCACTTCTCGCAATGAGGGAACCCCCAGAAGGCCCTTGGCACTGGATCTCAGTGTCCGGGTGAATGATGGGGGTGGAGACGCTCCTTCAGGTATACAAGACCGAAGCCGTTTAGGGCTTTAAAGGTCAGCACCAACACTTTGAATTGTGCTCGGAAACGTACTTGGAATGTACCTCGGGTTAAGTACTTAATTTGTTCCGGAGGTCTGTACTTAACCTGAAACTGTTCTTAACCTGAAGCACCACTTTAGCTAATGGGGCCTCCTGCTGCCGCCACGCTGCCAGAGCACAATTTCTGTTCTCATCCTGAAGCAAAGTTCTTAACCTGAAGCACTTTTTCTGGGTTAACGGAGTCTGTAACCTGAAGCGTATGTAACCTGAAGCGTATGTAACCTGAAGCGTATGTAACCCGAGGTACCACTGTATTGTGTGTTTAGTATTGGGCTGGGAGCCGCCCAGAGTGGCTGGGGAAGCCCAGCCAGATGGGCGGGGTATAAATAATAAATCATAGAATCATAGAATCATAGAGTTGGAAGAGACCACAAGGGCCATCGAGTCCAACCCCCTGCCAAGCAGGAAACACCATCAGAGCACTCCTGACATATGGTGGTCAAGCCTCTGCTTAAAGACCTCCAAAGAAGGAGACTCCACCACACTCCTTGGCAGCAAATTCCACTGTCGAACAGCTCTTACTGTCAGGAAGTTCTTCCTAATGTTTAGGTGGAATCTTCTTTCTTGTAGTTTGGATCCATTGCTCCGTGTCCGCTTCTCTGGAGCAGCAGAAAACAACCTTTCTCCCTCCTCTATGTGACATCCTTTTATATATTTGAACATGGCTATCATATCACCCCTTAACCTCCTCTTCTCCAATCATTATATATATTCTTATATGGGGTCCCCACGATGCTCCCCAGCCTGGCTCCAGACTGCCAGGGAAGCTGTGTTGTGTTTTGCTGCAAGTGAGCCTGCCCTGTGCAACGCTGGGCTCTTAAAGGAACTTGGAGCTCCAGGCGGAGGGGACACAGCTTCCCCACACTTGTGAAGCAGCCATGGGAGCGATGGGAAGGCAGGCGGCTTGTGGTGGGGAGTGGCGTGGAGTGGAGGAATCCGCTAGAAGGAGCTTCTGGAGCCTATGCACCCCCCTCCTTGCCTGCTCCCTGAAGGTTTCCTGAGCCTCCCCCCTTTTCATTTCAGGGATTGGGGGACCTCAGCATCCCAGGGTTGCTTTGTTCTGGGGGTGGGGGGAAGCTATTTTGTTTGCTGAGGGCAGGAGTCACACTCCTGTCACATTGTGTTGTGTCTGGCTTTTAGGTAAGTGGGTGAGGCTCAGGTGGAAATGCAGGGAGAAGGAAAAAATCCTGGGGTGCAGATTTCCTCCGCTGCCCAGCTCGTCAGGGTGCCACTCCCCGGGGGTCCCTCTGGTCAGCAAAAGAAGGAGTCTCCAGCCACGTTAAATATACAAAACAGTGGTCAGCAGACCTGAAATTTATTTGTTGCAACAAGGTTCAAACACAAAGATTGTTTGGTTGCGTTATGAGGGGGTGGGAAAGCTGCTCCTTTATCCCTTATGGGGTCTCCAAGAACCCATATAGAGTCCTTTTGTAGGTTCTTTATCGGTGGGAGGAAATAACAGAGGCCAACTAGAGAATATTGAGAATCAAAGCAGCTAGTGAGCCTGATCTTTATTGAAGCTGTTGCAACAGGGTGTTCCCCCCACAGGAGGAGAGAAGAGGACCCCTTACAAAGGAGTGCAAGCCCTTATATAGACATTTTGAAATTGCCCGTCCTGGAGCCCAAGACCGCCCCCCCCCCGAAACATCATAAATACATCACAGAAGGGGTGTAGCCCAAGACCACCCCCAAGACATCATACCTACATCAGAGAAGGGGTGGACTACAGCAGAAATCTGAGTGCAGTGTTTCTCTCCTGTCTGCCAGGTTACATGATTGGATTACCTGGGCATCCTGGCCACTCTTTTGTTATGATAGCTACTCAATTCCTGAATCCAGGTCACAGGTCACAGGCTCACTCTAGTTATATCTTAAGGTAAAGGGACTCCTGACCATTAGATCCAGTCGTGACCGACTCTGGGGTTGCGTTGCTCATCTCGCTTTATTGGCTGAGGGAGCTGGCATACAGCTTCCGGGTCATGAGGCCAGCATGACTAAGCCTCTTCTGGCAAACCAGAGCAGCGCACAGAAATGCCATTTACCTTCCCGCCGAAGCGGTACCTATTTATCTACTTGCACTTTGACGTGCTTTCGAACTGCTAGGTTGGCAGGAGCAGGGACCGAGCAACAGGAGCTCACCCCATTGGGATTCGAACCGCCGACCTTCTGATCAACAAGTCCTAGGCTCTGTGGTTTAACCTGCAGCAGCACTCGCGTCCCTTATTCATATCTTGTTGTTGTTTAGTCGTTTAGTCGTGTCCGACTCTTTGTGACCCCATGGACCAGAGCACGCCAGGCACTTCTGTCTTCCACTGTCTCCCGCAGTTTGGTCAAACTCATGCTGGTAGCTTCACGAACACTATCCAACCATCTCGTCCTCTGTTGTCTTCTTCTCCTTGTGCCCTCCATCTTTCCCAACATCAGGGTCTTTTCCAGGGAGTCTTCTCTTCTCATGAGGTGGCCAAAGTCTTGGAGCCTCAGCTTCACGATCTGTCCTTCCAGTGAGCACTCAGGACTGATTTCCTTAAGAATGGAGAGGTTTGATCTTCTTGCAGTCCATGGGACTCTCAAGAGTCTCCTCCAGCACCATAATTCAAAAGCATCAATTCTTCGGCGATCAACCTTCTTTATGGTCCAGCTTTCACTTCCATACATCACTACTGGGAAAACCATGGCTTTTACTATATGGACCTTGGTTGGCAAGGTGATGTCTCTACTTTTTAAGATGCTGTTTAGACAATGGGGAGGTTTCCCACTATGGCCTTGCAGAGAAATATTTGAGGTTAATTTGGGAGGGACAAAATGGTTCCAGAACTTTTTCTATTGGCTTCAGACATGTGGAGTGTGTGTGTGTCTGTGTGTGTCTGTGTGAGTGTGTGTGTGAGTGTGTGTGTGTGTGTGTTCTTAGAACATTTATTTTGTATACATTAGACCTTAAAATTCTTACAACAATTGCATATGGTAGCACGAACTTTTAACACCTCTCCCCATTTCCCACAATACATTTTTCAACAGGGTCATCGATACATCACAAATATGTCACAAAGTGTCAGCATCGCCCTTGAGCCAGTGTACCAACTGGACTCATGCACTACAGCCCCGACTGGGCTGGGCGAGCTGGGTAGCACTGCCAGAGACCTCCGTTCCGCATAGGAACTGGTCACAGTGCTGTGGACTCACAGCTTGGAGCTGAGAGCACCGGATTCACTGTCTCAATAATGCAGTCGTTGCGCAGCAGCGTTTTGCAGAGTCTTGCAGAGTATAAACCACTCGGAGAGCAGCTCTGTAAAGTATCTTCTTTTATTCTATAACTACAGCTATAATACAAACTATATACAGAGCTAAATATTCTGAGCATACATCAATGCTACTCTGAGTGCCTGCAGCTGCTCTTAGCAGCAATCTTATCTCTAAATACTATCTCTTGCACTCACTCTCCGACACACTGACTGACTCTCTCTCTCACACACAGAGACTCACTCACTTGACTAATTAAGTAGAGAGCAGTACATTGCTCCTCCTCTCTGTAGAGTCAGCAGAGACCTCAGGAGATGATCAGGAGATTCTTGGGTATGGGAGGGGTATGGGAGGTAGGAGTCTTTGGCATTTAGAAAAATGAGCCCGTCTCCCTGCCCGTTGGTAACCCTATTTTCCCACACCTTTTAACTACCCTCTTCCCCAAAGAACCGTAATAGTATTCGGACATCCCCCCAACTGGAAGGCTTTCCTGCGCTTCTCCTTTGAATGCATCAGGATTCAATCCACCATCCCGATGGATTTCTGTCTGGGACATGTGCTGCCCTTGATCGCCTCCTGCCTCCTAAGGGATTATGGAGTCAGGGGGAGCCCTGGATCCCCCAATTCCAGAGGAGTCATTAGGCGTATTGGATAGTCGGAGGAAACAGTCCGATTCATGGCATCCGCTTCTTGCTACGATTGTATAGGCTGCTTTTCTGAGCCTCTTTGCTGCTGTGCATGGAAGGTGCCTGTGCAAATGGTCATTGTCCTGGCCTTAGTCCGAGGCTGTGGTGGGGACTTGGGGTTTTGGGGGAGTCGTATAAGTGTCCCCCCCCCCTCCTGGCTTGAAGAGCGCCAATACCTAAAACACGGACGCACGCTAGTGGCGTGGGGTGGGCGAGGGAAGGATTTAGCAATGTAAACATTGGGGGGGAACCCCACTTTGTAATTGGATTGCGGGATCAGCCCCTCCCCCGCTCTCCTGATCCACAGATGGAAGAGGGGAGGAGGGAAACCTTCCTCTCCCTCCCCCCAATTCCTCCCCTCCCCTCCCGGCACATCCTTCCCTCACCCCACCCCACAACCCCAAATCCTCTCCCCAATATGTTGCTCCTCCTCGCCATCCGACCTCTGTTCCGGGAAGGGGGGGGAGAGCCCCCCTCCCAACCTGCCTGCTTCTCCCGGAAGTGGAGCTTCCACTCCGGATTGCTGCTCTGCGCCGTAGCTCTAGGGGCGCGCGCTTTCGGAAAGGGGAGGAGGGGCAGCAGGCGACACCGCCCCCCCCCCGGATGTTGCAGGAAAGGAAAGGAGAATCTGGAGCGAGGAGAAAGAGGTAAAGGGGTCGCGGGGGGGGGGGGAGGACAGAAAAGGACCCAGAGACCCCCGCAAGGTCCCCAAAGCGCCTTTCATGCGTCCCGTCGGCATGGCCTAGATCCCTGCATCCGTGCTGCGCCTTGGCAGCGGCGGACATGGGGCGCCCACCGAGGGGGTCCCACAAGGGCCCCTTTGCCCCGTTTCCCCCACGCAGGGATATTTGGGTCCCTGTGGGATCTGCACGGAGAAAGGAAGGTCATGAAAGGGTTAACGGGCTCGAGGGACGCCTGGATAGAGACCCCCCGTGTGGCTTCCTTCCTGCAAGCTGCATCCTCTTCCCACCCCATAAGCCCCTACCCTGCCCAGTCGCTGCTGTTCAAATTGCGGAGAGGAAGAGGGGAGGGGAGAGGCCTTCTCAGAAGCTGCTCTTGGTTTCCGCAATCCCACCCGGGAATCAGCCAGAAACCTTTTCTTCTCTCTCAGGCTTCCATCTTTAATGTCTTTTCCACTGCCAGCTTCATTGAGGATGAGGATAATGTACACCTGTCATCAGAAACAGGGGTGCAGAGTCCATGGAATGGCTCTCAGGCTTGATACAGAAGTTGCGCCTCAAAAGCATTTCTGTTCCTCTTATTTTTGGTAGGGAATGTCAGAGTGACTGGCAAGCTGAGATTCTTCCCAGTCAAAGGACCCATTTTCATGATAGACAGTGCCTGTGGCTGGAGGCTCTGCATACAAGGTGTGCCTATACAGGCCCAAAACTGCCAGTATTAGCACAGGTGAGGTATGTGACCTCCCCTAATTTACAGACTGTATGTGAATGAGAAGTAGTGGGTGGGATTACAGTTTATGGCAGCCCTGTGATTTTCTCCACCCATGACATTTTGTGAGCTGATATTGCAGTACAAAATCCAAAATAACTACAAAAGAATAACAATATAATAAGAATGATTGTAGTATTTCTACCTTGTCTAACTGGCTGGGTTTCCCCAGCCACTCTGGGCAGCTTACAGTACATATAAAAGACAGTAAAACATCAGACATTAAAAACCTCCTGATACAGGGCTGCCTTCAGCTGTCACCTAAATGCAGATAGTTGCCCAGTTCCTTGTCCTCTGCCTGCTTCCCTGTAACTTCGCTTCTCACGGGGTGTGTTGAACCAGCAGAAGACCCTTGAAGGAGGACCTCAGTGTACAGACTGAGCGATGGGGGTGGAGACGCTCCTTCAGGTCTATAGAGAGTGAGGCTGTAGGGCTTTAGGTCAATGATCTTGCTCCTCCATAATGATTTCCAGAGCAAGTCCAACATACAATTAGCAGAGTAGGAAATAAAGCTCAGAGACAGCAAAAAATTCCTTCAGCAAATAAATTTGTGACTGAAGGCATAACAGGAATCTGTGCCTGAAAAATGCAACCACAACAATTTAAAGGTCAGCACCAACAATGTGAATTGTGCTCAGAAATGTACTGTGAGTCAGTGAAGATCCTTTCAGACTGGTGTTATGTTGTCTCAGCGGCTGCTCCCATTCTGTTCTCTAGCTGCCACATTCTGGATTAGTTGCAGTTTACGAGTAACCTTCAAAGATGGCCCCATGTAGCGCATGGCAGTAGTCCAAGCGGGAGATCACCAGAATATGCAGCACTCTGGGGAGACAGTCTCCAGGCATGGAGGGTCTCAGCCAGCGTACCAGATGGACCTGGCAGACAACTGCCCTGGACGCAGAATTGACCTGCGCCTCCATGGACAGCTGTGAGTTCAAAATGACCCCCAGGTTGTGCACCTGGTCCTTTTGGGGCACAGTTACCTACATCAGGTCTAGGGCGTCTCCCACACCTGCCTGCCCCCTTTCCCCCGGGACAGTATTTCTGTCTTGTCAAGATTCAACCTCAATCTGTTAGCCACCATCCATCCTTCAACTGCCTCCAGACACTCATACAGTACCTTCACTGGTTCCAATTTAAAAGAGAGGCAGAGCTTGGTATCATCCACATACTGGGGAACACCCAACCCAAACCCCCTGATGATCTCTCCCAGAGTCTTCATATAGATATTAAAAAGCATGGGGGAGAGGATGGAGCCCTCAGGAACCCCACAAGTGAGAGCCCAGAGGTCTGAACACTCATCCCCCAACACCACTTTCTGGACATGGCCCAGGAGGAAGGAGGGGAACCACTGCACAGCTGTGCCCCTAGCTCCCCTAGAGGGTCCAGTAGGACACCATGGCCAAAGGTCTCCAAAGCCGCTGAGAGATCCAGCAGAACCAGGAAAGAGCTTTTTTCCCTTTGGTCTCTAGCCCATCGGAGATCATCAAGCAGCGCAACCAGGGCAGTTTCCGTCCCATGATGAGGCCTGAATCCCAATTGGAAGGATAATGGTGGCAGAAGCTTTCCTGGTCCTGCCCCTCCAAAAGCTCCAGGCCCAAGACTTTCATTAGCTTTCAAGGGGCCATCGGAGATGCTGGAAGGAGGTGTGCAGGACACCATCCAACCGTCTTAGAGAGTCCATTCTGGATTTGTGTAGGTTTCCCCCCATAGCCTTCTCTTCTCCTGAAGATAACTCACAAGGCAGTGAAGGTTTAGGATCAGAGTTTTCCTTCTCGATGGGCTTCCTTCCCCGGTTGATAATAACATCAGCCCTTCACTTTCCTCTGCAGCATGGGCGGAATCTGCCTTTTTGACTGTGGGATTCACTGTTGTTCTCCTCCTCTCCATCCACCAGGGTCTGCCTTCACCTGCAGCAGAATTCCCCAACCCACCAAGAATTTGAGACCCAGCAGATATCCTCACCTGGTTTAGCCAGCCCGTTGAAGCCATTGCTTGGATCGCTGCCTCTGTTGCATTCTGACAGCTTCTGGAAGCCACAGGTGAGAGCTGAGTGCAGGGTGGGGACCAATGGTGGAAAAATTACCCCACAAGGTGGACTACATGTCGCCCACCAAAGGTACTACCGCGCCCCTAACACCCCAAGCCATCCTATAATTATGATATTTAAGACAGATCAGGAATAAATTTATTTTTCAAGAAACAACATAACTTCAGGCTGTTAATGAATCAATACATCCTTCATTCAAGGATGAAGTTTCCATTAAGTACAGTTATCTATTTGCCTTTAGTATTCAGATTTGTAAGTGTCATTTTAGGATAATCCTGATTCAGGAGACAGGAAAAGATCAGGCTGCACCTCATTATTATAAGGAGCAATGGGGGTGGGTTTCTCCGCCTGGGATTCCCATGCGTCAGCTGCTTTCCTTCTGCTTCTCCTTCTCTTTCCATGCAATGCAAGGCATCTAGACGGAGGTCCATCTCCAAGAACAGGAGCTTCCCTGAGCACCCATTCAGCTGACCCGAAGCACCAAGACTTGTCACTAGTTCTCTGACTAACCCAGACCACAGTCCCTGGAAAAGGCATAGACCTAGGTCTCACATAATAGTCCATATGGACCTCCAGAGGCCAATGGGACTGTGCAGGTGATTCCTTAAGAGACAGAGGTGGATGGACGATTATGTTGCAGAGGATGGGAAATGTCCAAAGGAACGATGGACCAGAGAAAGAGAGGGCCTTTTCATGGAAAGAGAGCAGCTGCCTTTCCTGTGAGGAAACAATGGTTTGAAAAGTCTGTATTCCTTGATCATGCTGCTTTATTAACAATGATTGAGGATTATGAAAGGTTGCTGATGCATTACTATCATTTGATGACATTGCATTTTCATTTCCTAAAAATTTGGAACATGGGTAGGATGCGGGGAAATGTAGGATATGTTGAAATATGAGGTGGTGCTAATGGCATCTGATGTGCTCTCTTTTCCTTTGTTCTCTTCCTTGAAACCCAAACAGGATTTCCTTTCCTCCCACTCTGAAGAAGGTGAAGGAGAAGACAGTCAAAACTTCAGGGGATCGGGCACCTTCAGTTTAATTAGGAAGAGAAATTAAAATGTGTCAAATGTGGAATATGATTCACTGAATGAGCATACATAGCTCACATCAACGACCTCCAACAGGAAAAACCATTTAAATGTATGGAGTGCGGAAAGAGCTTCAGTTTCAATGGAAGCCTTAGAACACATCAACGGACTCACACGGGTGAAAAACCTTTTAAATGCATGGAGTGTGGAAAGAGCTTCAGTCACAATGGACACCTCAGTATACATCAACGGACTCACACAGGGGAGAAACCATATAAATGTATGGAGTGTGGAAAGAGCTTCAGTCAGAATGGACACCTCAATATACATCAACGGACTCACACAGGGGAGAAACCATATAAATGTATGGAGTGTGGAAAGAGCTTCAGTCAGAGTGGACACTTCAATATTCATCTACAAACTCACACAGGGGAGAAACCATATAAATGTATGGAGTGTGGAAAGAGCTTCAGTAAGAATGGAGACCTTAGAATACATCAACGGACCCACACAGGGGAGAAACCATATAAATGTATGGAGTGCGGAAAGAGCTTCAGTCAGAGTGGACACTTCAATATTCATCTTCAAACTCACACAGGGGAGAAACCATATAAATGTATGGAGTGCGGAAAGAGCTTCAGTCAGAATGGAGACCTTAGATGTCATCAATGGACTCACACAGGGGAGAAACCATATAAATGTATGGAGTGCGGAAAGAGCTTTAGTAAAAATGGAAGGCTTAGAACACATCAACGGACTCACACAGGGGAAAAACCATATAAATGTATGCAGTGTGGAAAGAGCTTTACTGATAATGGAAGGCTTAGAGCACATCAATGGACTCACACAGGGGATAAACCATTTAAATGTATGGAGTGCGGAAAGAGCTTCAGTAAGAATGGCGTCCTTAGAAGACATCAACGGACTCACATGGGTGAAAAACCTTTTAAATGCATAGAGTGCGGAAAGAGCTTTAGTGAAAATGGATACCTTAGAATACATCAACGGACTCACAAGGGGGAGAAACCATTTAAATGTATGGAGTGCGGAAAGAGCTTCAGTCACAGTGGAAACCTCAATATACATCAACGGACTCACACAGGGGAGAAACGATATAAATGTATGGAGTGCAAAAAGAGCTTCAGGCAGAGTGGACACCTTAAATTACACCAGCAGACTCATACAGGTGAAAAACCATATGAATGCATGGAGTGTGGAAAGAGCTTTAATTTCAATGCATCCCTTAGAACACATCAACGGACTCACACAGGGAAGAAACCATTTAAATGTATGGAGTGCGGAAAGAGCTTCAGTCAGAGTGGACACCTCAGTATTCATCTACGGACTCACACAGGTGAGAAACCATTTAAATGTATGGAGTGCGGTAAGAGCTTTCATCATAATGGAAGCTTTAGAAATCATCAACGGACTCACACAGCGGAGAAACCATTTGAATGCCTGGAGTGTGGAAAGATCTTCAGTCAGAGTGGACACCTCAATATACATCAACGGACTCACACAGGGGAGAAACGATATAAATGTATAGAGTGCGAAAAGAGCTTCAGTCAGAATGGAAACCTTAAATTACACCAGCGGACTCATACAGATGAAAAACCATATGAATGCATGGAGTGTGGAAAGAGCTTTAATTCCAATTCTTCCCTTAGAACACATCAACGGACTCACACAGGGGAGAAACGATATAAATGTATGGAGTGCGGAAAGAGCTTCAGTCAGAATGGAAGCCTTAAATTACACCAGCGGACTCATACAGGTGAAAAACCATATGAATGCATGGAGTGTGGAAAGAGCTTTAATTTCAATGCATCCCTTAGAACACATCAACGGACTCACACAGGGGAGAAACCATTTAAATGTATGGAGTGCGGAAAGAGCTTCAGTCAGAGTGGACACCTCAGTATTCATCTACGGACTCACACAGGGGAGAAACCATTTAAATGTATGGAGTGTGGAAAGAGCTTTCTTCATAATGGAAGCCTTAGAAGACATCAACGGACTCACACAGGGGAGCAACCATTTGAATGGCTGGAGTGTGGGAAGAGCTTCAGTCAAAGTGGAAATCTTAGAAAACATCAGCAGACACACATGGGAGAAACCATCTAAATCTATGGCGTGTGGAAGGAGCTTCAGTCAGAGTGGAACCCTTTAATTTACGCCAACAAACGCACCCATGAGACAAACCATATAAATTTCAGGAAAGGAAATAAAGGTTCAGTCCTAGGGGAGGTCCTACATTTTCCTGCTTGGACTCGATGGCCCTTGTGGTCTATTCCAGCTCTGTGAGTCTATGATTCTATGATCAACAGACTCATGGACAGGAAGAACTTTAAGAGTTGAAACCCGACAAACCATCAACAAACTCAAAGCGGAGAAGCAGTTTAAATGGAAGGATTACAGAAAGTGCTTTAGTTATAATGGAGTGTTTAAGAAACTCAAGGGAGTCTCAGATGGGAGAACCCATTTAGATGTATGGAGTGCGGGACATGTTCCTCTCAGAGTCCCCTCTTCTTCACAGCAATGAACTCAGAGGAGATCCGGCTTCCGGCTTCAGGGCCCAGCTGAGTGTTGCCATTATCTCGAACTGGGAAACTCCTGTCTAATCTGCTCTGTGTCTGTGTCTCTCCCTGCTTCTGAGACCACTGGAAACGAGGGGGGCCGTTTCTCCCCCTCCATCTCTTCTTCTGAGGAAAGCTGATCTCCTTGAGAATGGATTCCCCAATATTCGGCTTCAGACCATTCCCTGATAAAACACATTGCCCTGTGTCGTTCCAGCCTCTTGCCTCCCTTGCTCCCTTCTGCTGGTACGTGTACCTGTGTGCTGTATTTCTTTAAATGAAGGTAATGTCTCACAATAGTGAGAATAATTTTAGATATAAAGTACCTTTTGACAGGGACGCGGGTGGCGCTGTGGGTTAAACCATAGGTCCGTGGTTTGAATCCCCGTGACAGGGTGATCTCCGATTACTCGGTCCTTGCTCCTGCTAACCTAGCAGTTCGAAAGCATGTCAAAGTGCAAGTAGATAAATAGGTACCGCTCAGGTGGGAAGGTAAACGGTGTTTCCGTGTGCTGTTCTGGTTCGCCAGAAGGGGCTTAGTCATGCTGGCCACATGACCCGGAAGCTGTACGCCGGCTCCCTCGGCCAGCAAAGCGAGATGAGCGCCGCAACCCCAGAGTTGGTCACGACTGGACCTAATGGTCAGGGGTCCCTTTACCTTTACCTTACCTTTTGATAGAGAAGGGGAGAGGGTGAATATGGATTGCTGGTGATGGGTGAGGATTAGGGCTGGGCGATATATTGATATCTTATCCAATGCTGGTTTCTAGACCATATCCCAATAACCTTTGAAAAACAATTGATATGTCAATACAATGCGAATCACAGTGTGTATTTTGGGATGTGCCTGGAAGCAGCCGGCAGAAAGCTTTGCTTCATGAAGTCCCTGCAGATGCCGAGTTCCTGACTTCCCTCACAGACGACAGGAAGCGAAAGACACACATCCATTGCTCTGTCTCCTTCCAGCCTCTTTCCTCCCTTGCTCCCTTCTGCCGGATTGTGTGCCTGACTTAGATATCTTGTGTGCTGTATTTTTTCCCTGCTGAAACTGGATTTGCTCTCACGTGCTAAGTTTTGTGCCTCTCTGGGGACCCAGTGAGAACTGTAGGCTTTGAAAGCTCAGTAAACTATTACTGAAGAAGTCCTGCTGCCCCTGTGTGTGTTGTTGTCCTCAGCGTGGGAATTGCTCTGCATGTGGCCCCTACCCTGCTGATACTCAGCTCATGCCCTGGAGTTGCTCTACTCAAGCATGCAAGACGGGTGCATCTGTGTGTGACTGGTTTTTGCACCAAACTCTCTCACCCCCACCACCGCATGATCTCCAAACACTGCTTCTTCACCAGAACTTCATCCCTGCCCACTGCACATTCTGAAGAAAACTTAAGATACTGCAATATATGTTCAGTTTCTGTTAATTGGTTCTCGTGGGAAACTTGCAGATTCTAGCTTCGCACAATTAACTCAGGGCAGTGTCAATTTACTCTTGGCAGAAAGCCCAGGTCTGCTTGACCTAGAAACTACTCACTCTGATTGGTTAACGACCAGCACTCTGCTCTGTTATCAAGGGATTGCTAGCTCAGTTTGAGTTGAGGTGTTGTTAGGAGTAGAAGTGCTGTGTATGGTTTTGAGAGAGAGAAAGAGAGGATTTATTTTGCTTTTATTTGTATGCAGAAACTCTGCTGGTTTTATTTTTCCTTCTTTTAATAAATCCTGTAAATAGTTCTTCTGAGTCTAGCTGACTAGTCATTACCGCCGCAACTAGCTTCTTCGCTGTGCAGGAAAACTCTGCTACATTTGGGCTAAAGCCAATAGGGCTATGCCTGACACTCCAAAGTTCCATGAGGTTATGGGCATTGTGCTGCCAGCCTGAGTTGCGGTGGTGTCAGCATCAACGGCGTTGGTTCCAGTAGTTCCAGAAGTTGTTGTTCCTGTTGGTGCAGCAGATGGACACTGGCTGGTTCCTGACTGTTGTGAGCTGGTGACGCAGTGGACACAAGGACAACAGCTGCAGCGTGTGAGTGCTGGGTGCTGTGGTTCCTGTTTTCTCTCTCGGTGGTCGTGAGTAGCTGGTTCCGGGTTCCAGGGACATCGCTCTCAAGATGGCCTCACAACCAGTTCAGATGGCTTTTGAGCGTCTGAATGACTCCAATTACTTGCTGTGGTCGGAACGCATGCAGGCAGTGCTGCAGAGGGATCGTCTCTGGCAAGTGGTGAGTAAGTTTCCTGCGAAGCCTGATGATGAAGACCTCGATAAAGACCAAAGAGCAAGGGCCACAATTGTCTTGGGGCTGGAAGATTCCCAGTTGCCGTATGTGAGGGGAATCAAGACAGCTAGAGGTGTGTGGCAAGCACTTAAAGAACTCCATGTGCGTGAGACAGCGGTTTCCAAGCTGTTCATTCGCAAGGCATTGTACAAGGCAATGTTACAGCCTGGGGTTACAATGCAGGAACACCTACACAGTTTACAGTTAAAGTTTACTGCGCTACAGGAAAGAGACTGTGCGTTAGACCAGCAGGAGAAGGTGGCTATTATTTTGAGTTCTCTCCCGGAAAGCTGGGATACTTTAGTTTTGTCTCTAGAAGGCATACAGGAGCATGATTTATCAGTCAGTTACGTTACTGGGCGTTTGATTGAAGAATGGCAGAAGAGGCAAGAAAGGTCGGTGGCTGCAGAGGCTTCTACAGGTGGGCGGTTTGGAAGGAGTTCTCATGCCGTGCCAGAGGTGACACAAAAGCAGCGTACCGGTGAGGAGTCAGCGTTTGCTGTTAGGCGTTGTTTCCGATGTGGGTCTTCAGCGCATCTAAAACGACAATGTCCGGAGTTGGTCAAGTCTCAGTTGCCGGTGCAGGAGCAGATACGAGATCAGCAGCAGCGTAAAAAGAAATTCTTCAAACAAAAACAGTCGGCTCAGCTGGTGACCGGCGAGGTCAAGATTGCTGATGAGAAACAAGCGGTCTGGGTGGTCGATTCAGGAGCATCTCGCCACATCGTAAATTCAGATGAATTGTTTGTTTCCAAGAACTCAGCACAGCGCAGCCAGGTGGCTCTAGCAGACGGAAGTACTTCCGATGTGATTTCGGGGGGTGCAGTTTTTGTTCCTTGTCTTCGTGAATGTCTGCAAAATGTACTGTGTGTGCCTTCATTAAGGAGCAATCTGATGTCTGTAGATTGTTTGCTAAAAGCTGGGTTTAAAGTGCATTTTGAAGGAGACAGTTGCATGATTAAGAAGGCTGGTGAGATTTTAGGCACTGCTAAGTCAGAGGGAGGCTTGTTTTGGCTTAAAGCAGGATCTCAAGTTGCAGCAGTAGTCAGTCAATCTCAGCCTGCAGTGAATAACAAAGCTATACATGACAACTGTGTGCACTTATTGCATAGGAAAATGGGGCATGCTTGCTGGAAAAGTGTACTAAAAATGTCTGAATTGGCTGATGGGGGTGATTTAAAGAGCTGTAACAAGTACCTTGATTGTAATGTGTGTAAGAAGGTTAAAACCCACAGAGTCTCTTACCCCAGAAGTGACAGAGTTAGTGAGGCACCGCTACAGCTGGTTCACATGGACGTAATTGGTCCATTTGCTGTAAGCAGGGGTGGATCGCGCTTTTCACTAACAATTGTGGATGACGCCACGCGTTACTCTTGGGTTTTTCCCATGAAGAATAAGGGTGATGTGTTCACTAAGTTTAAAGGCTGGGTGGCATCTGTGGAAAGATTTCTGTCCATTAAACTCAAAAGGATTCAGACGGACAGAGGTGGCGAATTTATGTCAAATGCCTTTAAAGATTGGTTACAAAAGCGTGGCATTGGGCATAGAAAAACGAACGTTTTTTCCCCAGAGGAGAATGGCGTTGCAGAGCGAAAAAACAGATCTTTACAAGATATGATGTTTGCCATGCTTGATGATGCTGATTTGCCCATGTCTTATTGGGGGGAGAGCATGCTCACCGCGTGTTATCTCCAAAACAGGCTCTTTCATCAAACAATAGGTACAACCCCGTACTTTAAATTGTTTCAGAAAAAAACCAAAATTGACCATTTGCATGTGTTTGGATCAAAAGCCTGGGTATTAATTCCGAAACAAATGAGGAAGAAGGGAGATCCTAAGACCAAACAGTTAGTGTTTGTGGGTTACCAGGAGCTGGGAAAAGGTTTCCGCTTTGCTGAAGGGACAAATGGCATTGTGATCTCCAGGAATGCCAGTTTTTGTGAACATAGTGGCTGGGAGAGACTACATGCCAATACTGAGGTTTGGTTTGAACCTTCCCAGGAGCTTTATGACTCTGAAGGTAGACACAGAGAATCAGAGTCTGAGGGGGAGGAAAGTTCAGATAAGAGCTCTCAAGAAAGTGGAGTTAGCCAAAGACCAGTTGCTATGCAACAAAAGAGAGGTCGTAGTTCTGAGGAGGAAAGTGGGTCAGAAGAAAAATTTTCTCCCAGAAGATCTAAAAGACAAAACAAAGGAGTGCCTCCGGTGCGTTTTTCTCCAGATACTGCAAATGTGTTTAGTGTAATTGCAGAGCCCAAAAGTTTTCAGGATGTGTTAAAGTTACCAAAAGAGGAGGCAGAGCTCTGGAAACAGGCAATGGAGGAAGAGATGTCCTCTCTGAATGAGCACAAGGTTTTTACACCAGTAGCAGCGCCTGAGGGGGCAAAGATTGTAGGCTGCAGGTGGGTGTACAAACTTAAACCTCTGGTGACAGGAGAGTACAAATACAAAGCTCGTTTAGTGGCTCAAGGATACTCTCAGAGGCCTGGAAAAGATTATGACGAGACTTTTTCCCCTACTGCTAAGGGGGACAGTGTAAGGCTGATTTTAACGCTTGGAGCAAAGAGAAAACTCCTGTTAAACCATTTTGACATTCAGACTGCATATTTACATGCATCAATATCAGAAGACCTGTATCTAGCCGAACCGCCTGGTTATGAGACAGGTTCCAATAGAGTGTTGAAATTAAACAAAGCTCTATATGGTCTCAAACAGGCTGCAAGATCTTGGAACAAATGTTTCCATGAGGCCTTAGTGTCATTTGGTTTCAAGCAGAGTACAGCTGACAATTGTGTTTATGTACGTGGTACAGGCAGTGATCAAGAGTTTTGTCTGATTTATGTAGATGATGTTTTGTATGCCTGCAAAACAGATAAACAAACTAAGAGGTTTGCCAAGCAATTGTCCAGTAAGTTTAAAGTGAAAGACTTAGGCCCGGTTAGGACATATCTAGGGTTGGAAGTGTGCTGGGCCCAAGATGGCAGCTGCCTAATTAGTCAGCAGAACAAAGTTAAACAACTACTGACTACATACAGGATGCAGGATTGCAAAGGGGCAGCGGTGCCTATGGATCCAGGTTTCATAAAAACACTTCATATAGATGAGTCCTGAATTTGAACATCCTGATGTATATCACTCTGTAATTGGAAGTTTATTGTATCTAGCACAGTGGTCCAGACCTGATATTAGCTACGCAGTAGGCATATTAAGTAGATTGGTCTCAAAACCCACACTAAATGCCTGGAAAGGGGTAAAACAAGTTCTGAGGTACCTCAAACAGACAATTGGCTATATGTTACAATTAAATTCTTCAGAGGATGAAATGTTGAGTTGCTACTGTGATAGTGATTGGGGAAATTTGCCGGATAGAAAATCTGTCACAGGACTAGTCATAATGGTCGGTGGAGCTTTAATCAGCTGGCGGTCACGCAAGCAAGACGTTGTAAGTGTGTCATCAACGGAATCAGAGTACGCCGCATTGAGTGAATTGTGCAACGAGGTGATTTATTTCAAGCATTTGTTAGCAGATTTAAATGTAAATTGTGGAGAACCAGTACAAGTTTACATTGATAATCAAGCTTGTATAACCTTAAGTAAAACAGAGGGTTTCAAATCGCGTTCCAAACATATCTCTGTAAAATACCAAAATGTACATTGCTGTGTACAAGACAATGTAATCACCTGTACTTATGTATCAAGTGAAGAAAATGTAGCAGATGTGTTAACTAAACCATTGGCAAAGATAAAGAACAAGCAAATGTGCAAGGGTTTAGGTTAGCTGGAAAAATAATCTCCTACATAGGTGTATTTGATGTTAATTGTTCAGCAGAATCTGTGAGGGGGTGTTCAGTTTCTGTTAATTGGTTCTCGTGGGAAACTTGCAGATTCTAGCTTCGCACAATTAACTCAGGGCAGTGTCAATTTACTCTTGGCAGAAAGCCCAGGTCTGCTTGACCTAGAAACTACTCACTCTGATTGGTTAACGACCAGCACTCTGCTCTGTTATCAAGGGATTGCTAGCTCAGTTTGAGTTGAGGTGTTGTTAGGAGTAGAAGTGCTGTGTATGGTTTTGAGAGAGAGAAAGAGAGGATTTATTTTGCTTTTATTTGTATGCAGAAACTCTGCTGGTTTTATTTTTCCTTCTTTTAATAAATCCTGTAAATAGTTCTTCTGAGTCTAGCTGACTAGTCATTACCGCCGCAACTAGCTTCTTCGCTGTGCAGGAAAACTCTGCTACGTTTGGGCTAAAGCCAATAGGGCTATGCCTGACACTCCAAAGTTCCATGAATATAATGGGAGATAGTCCCCCAAGCCTTATTGCAAGAGGGAGAATGAGGAGCTGCAGGTACCCAACAGAACATTAAAAATACAGAGATTGAGGTCAACAGACAGCGAAGCGAAGCCTACTCCAAGGGAAGCCCTTCAGCTTCCAGCCTGTCTGCTCCCAGAAGCACTGAAGGAGACTTGCCATTTGGGGATGGCAGAGCTGAATGGAAGCTGGCAAGGAAGCCCCACAATCGCTCCTGCCAGAGGAATAGGGTCACTCATGTCTATACGCAAAGCTGATTGACAGGAAGGAACTCCTCCCCACCCTTGTCACATGCAGCTGGGCTCACTTGCCAGAGCCACCTCGAAAGACTGACTAGAATTCCCATTGATGTACTGTCTATGGAAAAGGAGGCGGATTCTCTGTTATGTTTCTGTGATTGTTATTAAGAAAATGTATACATTATAGTCCCAAAAGTGTAAAGCCTTGCCTCTAACGTGGTCATGTTGATACCACAAACGTACTGTGTAATGCTTTGAATGTGCTACTGAAACAGACTTTGTAAAACTTTGTACAAAATACATGGAACAAAGTGTAACTGTTGCTGTCATGACAGACCCAGTATAGACAACTCCACACTGCCGTCTACTGGGTCTACAGTATATAAAAAAACACCCATTCATGACTAAGACACTTTTATTGAATAAACCATTCTTCAAACAAAGTAACAGCCCTTCACAAATAAAGACTGACTTCTCCCAGTAAGAGTTCCAATCTGACACAAAGATGGGAACATCTTGTGGGAATGTTCAGGGTGGCAGGAGAGGATATATTGTTTGTTAATATCCTTCCAAACTTGTGGCAGCAATTTCCTTTATGAAGCAGAGCGCATTCCCCTTTTTACATGCACAGCAGATAACTGGTTGCAGGCTCGTGTGAGCTTCTCACTATTATACAATTCAATCTGTCTCAGATTGACTTGTACTGCTTCTGATGGATCACATTCCACACATCTTAGCACAACAGTGGGAACTGTGAACGCCCATACATGCACTGCTTGTTGCTTCCAATGCTGTTTCCTCTGTCCATTCCTGCAGCATCACAAAAGGGACAGCCATTAACAGAATGGGTGCAGCCCAGACCCCAGCACCAAGTACTTTGCAAACACATGAATAATGTCACTATCACCATCCACTTCACAAACTAGCCTCACTTGTAACCTCACCCTGCGGCACCTCCTTCCTGACGTCCTCCATGACAGATCTACAAAGGCGGGAAACGGTGGGGTGGAAATTTATAAAAGTATGGTCTTTCTTTTGTTCAGAGTTCCCACCTTCCTCCTGCGTGAGTGGCTTCAGACCCTGCTGCAGAAGGTCTATTAATAAAAGATCAGGGGGGATGTGGGTGGCGCTGTGGTCTAAACCACAGAGCCTCATGGTCTTGCTGATCGGAAGGTTGGCAGTTTGAATTCCCGCGACGGGGTGAGCTCCCGTTGCTCTGCTCCGGCTCCTGCCAACCTAGCAGTCTGAAAGCACACCAGTGCAAGTAGAAAAATAGGTGGAGGGAAGGTAAACGGTGTTTCTGTGCGCTCTGGTTTCTGTCATGCACCAGAAGCGGTTTAGTCCTGCAGGCCACATGACCAGGAAGCTGTCTGTGGACAAACGCCAGTTCCCTCAGCCTGAAAGCGAGATGAGAACTGCAACCCCATAGTCATCTTTGACTGGAGTAAACCGTCCAGGGGTCCTTTACCTTTCTTACCTTAATAAAAGATCCAGCGTTACTTTGGTTGGTCTCTGTTAGTTTCTCTGACTTTTGGGAGACCGACTGTTTCCTAGACGGGCTCCTCGTGCATCCCGTAAGGAGAAGGAGCTATTTTACGATCTTTTCCACCATCATCCCTGACCACTGGTCTTGCTAGCTAGGGGTGATGGCAGCTGTAGTCCGAAAACAGCTGGAGACCCAAATTTGGGAAACCCTGTTCACCTTGAAGGAGAAAGGAGGGCTCACCTGCATCTGGAGGAATGCCAGGTAAGCCCTGCAGGATCAGGCCCAAGGGGCCCCTGTGCAAGGGCCACAGCTTCCCCACAAGTGAAGAAGCTGTAGGAAAGCAGGAGAGGCAGGAGGAGAGGGTGGGGGAGGAATAACTGAGAATGAACTTCTGGAGCCTGGGCAGCCCCCTCCCCGCCTGCTCCCTGAAGGTTTCCCAAGCCCCTCCCCTTTTCACTTCAAGGACTGGGGGACCTCAGCATCCCAGGGTTGCTTTGCTCCAGTGGGGGGAGGGAGAGCTATTTTGTTTGCTGAGGGCAGGAGTCACAATCCTGTCACATTGCGGGTGTCAGGCTTTTAGGGGTGAGGCTCAGGTGGGAAAGAGTTGAGAAGGAAAATATCCCGGGCTGCGGATTTACTCTGCTGCCCAGCTCCTCAGGGTGCCACTCCCCGGGGGTCCCTCCGGTCAGCAAAAGAAGGAGAATCCAGCCAAGTTAAAGAAGCAAACGGCGGTCAGTTGACCTGATCTTTATTTGTTGCAACAAGGTTCAAACACACCAAGAGTAGGAACCCCGAGAAGATGGTTGCATGGATTTTTAAGACCTCTCCCCATTTCCCACAATACATTTACACAATACATTTTTTTTGATGCATCACAGATTTGTCCCAAAGGAGGAGTCTTTGGCGTTCAGAAACGTGGACCCGTCACCCACCCCTGTCAACAACCCCAGTTTCTCACACCTTTTAACTACCCTCTTCCAATAAGAACCATAATAGTATTTATAGATCCCCCCAGCTGCAAGGCTCTCCTGGGCTTCTCCTTTGGAAGTATCAGGATCCTCCTCCTCCTCCTCCTGCAATCCGGCTTCTGTTCCGGGAATAAGGGGGGGGGGGTGAGCCTCCTCCCAAACTGCCAGCTTCTCCCGGAAGTGGAGCTTCTACGCCGGATTGCCGCTCAGCGCCATAGCTCTAAGGGCGCGCCCTTTCGGAAAGGGGAGGAGGGGCGGCAGGGGACCCCCTCCCGCAAACATCGATGTTGCAGGAAAGGAAATGAGAATCGGGATCGAGGACAAAGAGGTAAAGGGGTCGCGGGGGGGGGGGGGAGAGGGGAGAGAAGGACCCGGAGAGGGACTCCGCGCCAGCTCCCCAAAGCGCCTTCCGTGGCCCCCCCGGCAGGGCCTGGATCCCTGAACGTGCGCTGCGAAGGGGGCTTTCCTTGACAGGGGTGGACATGGGGCGCCCACCCACGGGGTCCCACGAGGACTCCCCGGCCCCGTTTCCCCCGCGCAGGCATCCCTGGGGCCCTGTGCGCTCCGCGCGGAGAGAGGCAGACCATGAAAGGGTTAACGGGCACGAAAGACGCCTAGATAGAGACCCCCCTGTCCCTCCCCATCTCGTCTTGGGGGTCCCCTCCGGATGGAGAGATGGGTCGCGCTTGGCGAGGGGTGAGCCGCGCCAAGGGGGCATCTGGCGCAGGGGAGACTCCGGGAGAGAGGGAGGGGGCCAAGGGTGGGGGGAGCCGGGGGGAGGAGGGAGGGGAGCATCCCTGGGGCTAGGAAGCGAAGCACTGGCGGGGGGGGGGGGGGAGGAAGACCAGTCTGTAGGGAGACATCTCCATCGTGCGCCCACGGGGAATCTCCGAAGGGGCTGGCTCGGCTTCTCCCTCCCACCCAAGAATCGACCCCCCCTTCAAGGCAACCAGAGAGGGATCCCTGGAAAGTGGGGGTCCTGTCCCCACCACCCCTATCAAATCCACCCCTTCCTTCCTGCAAGCTCCATCCTCTTCCCGCCCCATAAGCCCCTGCCCTGTCCAGACACAGTGATTCTGCAAAGTCCAACCACTGGTCCCCTGGAGAGGAGCGGAAATTACAAGAGGAAGAGAGGAGGGGAGAGGCCTTCTTAGAAGCGGCTCTTGGTTTCCTCAGTCCCACCCAGGAAGCAGCCAGAAACCTTTTCCTCTCTCTCAGGCTTCCATTTTTAAGTGTCTTTTCCACTGCCTGGTTCATTGAGGCTGAGGATAATGTACACCTGTCATCAGAAACAGGGGTGCAGAGTCCATGGAATGGCTCGCAGGATTGATATAGAAGTTGCACCTCAAAAGCATTTCTGTTCCTCTTATTTTTGGTAGGCAGTTTCAGAGTGACTGACAAGCTGAGATACAATCCTTCAGCATCTGATGATAGCAATTGCATGAACCTCCCCAGTCAAAGGACCCATTTTCATGGTAGACAGTGCCTGTCGCTGGAGGTTCTACATACAAGGTGTGCCTATACAGGCCAAAGACTGCCAGTATTAGCACAGGTGAGGTGTGTGACCTTCTCAAATTTATAGACTGTATGTGAATGAGAAGTTGTGGGTGGGATTACAGTTAATAGCATCCCTGTGATTTTCTCCCCTCATAACATTTCGTGAGCTCATATTGCAGAACGAATTCCAAAATAACTGCAAATAACCACAAGAAAATAATAATAATAATAATAATAATAATAATAATAATAATAATAATAATGTTTTTTTCCCTGCCCACCTGGCTGGGTTTCCCCAGCCACTCTGGGCAAATTACAGTACATATAAAAGACAGTAAAACATCAGACATTCAAAACCTCCCTATACAGGGCTGCCTTCAGCTGTCTTCTAAATGTCAGATAGTTGCCCATTTCCTTGCCATCTGCCTGCTTCCCTGTAACTTCGCTTCTCACGGGCGGTGGGGGGGTGAACCAGCAGAAGACCCTCGAAGGAGGACCTCAGTGTACGGACTGAGCGATGGGGGTGGAGACGTTCCTTCATGTCTGCATACCTGAGGCTGTTTAGGGCTTTAGGCTGCAGATCTTCCTCCTCCACAATGATCTCCAGAGCAAGTCCAACATACAATTAGCAGAGTAGGGAAAAACGCTCAGACAGCAAAAAATTCCTTCAGCAGATAAATTTGTTCCTGAAGGCATAACAGGAATCTATGCCTGAAAAATGCATCCACGGCAATTTAAAGGTCAGCACCAACAATGTGAAATGTGCTCAGAAATGTACTGGGAGTCAGTGACTATCCTTTAGGACTGGTGTTCTGTTGTCTCAGCGGCTGCTCCCATTCTGTTGTCTAGCTGCCACATTCTGGATTAGTTGCAGTTTAGGAGTCACCTTCAAAGGTAGCCCCATGTAGCACATGGCAGTAGTCCAAGTGGGAGATCACCAGAGCATGCACCACTCTGGGGAGACAGTCTGCGGGCATGGAGAGTCTCATCCTGCGTACCAGAAGGAGCTGGCAGACAGCTGCCCTGGACACAGAATTGACCTGTGCCTCCATGGACAGTTGTGAGTCCAAAATGACCCCCAGGCTGTGCACCTGGTCCTTTTGGGGCAACAGTTATGAACTGGAGAAATAGAGGGCCAATTAATGGAAAGGGGGGCAGGGGACCCCCCAAAAGAACATTGATGTTGCACGAAAGGAAATGAGAATCGGGAGCGAGGACAAAGAGGTAAAAGGGTCGCGGGGGGGGGGGGTAGAGGGGAGAAAAGGATCCAGAGAACCCCTCCAGCTCTCCTGGCAGGGCCTGGATCCCTATGTACTGTGAAGGGGGCTCCTTGGCAGGGGTGGACATGGGGCCCACCCACGGGGTCCCACGAGGACTCCCTGGCCCCGTTTCCCCCGTGCAGGCATCCCTGGGGCCCTGTGCTCTCCGCACGGAGAGAGGCAGACCATGAAAGGGTTAACGGGTGCGAGAAATGCCTAGATAGAGACCCCCTGTCCCTCCCCATCTCGTCTTGGGGGCCCCTCTGGATGGAGAGATGGGTCGCGCATGGCAAGGGGGCCTCTGGGTGCAGGGGAGACTCCGGGAGAAAGGGAGGGGGCCACAAGTGGGGGGAGCCGCGGGGAGGACGGAGGGGAGCATCCCTGGGGCAAGGAAGCGAAGCACCGGCGGGGGGGGGGGGGAGGAGACCAGTCTGTAGGGAGACTTCTCCATCGGGCACCCACAAGGAGTCTCCCGAGGGGTCGCCTTGGCTTCTCCCTCGGAAGTGGCTCTCTGTTTCCGCAATCCCACCCAGGAAGCAGCCAGAAACCTTTTCCTCTCTCTCAGGCTTCCATCTTTAAGTATCTCTTCTCTGCATGGTTCACTGAGGATGAAGAAGATGTACACCTGTTGTCAGGAGCAGGTGCAGAGTCCATGGAATGGCTCTCAGGATTGATATAGACGTCAAAAGCATTTTTGTTCCTCTTATTCTTTGTAGGCAGTGTCAGAGTGACTGACAAGCTGAGATACAACCCATCAGAATCCGATGACAGCAACTGCATGAATCTTTCCAGTCAAAGGACCCATTTTCATGATAGACAGTGCCTGTGACTGGAGGCTCTACATACAAGGTGTGCCTATGCAGGCCAAAGACTGCAAGTATTAGCACAGGTGAGGTGTGTGACCTTCCCAAATTTACAGACTGTATGCGAATGAGAGTTTGTGGGTGGGATTATCGTTTACAATTTTCTGCACCCATAACATTTTGTGATCTGATTTCGCAGTACGAATTCCAAAATAACTGCAAAAAATCACAAGATGATAAGAATGATTGTAGCATTTATACACTGTAGTCCATCTGCATATGTATATGTAGTCCATCTGGTTGGGCTTCCCCAGCCACTCTGGGCAGCTTCCAGTACACATAAAAGACAGTAAAACATCAAACATTAAAAACCTCCCCATACAGGTCTACCTTCTGCTATCTTCTAAATGTCAGATAGTTGCCCATTTCCTTGACCTCTGAAGGGAGGGCGTTCCACAGGGTGGGTGCCACCACCCAGAAGGCCCTCTGCCTGGTTCCCTGTACCCTCACTTCTTGTAGGGAGGGAACCAGCAGAAGACCCTCAGAGGAGGACCTCAGTGTTCAAAGTGAAGGATGGGGGTGGAGACACTCCTTCAGGTCTACAGGGCCAAGGTTGTTTAGGGCTTTAGGTCACAGATCTTGCTCCTCCATAACGATCTCCAAGACCGACATATAGTTAGCAGAGTAGGAAAAAACACTCGGAGGCAGCAAAAAATTCATTCAGCAGAGAAATTTAGTACTGAAGGCCAAAGCTAGCAAAAACTTAACTTACAGTAAAACCCTAACTTGGTATATCAAAACAGCACTCATGTAAGAAACACACAAGCAGAGTAGAGAATTGCAGATTAGGAAGTGGGAACAGGCGCCTTTCAATACTGTGAGTTATAAAAAATTCCATGTCAGAGTAACCTTGGGACTGGATACCAAGCCTGGCTCACTCCAGTTTAAACCAGCTTCTTCTGGTTCCCAGAAACAAGGAATGTTCAGCATAACCTCATAACCACTGATCCCACCACCTGCTCTCAGCAGAAAGGAAACTCCCTTGTCAGCTAAAATGTTCCAGCTAGAGAAAACACCACTTTGAATCACACAGAGTAAAACCACCAGAACCTTCTTGAACCAATAGACTAGGAATGATGTGTATACATTAGATCAACACTTTTCTTTTTCTGAAAAATGCAGCCAGGACACTTAAAGGTCAGTACCAACAGTGTGAATTGTGCTTGGAAACACACTGGAAGCCAGGGAAGATACTTTAGGACCAATGATATGTGGTCTTGGCGGCAGCTCCCAGTTACTAGTCCAGCTGCCGCATTCTGGATTAGTTGCAGTTTTTGGGTCACCTTCAAAGGTAGCACCATGTAGAGCACATGGCAGTGGTCCAAGCAGGAGATAACCAGAGCATGCACCACTTTTGTGAGACCGTGTGCAGGCTGGTAGGGTCTGCCTGCCACCTGTCCCACAGGGACAGTGCTTCCGTCTTGTCAGGATTCAACCTCAATCTGTTAGCCACGATCTATCCTCAAACCACCTACAGGCACCAACACAGGGCATTCACTGGTTCATCTTCACTGGTTCCAATTTAAAAGAGAAGAGCTGGATATCATCCACATGCGTGTGAACACCAGCCAAAACTCCCCCAGCGGCTTCATATAGATATTAAAAAGCATGGGGAGAGGACAGAGCCCTGAGGCACCCCACAAGTGAGCACCCAGGGGCCTGAACACTCATCCCCCAACACCACTTTCTGGACATGGCCCAGGAGGAAGGAGGGGAACCACTGCACAGCAGTGCCCCCAGCTCCCCTAGAGGGTCCAGAAGGATACCATGGTCAAAGGTCTCCAAAGCAGAGATCCACCAGAACCAGGAAAGAGCTTTGCCCTTGGACTCTAGCCTATTGGAGATCATCAACCAGCGCAACCAGGGTAGTTTCTGTCGTATGATGAGGCCTGAATCCCAATTGGAAGGATAATGGTGGCAGAAGCTTTTCTGGTCCTGCACCCCCAAAAGCTCCAAGCACAAGACTTTCATTAGCTTTGAAGGGGCCATCGGATACTTGGTGGTCTTTTCTACAAAAGACAAATATTCTGAATACTTTTTAATTGATGTATGATATAAACAGCACTTCTGTTTTACATATTCCACATTGGAGAGATTTTGTTACACAGGTCTGAGTTCATCGCTGCCCCCGAAACTGCTGTGTTAGCAGTCCTGCCAGCCTGGACAGTGTGTTTGGGGGTTCAGGGCTGCCTAGACAACAAGAGCCCCTTCTCAGCCTGGCTTATATGGTCCCAAGGAAATCAGAGAAGTACGTTCGGCACCAACTTGGCTGCAGGAGTGACTGGAAGGAGGTGTGCAGGACACCATCCAACCCTCTTAGAGACTTTTCTTTTCCTGAAGAAAACCAGGCAGCGAAGGTTTAGGACTACAGTTTTCCTTCTTGAGGACCTCGCTTTCCAGGTTGACGAGCCCCATCTGCCCTTCACTTTCCTCCACAGCAGGGGCAGAATCTGCCTTCTTGACTGTGGGATTCACTGTTGTTCTCCTCCTCTCCATCCACCAGGGCCTGCCTTCACCTGCAGCAGAATTCCCCGACCCATCAAGGATTTGAAACCCATCAGCTATCCTCACCTGGTTTAGCCGGCCGGTGGAACCGTTCCTGGGCTTGTGGCCCCTATTCTATCCTGACAGCTTCTGGAAGCCACAGGTGAGAACTGAGTGCAGGTTGGGGACCATTGATGGATAGATTACCCCATAAGGAGCATGACATGACCCCCACCAAAGGAACTAATGCTCTCCTAACACCCCAAGTCATTGTATAATTATGATATTTGAGACAGAACCGGAATAAATTTGTCTCTAGAAATAACACATCTTCAGGCCATAAATAAATTAATACTACTTATCCAAGGTACTACATATTCCACTAAGTACAGTTTATCTATTTGCCTTGAATATCTACTTTAAAGTGTCATTTTAGGATAGTTCTGTAACAGAAGACGGGCACGAGATCAGACAGCACATTTTTTAAAAAATCATGCTGCTTTATTAACATTGATTGAGGATTATGAAAGTTGCTAATGAATTACTATCATTTGATGACATTGCAACTTCATTTCCTAAAAATCGGGAACATGGGTAGGAGGTGAAGGAATGTAGGAGACGTTGAAATAGGAGAAGGTGCTAATGGAGATTGATGTGTTCTCTTTCCCTTAGTTCTGGAAACCCAAACAGGATTCCCTTTCATCCCACTCTGAAGAAGGAGATGGAGAAGACAGTCAAAACTCCAGTGAATGGGGCACCTTTCATTTCTTTAGGAATAGAAATGAAAATGTGTGAAATGTGGGATATGCTTCATTGAATGAGCACACATAGTTCACATCAACGACCTCCAACAGGGGAGAAACCATTTAAAGGTATGGAGTGCGGAAAGAGCTTCATTCAGAGTGAACACCTCAATATACATCAATGGACTCACACAGAGGAGAAACCATTTAAATGCCTGGAGTGTGGAAAGAGCTTCAGTACCAGTGGAAACCTTAGAACACATCAACTGATTCACACAGGGGCGAAACCATATAAATGTATGGAGTGTGGAAAGAGCTTCAGTCAGAGTGGACACCTCAATATACATCAACGGACTCACACAGGGGAGAAACCATTTAAATGCATGGAGTGCGGAAAGAGCTTTAGTGAGAATGGAAAACTTAAAACACATCAACGGACTCACACAGGGGAGAAACCATTTAAATGTATGGAGTGCGGAAAGATCTTCAGTAAGAATGGAAACCTTAGAACACATCAACGGACTCACACAGGGGAGAAATCATATAAATGTACGGAATGTGGAAAGAGCTTCAGTCAGAATGGAGATCTTCGAAAACATCAACGAACTCACACGGGGGAGAAACCATTTAAATGCATGGAGTGCGGAAAGAGCTTTAGTTTCAATGCAACCCTTAGAATTCATCAACGGACTCACACAGGGGAGAAACCATTTAAATGCCTGGAGTGCGGAAAGTGCTTCAGTGAGAATGGAGACCTTAGAAAACATCAACGGATTCACACGGGGGAGAAACCATTTAAATGCATGGAGTGCGGAAAGTGCTTCAGTCAGAGTGCACACTTCAATATACATCAACGGACTCACACGGGGGAGAAACCATTTAAATGCATGGAGTGCGGAAAGAGCTTCAGTCAGAATGGAAATCTTAGAAAACATCAGCAGACACACAGGGGAGAAACTGTTTAAATGTATGGACTGTGAAAAGGCGAAAGATTTATACGATCTGAAGAGAAATGACTGGCAGAATCTGAGACCAGGGAGAAGAGTCGGTGGAAGAAGATTGGAAGAAATTCAAAGACTATTTACCGAAATATTGCAAAATTAATGAGTGTTAAAATGATGTTGGATTGAAATATAGGGGTTTTTAGTTATAATGCTATAAAGGAATTTGAAAAATGGATTAATAGGTAAAAAATTTATGTGATATTATTTTAAGATTATAGATTACAGATTAAGTTAAATAAAGAGGGAAAGGATTTGCTGAACTAATAAAATGAATTGGAATACAAAAAAGGGAGGCGTGAGGAGGTCCGGGAAATAAGTAAAAGAAAGTTAAGTAATGGAAAGAATGGATTGTTTTTAAACATTTTTATTTTGTATTTTCTTTTTTCTGTTTTCATTTTGTATAAATTGGAAAATTTTAATAAATATCTCTTAATAAATAAATGAATGAATGAATGGACTGTGGAAGGAGCTCCAGTCAGAGTGGAACCCTTGATTTATGCGAACAAACTCACACAAAGCACAAATCTTATAAATATCAGGAAAGTAGATAGAGGTTCAGTCTTGGTGGAAATTCTAAATCAACCGATTCACGGACAGGAAGTACCTTTGGAGTTGAAACCCTACAAACCATCAACAGACTCAAAGAGGAGAAGCAGTTTAAATGAAAAGATTGCAAAAAGTGCTTTATTTACAATGGAGTGTATAAGGAAAATCCAGAGACTCTCTGATGGAGTACTGTGTCCAGTTCTGGGCACCACAGTTCAAGAAGGACACTGACAAACTGGAACGTGTCCAGAGGAGGGCAACCAAAATGATCTAAGGCCTGGAAACGATGCCTTATGAGGAACGGCTAAGGGAGCTGGGCATGTTTAGCCTGGAGAAGAGGAGGTTAAGGGGTGATATGATAGCCATGTTCAAATATATAAAAGGATGTCACATAGAGGATGGAGAAAGGTTGTTTTCTGCTGCTCCAGAGAAGCGGACACGGAGCAATGGAGCCAAACTACAAGAAAGAAGATTCCACCTAAACATTAGGAAGAACTTCCTGACAGTAAGAGCTGTTCGACAGTGGAATTTGCTGCCAAGGAGTGTGGTGGAGTCTCCTTTTTTGGAGGTTTTTAAGCAGAGGCTTGACAGCCATATGTCGGGAGTGCTCTGATGGTGTTTCCTGCTTGGCAGGGGGTTGGACTCGAAGGCCCTTGTGGTCTCTTCCAACTCTATGATTCTATGTAAGAACCCATTTTGATGTATGGAGTGTTGGAGGTCTTCCTCTCAGAGTCCACTCTTTTCTTCACAGAAATGAACTCAGGAGGAAATCTGTCTTTAACACATGTTGTGTATGTGAAGTTCTGGTTTTTTATGTGTAAAACTCTATCGTAATAAAATATTGAAGGCAATGTCAAACAATGTGATTATGATCTAAGATGTAAAGTACCTTTTGATAGAGAAGAGGTGAGGGTTTATCTGGATTGCTCGTGGTCAGTGAGGATTGTGGCTGGGCGATATATTGTCATACTGGTTTCTAGACCACATCATGATAACCTTTCAAAAACAATTGATATGGCAACACACCAAGAATCACAGTGTGTGTTTCCAGGATGCTCATTTGCCTGGAAGCAGCCGGCAGAAAGCTTTGCTTCGTGAAGCCCCTGAATATGCTGAGTTGCTGACTTCTCTCCCAGACGACAGGAAGCGAAAGACACACCTCCATTGCCCTGTGTCCTTCCAGCCTCTTTCCTCCCTTGCTCCCTTCTGCTGGTTTGTGTGCCTGACATAGATATCCTGTGTGCTGTATTTGTTTACTGCTGAAACTGCTGTACTCAAGCATGAAAAATTGGTGCATATGTGTGTGACTGGTTTTTGTACCAAACTTTCTCACCCCCACCACGTGTGATCTCCAAACACTGCTTCTTCACTAGAACCTCTCCCTGTCTCCTACACATTCAGAAGAAAACTTAAAATACTGTAATTTAATGGGAGATTTCCCCCCAAGCCTTATTGCAAGAGAGGGAAGGAGGGGCTGCAGGTACCAGGGAAGTCTCCTGATGGGTCCCATCTTCACTCATGAACCCCATGGGGCAACCCCAGATCTACTGCTTATTCTGGGATTTGGGGATAGTACTTTTCCATAGTCCCAGAAGTTATTAATCTTCCAGCCAGAGGACCAGTGTGCATATTATTATCATACTTATTTTACTGATGTTGCTGCTTTTGCTATCATGGACTGGCTGGGTGAAAAGGGGGGGGGGAGGCAGCAGCTGGGGAACCCCCAAGGGAAGAAGGCTCGGATCCCGGGTCTTGTATGCCCCCTAAGTCTATCAAAACTCCTAGGTCTGTTCAATAAAAGACTAATTTGGTGTTAGGGGGGGGGACCCAGGTGCGAGGCTGCTCAGCCCCCCAGCTCATCAGGCAGAGCCCGTGGGTCCCTGCGGAATAAAGGAAGGAGTCCGGCCACCAACCGGAGCAAATAGCTGTAGATCAAAGTTTATTGCGCAACAGGTCGAAAGAAGAATTGAACCCCGAGGATGGGGTGACAAGGACTTTTCAAAGTTTCTATCTTATCCCAGCATGCAGTCCGTGGAGCATCATCGCTACATCAGGAGGTGAAAAAACCTATCTGAGGATGTACAAATTCCAGCGCGCTTTAGTTCTGGGCTGCTTCACCCCTTGCATGAATTTTACCTGGGTGTCGGGGCTGTGTGTGCAAAAGCCAAAGCCCCATTTTTCCCCTTAACACAGGAGTCACAGAGTCCAAGCCGCTGCTCAACGTGCACCAGTACCTAAAACACGGACGGATCTAATCTCGTGGCGTGGGGTGGGGGAGGGAGGGATTTTGCAATGTAAACATTTTGGGGTGCGAGACCCCACTTTGCGAGTGGATTGCCGGGATCAGCCCCTCCCCCGCTCTCTTGATCCCCAGAAGAAAGAAGGGAGGCGGAAACCTTCCTCTCCCCACCCCCATTCCTCCCCTCCCCTCCCGGCACATCCTTCTCTCACCCCGCCCCCACTACCCCAAATCCCGCCCCCTACGTTTCACCTCCTCCTCCTCTTCCTCTTCCTCGCCATCCGACTTCTGTTCTGGGAGGGGGGAGGGGGAAAGAGCCCCCTCCCAAATTGCCTGCTTCTTCCCTCAAGTGGAGCTTCTGCGCCGGATTCGGGCTCTGCGCCGCAGCTCTAGGGGCGCGCGCTTTCGGAAAGGGAAGGAGGGGCGGCAGGTAAATCCCCCCCACCCACGTGGATGTTGCAGGAAAGGAAAGGAGAATCGCGAGCGAGGACAAAGAGGTAAAGGGGTCGCGGGGGGAGGCGGGAGAAGGATCCAGAGACTCCCTCCAGCTCCCCAAAGCGCCTGTATTGCATCTGGATCCCTGCACGCGTTCTGCGAAGGGGTTTTCCTTGGACCCATAGGAAGCCCACCCAGGGGATCCCAACGAAGCCCCCTCACCCCATTTCCCCGCGCAGGCATCCCTGGGACTCTGTGGGTTCCGTGCGGAGAGAGGTGGGCCATGAAAGGGTTAACGGGCGTGAGGGACGCTTGGATAGAGACCCCCCTGTCCTCCTCTGCTCGTCTTAGTGGTCCCCTCCGAACGGAGAGACGGGGGGCGCAGGGCGTGGGGTGAGCCACGCCAAGGGGGGCCTCTGGGTGCAGGGGAGACTCTGGGACAGAGGGAGGGAGTCGAGGAAGTGGGGAGGGGCGTATCCCTGGGGCAGGGAAGGGCAGCAATTGGGGGGGGGAGAGCTAGGAAGACCAGACTTTGGGGAGACGTCTCCGTGGTGGGGCCTGCAGGGATTCTCTGGAGGGGCCGCCTTGGCTTCTCCCTCCCACCCAAGAATCGGCCACCCCTTCAAGGCGACCAGAGAGGGATGCCTGGAAAGTGGGGGGTTGTGTCCCCCCACCCCTTCCTTCCTGCAATCTCTATCCTCTTCCTACCCATAAGCCCCTGCCCTGCCCGGACTGTTGCATGAATTCATGTATAGGTTGGGGGGGTTGCCCCTCCAGCAGATATCATGCACATGCAGCCCACTACCCAAATCAGCACCATCACTTTTCTGATTTGTCCCCACAAAGCACTTCATCACAGTTTCTTCCTATCTATTCAAAGGGCCTTTGCTGCACGATACCAAATGTAGGAATTCACTGATAAATGTCTCTATGTACTGGCTCACTGGGGAAACTTCAGAAATTCATCTAGACATGTGAGCTCAGCTACTCAGCAGCCCCTCTGCCTGAGGGATAATCCCTGGCCTCCTGATACCTGAGTGCCAGACAGGTAGCCATTCCAGAAGACAAAAGGGTGTGATTAACTTGGTTGGGAAACAGGTCAGGGAGGACAATGGATTGCTGGCCGGGGGGGGGGGGGGGTGGGGGTGGGGTGGGGCAAAGGCCAAAGAAAAGAGGCCGCCCCCTTTGTCCCAACCCCCTTTTTGTTTTCTTCCTTCCAGGATCAGGATCCTCAGGAGCGTGTCCTGGCAGCCGGATTAAGGTAAGTTCTGGCATGATTGGAAGGGGCATGGCCCCACCCACCAGGCTAAGCCATAATTTTATGGCTTTTCTTTCTGGGCAGCAGGCCAGCTAGGCCGTGGGGGTGGCCTTCTTGTTTTTTGTGGCAGCGGGGGGGGGGCATGGCTCCCCTGACAACGCCATCCAGCCGGCCATTTCCTTTCTTGTTGGGTGTGTGTGTGTGTGCGTAAGTCAGGCCGCATGTTACTCATGTTGTTTTGCACTCCCCCCCCCCCCCCCGCCTGTTCCGCTCTGGCTACTGACGCACTTCTGCTCCTAGCAGGGAAATGTAAATATCTCTTTTGTTACACTTGATGGGTGTTTGGTGGAGGGCAAGGAGAACCATGGGGCAGGGTCCAGGATGCTCAGATTACTGCCACCAGACCTCCCCTTTCATGATGTAAACATGATGTATTAGTGATGTAGTTTGGGGGCTGTAACATTGGGATTAGCATCTAATAAAAGTTTGGGTTCTCTTCTGTTCGGGGCTTCCATCTTGTTCCACCTGGTGGCAGGTGGGAGTCCTATCGTGACAGTATTCAATAAAGACCAAGGCTACTGGCTGCTGTTTTGATTTGGTATTCTGGCTGGTGTCCTTGTTTTTTGTCCAGAGGGGCCCTCAGATTTCTCCGTTAACAAGACACAACTTCCTTCCTACAAGCTCCACCCAATTCCCACCCCATAAGCCCCTGACCTGTCCAGATGATGATGATGATGATGATGATGATGATGATGATGATAATAATAATAATAATAATAATAATAATAATAATTTATATCCCACCCTCCTAGCCGAAGCTGGCTCAGAGCGGCTAACAACAATAAAAGTAACACAGTTTACATAAAATCACAATCAATTAATTAAAAAGCATTCTAAAATCAATTCATTCTAGTATCAATTCAAAATCAAATTAATGGCAGATACAGCAGTTCTGCCAAGTCCAACCATTAGTCCGCCTGGAAAGGACAGGAAAACCCGGAAAACCCCCGAGAGAAAGTGGGGGGGGGGGGCTTCTCAGAAGTGACTCCTTGTTTCCTCAGTCCCACCCAGGAAGCACCCAGAAACCTTTTCCTCTCTCTCAGGTTTCCATCTTAAAGTGTCTCTTCCACTACCTGGTTCATTGATTACTTTTTGTAGGCTCAATAGGCAGTTTCAGAGTGACTGACAAGCTGAGATAGAAGCCATCATCATCCAATGATATCCATTGCATGAATCTTCCCAGTCAAAGGACCCATTTTCATGATAGACAGTCCCTGTGGCTGGAGGCTCTACTCACAGGGTGTGCCTATACAGGCCAAAGACTGCCAGTATTAGCACAGGTGAGGTGTGTGACGCCCCCCCCCCCCCAATTTACAATCTTTGTGTGAATGAGAGTTTGTGGGTGGGATTATTGTTTACGGCAACCCTGTTGCTCCCACAAGAGAGCAGCCAGGGGAAAGAACACTCATCCCCCAACACCAATTTCTGGACATGGCTCAGGAGGAAGGAGGGAAACCACTGCATAGCAGGGCCCCCAGCTCCCCTAGAGGGTCCAGAAGGATACCATGGTCAAAGGTCTCCAAAGCCGCTGAGAGATCCATCAGAACCAGGAAACAGCGCAACCAGGGCAATTTCAGTCCCATGATGAGGCCTGAATCCCAATTGGAAGGATAATGGTGGCAGAAGCTTTCCTGGTCCTGCAACCCCAAAAGCTCCAGGCACAAGACTTTCATTAGCTTTGAAGGGGCCATCGGATACTTGGTGGTCTTTTCTTCAAAAGACAAATATTCTGAATACTTTTTAATTGATGCATGATATAAACAGCACTTCTGTTTTACATATTCCACATTGGAGAGACTTTGATACACAGGTCTGAGTTCATCGCTCCCCCTGAAACTGCTGTGTTAGCAGCACTGGCTGGACAGTGTGTTTGGGGGTTCAGGGCTGCCTAGACAACAAGAGCCCCTTCTCAGCCTGGCTTATATGGTCCCAAGGAAAGCAGAGCAGTACGTCAGGCACCAGCTTGGCTGCAGGAGTGGCTGGAAGGAGGTGTGCAGGGCACCATCCAACCGTCTTAGAGAGTCCACTCTGGATTTGTGTAGGTTTTCCTCCACAGCTTTTACTTCTCCTGAAGATAACTCAAGAGGCAATGAAGGTTTAGGACCAAAGTTTTCCTTCTCAATGGTCTCCCTTCCCGGGTTGACGATCCCATCTGCCCTTCACTTTCCTCTGCAGAATGGGCAGAATCTGCCTTCTTGACTGTGGGATTCACTGTTGTTGTCATCCTCTCACCCACCAGGGCCTGCCGTCACCGGCAGCAGAATTCCCCAACCCACCAAGGATTTGAGACCCATCAGGTATCCTCACCTGGTTTAGCAGGCCGGTTGAAGCCGTTCCTGGGATTGCGGCCCATTTTGCATGCTGACAGCTTCTGGAAGCCACAGGTGAGAGCTGAGTGCAGGGTGGGGACCAATGGTGGGTGGGGACCAATGGTGGATAAATTACCCCCACCAAAGGTACTACCGCTCCCCTAACACCCCAAGACATCCTATAACTATGATATTTATTTTTAAAATGATATTTATTAATATTTCACAAACAATAAAAACAAAATCCAACATTTAAACGTTTAAACATTTAAACTACAAAAACAAGACAAATAAAAATACACAGTAGAAAAACAGTTGATAAAAGAAAGGTAGAAAGAAAGAAAAAAGTAAAAGATGAAGAGTAAGAAGAGAAAAAGCCACAAAACAAAGCTAAAAATGAATTAATATTTTCAAATCTTATGTTTTCTTCACTAATTTCTTGACCTCCTCACACCTCCCATTTTGTATTCCAGTTCAAATATTAAATTCAGCAAATCCTTACCCTCTAGCATTTTATCCTTACTCCATATATTAACCTATTATTGTAAATATCCATTTCCAATTATCATTCCCTATTTACATTTTCTTAAGCATCTCTTTACCAGTACCACTTATTTTCAATCAGACGTCATTTCAACATTCCTTAATTTTACAGTGCTTCTGCAGGTAATCTTTAAACTTCTTCCAATCTTCCTCCACCGACTCTTCTCCCTGGTCACGGATTCTGCCGGTCATCTCTGCCAATTCCATGTAGTCCATGACCTTCATCTGCCAGTCTTCCAGTGTGGGTAGCTCCTGTGTCTTCCAATATTTCGCGATGAGTAATCTTGCTGCTGCTGTTGCGTACATAAAGAAAGTTCTATCCTTCTTTAACACCAATTGGCCGACAATGCCCAGGAGAAAGGCCTCTGGTTTCTTCAGGAAGGTATACTTAAATACCTTTTTCAATTCATTATATATCATTTCCCAGAGAGCCTTAATCCTTGGGCACGTCCACCAAAGGTGAAAGAATGTACCCTCAGTTTCTTTACACTTCCAACATTTATTATCGGGCAAATGGTAAATTTTTGCAAGCTTGACTGGTGTCATGTACCACCTATAAATCATTTTCATAATATTCTCTCTAAGGACATTACATGCCGTGAATTTCATACTCGTGGTCCACAACTGTTCCCAGTCAGCAAACATAATGTTATGACCAACGTCCTGTGCCCATTTAATCATAGCCGATTTAACCGTTTCATCCTGAGTATTCCATTTTAACAGCAAGTTATACATTCTTGATAGTATCTTAGTATTAAGGTCTAACAATTCTGTTTCCAACTTTGATTTTTCCACCTGGAAGCCGATTTTTTGGTCTAAATTGTATACCTCTCTTATTTGAAAATAATGTAACCAATCTCGCACTCTATCTTTTAGTTTCTCAAAACTCTGCAATTTCAATTTGTCTCCTTCTTGCTCTAAAATCTCCCAATATTTTGGCCACTTGGCCTCCATATTGAGGTTTTTTTTTGAGCTTTTGCCTCCATTGGTGACAACCACCTTGGGGTTTTGTTTTCAAGTAAGTCTTTGTATCGTGTCCAGACATTAAACAATGCTTTCCTGACAATATGGTTCTTAAATGCCTTATGTGCTTTAACCTTGTCATACCACAAGTATGCATGCCACCCAAAAACATTTATTGAAACCTTCTAAATCCAAAATGTCTGTGTTCTCAAGAAGCAGCCAGTCCTTCAGCCAGCAGAAAGCTGCTGATTCATAATAGAGTTTAAGGTCTGGCAGGGCAAATCCCTCTCTTTCTTTTACATCTGTTAATATTTTAAATTTTATTCTGGGTTTCTTGCCCTGCCAGACAAATTTAGAGATGTCTCTCTGCCACTTCTTGAAACAGTCCATTTTACCCAAAATTTGTAACGATTGGAACAAAAAGAGCATTCTTGGCAATACATTCATCTTAATAACAGCAATTCGGCCCAACAAGGAAAGCTTCAAATTTGACCATATTTCTAAATCCTTTTTAACATCTGACCAACATTTTTCATAGTTATCCTTAAATAGGTTCCCATTTTTAGCTGTCATATTGATCCCCAAATATTTCACCTTCTTGACCACTGTTAAACCTATCTCATTCTGAAACCTCTCTCTTTCCATCATTGTTAAGTTTTTCTCAAGAACTTTGGTTTTTGACTTATTCAACTTAAATCCGTCCACATGACCAAACTCCTGGATCAGTTCTATTGCTCTTTTAGTGCTAGATTCTGGCTCCTGTAGTGTCAATACCAAGTCATCTGCAAAGGCTTTCAATTTGTATTGTTTGGCTCCGACCGTTATGCCTTTAATCAAGTAGTCTCTTCTTATCATATTTAACAAAACCTCCAGGACGGAAATAAAGAGTAATGGGGAAATTGGCAACCTTGTTGTGTCCCTTTCTCTATCTTAAATTCCTCTGTCACCACATTGTTAACTATTAATTTTGCCTTTTGTTCTGAATAAATTGCACTTATACCGTTTTCAAACCCTTGGCTGACCCCCATCCCTTGAAGATTTTTCTTCATAAAACTCCAAGAAATATTGTCAAAGGCTTCCTCGGCATCCACAAAAATTAAAACTGCTTTAGTGTTAATGTCCTCTTGCAGCTTTTCCAAAATATTAATTATATTCCTCGTATTATCAGACAAATGTCTGCCCGGAAGAAAGCCAGTTTGGTCTTTGTGTATCACTTCCTTTAATACTTTTTTTAACCTCCTTGCCAAAATATCAGCAAAAATTTTGTAATCCACATTTAACAGGGATATGGGTCGGTAGTTCTTAAGTTGTGTCTTTTCAGACTCTGTTTTTGGTATGAGTGTAATATATGCTTCTTTCCACGACTCTGGCGCCTTTTTCCCCTCCATAATTTCGTTGCAAACCTCCTTTAGTGGTTGGATTATCCAATCCTTCAAAGTTCTATAATATTTTGAGGTTAAGCCATCCGGCCCTGGAGATTTTCCCAACTGCATATTCTGAATGGCACCTTCCACCTCCTGGTCTGTGATTTTATAGTTCAAGATTGTCTTGTTTTCTTGTGAGATTTTTTGTAATCTGTTTGCTTTCAAAAACTGGTCTATATCAAAGTCTTTCTGAGGCCCTTGTGTATATAGTTGTTTGAAATACCTCTGAAAACATTTTCTGATTTCCACTGGGTTCTCAATATTTTCCCCCTCAACTTCCAAGTTGGTAATAGTATTGAGTTTTTGTCTTTTCTTCATCTGCCAAGCTAGCAGTTTCCCACATTTATTTGCTGATTCAAAAGTCTTTTGCCTCATTTGTTTAATTTTCCACTCAATTTCCTGGTTCATCATCTTCATATATTGCACTTGGGATAACTTTATTTCTCTCAAAATCTCTTGTGAGTTGGGTTTCGATCTCAGTCTTTTCTCGCCCTCTTTTATTTTATCCAAAAAATTTCTATTTTCACATTCTGGGCTCTCTTCTTTAATGAGTTCTGTTGGATCAGAAATCCCCTCATAACTGCTTTACTTGCATCCCAAATTATTCTTTTTTCCACAGTGGTATTCAAATTTATCTCAAAATAATCTCTCAAAGTTTTTTGGGCCTTCTTAATCACTTCTTGATCTCTAAACAAGGTGTCATTCATCCTCCATCTGAAGGAACCAGTTAATGTTAATCTCATCTCCATTTTCACGGCATTGTGGTCGGAGCACGTCTTTGGGCAGATCTCTACCTTCCTAATCTTGGGTGCCAGTCCTCTAGTTATCCAGATTTGGTCAATTCTTGTCCATGTCTTTTGGGCTTCAGAAAAGAAGGTTCCTTCTCTCCCCAGGGGATTCCTGGTCCTCCAAATGTCAATCAAGTCCATATTGTCAGTCAATTCAAAAAAGGTCTTTGGTAGTCTACCATCTTTAGTAACTACCTGTCTCTGCGACTTGTCCATATTTGTAGATACCACCCCGTTCATATCTCCCATCAAGACAATGTTGTAGTCCATATAATCGAGTAAGGTCTCATGCAACTTCTTATAAAATGTAGATTTCCCCTCATTTGGTGCATATACACCTAGTATCAGAAAATTTTCTCCTTGTGTTTGAATTTCAATTGTGATATATCTTCCTTGCTCGTCTTTAAAAACAAATTTCGGTGACAGGCTCTCTTTTGCATAAATGACCACTCCTCGCTTTTTTACTTTGTCCGATGAAATAAATTCTTGGCCCAGTCTCTTGTTAATCAATATTTTCCTATGCAGCCTTGTCACATGTGTTTCCTGTAGACAAATTAGATCCAATTGTTCCTTCTTAAGTATGTGAAAGACTTTTTTCCTTTTCTCCGGGGAATTAAATCCGTGAATGTTCCAGCTTAGTAGTTGTAGAGACATGATGTATCTAGGTTTCCTGTCCTCCGACAGCTCCCAATAGTTCGTCTTCTTCTGGCGGTGGTATCACTTTCTTTGTCTTGTCCACTCCCAAAGGTAGTGATACTATGTCTAATAATTCTGGTGGTAAGGCTGCCGGCAGTCCTTCTACACCTTTTTGCAGATCTTCTTCGTGGTCTCTCAAAATTTTTTCCTTCTCCTCCAATGATCTTATTTTAAACTTCTTACCTTTAAAGCTGAAAGATAGGCCTTGAGGGAATTCCCACCTGAAGATGATTCTGTTTCCTCTCAGTAAAGTCACCAGGTCTCCATAGTTAGTCCTGAGGTCCAAAAGATGTTTCGGAATGTCCTTGAAGATTTCCACTTTTGACTCCTGTATTATCAAAGTGTTCTGGTAGTGTAGGCTTAGTATTTTGTCTCGCTCCTCTTTAGATCGAAGGGTAATCAGACAGTCTCTCACCCTGCCCTTCCTCCCTCCTCTTCCAAGTCTGAAAGCCTTTGTTATTTTAAAATCTTGCTTGTCATCCAATTTCCAAAAGTCCGCAAATTCCTGTGTCAGGAAGTCACACAAGCTATCTTTCTCAAGTTCAGGCACCGCTCTGACCTTCAAGTTGGTCTGTTTTTCTCTCAATTCAATCATAAACAGGAGTTCCTGGTGGACCCCAAGATGTACCTGGTGGTCCCCCAACTGTATGCTTATCGGTATTATCTTTCCTTCTACGGCCTCTACTTTTTCTTTAGCTTCCTGAGCCGTCTTTTGGTTTGATTCTAACTGTTGCGATAATTTTTTGATAGAACCTGTATTTACATTCACTTTCTGGCTCAAATCATTAATGCTTGTAGTATTTTGATCAATTTTGTTTGTGGCCTCAGCCACTTGTTTGCTCAGTTTATCCAAAGTCTCATAAATCTTACTCAAAATAGAGGTGAAACCTTCTTCTGACATCCCTTCCCCTTGTGGTACAGGGGGGCCTGAGGCAGATGCCCTGTGTTGATGCTGTGTTGTACTAGGCTGTTGGTATCTAACTCTGCCTGATCTCGTTGTTTTGTCCTCCGGTTTTGTTGGCTTTTCATCCATGGCACTTTATCTGACAGTCAAGGTCACTCCCACAGCTTTACTGTGAGACCTTCTCAGGCTCAGAGTGGAAAATTCCCCAGCCAATGTTACTTTTTCAGTAAGCCTCTAGGGGGACACAGTAACAGTCAATAATGTTGCAACAAAATGGCTAAGTTTCCAAATGCCCCCTTCAGCAGGAGAAGTAACAATTTTAACAGTTTCAGAATGTCTATTTGCAGAGTGTTAACCATCCATTATTACATTGTTAATAAAGAGTGCTGTATTCAATGTAGCCAGATTATTTCAGTCTAGGCAGTCTGTTCCCAGGGATTGAGAGGTGGTCTTGTGTCTCTCCTTTGTCTCTTATATTAAAAGTTGGCACCAAAGGCACTGTCCCTTCTCCCCTCCCTCCCTCTCAGTTCAGGGAAGGGGTTCCTTTAGCTTGATGTCTAATCAGTCTTTCTTCCTAGCGCTCCTCACCCGGTAACCGGCTTGGACGTTCTTTGCTTTGATCTTTTTACAGAACGGAAGGTGGACTTTCTCTTTGCACCTCCCCGCTTCGGTTCCCATTCAGATTAATTTTCTTTAAATTCCCGATCTTAATACTTGATCTACTCACGGGTTGTTGTTTTGACAGCTGAATTGTCAGAGGAAAAAAGGTCAGCGCTCTCCAGCAACAGTTGTGCGGCTTCACTCCACGGAAGTAGCGATCGACTCTCAGCCCCACAACACCCCCGTTCCGCTCCAGAGCCCCTCTCGGGGTTCCTTTGCTATTGGGGGGGTCGCTTCTGGCACCCGCTGAGTCCCACGGCCGCAGGCTTCCCCCGCCTGCTGTTTTTTTACGGGTCCCCGCTGCGCTGTAGCGGTAAGACCCCAAATTCCATGGAGCTTCTCCCTCCCGATCAGAAGGAGACCGCCATTACCGTTGGCGCCACCTCCGGAAGTCCCACATATAACTATGATATTTAAGATAGATCAGGAATAAATTCATATCTCAAGAAATAACACAACTTCAGGTTGTTAATGAATCAATACCACATATTCAAGGATGAAGTTCCCGCTAAGTACAGTTATCCATTTGCCTTTAATATCCAGCTTTTTCAGTGTCAGATTAGGATAGTCTTGTGTCAGGAGCCGGGCACAAGATGAGGCAGCACATCATTATAATAAGGAGCAATGGGGGTGGGTGTTTCCATCTGGGATTCCCATGCGCCACCTGCTTTCCTTCTGCTTCTCCTGCTCTCTCCATGCAATGTGAGGCATGTAGACTGAGGTCCATTTCCAAGAACAGGAGCTTCCCTGAGCACCCATTCAGCTGACGCCAAGCACCAAGCCTTGTCACTAGTTCCCTGACTGACCCAGACCACAGTCCCTGGAAAAGACGAAGACCTGAGTCTCACAAAATGGTTTATATGGACCTCCTGAGGCCAATGGGATTGTGCAGGTGATTCATAAAGATCTAGAGGTGGAAACTGGGGTGGATGGAGGATTATGATGCAGAGAATGGGAAATGTCCAAAGGAACGATGAACCAGAGAAAGAGAGAGTCTTTTCATAGACAGAGAGCAGCTGCCTTTCCTTTGAGGAAACAATTGATTTGAAAAGGCTGTATTCCAAGTTCATGCTGCTATATTAACGATCACTAAGGATTATGAAAGGTTGCTGATGCATTACTATCATTTGGTGACATTGCATCTTCGTTTCCTCAAAATAATAATAATAATAATAATAATAATAATAATAATAATAATAATTTATTATTTGTACCCCGCCCATCTGGCTGGGTTTCCCCAGCCACTCTGGGCGGCTTCCATAGAAACCAAAAAAACACTAAAATATCATACATTAAAAACTTCCCTGAACAGGGCTGCCTTAAGATGTCTTCTGAATGTCAGGTAGTTGTTTATCGTTTTGACATCTGATGGGAGGGCGTTCCACAGGGCGGGTGCCACTACCGAAAAGGCCCTCTGCCTGGTTCCCTGTAGCTTTGCTTCTCGCAATGAGGGAACCGCCAGAAGGCCCTCGGCGCTGGACCTCAGCATCCGGGCAGAACGATGGGGGTGGAGACGCTCCTCCAGGTATACTGGGCCGAGGCCGTTTAGGGCTTTAAAGGTCAACACCAGCACTTTGAATTGTGCTCGGAAACGTACTGGGAGCCAATGTAGGTCTTTCAAGACCGGTGTTATGTGGTCTCAGCGGCTGCCCCCAGTCACCAGTCTAGCTGCCGCATTCTGGATTAGCTGTAGTTTCCGGGTCACCTTCAAAGGTAGCCCCACGTAGAGCGCATTGCAGTAGTCCAAGCGGGAGATAACTAGAGCATGCACCACTCTGGCGAGACAGTCCACGGGCAGGTAGGGTCTCAGCCTGCGTATCAGGTGGAGTTGGTAGACAGCTGCCCTGGATACAGAATTAACCTGGCCTCCATGGACAGCTGTGAGTCCAAAATGACTCCCAGGCTACGCACCTGGTCCTTCAGGGGCACAGCTACCCCATTCAGGACCAGGGAGTCCTCCACACCAGCCCGCCCCCTGCCCCCCAAGAACAGTACATCTGTCTTGTCAGGATTCAACTTCAATCCATTAGCCGCCATCCATCCTCCAACCGCCTCCAGGCACTCACACAGGACCTTCACTGCCTTCACTGGTTCTGATTTGAAAGAGAGGTAGAGCTGGGTATCATCCGCATACTGATGAACACCCAGCCCAAACCCCCTGATGATCTCTCCCAGCGGCTTCATATAGATGTTAAAAAGCATGGGGGAGAGGACGGAACCCTGAGGCACCCCACAAGTGAGGGCCCAAGGGTCTGAACACTCATCCCCCCCACCACTTTCTGAACACGTCCCAGGAGGAAGGAGCGAAACCACTGTATAACAGTGCCGCCAGCTCCCAACCCCTCTTGACGGTCCAGAAGGATGATATGGTCGATTGTATCAAAGGCCGCCGAGAGATCCAGCAGAACTAGGAAACAACTCTCACCTTTGTCCCTAGCTCGCCGGAGATCATCAACCAGTGCGACCAAGGCAGTTTCAGTCCCATGATGAGGCCTGAACCGCGATTGGAAGGGATCCAAATCAAAACTGGGAACATGGGTAGGAGGCAGGGGAATGTAGGAGATGTTGAAATAGGAGAAGGTGCTAATGGCGCTTGCTGTGTTCCCTTCCCCTTTCTTCTCTTCCTTGAAACCCAAACAGGATTTTCTTTCCTCCCACATTGAAGAAGGTGATGGAGAAGACATTCAGAATTCTGAGGGATGGAATACTTTATTTCATTAGGTATAGACATTAAAATGTGTGAAATGTGGAATATGCTTCACTAAATGAGCACACATAGCTCACATCAGCGATCTCAAGAAGGAGAGAAAAGTATGGAGAGTGAGAAAAGTTTCACCGATAGTGAAAAACGTAGAACACATCAGCGGACTCACATGGGCAAGAAAGGATTCCAATGCATGGATTGTGGAAAGAGCTTCAGTCAGAATGGACACTTAAGTTTACATCAGTGGACTCACACAGGGGAGAAGCCATTTAAATGTATGGAATATGGAAAAAGCTTCAGTCAGAGAGGACAACTCAATATACATCAACAGACTCACACAGGGGAAAAACCATTTAAATGTATGGAGTGTGGAAAGTGCTTCAGTCAGAATGGAGACCTTAAATTACACCAGCGGACTCATACAGGGGAGAAACCATATAAATGTATGGATTGTGGAAAGAGTTTCAGCTTAAATGGAAACCTTAGAACACATCAGCGGACTCACACAGGGGAAAAGCCATTTGAATGCCTGGAGTGCGGAAAGTGCTTCAGTCAGAATGGAGACCTTAAATTACACAAGCGGATTCACACAGGGGAGAAACCATATAAATGTATGGAGTGTGGAAAGAGCTTCAGTAAGAGTGGAAACCTCAATATGCATCAACGGACTCACACAGGGGAGAAACCATTTGAATGCCTGGAGTGCGGAAAGTGCTTCAGTCATAATGGAGATCTTAAATTACACCAGCGGATTCACACAGGGGAGAAACCATATAAATGTATGGAGTGTGGAAGGAGCTTTAGTGATAATGGAACCCTTAGAACACATCAGCGGACTCACACAGGAGAGAAACCCTTTAAATGCATGGAGTGTGGAAAGAGCTTCAGTCAGCATGGACACCTCAATATGCATCAACGGACTCACACAGGGGAGAAACCATTTGAATGCATGGAATGCGGAAAGAGCTTCAGTCAGAATGGATACCTTAGAACACATCAACGGACTCATACAGGGGAGAAACCATATAAATGTATGGAGTGTGGAAACAGCTTTAGTGATAATGGAAGCCTTAGAACACATCAGCGGATTCACACAGGAGAGAAACCATTTAAATGCTTGGAGTGTGGAAAGAGTTTCAGTCAGAGTGGACACCTCAATATACATCAACGGACTCACACAGGGGAGAAACCATATAAATGTATGGAGTGTGGAAACAGCTTTAGTAATAATGGAAAACTTAGAACACATCAGCGGACTCACACAGGGGAAAAGCCATTTGAATGCCTGGAGTGCGGAAAGAGCTTCAGTTTCAATGGAAACCTTAGAACACATCAACGGATTCACACAGGGGAGAAACCATATAAATGTATGGAGTGTGGAAAGAGCTTCAGTAAGATTGGAAACCTCAATATGCATCAACGGACTCACACAGGGGAGAAACCATTTGAATGCCTGGAGTGCGGAAAGTGCTTCAGTCAGAATGGAGATCTTAAATTACACCAGCGGATTCACACAGGGGAGAAACCATATAAATGTATGGAGTGTGGAAAGAGCTTCAGTTTAAATGGAAACCTTAGAATACATCAACGGGCTCACACAGGAGAGAAACCATTTAAATGCATGGAGTGTGGAAAGAGTTTTAGTCAGAGTGGACACCTCAATATACATCAACGGACTCACACAGGGGAGAAACCATATAAATGTATGGAGTGTGGAAACAGCTTTAGTGATAATGGAAACCTTAGAACACATCAGTGGACTCACACAGGAGAGAAACCATTTAAATGCATGGAGTGTGGAAAGAACACATCAACGGACTCATACAGGGGAGAAACCATATAAATGTATGGAGTGTGGAAAGAGCTTCAGCTTAAATGGAAATCTTAGAATACATCAACAGACTCACACAGGGGAGAAACCATTTAAATGCATGGAGTGTGGAAAGAGCTTCAGTCATAAGGAACACCTTAATATACCTGAACGGACTCACAGTGGGGATAAACCATTTAAATGCATGGAGTGCGGAAAGAGCTTCAGTCAGAAAGGAAACCTCAATATACATCAACGGACTCACACAGGGGAGAAACCATTTAAATGCATCGAGTGCGGAAAGAGCTTCAGTCAGAATGGAAACCTCAATATACATCAATGGACTCACACAGGGGAAAAGCCATTTGAATGCCTGGAGTGCGGAAAGTGCTTCAGTCGGAATGGAGACCTTAAATTACACAAGCGGATTCACACAGGGGAGAAACTATATAAATGTATGGAGTGTGGAAAGAGCTTCAGTAAGAGTGGAAACCTCAATATGCATCAACGGACTCACACAGGGGAGAAACCATTTGAATGCCTGGAGTGCGGAAAGTGCTTCAGTCAGAATCGAGATCTTAAATTACACCAGTGGATTCACACAGGGAGAAACCATATAAATGTAAAAAACATCAGCAGACACCCGGGACAAACTGTTTAAATGTATGGACTGTGGAAGGAGCTGCACTCAGAGCGGAAGCCTTGATTTCTGTCAACGAACTCACACAAAAGGCAAACCGTATAAATATCAGGAAAGTAGATACAGGTTCAGTCCTAGTGGAAGTTCTAAATCAACAGACTCATGAACAGGAAGAACTTTAGGAATTGAAACCCTACAAACCATCAACAAACTCTTAAGAGGAGAAGCAGTAGAAATGAAAAGATTGCAAAAAGTTCTTTATTTACAATGGAGTGTTTAAGGAACATCCAGGGACTTTCACATTGGAGAACCCATTTAGATGTATGGAGAATGGGACATTTTCCTTTCAGTGTCCACTCTTTCTTCACAGCAATGAACTCATCAGGAAATCAGTCTTAAACACATGACGTGTATTTGAAGTGCTTGTGTATATATGTAAAACTGAACAGCAACGAAATTTTGAAGGCAATGTCAAACAATGTGAGTATAATCTAAGAGGTAAAGTACCTTTTGAGAGATAGGATGAATCTGGTTTGCTGGTGGTGAGTGAGGATTAGGGCTGGGCGATATATTAATATCTTGTCCAATACCGGTTTCTAGACCACATCGTGAGAACATTTGAAGAACAACTGATATGGCAATACACCGTGAATCACAGTGTGTGTTTCTGGGATGTGCCTGCAAGCAGCGGCAGAAAGCTTTTCTTCGTGAAGTCCCTGCAGATGCTGAGTTGCTGACTTCCCTCCCAGGCAACAGGAAGTGAAACACACACATCCATTGTCAAGGGAGAACGTCTAACTCCGGGAGGCAAGCGGCAAGATTGTTCTCCATGCCTCATTTGGTGCAGCAGGAAACGACTCTGGTGTATCTGGAGAGTCAGGTAGCTGCAGCGCTGACTTTACAGTCAAGTCACGAATACCGTGGCCCAAAATCTAGTTAATGAAGGGTTTGAATATCGATTGTGGGAATTATGCAAGGATTTATTGGGTCCAGTCCACAGCTCAGCTGGAAGTCAGTGGGAAGCAACTGTTGTGGGCTTACGCAAGCGAGAGCTCCTCAAGGAACTGCTTCCCGTCATCGGTCAGAACCTTCATTTGCAACGGCTTTTCACCGAATACCAAGAGCAGCTAGATATCTTAAGGGACAAGTAGCGCCTCTGCAGATCTTTCTCTGGCCTAAGAAAAAAAGAAACCAATTGCCGAAAAGCATTAATAACAGGTGGAAACGGAAGGGGCCATAGTCAGAACGGAATACTCCTGGGAGAGATGCGAAGAAGAACCAGGCCCCGGGGTGTTTTAATGAGCAAAATACTGATGATTATTTGAAAGGAGGTGACAAGAGGAATGTGTGGGGGAAATGGGGATGAACAGAGCATGCTTTTGCACCCCCCCTCCCCATGTGGAATTTGAGCATCGCTACCGTGGCCTGTGGCCGCCATGGAAAAGTTCTGGAGAATGTCCTTCATGGGTCCTTTTGATTCTAGATCTCATAGGGACAAATATCAAAGAGACTACCTGCGGAACCAGTTGGGTTTTGGATATCCCGTGAAAAGCACATTACAAGAAGATAAACTGAATATCTTATTAACCCTCATTCTAGGGTTCTTTGCTAAGGATTTATTGAGGCTCTGTCCTATATTTGGGTTATATAAGAAGAAGCCCCATAAAAGAAAAAGAAAAATTCATAAAATACTTAAGGAATTATGCAGCCAACAGACTCTCTTAACTGTGAATAACAATAAAAATTAAAAAAAAAAAATATTACAGGCTGTTCTATCACATGGACTATTTTTGTACTAGAATTTGCTAACTTGTAATATGAAAATTTATTTGGCCAATAACCAGAATTCCCCGCCCCCTTTACCCAAATCACCCTGGTTGTAATGAAACGTAACCCATTAATTATGACAGCTATATTGCTGAATAACTGTACCAAAATTAATGTCATCTGGTTTTTAATTTTTAACTATTTGTAAAAGGCATTTGTGGGGGAGGTGGGATGGGGAGGTAGCTGAAAAGGGAGGGGCTGGGCTTTTGGGGGAGGGGTTTTGTAAGTACAAATAATAAATGAACATTGCAATGAACACATTCATTGCCCTGTGTCCTTCCAGCCTCTTTCCTCGCTTGCTCCCTATTGCCGGTGTGTGTGCCTGACTTAGACATCCTGTGTGCTGTATGATTTTACTGCTGGAATTGGATTTGCTCTCAGGAGCTAAGTTTTGTGCCTCACTGGGGACCCAGTGAGAACTGTATGCTTTGAAAGCTCAGTAAACTATTACTGAAGAAGTAAGTCCTGCTGCCTCTGTGTGTGTTTTTGACCTCAGTGTGGGACTTGCTCTACACGTGGCCCCTACCCTGCTGCTACGTGCCTCATGCCCTGGAGTTGGTCTACTCAAGCATGCAAGATGGCATGTACCAAACTCTGTCACCCCACCACTGCATGATTTCAAAACACTACTTATTCAACAGAACTTCATCCCTGCCCCCTGCGCATTCTGAAAAAAACTTGAAATACTGAAATTGAATGGGAGATTTTTCCCCAAGCCTATTTGTAGGATGGGGAAGGTGGGGCTGCAGGTACCAGGGAAGTCTCCTGGGGGGCCCATCTTCAATCATGAACCACATAGGGGAACCCCAGAGTTCCTGCTTATTATGGGGTATGGTGAAGATAGTACTTTTCCATATTCCCAGAAGTTATTATTCAATCCTGCTGCTAGGGAGTATTCCTACCAGAGTGTATATTACTATCATACTTATTTTACTGCTATGGCTGCTTTTGCTGTCATGGACTGGCTGGATGGGGGGGTGAGGCACCAGCTGGGGAACCCCCAAGGGAAGAAGGCTCAGAGCCTGGGGACTGGTGGTGGGATGGCAATGAGCAGAAAGAGGGAGAAAATGGAGCAGAACGGGAGGGAAGGTGTTGCAAGCTGGAGGAAACAGGGTTTGGTGAGCAGGAAGAGGCTGGGGCAGAGAGCAGTTCAGGCTCAGAGGGAGGAAAGGAGGGGGCCAGGAGACCCAGAGGAGGCCGGCTACTGAAGCATCCAGGGAGACCCCACCCCCTCCTGCTGCGACCAGCTCCCCTCTCCCCTGTTCTCCTAGAGCACACAGAGAAACCCAGTTCAGACCCCATGATTCTGCACATGATATTAAGAGGGTGTTTCCCTGCCCCCCAACATGCATCACTTTAATCTTGTTGACAATGAACTGTATTTTCAGCCCATTCTCCCCGTTTGGAGAGGTCTTTTTGGTGCTCATTGCAATCTCTCTTTGTTTGAACAACTGCCATCAGCAAACTTTGCCCCCTCCCTACTCATTCCCAACTCTAGATCATTTATGAACAAGTTGAAAAGCCACATGTCCCAATACTGATCTATAGGGGACTCCACTTTATGCTTCTCTCCATTCACAGGAGTGTTCGTTTATTAGTACGTGTTCCTCCCTCCCCCCATCCTTCTGTGCTGCGGAGAGAACCCTGCAGAAAAGTTATGGAGTGAATTTCACTTCCCCACACATCCAACACTGCTCAGCATTCAGGGAAATGGAAGAGGAAAGCTGGCCACAATCCAAGAGACGGAGGTCAGCAGAAAGCGCAGCAAAGCCTACTCACAGGGAAGCCGCTTCAGCTTCCAGCCCGTCTGCTCCCACAATGGCTAAAGAAGAATTGCCCTTTGGGAATGGCGGAGCTGAATGGAAGCGGGCGAGGAAGCCCCACAATCGCTACTGCTGGAGGAATAGGGGCACTGACCCTATACTCAAAGGTGATGACCTGGTCCTTTAGGGGCACTGTTACGCCATCAGGAACTGGGAGTCCCCCACACCTGCCTCCCTCGTCTGGATTCAACCTCAATCTCTTAGCTGCCATCCATCCTCCAACCACCTCCAGAAAGGCACACAGGGAATTCACTGCCTTCACTGGTTCCAATTTAAAAGAGAGGCAGAGATGGGAGGAGCCTCCCCATTGTCTTTTCCTTCACAAATCCTGTCTTAAGGGCACATTTAAGATATGAATAGGGTGTAAGTATGTGACCTGGCACAGGAACTAAGTATTTATCATCACAAAAGACTGGCCAGGCTCCCCAGGCAATCCAATCAAGTGACCATTAACAGGTAACCTGGCAGACAGGAGGTAAACAAACCACTCAGATTTCTGCTGTAAACCACCCTTTCTGTAATGTAGGTATGATGTATTGGGGGGGGGGTCTGGGGTTACACCCCTTCTGTGATGTGTGTATGATGTATGGAGGGATAGTCTTGAGCTCCAGGGCAGGGAATTTAAAATGTCTATATAAGGCCTTGTGTGCCATTGTTCTGGGTTCCACCTTCCTCCTGAGTGTGGTGAGTGAGGACCCTGTTGCAACAGATCAATAAAGATCAGGCTTACTTGCTGCTTTGCTTTAAACGCTTTAAATGCATCAGGATTCAATCCACCATCCCGATGGATTTCTGCCTGGGGCATGTGCTGCCCTTGATCGCGTCCTGCCTCCTAAGGGATTATGGCTTATGAATTGGATCCCCCAATTTCAGAGGAGTCATTAGGCGTTGGAACCCAGGAAATCCGTCAAACCGTTGACTTGGCGATTATTTGACGTTTCTACAGTTTTCTATACAGTTTTCTATACAGTATTGGATAGTCAGAGGAAACTGTCCGGTTCATTGTATCTGCTTCTTCTTCTCCCTGAACCCCTCCTCTTTGTGATGTGTCAATGATGTAGTCATGATGTAGTCTTGGGGGTGTAGCATGGGGGATTAGCAGCTAATAAAAGTTGGGGTCTTGTTTGTTGGGGGCTTCCATCTTGTTCCACCTGGTGGCAGGTTGGAGTCCTGTGGCGACAGTCTTCCATCAAGACCAAGCCGACTGGCTGCTCTTTTGCTCTGCTCTTCCTGGCTGGTCTCCTTGTTTCTTGTCCAAGGGATCCCTCAGATTTCTCCGTTAATACATGGAATCCGCTTCTGGCTCCAATTGTATCGGCTGCTTCTCTGAGCCTCTTTGCTGTTGTGCTTGGAAGGTGCCTGTGTCAATGGTCACTGTCCCGGCCTTAGTCAGAGGCTGTGGTGGGGTCTTGGGGTTTTGGGGGAGTCGTATAACTGTCCCCCTTCCTGGTTTGAAGAGCACCAATACCTAAAGCACGGCCGCACGGCTCGTGGCGTGGGGTGGGCGAGGGAAGGATTTTGCAAAGTAACATTGGGGGGAAACCCCACTTAGTAATTGGATTGCCAGGATCAGCCCCTCCCCCGCTCTCCTGATCTACAGGAGGAAGAGGGGAGAGGAAAAACCTTCCTCCCCGCCCCCGCTCAATTCTTTCCCTCCCCTCCCGGCACATCCTTCCCTTACCCTGCCCCCACAACCCCAAATCCCCTCCCCAATATGTTGCTCCTCCTCCTCGCCATCTGCCTTTTGTTCCGGGAATAAGGGGGGGGGTATGAGCCCCCCTCCCAATCTGCCTGCTTCTCCCGGAAGTGGAGCTTCTGCGCCGGATTGCTTCTCTTTGCCGTAGCTCTAGGGGCGCGCGCTTTCGGAAAGGGGAGGAGGGGCGGCAGGGGAGGATACCTCCCCCCCCCCCGTGGATGTTGCAGGAAAGGAAAGGAGATTCGCGAGCGAGGACAAAGAGGTAAAGGGGTCGCGGGGGGAGGGGAGAGAAGGATCCAGAGACCCCCTCCAGCTCCCCAAAGCGCCTTTCCTGGGCCCCACGGGCAGGGCCTGGATCCCTGCACGTGTGCTGCGAAGGGGGCTTTCCCTGGCCCCTTAGGCGCCCTGGCGGGGGCGGACATGGAGCGCCCACCCAGGGATTCCCCACGAGGACCACCTTGCCCCGTTTCCCCGTACAGGCATCCCTGGGGCCCTGTGGGCTACGCATGGAAAAGGCAGGGCACGAAAGGGTTAACGGTGGCGAGGAACGCCTGGATAGAGACCCCCGTGTGGCTGGTGTTGGGGGGGGAGCGTCCTCTGGATGGAGAGGTGGGGCGTGAAGGGCGAGGGGTGAGCCCCGCCAAGGCGGCCTCTGGGTGCAGGGCGACTCAGGGAAAGAGGGAGGGGGTCGAGGAAGTCGCGGGGAGCATCTCTGGGGCGGGGAAGGGCAGCATTGGCGTGGGGGGGGAGGAGAAAGGAAGACCAGTCTGTAGGGAGAGGTCTTCATGGTGGTGGACGCGGGGATTCTCCGGAGCGGCCGCCTTGGCTTCTCCCTCCCGCCAAGGAATCGGCCATTCCTTCAAGGCGACCAGAGGGGGATCTGTCGAAAGTGGGGGGTCGACTCCCCCCACCCCTCCCTTCCTGCAAGCTCCATCCTCTTCCCACCCCATAAGCCCCTGCCCTGTCCAGACGCAGCGGAAGAGGGGAGGGGAGAGCCCTTTTCAGAAGCCGTTCTCTGTTTCCGCAATCCCACCAGGAAGCAGCCAGAAACCTTTTCCTCTCTCTCAGGCTTCCATCTTTGTCTTTTCCACTGCCTGGTTCATTCAGGATGAGGACAATGTGCACCTGTCATCAGAAACAGGGGTGCAGAGTCCATGGAATGGCTCTCAGGATTGATATAGAAGTTGCACCTCAAAAGCATTTCTGTTCCTCTTATTCTTTGTAGGCAATATCAGAGTGACTGACAAGCTGAGATTCTTCCCAGTCAAGGGACCCATTTTCATGATAGACAGTGTCTGTGGCTGGAGGCTCTACATACAAGGTGTGTCTACACAGGCCAAAGAGTGCCAGTATTAGCACAGGTGAGGTGTGTGACCTCCCCTAATTTACAGACTGTATGTGAATGAGAAGTTGTGGGTGGGATTACCGTTTATGGCATCCCTGTGATTTTCTCCACCCATGACATTTCGTGAGCTGATATTGCAGTACGAATTCCAAAATATCTACCAAAAAAAATCACAATATAATAAGAATGATGGTAGTATTTCCACGCTGCCTATCTGGCTGGGTTTCCCCAGACACTCTGGGCAAATTACAGTACATATAAAAGACAGTAAAACATCAGACATTAAAAACCTCCCAATACAGGGCTGCCTTCAGCTGTCTTCTAAATGTCAGATAGTTGCTCATTTCCTTGCCCTCTGCTTGCTTCCCTGTAACTTCGCTTCTCACTGGGGGGGGGGGGGGTGAACCAGCAGAAGACCCTCGAAGGAGGACCTCAGCATACAGACTGAGCGATGGGGGTGGAGACGTTCCTTCAGGTCTACATACCCGAGGCTGTTTAGGGCCTTAGGTTGCAGATTTTGCTCCTCCGCAATGATCTCCAGAGCAATTCCGACATACAATTAGCAGAGTAGGAAAAAATGCTTAGAGACAGCAAAAAATTCCTTCAGCAAATCAATTTGTTACTAAAGGCATATTAGGATTCTATGCCTGAAACATGCAACCACGGCAATTTAATGGTCAGCACCAACATTGCGAATTGTGCTCAGAAATGTACTGGGAGTCAGTGAGGATCCTTTCAGACAGGTGTTATGTTGTCTCAGCTGGTCTCCCATTCTGTTCTCTACCAGCCACATTCTGGATTAGTTGCAGTTTCCGGGTCACCTTCAAAGGTAGCCCTGTCAGCATCACCCTTGAGCCAGTGCCACCGACTGGACTCATCCACTTCAGCCCCGACTGGGCCAAGCAAGCTGGGGTAGCACTTCCAGAGACCTTCTGCACAGGAACAGGTCAAAGTGTTGTGGACTCACAACTCAGAGTTGTGAGCACCAGATTCACTCCCGAAGACAGTCGTTGCACAGCAGAGTACAGCAGAGCATAAACCACTCGGAGAACAGCTCTGTAGAATAACTACTTTTATTCTATCTACAACTATCATACAAACTATATACAGAGCTAAATGGAGAAGCTAGACTGCACTGAGAGTCTGCAGCTGCTCTTAGCAGCAACCTTATCTATACAGAGATAACACACTCTCTTTCTAACACTCAGTCTCTCTCTCTCTCTCTTGTGAGGCTGGAGCGAAATAAGTGGAGAGCAGAAACCGCCCCCCTCCTCTCTGGAGAATCAGCAGAGAACATCAGCAGATTCTTGGAATGGGAGGGATGAAATCTCCTCAAGCACCATGTATCACATGGCAGTAATCCAAGCGGGAGATCACCAGAGCATGCACCACTCTGGGGAGACAGTCTCCAGGCATGGAGGATCTCAGCTGGCATACCAGATGGAACTGGTACACAGCTGCCCTGGACACAAAATTGACCTGTGCCTCCATGGACAGCTGTGAGTCCAAAATGACCCCCAGGTTGTGCACCTAGTCCTTTTGGGGCGCAGTTACCTCCATCAGGTCTAGGGCGTCTCCCACACCTGCCTGCCCCCTGTCCCCCTAGGACAGTATTTCTTTCTTATCAAGATTCAACCTCAATCTGTTAGCCGCCATCTATCCTCCAAGTACCTCCAGACACTTACACAGGACCTTCACTGGTTCCAATTCAAAAGAGAGGAAGAGCTGGGCATCATCCACATACTGGGGAACACCCAGCCCAAACCCCCTGATGATCTCTCCCAGCGTCTTCATATAGATATTAAAAAGCATGGGGAGAGGACGGAGCCCTGAGGCACCCCACAAGTGAGAGCTCAGAGGTCTGAACACTCATCCCACAACACCACTTTCTGGACATGGCTCAGGAGGAAGGAGGGGAACCACTGCATAGCAGGGCCCTCAGCTCCCCTAGAGGGTCTAGAAGGATACCATGGTCAAAGGTCTCCAAAGCCGCTGAGAGATCCAGCAGAACCAGGAAACAGCTTTCCCCTTGGTCTCTAGCCCATCGGAGATCATCAAGCAGCGCAACCAGGGCAGTTTCAGTCCCATGATGAGGCCTGAATCCCAATTGGAAGGATCATGGTGGCAGAAGCTTTCCTGGTCCTGCAGCCCACAAAAGCTCCAGCCACAAGACGTTCATTAGCTTTGAAGGGGCCACTGGATTTGTGGTCTTTTCTTCAAAAGACAAATATTCTGAATACCTTTACAGTGACGTATGATGTAAATAGCGCTTCTGTTTTCCAGAATTCCCCAGCCCACCAAGGATTTGAGACCCATCAGGTATCCTCACCTGGTTTAGCCGGCCAGTTGAAGCCGTTCCTGGGATTGTGGCCCTTTTGAATGCTGACAGCTTCTCTCAGGTGAGAGCTGAGTGCAGGGTGGGGACCAATGGTGGAATAATTACTCCAGAAGGTGGACTACATTTCCTCCACCAAAGGTACTACCGCTCCCCTAACACCCCAAGACATCCTATAATTATGATATTTAAGACAGATCAGGAATAAATTCATATCACAAGCAATAACACAAATTCAGGTTGTTAATGAATCAACACCACATATTCAAGGTTGACGTTTCCACTAAGTACAGTTATCTCCTCGCCTTGAATATCCTGCTTTTCAGTGCCAGATTATGATAGTCCTCTGTCATAAGGCAAGCACAGGATCAGGCAGCACATCATCATTATAAAGAACCATTTGGGTCGGTGTTTCCGCCTGGGATTCCCATGTGCCAGCTGCTTTGCTTCTGCTTCTCCTGCTCTCTCCATGCAATGCAAGGCATGTAGACAGAGGTCCATCTCCAAGAACAGGAGCTTCCCGGAGCACCCATTCAGCTGACGCCAAGCACCAAGCCTTGTCACTAGTTCTCTAACTGACCCAGACCACAGTCCCTGGAAGAGATGTAGACCTGGGTCTCACAAAATGGTTCATATGGACCTCCTGAGGCCAATGGGACTGTGCAGGTGACTCATAAAGATCTAGAGGTGGATGGAGGATTATGATGCAGAGAATGGGGAATGTCCAGAGGAACAATGAACCAGAGAAAGAGAGGGCCTTTTCATGGAGAGAGAGTAGCTGCCTTTCCTTTGAGGAAACAATTGATTTGAAAAGGCTGTTTTCCAAGATCATGCTGCTTTATTAATGATGATTGAGGATTATGAAAGGTTGCTGATGCATTACTATCATTTGACATCATTGCATCTTCATTTCCTAAAAACTGGGAACATGGGTAGGAGGCAGGGGAATGTAGGAGATGCTGAAATAAGAGAAGGTGCTAACGGCGCTTGCTGTGTTCTCTTCCCCTTTCTTCTCTTCATTGAAACCCAAACAGGATTTCCTTTCCTCCCACTTTGAAGAAGGTGATGGAGAAGACATTCAGAATTCTGAGGGATGGGGCACTTTGGTTTCATTAGGTATAGACATTTAAATGTGTGAAATGTGGAATATGCTTCACTGAATGAGCACACATAGCTCACATCAACGACCTCCAACAGGGGAGAAACCATTGAAAGGTATGGAGTGTGGGAAAAGTTTCACTGATAGTGGAAAACTTAGAACACATCAGCGGACTAACATGGGCAAAAAAGAATTCCAATGCAGGGAGCGCAGGAAGAACTTCAGTCAACATGGACACTTAAGTTTACATCAACAGTTTCACATAGGGGAAAAACCTTTTGAATGTCTGGATTGTGGAAAGAGCTTCAGTCGGAGTGATATACTTAGAACACATCAGAGGACTCACACAGGGGAGAAATCTTTTAAATGCATGGATTGTGGAAAGAGCTTCAGTCAGAATGGACACTTAAGTTTACATCAACGGACTCACACAGGGGAGAAGCCATTTAAATGTATGGAGTGTGGAAAGAGCTTCAGTGATAATGGATACCTTAGAACACATCAACGGACTCATACAGGGGAGAAACCATATAAATGTATGGAGTGTGGAAAGAGCTTCAGTTTCAATGCAAACCTTAGAACACATCAACAGACTCACACAGGGGAAAAGCCACTTGAATGCCTGGAGTGCGGAAAGTGCTTCAGTCAGAACGAACACCTTAAATCACACAAGCGGATTCACACAGGGGAAAAGCCATTTGAATGCCTGGAGTGCGGAAAGTGCTCCACTCAGAATGGAGATCTTAAAGTACACAAGCGGATTCACACAGGGGAAAAGCCATTTGAATGCCTGGAGTGCGGAAAGTGCTTCAGTCAGAACGAACACCTTAAATCACACAAGCGGATTCACACAGGGGAAAAGCCATTTGAATGCCTGGAGTGCGGAAAGTGCTTCAGTCAGAACGAACACCTTAAATCACACAAGCGGATTCACACAGGGGAAAAGCCATTTGAATGCCTGGAGTGCGGAAAGTGCTTCACTCAGAATGGAGATCTTAAAGTACACAAGCGGATTCACACAGGGGAGAAACCATTTAAATGCCTGGAGTGCGGAAATTGCTTCAGTCGGAATGGAGACCTTAGAAAACATCAATGGACTCACACAGGGGAGAAACCATTTGAATGCCTGGAGTGCGGAAAGTGCTTCAGTCAGAATGGATACCTTAAATTACACAAGCGGATTCACACAGGGGAGAAACCATATAAATGTATGGAGTGTGGAAAGAGCTTCAGTCACAGTGGACACCTCAATATACATCAACGGACTCACACAGGGGAGAAACCATTTAAATGCCTGGAGTGCGGAAAGAACTTTAGTGAGAATGGAAAACTTAGAACACATCAACGGACTCACACAGGAGAGAAACCATATAAATGTATGGAATGTGGAAAGAGCTTCAGTCGGAGTGGACACCTCAATATACATCAATGGACTCACACAGAGGAGAAACCATTGAAATGCCTGGAGTGCGGAAAGAGCTTTAGTGGGAATGGAAACCTTAGAACACATCAACGGACTCACACAGGTGAGAAACCATATAAATGTATGGAATGTGGAAAGAGCTTCAGTCGGAGTGGACACCTCAATATACATCAACGGACTCACACAGGGGAGAAACTATTTAAATGCCTGGAGTGCGGAAGGAGCTTTAGTGAGAATGGAAACCTTAGAAGACATCAAAGGACTCACACAGGGGAGAAACCATATAAATGCATGGAGTGCGGAAATTGCTTCAGTCAGAATGGAGACCTTAGAAAACATCAACGGACTCACACAGGGGAGAAACCATTTAAATGCCAGGAGTGCGGAAAGATCTTCAGTTTCGGTGGAAACCTTAGAACACATCAACGAACTCACACAGGGGAGAATCCATATAAATGTATGGAGTGTGGAAAGAGCTTCAGTTTCAATGTAAACCTTAGAAAACATCAACGGACTCACACGGGGGAAAAACCGTATAAATGCATGGAGTGCGGAAAGTGTTTCAGTCAGAGTGGACACCTCAATATACACCAGCGAATTCACACAGGAGAGAAACCATTTAAATGTATGGAGTGCGGAAAGAGCTTTTGTGATAATGGGAACCTTAAAAAACATCAACGGACTCACACAGGGGAGAAACCATTTAAATGCCTGGAGTGCGGAAATTGCTTCAGTCAGAATGGAGACCTTAGAAAACATCAACGGACTCACACAGGGGAATAACCATTTAAATGCATGGAGTGCGGAAAGAGCTTCAGGCAGAATGGACACCTTAGAAAACATCAGGAGACACATGGGAGAAACTGTTTAAATGTATGGACTGTGGAAGGAGCTGTACTCAGAGCGGAACCCTTGTTTTCTGTCAATGAACTCACACAAAAGACAAACTGTATAAATATCAGGAAAGTAGATAGAGGTTCAGTCCTAGTGGAAGTTCTAAATCAACAGACTCATGAACAGGAAGAACTTTAGGAGTTGAAACCCTACAAACCATCAACAAACTCGTAAGAGGAGAAGCAGTATAAATGAAATGATTGCAAAATGTGCTTTATTTACAATGGATTGTTTATTTTTTATATATATATAAATTTTTTATTGGTTTTTCACAATTTTTATAAACACAAACATAACACAATACAAAACAAACAAACACATAAACAAACATGTATAATTTCCGATCCTTTTTTCTTAAACCTTACTTCACCGACTTCCCCATACCTCCCCTTTCTGCATCCCAATTGCCAAATTTATTTCCACAAATCCTACCCCTTGTTTTTATCGAATTTTCCCTTATTTTTTTCTTTTACTTAACCTTTTACAGCTGTAATCCCCTTTTGTCTAAAACTTCAACATTTTAACATTCATTTATTTTACAATATTTCTTAAGATAGATTCTAAATTTCTTCCAATCTTCATCCGCCGTCTCTTTCCCCTGGTCTCGGATTCTGCCAGTCATTTCCGCCAGTCCCATATAGTCTATCACCTTCATCTGCCATTCTTCCAGAGTGGGTAGGTCTTGTGTCTTCCAATACTTTGCGATGAGTATTCTTGCTGCTGTTGTAGCGTACATAAAAAAAAATTCTGTCTTTCTTTGACACCAATTGGCCGACAATGCCCAAGAGAACGGCTTCTGGTTTCTTAGGGAAAGTACATTTAAGTACCTTTTTCATTTCATTATATATCATTTCCCAAAAAGCCTTAATCTTCGGGCACGTCCACCAGAGGTGGTAGAAAGTACCTTCAGTTTCTTTACATTTCCAACACTTATTATCAGGCAAATGGTAGATTTTTGCTAGCTTGACTGGTGTCATGTACCACCTATAGATCATTTTCATAATATTTTCCTTTAAGGCATTACATGCCGTAAATTTTATACCGGTGGTCCACAACTGTTCCCAGTCAGCAAACATAATGTTATGACCTATGTCCTGTGCCCACTTAATCATAGCTGATTTTACTGTTTCATCTTCTGTATTCCATTTCAACAGCAAGTTATACATTCTTGACAAATTCTTAGCATTAGGTTCTAACAGTTCTGTTTCTAATTTTGATTTTTCCACCTGGAAGACAATTTTCCTGTCCTGTTTGTAAACTTCCATTATTTGATAATAATGGAGCCAGTCTCGTATTTTATCTTTCAATTTCTCCAAACTCTGTAGTTTCAATTTATCTCCCTCCTGTTCCAAAATTTCCCAATATTTTGGCCATTTGGCCTCCATATTAAGCTTTTTCACGGCTTTTGCCTCCATTGGCGACAACCACCTTGGGGTTTTATTATCCAACAGATCTTTATATCTAATCCAAACATTATATAATGCTTTCCTGACAATATGATTTTTAAAAGCTTTGTGAGCTTTAACCTTGTCGTACCATAGATATGCATGCCATCCAAATACGTTGTTAAAACCTTCCAAATCCAAAATATCTGTATTCTCGAGGAGCAGCCAATCTTTCATCCAGCAAAAAGCTGCTGATTCATAGTAAAGTTTAAGGTCCGGCAGGGCAAATACCCCTCTTTCCTTTGCATACGTTAAAATTTTAAATTTTATTCTGGGTTTTTTGCCCTGCCAGACAAATTTCGAAATGTCTTTCCGCCAACTCTTGAAACAGTCCATCTTATCAACAATCTACAATGCTTGAAATAAAAATAACATTCTAGGCAATACATTCATCTTAATAACAGTGATTCGGCCTAACAAGGAAAGTTTCAAATTTGACCATGTTTCTAGGTCCTTTTTAACTTCTGTCCAGCATTTCTCATAATTATCTTTAAATAAATTCACATTTTTGGATGTCATGTTTAATCCCCAAGTATTTCACCTTCTTAACCACAGTCAACCCTGTTTCATACAATGGATTGTTTAAGGAACATCCAGAGACTCTCACAAGGAAGAACCCATTTAGATGTATGGAGAATGGGACATTTTCCTTTCAGTGTCCACTCTTTCTTCACAGCAATGAACTCATCAGGAAATCAGTCTTAAACACATGACGTGTATTTGAAGTGCTTGTGTATATATGTAAAACTGAACAGCAAAGAAACTTTGAAGGCAATGTCAAACAATGTGAGTATAATCTAAGAGGTAAAGTACCTTTTGATAGAGAGGATGAATCTGGTTTGCTGGTGGTGAGTGAGGATTAGGGCTGGGCGATATATTGATATCTTGTCCAATACCGGTTTCTGGACCACATCGTGATAACCTTTGAAGAACAACTGATATGGCAATACACTGTGAATCACAGTGTGTGTTTCTGGGATGTGCCTGCAAGCAGCAGCAGAAAGCTTTTCTTCGTGACGTCCCTGCAGATACCGAGTTGCTGACTTCCCTCCAAGACTACAAGAAGCGAAAGGCACACCTCCATTGCCCTGTGTCCTTCCAGCCTCTTTCCTCCCTTGCTTCCTTCTGCTGGTGTGTGTGCCTGACTTAGATATCCTGTGTGCTGTATGATTTTACCGCTGAAACTGGATTTGCTCTCAGGAGCTAAGTTTTGTGCCTCACTGGGGACCCAGTGAGAACTGTATGCTTTGAAAGCTCAGTGAACTATTACTGAAGAAGTAAGTCCTGCTGCCTCTGTGTGTGTTTTTGACCTCAGTGTGGGACTTGCTCTACATGTGGCCCCTACCCTGCTGCTACTTGGCTCATGCCCTGGAGTTGCTCTACTCAAGCATGCAAGACGGTTTTTGCACCAAACTCTGTCACCCCACCACTGCATGATTTCAAAACACTACTTATTCAACAGAACTTCATCCATGCTCCCTGCACATTCTGAAAAAAACTTGAAATACTGAAATTGAATGGGAGATTTTCCCCCAAGCCTATTTGTAGGATGGGGAAGGTGGGGCTGCAGGTACCAGGGAAGTCTCCTGGGGGGCCCATCTTCAATCATGAACCCCATGGGCAACCCCAGAGCTCCTGCTTATTCTGGGGTTTGGAGAAGATAGTACTTTTCCATATTCCCAGAAGTTATTATTCAATCCTGCTGCTAGGGAGTATTCCTACCAGAGTGTATATTACTATCATACTGATTTTACTGCTATGGTTGCTTTTACTGTCATGGACTGGCTGGGTGTGGGGAGGGGGAGGCACCAGCTGGGGAACCCCCAAGGGAAGAAGGCTCAGAGCCCAGGGACTGGTGGTGGGATGGCAATGAGCAGAAAGAGGGAGAAAATGGAGCAGAATGGGAGGGAAGATGTTGCAAGCTGGAGGAAACAGGGTTTGGTGAGCAGGAAGAGGCTGGGGCAGAGAGCAGTTCAGGCTCAGAGGGAGGAGAGGAGGGGGCCAGGAGACCCAGAGGAGGCCGGCTACTGAAGCATCCAGGGAGACCCCCCCTCCTGCTGTGACCAGCTCCCCTTTCCCCTGGTCTCCTAGAGCACACAGAAAAACCCAGTTCAGACCCCATGTTTCTGCACATGATATTAAGAGGGTGTTTCTCTGCCCCCCAACATGCCTCACTTTAATCTCTTTGACAATGAACTGTATTTTCAGCCCATTCACCCGGTTTGGAGAGCTCTTTTAGGTTCTCCTTGCAATCTCTCTTTGTTTGAACAACCCTGGACAATTTACTGCCACCAGAAAACTTTGCCCCCTCCCTGCTCACTCCTAACTCTAGATCATTTATGAACAAGTTGAAAACCCATGGGTCCCAATACTGATCTATAGGGGACTCCACTTTCTGCTTCTCCATTCATAGGAGTGTTCGTTTATTAGTACGTGTTCCTCCCTCCCCCCATCCTTCTGTGCTGCGGAGGGAACCCTGCGGAAAAATTCTGGGGTGAATTTTGCTTCCCCACACCTCCAACACTGCTCAGCATTCAGGAAAATGGAAGAGGAAAGCTGGCCACAATCCAAGAGACTGAGGTCAGCAGAAAGCGAAGCAAAGCCTACTCAAAGGGAAGCCACTTCAGCTTCCAGCCCGTCTGCTCCCACAATGGCTGAAGAAGAATTGCCCTTTGGGAATGGCGGAGCTGAATGGAAGCGGGCGAGGAAGCCCCACAAACGCTGCTGCTGGAGGAATAGGGGCACTGACCCCAATACTCAAAGGTGATGACCTGGTCCTTTAGGGGCACTGTTACGCCATCAGGAACCGGGAGTCCCCCACACCTGCCTCCCCCACACCTGCCTCCCTCGTCTGGATTCAACCTCAATCTCTTAGCTGCCATCCATCCTCCAACCACCTTCAGAAAGGCACACAGGGAACTCACTGCCTTCACTGGTTCCAATTTAAAAGAGAGGAAGAGATGGGAGGAGCCTCCCCGTTGTCTTTTCCTTCACAAATCCTGTCTTAAGGGTACATTTAAGATATGAATAGGGTGTGAGGCTGTGACCTGGCACAGGAACTAAGTATTTATCATTGCAAAAGACTGGCCAGGCTCCCCAGGCAATCCAACAAGTGACCATTAAACAGGTAACCTGGCAGACGGGGAGGTAAACAAACCACTCAGATTTCTGCTGCAAACCGCCCTTTCTGTGATGTAGGTATGATGTATCTGGGGGGGTGGACTTGGGTTACACCCCGTCTGTGATGTATTTATGATGTATGGAGGGATGGTCTAGAGCTCCAGGGCAGGGCATTTAAAATGTCTATATAAGGCCTTGTGTGCCATTGTTCTGGGTTCCTCCTCCCTCCTGCATGTGGTGAGTGAGGACCCTGTTGCAACAGATCAATAAAGATCAGGCTTACTAGCTGCTTTGCTTCTCAATATTCTCTGGTTGGCCCCTGTTATTTTCTCCTACCAATAGGGAACCTACGTAAGGACTCTATATGGGCTCTTGGATACCCCAAAAGGGAAAAAGGGCAGATTTTCTGTTTACAACATTTGCTTGGAACATTTATTTTATATATATTAGACCTTAAAATTCTTCCAACAATTGCATACGGTTGCATGAACTTTTAAGACCTCTCCCCATTTCCCACAATGCATTTTTTCACAGCATCATCCATACATCACAAATGTGTCACAAAGTAGGAGTGTTTGGAATTTAGAAACATGAGCCCGTCACCCACCCTTGTCACAACCCCAGTTTCCCACACCTTTTAACTACCCTCTTCCCCCAAAAAACAGAATAGTTTTTACACATCTCCCTGTCTGCAAGGCTTTCCTGCGCTTCTCCTTTAAATGCATCGGGATTCAATCCACCATCCGGATGGATTTCTGCCTGGGGCATGTGCTGCCCTTGATCGCCTCCTGCCTCCTAAGGGATTATGGCGTCAGAGGGAGCCCTGGATCCTCCAATTCTAGAGGAGTCATTAGCCATTGGAAGCAAGTAAACCGTTTAATTTTGGAGATTATTTGACGTTTCAACAGTTTTCTATACAGCATTGGAGAGTCGGAGGAAACAGTCCGATTCATGGTATCCGCTTCTTGCTACAATTGTATAGGCTGCTTCTCTGAGCCTCTTTGCTGTTGTGCATGGAAGGTGCCTGTGCAAATGGTCATTGTCCTGGCCTTAGTCCGAGGCTGTGGTGGGGTTTTGGGGGAGTCGTATAACTGTCCCCCCTTACTGGTTTGAAGAGCACCAATACCTAAAACACAGACGGACGACTCGTGGCGTAGAGTTGGGGAAGGATTTTGCAATATAAAGTGTTATGGAAAAATCTAGGTGCGAGGCTGCTCAGTCCCCCAGCTGGTCGGGCAGAGCCCATGGGTCCCTGCGGAATAAAGGAAGGAGTCCAGCCAACCGGAGCAAATAGTTGTAGACCAAAGTTTATTGCGCAATAGGTTCAAAAAGCAAATTTGAACCCCGAGGATGGGGTGACAAGGACTTTTAAAACTTTCCCACCATATCCCAGAATACAGTTAATACAGCATCATTGCTACATCACTGACATGTCACAGAAGGGGAGGGGTTAACCTTGACAAACATGCCCAAAGATTAGCATATGCAGACATGGCAGGGCAAGACTCAGGTATAAGATTAGCATAGACAAATATGTCTTAAGTACCCACCACCCAAAAGTCCAATAGAACTTGAGATTGGGCTTCCTCTGGCTAACAATGAGCCCTGCAATTGCCACCTCTGGGAACTTCCTGGAGTCCTTTTTCAAGGGGAAAATAGCTTTGGAATGGAGGAAACTGGGAAAGGAGATGATTTTATATTATTTTTAAAGCTAGGTAACTTCCCTGAGCTGTCACGTTGAAAGGATACATTCAGGTATAATATTTATAATACTTAACTGTAAAGATGCGCCCCTCCCCGTAATTTCCGTAACATTTAGATTGTGGGGTGGGGGACCCCACTTTGCAAGTGGATTGCCGGGATCAGCCCCTCCCTTCTCTCCTGATCCACTAGGAAGAGGGGAGGGGAAAAACCTTCCTCCCCCCCCCACTAAATTCCTCCCCTTCCGGTACATCATTGTCGCACCCCGCCCTCACAACCTCAAATTGGTCCCTTACGTTGCACCTCTTCCTCCTCCTCGGAATCCCGTTTCTGTTCCGGGAATGGAGGGGTGGGGGTGAGTCCACCTCCCAACCTGCCTGCTTCTTCCGGAAGTGGAGCTTCTGTGCCGGATTGCTGCTCTGCGCCGTAGCTCTAGGGGCGCGCCCTTTCGGAGAGGGGAGGAGGGGCGGCAGGGGACCCCCCCCCCGTGGATGTTGCAGGAAAGGAAATGAGAATCGGGAGCGAGGACAAAGAGGTAAAGGGGTCGCGGGGGGGGGGGGGAGGACAGAAAAGGACCCAGGTAGGGACTCCGCGCCAGCTCCCCGAAGCGCCTTTCGTGCGTCCCGTCGGCATGGCCTAGATCCCTGCATCCGTGCTGCGCCTTGGCAGCGGCGGACATGGGGCGCCCACCGAGGGGGTCCCCACGAGGACCCCTTGCCCCGTTTTCCCCACGCAGGGATCCCCCTCCCCTCCCGGCACATCCTTCTCCCACCCCGCCCCCACAACCCCAAATCCCCTCCCCAATATGTTGCTGCTACTCCTCGCCATCCGACCTCTGTTCCGGGAATGGGGGGGATGAGCCCCCCAAAAAACTGTCTGCTTCTCCCGCAAGTGGAGCTTCTGTGCCGTATTGCTGCTCTGCGCCGCAGCTCTAGGGGCGCGCGCTTTCGGAAAGGGGAGGGAGGAGGCAGGGGAGCCCCCCCCCCCCCGTGGATGTTGCAGGAAAGGAGAATCTGGAGCGAGGACAAAGCGGTAATGGGGTCGCGGGGGGGGGGGAGGACCCAGAGACCCCCGCCAGCTCCCCAAAGCGCTATTCGTGGGTCGCGTCTGCATGGCCTAGATCCCTGCACGCCTGCTGCGCCTTGGCAGCGGCGGACATGGGGCGCCAACGGAGGGAGTCCCCACGAGGGCCCCTTTGCCCCGTTTTCCCCACGCAGGGATCCCTGGAGAAAGGCGGGTCATGGATGGGTTAACGGGCGCGAGGGACGCCTGGATAGAGACCCCCGTGTGGCTCGTGTTGGGGTGGGGTCTCCTCTGGATGGAGAGATGGGCACGCAGGGCGAGGGGTGAGCCCCGCCAAGGCGGCCTCTGGGTGCAGGGAGACTCCGGGAAAGAGGGAGGGGGTCGAGGAAGTCGGGGGGGGGAGCATCCCTGGGGCAGGGAAGGGCAGCAATGAGAGAGAGTGAGAGAGAGATACAGAGATACTGGAAGACCAGTCCTTGGGGAGATGTCTCCATCGTGGCACCCGCCGGGAATCTCCAGAGGGGCCTCCTTGGCTTCTCCCTCCCACCCAATAATTGGCCACCCCTTCAAAGCTACCAGAGAGGGATCCCTGGAAAGTGGGGGAGGGGTCCAGTCCACCTACCCCTTCCTTCCTGCAAGCTCCATCCTCTTCACGCCCACATAAGCCCCTCCCCCGCCCAGACACAGTGGTTCAAATCCTGAGGAGAAGAGAGGAGGGGAAAGGCCTTCTGAGAAGCGGCGCTTTGTTTCCGCAATCCCACCCAGGAAGCAGCTAGAAACCTCTTCCTCTCTCTCAGCCTGCCATCTTTGTCTTTTCCACTGCCTGGTTCATTGAGGGTGAGGATAATGTACACCTGTCACCAGAAACAGGTGCAGAGTCCATGGAATGGCTCTCAGGATTGATACAGAAGTTGCACCTCAAAAGCATTTCTGTTCCTCTTATTTTTGGTAGGCAGTTCCAGAGTGACTGACAAGCTGCATGAATCTTCCCAGTCAAAGGACCCGTTTTCATGCTATACAGTGCCTGTGGCTGGAGGCTCTACATGCAAGGTGTGCCTATACCTGCCAGTATTAGCACAGGTGAGGTGTGTGACCTTTTCAAATTCATAGACTGTATGTGAATGAGAAGTTGTGGGTGGGATTACAGTTTATAGCATCCCTGTGATTTTCTCCCCTCATAACATTTCGTGAGCTGATATTGCAGAACAAATTCCAAAATAACTACAAAAATAACTACAAAAGAATCACAATATAATAAGAATGATTGTAGTATTTCCACGCTGCCTATCTGGCTGGGTTTCCCCAGCCACTCTGGGCAAATTACAGTACATATAAAAGACAGTAAAACATCAGACATTCAAAACCTCCCAATACAGGGCTGCCTTCAGCTGTCTTCTAAATGTCAGATAGTTGCCCATTTCCTTGCCCTCTGCCTGCTTCCCTGTAACTTTGCTTCTCACGGGGGGGGGGGGGGGGGAACGGGACCAGCAGAATACCCTCGAAGGAAGACCTCAGTGTACAGACTGAGCGATGGGGGTGGAGATGTTCCTTCAGGTCTACATACCCGGGGCTGTTTAGGGCTTTAGGTTGCAGATCTTGCTCCTCCACAATGATCTCCAGAGCAAGTCTGACAAACAATTAGCAGAGTAGGAAAAAACGCTCAGAGACAGCAAAAAATTCCTTCAGCAAATAAATTTGTGTCTGAAGGCATAACAGGATTCTGTGCCTGAAAAATGCATCCACGGCAATTTAAAGGTCATCACCAACAATGTGAATTGTGCTCAGAAATGTACTGGGAGTCAGTGAAGATCCTTTCAGACTGGTGTTATGCTGTCTCAGCTGCTGCTCCCATTCTGTTGTCTAGCTAACGCATTCTGGATTAGTTGCAGTTTACGAGTCACCTCCAAAGGTAGCCTCATGTATCACATGGCAATAATCCAAGTGGGAGATCACCAGAGCATGCACCACTCTGGTGAAATAGTCGGCAGGCTGGTAGGGTCTCATCCTGCGTAGCAGATGGAGCTAGCTGACAGCTGCCCTGGACACAGAACTGACCTGTACCTCCATGGACAGCTGTGAGTCCAAAATGACACCCAGGCTGTGCACCTGGTCCTTCAGGGCCACAGTTACCCCATTCAGGACCAGGGAGTCCCCCACACCTGCCTGCCCCCTGTCCCCCTGGAACAGTATTTCTGTCTTGTCAAAATTCAACCTCAGTCTGTTAGCCGCCATCCACCCTCCAACTGCCTCCAGAAACTCACACAGGACCTTCACTGGTTCCAATTTAAAAGAGAGGAAGAGCTGGGTATCATCCACATACTGGGGAACACCCAGCGCAAACCCCCTGATGATCTCTCCCAGCGACTTCATATAGCCATTAAAAAGCATGGGGGAGAGGACGGAGCCCTGAGGCACCCCACAAGTGAGCACCCAGGGGTCAGAACACTCATCCCCCAACACCACTTTTTGGACATGGCCCAGGAGGAAGGAGGGGAACCACTGCATAGCAGGGCCCCTAGCTCCCCTAGAGGGTCCAGAAGGATACCATGGTCAAAGGTCTCCAAAGCCGCTGAGAGATCCAGCAGAACCAGGAAACAGCGCAACCAGGGCAATTTCAGTCCCATGATGAGGCAAGAATCCCAATTGGAAGGATAATGGTGGCAGAAGCTGGTCCTGCAGCCCACAAAAGCTCCAGGCACCAGATGTTCATTATCTTTGAAGGGGCCATTGGATAATTGGTGGTCTTTTCTTCAAAATACAAATATTTTGAATACCTTTACAGTGACATATGATGTAAATAGCGCTTCTGTTTTCCTTGTTTCACATTGGAGAGACTTTGATACATAGGTCTGAGCTCATCTCTCTGCCTGAAACTGCTGTGTTAGCAGCACTGTGAGCCTGGACAGTGTGTTTGGGGGTTCAGGGCTGCCTAGACAACAAGACCCCCTTCTCAGCCTGGCTTATATGGTCCCAAGGAAAGCAGAGCAGTACTTTTGGCACCAGCCTGGCTGCAGGAGTTGCTGGAAGGAGGTGTGCAGGACACCATCCAACCATCTTAGAGAGTCCACTCTGGATTTGTGTAGGTTTCCCCCCCATAGCCTTCTCTTCTCCTGAAGATAACTCACAAGGCAGTGAAGGTTTATTTTTTTTAAAAAAAAGATATTTATTGAAATTTTAAACAGTAAAACAAACCTTCCAATCAAACCTAAAAAGAAACATCATCATCACACTCAAACAAAACAAAAAAATACAGTAAAAAACATAAAAAGATAGGAAATAAAGAAAAAGAAAAGAAACATAAAAAAGACATAAAAATCCAATTTTTTACTTGTTGTTTTCATAACCCTTCTTCCTGACTTCCTCACATCTCCCTTTTTTGTGTTCCTTTTTACACAACCATGTTCAGCAAATATCTTACCCTCTTTCAAATCTTGATCTATATTATAGATTTTAACCCATTGTGTCGCCAATTCTTCCCTTTATATCCTTTTGTTTACATTTGACACAATGTAATCTAGTTTTTTCACCCTTGTCTTTTGAAACATTTGTTACATACTCCTTTTACCTATGTCACTGATGCCACATTGTCTTTATATCTTGCATCATTTTAACATTCCAACATTTTAACATTCTAACATTTTACAGTGTTTTTGCAAGTAGTCTTTAAACTTCTTCCAGTCCTCTTCCACTGTCTCTTCTCCCAGGTCTCGGATTCTGCCAGTCATTTCTGCCAATTCCATGTAGTCTATCACCTGCATCTGCCATTCTTCCAGAGTGGGTAAATCTTGTGTCTTCCAGTACTTTGTGATGCGTATTCTTGCTGCTATTGTCGCATACATAAAGAAAGTTCTGTCCTTCTTTGGCACCATTTGGCCGACAATGCCCAAAAGGAAGGCCTCTGGTTTCATATTTATCCCTAGGTATTTCACTTTCTTCACCACATTTAAATCTGTCTCCTTCTGAAACCTTTCTTTTTCCATTGTTGTCAAATTTTTCTCCAAAACCTTAGTTTTCTGCTTATTTAATTTAAATCCTGCCACCTGACCAAATTCTTGAATCAGTTCTAAAACTCTTTTCGTACTAGATTCCGGCTCCTGTAATGTCAAAACCAAGTCATCTGCGAAAGCCTTTAGTTTATATTGTTTAGATCCGACCTGAATTCCTTTAATCAACCGGTCATCTGCGAAAGCCTTTAGTTTATATTGTTTAGATCCGACCTGAATTCCTTTAATCAACCGGTCCCTCCAGGACCGAAATGAATAGCAATGGAGAGATAGGGCAACCCTGTCATGTACCTTTTTCAATTGTAAACTCTTCTGACACCACATTATTAACTATCAATTTTGCCTTTTGTTCTGAATAGATTGCATCTATACCATTTTCAAACCCCCGTCCCACTCCCATTCCCTTAAGATTTTTCTTCATAAAATTCCAAGAGATGTTGTCAAAGGCCTTCTCCGCATCAATAAAAATCAAAACTGCTCTTGTATTGATGTTCGTTTGTAATAGCTCCAGAATATCAATAATGTTCCTTGTATTATCAGACAGATGTCTGCCTGGGAGAAAGCCTGCCTGATCTTTGTGTATCACTTCATTTAACACTCTTTTTAATCTGCTAGCTAAAATATCTGCAAAAATTTTGTAATCCACATTTAAAAGGGAAATGGGATGGTAGTTCTTAAGTTGTGTCTTTTCAGCTTCTGATTTTGGTATACGGGTGATGAAAGCTTCTTTCCACGACTCCGGTGCCTTCTTCCCATCCATAATCTCGTTACACACCTCCTTTAATGGTTGAATTAGATAGTCTTTCAAAGTTTTGTAATATTTGGAGGTTAACCCGTCCGGCCCTGGAGATTTGCCCAATTGCATGTTCTGAATGGCACCTTCAATCTCCTGTTCCGTTATCTTAAGATTCAATATTGTCTTATTTTCTTTAGATAGTTCTTGTAATCCATTTGTTCTTAAAAATTGGTCTATATCAGTCTCCTTCTGCGGCCCCTGAGTATAAAGTTGTTTAAAATATCTCTGGAAGCATTTGCTAATCTCCACAGGATTCTGAATGTTTCTCCCTTCAACCTCAAGATTAGTAACCCTATTCAGCTTCTGTCTTTTTTTCAACTGCCATGCCAGCAGTTTCCCACACTTATTAGCCGATTCAAAAGTCTTTTGTCTCTTTTGTTTAATTTTCCATTCGACTTCCTGATTTATCAATTTCATATATTGTGCTTGATATAATTTAATTTCTCTCAAAATCTCCTGTGACTTTGGTTTCGATCTTAATTTTTTCTCTCCTTCTTTTATTTTTTCCAAAATTCTTTCTTTTTTTCTCATTTTGGGTTCTCTTTTTTATTGCATTCTGCTGTATCAGAAACCCCCTCATGACCGCTTTGCTTGCATCCCAGATTATTCTTTTTTCCACTGTAGTTTTCAAATTTAGTTCGAAATAGTCCCGTAAGTTTTTTTGGGCCTTCTTAACAATCTCTTGGTCTCTTAATAAGGTATCATCCATCTTCCATCTGAAGGAACCAGTTGAGGTTAATCTCATTTCCATCTTTACTGCATTATGGTCGGAGCAGGTTTTTGGGCAGATTTTCACCTTTCTAGTCTTAGGTGCCAGTCCTCTAGTTCAGTGTTTCCCAACCTTTTTTGGGCAAAGGCACACTTGTTTCATGAAAAAAATCTCGAGGCACTCCACCATTACAGCCCCGTGACGTCAGCGCGCAGCGTCACGCCGGGAGGGACGCACGAAAGTGTAAGTTTCAATTTTTTCCCCTCCCCCTTGCCTTCCTTCTGTGCCAACCGCCAAAAAAGCCAAGAATCGCGGGACCGCCGGCGGAGGGGGGGAGGGCGAGCGGAGGCAGCGGCGAGCCCCGTTCCTCCCCATCCGCCCCATTCCGTGCAAGGAGCGCGAACAGGTGTGAGAAGGGGGTCAAACCTGCGGGTCGGTGCCGGGGAACCTGCAAGCTTTGGGGGGGGAGGAGGCAGCAAAGCGAGGCAGGAAGGAGAGCGCGGCTTGGCTGGGTGAGCTTTGGCAGGGGCAGGGAATGAGATCCGCGAGGCGGGCGCTGCGGACGGAGGCGCTGCCCGCCGAGCTCGCAGGCAGCCAGGCAGGCAGACGGCGAGAGCCCCGCGCTGGGCGGCCTCTCCTCGCCGCCGCCGCCCCGCCTCTCGCCGCCCGACTCGCCCGCCTCCCTCCAGGCAACATCTCGCGGCACACCAGGCAACGTCTCGCGGCACACTAGTGTGCCGCGGAACACCGGTTGGGAAACACTGCTCTAGTTATCCATATTTGGTCGATTCTTGTCCATGTCATTTTGGCTTCAGAGAAGAATGTCCCTTCTCTTCCTAGGGGGTTCTTTATTCTCCAGATGTCAATCAAGTCCATATTGTCAGTTAGTTCAAAAAAGGTTTTTGGTAGCCTGCCCTCTTTTGTTATGCTTTGACTTTGCGCTTTATCCATATTTGTGGATACCACCCCATTCATGTCACCCATCATAATGATGTTGTTGTAGTCCATATAGTCCAGCAATGTCTCATGCAACTTCTTGTAAAATTCCGACTTCCCCTCATTTGGTACATAAATTCCCAAAATCAAAAATGTTTCTCCTTGTATTTGAATTTCAATTGCCAGGATTCTTCCTTGTTCATCTTTGAAGAGAAATTTTGGTGATAGGCTTTCTTTTGCATAAATAACAACTCCTCTCTTCTTGACTCTATCTGATGAAATAAATTCTTGACCCAGTCTCTTATTAATTAAAACTTTCCTATGAAGCCTAATCACGTGCGTTTCTTGTAGACAAATTAAGTCTAATTGCTCCTTTTTTAATAAGTGAAATATTTTCTTCCTTTTCTCCGGGGAGTTAAAGCCATGAATATTCCAGCTTAATAGTTGCAGAGACATGTTGGAGTAGTTCTATTCTCCCTTTGGCGGTGGTATCACTTTCTCAGGCTCAACAGAACCCAAAGGTGTAGGTACAGAACCTAATGGTCCAAGTTCTAAGGCAGTGTTTCCCAAATGTTTTTGGGCAACGGCACACCTGTTTACTGAAAAAAAATCTCGCGGCACACCACCATTAAAGCCCCGCCCCGTGACGTCAGCGCGCAGCGTCACGCCGGGAGGGACGCACAAAAGTGAAAGTTTTTTCCCTCCCCCTTGCTGGGGAACCTCCAAGCTTTGGGGGTGGGAGGAGGCAGCAGAGCGAGGGACTGAGGGACCGCGGCAACTGAGGCGGCGGCGGCTGAGGCAGAGCTGGGAAGGGGGTTTCCAGGGGACACGGCAGCTCCTCGAAAGGCTTCTCTCAGCTGCGCTCAATCCGCCTCGGAGAGGATTTCCCCTCCGGTCCCATGCGTTCGTTTGGGGCATCGCTCCGGCTGCTCCCTCTCCCGCCGCGCAGGAGCGATGCCTCTCTCTGGCTTTCCCTCCGCGCAGGCTGAGGGAGGGAGGGAGGGGCGCGTGTGACCCGTCTCTGCTGGGAGACCAAACCCAGCGAGGCAGAGTCGCGCGGAGGCGCCCAGGCAGCGCTTCCGGCTGCGAGGAGGAGCGCCAGGCAACAGCAGGAGGCGCGGCCTCTCCTCGCCGCTGCCGCCCCGCCTCTCACCGCCCGACTCGCCCGCCTCCCTCCAGGCATCTCACGGCACACGAGGCAACGTCTCACGGCACACTCGTGTGCCGCGGAACACCGGTTGGGAAACACTGTTCTAAGGCTCTTGCTTCACCTTCAATCCCTTTCTGAAGGTCTTCTCCGTAGTTACTCAAAAAATTTTCCTTGTCTTCAGCTGTTTTGATTTTAACTTTCTTCCCCCTAAACGTAAAGGATAGTCCCTGGGGGAACTCCCATCTAAAAATGATTCCGTTACTTCTCAGTAGTTTCACCAAGTCTCCGTAGTTAGATCTAAGTTCCAATAAGTATTTCCGGATGTCCTTGTAGATTTCCACTTTAAGATCCTGAATTTCAAGGGTCTTTTGAAAATGTGCACTCAATATCTTATCTCTTTCTGCCTTATTCCTGAGGGAGATCAGGCAGTCTCTGGACTTAGCCTTCGTCCCTCCCTTTCCAAGTCTGAATGCACTTACAATTTTAAAATCTTTATCTTCTTCCAAAGGCCAAAATTTTGCAAATTCTTTTGTCAAAAATTCGATTAAATCTCCCTTTTCAAGTTCTGGAACTGACCTCAATCTCAAGTTATTTTCCTTACTTTTTAGCTCTACCATAGACAGATATTCCTGGTGTTCACCAATCTGTTTACGCATGGGTTTTATTTCCTCTTGCACGGCCTCTGCTTTCTGTTTAGCCTCCTCAGCTATTTTACGATTCTCTGTGGTAGATTCCAGGAGTTTCCCGATAGCTTGAGCATTTAAACTCACTTGTTGAGTCAGGTTGTTAACACTAGCCGTGTTTTGATCAATCTTAGATGATTGTTCAGTCACTTGCTTACTCAGGCCATCCAATTTTGCAAAGATTTTATCTAACACTGAAGTAAAGTCCCCTCCTGTGGCCATTCCTTCCAGCCTGGCTTGCTCTGGCTCTTCCTCTTGTGCCACAGAGACAATAGGAACAGATGATCTTCACAGCTGTGAAGTTATAGTAGTTTGTTGTGTTTTGGCTTTGCCTGATCTTGTTTTCCCACTCATCCCACTTCTGTCTATGCGTCAAGGTCAGTCTCGCGGTTTGTAATTCCCATGGGAATCCACAAGTCCAAAGATGGAAAAAAACCCCAGTGATTGCAGATTTTCAATAGTCCTCTAGAGGGAGATTAAGTATATCTTAGAGGAGAAAAGTTGCAATCTTTCCAAAAATCCCTTAAACATTAATAACAATATCAAACAGCATCAAAGTCCCGAAGATCTTCCAAATGTTTTCACCTTTGCAGAGTTAATCCTAAAGTACTTACAGTGTCTCTAAAAAGTGCAAGTTCAATGTAGCAATTCAATGTAACCGTCCAGTGTAGCAGCTCAATGCAACAATTCCCACAGCCTAGCAGTTCCAATAGTCTGGCAGCCCGATTGCCGGGATTTCTCAGTGCTTTTTGTAAATCCACAAAAGAAGAGGTAAAAAGGAAATATCCACCAATAAAAAAGTAAAATTCACAAGTAACAAGGTGCAATTCAAATTTTCTTCCACACCTCAATTTAGTTGATGCTCGGATTAGTTCCTTCTAAAGTCGCGATTTCAAAGGCATTAGAGTGTTTAACATCCTTGCTTTAAATCTTTAAACAGAGCCGGGAGACGGACTTCCTGGTTGCGTCTCCCGCTTCAGTGCCAAATTTTCAGTCAATTTAGTCCCAAATTCAGTAAACTTCACCTACTCATGGGAAGTTGTTTTTAAGCCGAATAGTCCCAGGAAAAGAGGTCAGCGCTCACCGACAGCAGCTTTGCGGCTTCACTCCACAGAAAGAGCGATCGACTCACAGCACCGCACCAGCCCTTTCACGTTCTGGAGCCCCTTACGAGGTCCCTTCAACATTTCAAGGGGCGCTGATGGTGCCCGCCGAGTCCCACGGCCACAGGCTATCGCTGCCTGTGGGTTTCCAACCTGGGTCTCCGCTTCGCCGTAGCGGACGACCCTTTTCTGCAGAGCTTCCCCTTCACAGATGGAAGGAGACCACCATTGCCGTTCGCACTGCCCCTGGAAGTCATCGAGGCAGTGAAGGTTTAGGACCAAAGTTTTCCTTCTCAATGGGCTCACTTCCCCGGTTGACGATCCCATCTGCCCTTCACTTTCCTCTACAGCATGGGCAGAATCTGCCTTTTTGACTGTGGGATTCACTGTTTTTCTCCTCCTCTCCATCCACCAGGGTCTGCCTTCACCTGCAGCAGAATTCCCGAACCCACCAAGGATTTGAGACCCATCAGGTATCCTCACCTGGTCTAGCCGGCCGGTTGAAGTTGTTCCTGAGATTGCGGCCCATTTTGCATGCTGACAGCTTCTGGAAGCCACAGGTGAGAGCTGAGTGCAGGGTGGGGACCAATGGTGGAAAAATTACCCCTACCAAAGGTACTACCGCTCCCCTAACACCCCAAGCCGTCCTATAATTATGATATTTAAGACAGATCAGGAATAAATTCATATATCAAGAAATAACACAACTTCAGGTTGTTAATGAATCAATACCACATATTCAAGGATGAAGTTCCCGCTAAGTACAGTTGTCCATTTGCCTTTAATATCCAGCTTTTTCAGTGTCAGATTAGGATAGTCTTGTGTCAGGAGACAGGCACAAGATGAGGCAGCACATCATTATAATAAGGAGCAATGGGGGTGGGTGTTTCCATTTGGGATTCCCATGTGCCACCAGCTTTCCTTCTGCTTCTCCTGCTCTCTCCATGCAATGTGAGGCATGTAGACTGAGGTCCATTTCCAAGAACAGGAGCTTCCCTGAGCACCCATTCAGCTGACGCCAAGCACCAAGCCTTGTCACTAGTTCTCTGACTGACCCAGACCACAGTCCCTGGAAAAGATGAAGACCTGAGTCTCACAAAATGGTTTATATGGACCTCCTGAGGCCAATGGGATTGTGCAGGTGATTCATAAAGATCTAGAGGTGGAAACTGGGGTGGATGGAGGATTATGATGCAGAGAATGGGAAATTTCCAAAGGAACGATGAACCAGAGAAAGAGACAGTCTTATCATATACAAAGAGCAGCTGCCTTTCCTTTGAGGAAACAATTGATTTGAAAAGGCTGTATTCCAAGTTCATGCTGCTATATTAACGATCACTAAGGATTATGAAAGGTTGCTTATGCATTACTATCATTTGGTGACATTGCATCTTCGTTTCCTCAAAACTGGGAACATGGGTAGGAGGCAGGGGAATGTAGGAGATGTTGAAATAGGAGAAGGTGCTAATGGCGCTTGCTGTGTTCTCTTCCCCTTTCTTCTCTTCCTTGAAACCCAAACAGGATTTCCTTTCCTCCTACTTTGAAGAAGGTGATGGAGAAGACATTCAGAATTCTGAGGGATGGTACACTTTATTTCATTAGGTATAGACATTAAAATGTGTGAAATGTGGAATATGCTTCACTGAATGAGCACACATAGCTCACATCAGCGATATCAAGAAGGGGAGAAACCATTTAAAGGTATGGAGAGTGAGAAAAGTTTCACCGATAGTGAAAAACTTAGAACACATCAGCGGACTCACATGGGCAAGAAAGGATTCAAATGCATGGATTGTGGAAAGAGCTTCAGTCAGAATGGACACTTAAGTTTACATCAGTGGACTCACACAGGGGAGAAACCATTTAAATGTATGGAATATGGAAAAAGCTTCAGTCAGAGAGGACAACTCAATATACATCAACAGACTCACACAGGGGAAAAACCATATAAATGTATGGAGTGTGGAAAGAGCTTCAGTTTCAATGCAAACCTTAGAAAACATCAACGGACTCACACAGGGGAGAAGCCATATAAATGTATGGAGTGTGGAAAGAGCTTCAGTACCAGTGGAAACCTTAGAACACATCAGCGGACTCACACAGGAGAGAAACCATTTAAATGCATGGAGTGTGGAAAGAGCTTCAGTCAGAGTGGACACCTCAATATACATCAACGGACTCACACAGGGGAGAAACCATTTGAATGCATGGAATGCGGAAAGAGCTTCAGTCAGAATGGAGACCTTAAATTACACCAGCGGATTCACACAGGGGAGAAACCCTTTAAATGCATGGAGTGTGGAAAGAGCTTCAGTACGAGTTGCCAACTCAACAGGCATCAACAGACTCACACAGGAGGAAAACCACTTAAATGTATGGAGTGTGGAAAGAGCTTTAGTGATAATGGAACCCTTAGAACACATCAGCGGACTCACACAGGAGAGAAACCCTTTAAATGCATGGAGTGTGGAAAGAGCTTCAGTCAGAGTGGACACCTCAATATACATCAACGGACTCACACAGGGGAGAAACCATTTGAATGCATGGAATGCGGAAAGAGCTTCAGTCAGAATAGATACCTTAGAACACATCAACGGACTCATACAGGGGAGAAACCATATAAATGTATGGAGTGTGGAAAGAGCTTCAGTTTAAATGGAAACCTTAGACTACATCAACGGACTCATATAGGGGAGAAACCATATAAATGTATGGAGTGTGGAAACAGCTTTAGTGATAATGGAAGCCTTAGAACACATCAGCGGACTCACACAGGAGAGAAACCATTTAAATGCATGGAGTGTGGAAAGAGCTTCAGTCAGAGTGGACACCTCAATATACATCAACGGACTCACACAGGGGAGAAACCATATAAATGTATGGAGTGTGGAAACAGCTTTAGTGATAATGGAAACCTTAGAACACATCAGCGGACTCACACAGGAGAGAAACCATTTAAATGCATGGAGTGTGGAAAGAGCTTCAGTCAGAGTGGAAACCTCAATATACATCAACGGACTCACACAGGGGAGAAACCATATAAATGTATGGAGTGTGGAAGGAGCTTTAGTGATAATGGATGCCTTAGAACACATCAACGGACTCATACAGGGGAGAAACCATATAAATGTATGGAGTGTGGAAAGAGCTTCAGTCATAGTGGACACCTCAATATACATCAACGGACTCACACTGGGGATAAACCATTTAAATGCATGGAGTGCGGAAAGAGCTTCAGTCATAGTGGACACCTCAATATACATCAACGGACTCACACTGGGGATAAACCATTTAAATGCATGGAGTGCGGAAAGAGCTTCAGTCGGAATGGAAACCTCAATATACATCAACGGACTCACACAGGGGAAAAGCCATTTGAATGCCTGGAGTGCGGAAAGTGCTTCAGTCAGAATGGAGACCTTAAATTACACAAGCGGATTCACACAGGGGAGAAACCATATAAATGTATGGAGTGTGGAAAGAGCTTCAGTAAGAGTGGACACCTCAATATGCATCAACGGACTCACACAGGGGAGAAACCATTTGAAACCATTAGAAAACATCAGCAGACACACGGGAGAAACTGTTTAAATGTATGGACTGTGGAAGGAGCTGCACTCAGAGCGGAACCCTTGATTTCTGTCAACGAACTCACACAAAAGAAAAACCTTATAAATATCAGGAAAGTAGATACAGGTTCAGTCCTAGTGGAAGTTCTAAATCAACATACTCATGCACAGGAAGAACCTTAGGAGTTGAAACCCTACAAACCATCAACAAACTCTAAGAGGAGAAGCAGTGTAAATGAAAAGATTGCAAAAAGTGCTTTATTTACAATGGAGTGTTTAAGGAACATCCAGGGACTTTCACATGGGAGAACCCATTTAGAAGTATGGAGAACGGGACATTTTCCTTTCAGTGTCCACTCTTTCTTCACAGCAATGAAATTTTGAAGGCAATGTCAAACAATGTAAGTATAATCTAACAGGTAAAGTACCTTTTGAGAGATAGGATGAATCTGGTTTGCTGGTGGTGAGTGAGGATTAGGGCTGGGCTATATATTTATATCTTGTCCAATACCGGTTTCTAGACCACATCGTGATAACATTTGAAGAACTACTGATATGGCAATACACCGTGAATCACTGTGTGTATTTCTGGGATGTGCCTGCAAGCAGCGGCAGAAAGCTTTTCTTCATGACGTCCCTGCAGATGCTGAGTTGCTGACTTTCCTCCCAGGCAACAGGAAGCGAAACACACACATCCATTGCCCTGTGTCCTTCCAGCCTCTTTCCTCCCTTGCTCCCTTCTGCTGGTGTGTGTGCCTGACTTAGACATCCTGTGTGCTGTATGATTTTACTGCTGGAACTGGATTTGCTCTCAGGAGCTAAGTTTTGTGCCTCACTGGGGACCCAGTGAGAACTGTATGCTTTGAAAGCTCAGTAAACTATTACTGAAGAAGTCCTGCTGCCTCTGTGTGTGTTTTTGACCTCAGTGTGGGACTTGCTCTACACGTGGCCCCTACCCTGCTGCTATGTGCCTCATGCCCTGGAGTTGGTCTACTCATGCATGCAAGATGGCATGTACCAAACTCTGTCACACCACCACTGCATGATTTCAAAACACTACTTATTCAACAGAACTTCATCCCTGCTCCCTGCACATTCTGAAAAAAACTTGAAATCCTGAAATTGAATGGGAGATTTTCCCCCAAGCCTATTTGTAGGATGGGGAAGGTGGGGCTGCAGGTGCCAGGGAAGTCTCCTGGGGGGCCCATCTTCAATCATGAACCATATAGGGGAACCCCAGAGCTCCTGCTTATTATGGGGTTTGGTGAAGATAGTACTTTTCCATATTCCCAGAAGTTAGAATCATAGAATCATAGAGTTGGAAGAGACCACAAGGGCCATCGAGTCCAACCCCCTGCCAAGCAGGAAACACCATCACAGCACTCCTGACATATGGTTGTCAAGCCTCTGCTTAAAGACCTCCAAAGAAGGAGACTCCACCACACTCCTTGGCAGCAAATTCCACTGTCGAACAGCTCTTACTGTCAGGAAGTTCTTCCTAATGTTTAGGTGGAATCTTCTTTCTTGTAGTTTGGATCCATTGCTCCGTGTACGCTTGTCTGGAGCAGCAGAAAACAACCTTTCTCCCTCCTCTATGTGACATCCTTTTATATATTTGAACATGGCTATCATATCACCCCTTAACCTCCTCTTCTCCAGGCTAAACATGCCCAGCTCCCTCAGCCGTTCCTCATAAGGCATCGTTTCCAGGCCTTTGACCATTTTGGTTGCCCTCCTCTGGACACGTTCCAGTTTGTCAGTGTCCTTCTTGAATTGTGGTGCCCAGAACTGGACACAGTACTCCAGGTGAGGTCTGACCAGAGCAGAATACAGTGGCACTATTACTTCCCTTGATCTAGATGCTATGCTCCTATTGATGCAGCCCAGAATTGCATTGGCTTTTTTAGCTGCCGCGTCACACTGTTGGCTCATGTCAAGTTTGTGGTCAACCAAAACTCCTAGATCCTTTTCACATGTACTGCTCTCAAGCCTGGTGTCACCCATCTTGTATTTGTGCCTCTCATTTTTTTTGCCCAAGTGCAATACTTTACATTTCTCCCTGTTAAAATTCATCTTGTTTGCTTTTGCCCAGTTCTCTAAACTGTCAAGGTCGTTTTGAAGTGTGATCCTGAATAATAAGTTATTATTCAATCCTGCTGCTGGGGAGTATTCCTACCAGAGTGCATATTACTATCATACTGATTTTACTGCTATGGTCGCTTTTGCTGTCATGGACCGGCTGGGTGTGGGGAGGGGGAGGCACCAGCTGGGGAACCCCCAAGGGAAGAAGGCTCAGAGCCTGGGGACTGGTGGTGGGATGGCATTGAGCAAAAAGAGGGAGAAAATGGAGCAGAGCGGGAGGGAAGATGTTGCAAGCTGGAGGAAACAGGGTTTGGTGAGCAGGAAGAGGCTGGGGCAGAGAGCAGTTCAGGAGAGGAGGGAGGAGAAGACGGGGCCAGAAGACCCAGAGGATGCCGGCTGCTGAAGCATCCAGGGAGTCCCCCCCCTCCCGCTGCGACCAGCTCCCCTCTCCCCTGGTCTCCTAGAGCACACAGAGAAACCCAGTTCAGACCCCATGATCCTGCACATGATATTAAGAGGGTGTTTCCCTGCCCCCCAAAATGCATTGCTTTAATCTCCTTGACAATGAACTGTATTTTCAGCCCAATCACCCCGTTTGGAGAGCTCTTTTAGGTGCCCCTTGCAATCTCTCTTTGTTTGAACACTCCTGGACAATTTACTGCCACCAGCAAACTTTGCCCCCTCCTTGCTCACTCCTAACTCTAGGTCATTTATGAACAGGTTGAAAAGCCACAGGTCCCAATACTGATCTATAGGGGACTCCACTTTATGCTTCTCTCCATTCACAGGAGTGTTCGTTTATTAGTACGTGTTCCTCCCTCCCCCCATCCTTCTGTGCTGCGGAGGGAACCCTGCAGAAAAGTTATGGAGTGAATTTCACTTCCCTACACATCCAACACTGCTCAGCATTCAGGAAAATGGAAGAGGAAAGCTGGCCACAATCCAAGAGACGGAGGTCAGCAGAAAGGGAAACAAAGCCTACTCCAAGGGAAGCCGCTTCAGCTTCCAGCCCATCTGCTCCCACAATGGCTGAAGAAGAATTGCCCTATGGGAATGGGGGAGCTGAATGGAAGCGGGCGAGGAAGCCCCACAATCGCTCCTGCTGGAGGAATAGGGCCACTGACCCCAATACTCAAAGGTGATGACCTGGTCCTTTAGGGGCACTGTTACGCCATCAGGAACCGGGAGTCCCCCACACCTGCCTCCTTTGTCTGGATTCAGCCTCAATCTCTTAGCTGCCATCCATCCTCCAACCACCTCCAGAAAGGCACACAGGGAACTCACTGCCTTCACTGGTTCCAGTTTAGAAGAGAGGCAGAGATGGGAGGAGCCTCCCCATTGTCTTTTCCTTCACAAATCCTGTCTTAAGGGCACATTTAAGATATGAATCTGGTGTGAGGCTGTGACCTGGCACAGGAACTAAGTATTTATCATTGCAAAAGCCTGGCCAGGCTCCCCTGGGAATCCAATCAAGTGACCATTAAACAGGTAACCTGGCAGACAGGAGGTAAACAAACCACTCAGGTTTCTGCTGTAAACCGCCCTTTCTGAAATGTAGGTATGATGTATCTGGGGATGGTGGTCTGGAGTTACACCCCTTCTGTCATGTATGTATGATGTATGGAGGGATAGTCTTGAGCTCCAGGGCAGGGCATTTAAAATGTCTATATAAGGCCTTGTGTGCCATTGTTCTGGGTTCCTCCTCCCTCCTGCGTGTGGTGAGTGAGGACCCTGTTGCAACAGATCAATAAAGACCGGGCTTACTAGCTGCTTTGCTTTAAACGCTTTAAACGCATCAGGATTCAATCCACCATCCCGATGGATTTCTGTCCGGGGCATGTGCTGCCCTTGATCGCCTCCTGCCTCCAAAGGGATTATGGATTATGAATTGGATTCCCCAATTCCAGAGGAGTCATTAGGCGTTGGAACCCAGGAAATCCGTCAAACTGTTGACTTGGCGATATTTGACGTTTCTACAGTTTTCTATACAGTATTGGAGAGTCGGAGGAAACAGTCCGATTCATGGTATCCACTTCTTGCTACAATTGTATAGGCTGCTTTCCTGAGCCTCTTTGCTGTTGTGCATGGAAGGTGCCTGTGTCAACGGTCATTGTCCTGGCCTTAGTCCGAGGCTCTGGTGGGGTTTTGGGGAGTCGTATAACTGTCCCCCCTCCTGGTTTGAAGAGCACCAATACCTAAAACACGGACGCACGGGAAGGATTTTACAATGTTAACATTGGGGGCGGGGACCCACTTTGTAATTGGATTGCGGGATCAGCCCCTCCCCGCTCTCCTGATCCACAGATGGAAGAGGGGAGGAGGGAAACTTTCCTCTCCCTCCCCCCTGTTCCTCCCCTCCCCTCCCGGCACATCCTTCCCTCACCCCGCCCCCACAACCCGGAATACCCTCCCCAATATGTTGCTCCTCCTCCTCGCCATCCGACCTCTGTTCCGGGAAGGGGGGGGGAGAGCCCCCCTCCCAACCTGCCTGCTTCTCCCGGAAGTGGAGCTTCCACTCCGGATTGCTGCTCTGCGCCGTAGTTCTAGGGGCGCGCGCTTTCGGAAAGGGGAGGAGGGGCAGCAGGCGACACCGCCCCCCCGGTGGATGTTGCAGGAAAGGAAAGGAGAATCTGGAGCGAGGAGAAAGAGGTAAAGGGGTCGCGGGGGGGGGCGGGACAGAAAAGGACCCAGGGAGGGACGCCGCGCCAGCTCCCCAAAGCGCCTTTCATGCGTCCCGTCGGCGTGGCCTAGATCCCTGCATCCATGCTGTAAACATTGTGGGGTGGGGGACCCCAATTTGTATTTGGATTGCCAGGATCAGCCCCTCACCCGCTCTCCTGATCTACAGGAGGAAAACGGGAGGGGAATAACCTTCCTCCCCGTCCCGTCTCAATTCTTTCCCTCCCCTCCCGGCACATCCTCCTCTCACCCCGCTCCCACAACCCCAAATCCCCTCCCCAATATGTTGCTCCTCCTCCTCGCCACCCGACCTCTGTTCCCGGAATAGGGGGGGGGATGAACCCTCCTCCCAAACTGCCTGCTTCTCCCGTAAGTGGCTCTTCAGCGCCAGATTGCTGATTTGCGCCGTAGCTCTAGGGACGCGCGCTTTCGGAAAGGAGAGGAGGGGCGGCAGGGACCCCCCCCCCCGTGGATGTTGCAGGAAAGGAAAGGAGAATCGGGAGCGAGGACAAAGAGGTAAAGGGGGTGCGGGGGGCGAGAGAAGGATCCAGAGACCCCGCCAGCTCCCCAAAGCGCCTTTCGCGGGCCCCATAGGCATGGGCTGGATCCCTGCACGCGTGCTGCGAAGGGGGCTTTCCTTGGCTCCTTAGGCGCCTTGGCAGCGGCGGACATGGGGCCCCCACCCAAGGGGTCCCCACGAAGGCCTCCTTGCCCCGTTTCCCCCGCACAGGCATCCCTGGGGCGATGTGAGATCTGCACGGAGAAAGGCGGGCCATGAAAGGGTTAACGGGCTCGTGGGATGCCTGGATAGAGACCCCCGTGTGGCTGGTGTTGGGGGGGGGTGTCCTCTGGATGGAGAGATTAGGCGCGCAGGGCGAGGGGTGAGCCCCGCCAAGGCGGCCTCTGGGTGCAGGGGAGACTCAGGGAAAGAGGGAGGGGGTCGAGGAAGTCGGGGGGAGCATCCCTGGGGCAGGGAAGGGCAGCATTGGCGTGGGGGCGGGGAGAGAGAGATACAGGAAGACCAGTCCGTGAGGAGACTCTCCATCGTGTCGCCCACGGGGAATCTCTGAAGGGGCCTCCTTTGTTTCTCCATCCAGCCCAGGAATCAGCCAGAAACCTTTTCCTTTCTCTTAGGCTTCCATCTTTAAGTGTATTTTCCACTGCCTGGTTCATTGAGGATGAGGATAATGTACACCTGTCATCAGAAACAGGGGTGCAGAGTCCATGGAATAGCACCTCAAAAGCATTTCTGTTCCTCTTATTCTTTGTAGGCAGTGTCAGAGTGACTGACAAGCTGAGATACAATCCTTAAGCATCCGATGACAGCGACTGCATGAATCTTCCCAGTCAAGGGACCCATTTTCATGATAGACATGTTACCGGAAAATCCGAGGGCTCTTCTTGGACAAAGGAAGACACCGACCAGGGCAAGTCAGAGCAAAACAGCAGCCAGTAGGCTTGGTCTTTATTTTGGTAAAGACTGTCGCGACAGGGCTCCCACCGTCCACGAGGTGAAGCAAAATGGAAGCCCCGAACAAAGGAGACCCTGACTTTTATTAGTTGCTAATCCCCCAAGTTACACCCTCAGAATTACATCACATTTACATCATGATTATATTAAAAGAAGGAGGAGTCGGGGAGGGGCTGCACAGGTAATCCGAGTGTCCTGACACCTGGCCGGAGCCTCCTACCCCCTCCCCGCATGAGTCATGTTGAAAAACAAAAGAGAAAGACGAAGTTTCCTGCCCCCTGAGGGGAATCCGGTCACAGTTCCTTTGTGAAAGTCCGTGCGGAATACACTAGAGTATGCAGTCCATTGTATCCCTGATAGGCTTCTGTCTGAACCCATCACGATGGCTATCAAGGTTGTTATGTCCACCTGGAGGGAAGGCAGGGTACGTGACTGCTCGGTCGAAGGATTATGGCCGCTTGATATCAGACCACCCCCCTTTGATAGTCTTTCTAATATCCAGCAGAATAAAAGTGGTCCGGTGGTGTCCCATTCGGTTGGGGGTGTGGCGGAATAATGCCATCCCTCTAGGTACGCTTTGCCGTCCCAGTTGTAGGCGAGCCCTATATCCCAAACGCAGCAGTACCTTCGGAGGCAGACTCCTTGTAAGATGGTTTGGCGGGGGGCGGAATCTACTCTTTGGCAGTAGAATCCGTGAATTAGGCGGTCTGTGGGGTGGTTCTGGTCAGTATAAACTGACTCACCGCCACCATTGTTGAGGAGGGTCCAGTTCAGTGTTTGTTGCGGTGTACCATCAGAGAAAAGTACGTAGGAGCCGTTGAGGCAATGGGCTCGGTTCCAAGGGCCGTCTCTTGTGAGAATGAGTTTGCCCAGGGGTGTGTAAGAGGGTGAGCGAATAAAAAGTTCCCAGGCTTGGTGTGCGGCAAGCATCGGTGATATGGAGTGTCGAAGGAGGACGCGGGTCTCAGGCAAGCAGAATTCGAAATCTCCAAGGCGGTCTAATGTTCCTCTTTTTACCATATCCACAATTCCAAAGTCCAGGTATTCGTATTCAGTTTGTAATCCAGGGCAAAAAGCATGTGAGATTGTGGTGTTTTGAGAGAGGGTGTTGGTGATAAGGAGGAGAAGCAGGGCGGGTATGGCGGAAGTCATCATAGCGGAGGACGTAGAGCTGTCAAATGGGGAGCGGTGGAGCTGTCAAACTGCAGAGCTGTCAAATGGGGAGCGGTGGAGCTGTCAAACTGCAGAGCTGTCAAATGGGGAGCGGTGGAGCTGTCAAACTGCAGAGCTGTCAAATGGGAGCGGTGGAGCTGTCAAACTGCAGAGGTGTCAAATGGGGAGCGGTGGAGCTGTCAAACTGCAGAGCTGTCAAATGGGGAGCGGTGGAGCTTTGCAGAGTTTTAGGCGGATGGGGGGTTGGTCGTGCTGGTCAGCTGCTGTGATGATTTCGGAGGTCCAATAGGTTGATGAATGCGGTTGGTCGGGTCCGGTCTGTTGGGCCCGATTCACGCCCCGATCTGGTCCGGTCTGTTGGGCTCGATTCATGCCCCGATCTGGTCCGGTCTGTTGGGCTCGATTCGTGTCCCGATCTGGTCCGGTCTGTTGGGCTCGATTCGTGCCCCGATCTGGTCCGGTCTGTTGGGCTCGATTCGTGCCCCGATCTGGTCCGGTCTGTTGGTCGTCCTCTGTATCGGTGTCGCTGTCTGCCGGTCGGTCTGGGGTGCAGTACGGTGAGTCGTCAGAGGCAGGTTCGGGTGCTGAGGCGGGTTTGCAGCGGGTGTGATGTAACCAGGCTGTCTTTTCTGCTACCTTAACGGAAGTTGGAGTGGTTAAAAGTACTTGGTAAGGGCCCTCCCAAGTGGGCTGTAGGGGTACCTTATGGTAAGTCTTTGCTAGTATCCAATCGCCTGGTTGGTACGGGTGGATGTTTTCATCCAGAGGAATGTTTTGACCTGAGGCCGCGTATCTGTGGAGGGTAATGAGTTGCTTTTGGAGTTGTATTACGTATTTAGTTAATTCTGACTCACCCACCTCTAGTTCTGATGTTGGGAACTGGGTGTTATATACTGGGGAAGGGCGCCCGAATAGTAGTTCGTAGGGAGATAGTTTGAGGTTTCCGCGGGGACATGCTCTTAGATTATGTAGGACTAGTGGAAGGGCATTGACCCATTTGATGCCAGAGTCTGTGCATAGTTTTCCCAGCTGTGATTTAAGCTGCTGGTTCATTCTTTCAACTTGTCCGGAAGAAGGGGGGTGGTATGGGGTATGCAACTTCCATTTGACTCCAAGGGCACTGGCAACTTGTTGGATTATGTCTGATGTAAAATGTGAGCCCCTGTCACTGTCTATGTGTCTAGGGACTCCGAAACTGTTCAGTTTCTGTTAATTGGTTCTCGTGGGAAACTTGCAGATTCTAGCTTCGCACAATTAACTCAGGGCAGTGTCAATTTACTCTTGGCAGAAAGCCCAGGTCTGCTTGACCTAGAAACTACTCACTCTGATTGGTTAACGACCAGCACTCAACTCTGTTATCAAGGGTTTGCTAGCTCAGTTTGAAGTGAGGTGTTGTTAGGAGTAGAAGTGCTGTGTATGGTTTTGAGAGAGAGAGAAAGAGAGGATTTATTTTGCTTTGTTTTGTATGCAGAAACTCTGCTGGTTTTATTTTTCCTTTTTTTAATAAATCCTGTAAATAGTTATTCTGAGTCTAGCTGACTAGTCATTACTGCCGCAACTAGCTTCTTCGCTGTGCAGGAAAACTCTGCTACGTTTGGGCTAAAGCCAATAGGGCTATGCCTGACACTTCAAAGTTCCATGAGGTTATGGGCATTGTGCTGCCAGCCTGAGTTGCGGTGGTGTCAGCATCAACGGCGTTGGTTCCAGTAGTTCCAGAAGTTGTTGTTCCTGCTGGTGCAGCAGATGGACTCTGGCTGGTTCCTGACCGTGGTGAGCTGGTGACGCAGCGGACACAAGGACAACAGCTGCAGCGTGTGAGTGCTGGGTGCTGTGGTTCCTGTTTTCTCTCTCGGTGGTCGTGAGTAGCTGGTTCCGGGTTCCAGGGACATCGCTCTCAAGATGGCCTCACAACCAGTTCAGGTGGCTTTTGAGCGTCTGAATGACTCCAATTACTTGCTGTGGTCGGAACGCATGCAGGCAGTGCTGCAGAGGGATCGTCTCTGGCAAGTGGTGAGTAAGTTTCCTGTGAAGCCTGATGATGAAGACCTCGATAAAGACCAAAGAGCAAGGGCCACAATTGTCTTGGGGCTGGAAGATTCCCAGTTGCCGTATGTGAGGGGAATCAAGACAGCTAGAGGTGTGTGGCAAGCACTTAAAGAACTCCATGTGCGTGAGACAGCGGTTTCCAAGCTGTTCATTCGCAAGGCATTGTACAAGGCAATGTTACAGCCTGGGGTTACAATGCAGGAACACCTACACAGTTTACAGTTAAAGTTTGCTGCGCTACAGGAAAGAGACTGTGCATTAGACCAGCAGGAGAAGGTGGCTATTATTTTGAGTTCTCTCCCGGAAAGCTGGGATAATTTAGTTTTGTCTCTAGAAGGCATGCAGGAGCATGATTTATCAGTTAGCTATGTTACTGGGCGTTTGATTGAAGAATGGCAGAAGAGGCAAGAAAGGTCGTTGGCTGCAGAGGCTTCTACAGGTGGGCGGTTTGGAAGGAGTTTTCATGCCGTGCCAGAGGTGAAGCAAGAGCAGTGTACCGGTGAGGAGTCAGCGTTTGCTGTTAGGCGTTGTTTCCGATGTGGGTCTTCAGCGCATCTAAAACGACAATGTCCGGAGTTGGTCAAGTCTCAGTGGCCGGTGCAGGAGCAGAGACGAGATCAGCAGCAGCAGCAGCAGCGTAAAAAGAAATTCTTCAAACAAAAACAGTCGGCTCAGCTGGTGACCGGCGAGGTCAAGATTGCTGATGAGAAACAAGCGGTCTGGGTGGTCGATTCGGGAGCATCTCGCCACATCGTAAATTCAGATGAATTGTTTGTTTCCAATAACTCAGCACAGCGCAGCCAGGTGGCTCTAGCAGACGGAAGTACTTCCGAAGTGATTTCGGGGGGTGCAGTTTTTGTTCCTTGTCTTCGTGAATGCCTGCAAAATGTACTTTGTGTGCCGTCATTAAGGAGCAATCTGATGTCTGTAGATTGTTTGCTAAAAGCTGGGTTTAAAGTGCATTTTGAAGGAGACAGTTGCATTATTAAGAAGGCTGGTGAGATTTTAGGCACTGCTAAGTCAGAGGGAGGCTTGTTTTGGCTTAAAGCAGGATCTCAAGTTGCAGCAGTAGTCAGTAAATCTCAGTCTGCAGTGAATAACAAAGCTATACATGACGACTGTGTGCACTTATTGCATAGGAAAATGGGGCATGCTTGCTGGAAAAGTGTACTAAAAATGTCTGAATTGGCTGATGGGGGTGATTTAAAGAGTTGTAACAAGTACCTTGATTGTAATGTTTGTAAAAAGGTTAAAACCCACAGAGTCTCTTACCCCAGAAGTGACAGAGTTAGTGAGTCACCGCTACAGCTGGTTCACATGGACGTAATTGGTCCATTTGCTGTAAGCAGGGGTGGATCGCGTTTTTCACTAACAATTGTGGATGACGCCACACGTTATTCTTGGGTTTTTCCCATGAAGAACAAGGGTGATGTGTTCACTAAGTTTAAAGGCTGGGTGGCATCTGTGGAAAGATTTCTGTCCATTAAACTCAAAAGGATTCAGACGGACAGAGGTGGCGAATTTATGTCAAATGCCTTTAAAGATTGGTTACAGAGGCGTGGCATTGGGCATAGAAAAACGAACGTTTTTTCCCCAGAGGAGAATGGCGTTGCAGAACGGAAAAACAGATCTTTACAAGATATGATGTTTGCCATGCTTGACGATGCTGATTTGCCCATGTCTTATTGGGGGGAGAGCATGCTCACCGCGTGTTATCTCCAAAACAGGCTCTTTCATCAAACAATAGGTACAACCCCGTACTTTAAATTGTTTCAGAAAAAACCCAAAATTGACCATTTGCATGTGTTTGGATCAAAAGCCTGGGTATTAATTCCGAAACAAATGAGGAAGAAGGGAGATCCTAAGACCAAACAGTTAGTGTTTGTGGGTTACCAGGAGCTGGGAAAAATTTTCCGTTTTGCTGAAGGGACAAATGGCATTGTGATCTCCAGGAATGCCAGTTTTTGTGATCATAGTGGCTGGGAGAGACTACATGCCAATACTGAGGTTTGGTTTGAACCTTCCCAGGAGCTTCATGACTCTGAAGGTAGACACAGAGAATCAGAGTCTGAGGGGGAGGAAAGTTCAGATAAGAGCTCTCAAGAAAGTGGAGTTAGCCAAAGATCAGTTGCTAAGCAACAAAAGAGAGGTCATAGTTCTGAGGAGGAAAGTGGGTCAGAAGAAAAATTTTCTCCCAGAAGATCTAAAAGACAAAACAAAGGAGTGCCTCCGGTGCGTTTTTCCCCAGATACTGCAAATGTGTTTAGTGTGATTGCAGAACCCAAGAGTTTTCAGGAGGTGTTAAAGTTACCAAAAGAGGAGGCAGAGCGCTGGAAACAGGCAATGGAGGAAGAGATGTCCTCTCTGAATGAGCACAAGGTTTTTACACCAGTAGCAGCGCCTGAGGGGGCAAAGATTGTAGGCTGCAGGTGGGTGTACAAACTTAAACCTCTGGTGACAGGAGAGTACAAATACAAAGCTCGTTTAGTGGCTCAAGGATACTCTCAGAGGCCTGGAAAAGATTATGACGAGACTTTTTCCCCTACTGCTAAGGGGGACAGTGTAAGGCTGATTTTAACGCTTGGAGCAAAGCGAAAACTCCTGTTAAACCATTTTGACATTCAGACTGCATATTTACATGCATCAATATCAGAAGACCTGTATCTAGCCGAACCGCCTGGTTATGAGACAGGTTCCAATAGAGTGTTAAAATTAAACAAAGCTCTATACGGTCTCAAACAGGCTGCAAGATCTTGGAACAAATGTTTCCATGAGGCTTTAGTGTCATTTGGTTTCAAGCAGAGTACAGCTGACAATTGTGTTTATGTACGTGGTACAGGCAGTGATCAAGAGTTTTGTCTGATTTATGTAGACGATGTTTTGTATGCCTGCAAAACAGATAAACAAACTAAAAGATTTGCCAAACAATTGTCCAGTAAGTTCAAAGTGAAAGACTTAGGCCCGGTTAAGACATATCTAGGGTTGGAAGTGTGCTGGGCCCAAGATGGCAGCTGCCTAATTAGTCGGCAGAACAAAGTTAAACAACTACAGACTACATACAGGATGCAGGATTGCAAAGGGGCAGTGGTGCCTATGGATCCAGGTTTCATAAAAACACTTCATATAGATGAGAGTCCTGAATTTGAACATCCTGATGTATATCACTCTGTAATTGGAAGTTTATTGTATATAGCACAGTGGTCCAGACCTGATATTAGCTATGCAGTAGGCATATTAAGTAGATTGGTCTCAAAACCCACACTAAATGCCTGGAAAGGGGTAAAACAAGTTCTGAGGTATCTCAAACAGACAATTGGCTATATGTTACAATTAAATTCTTCAGAGGATGAAATGTTGAGTTGCTACTGTGATAGTGACTGGGGAAATTTGCCAGATAGAAAATCTGTCACAGGACTAGTCATAATGGTCGGTGGAGCTTTAATCAGCTGGCGGTCACGCAAGCAAGACGTTGTAAGTGTGTCATCAACGGAATCAGAGTACGCCGCATTGAGTGAATTGTGCAACGAGGTGATTTATTTCAAGCATTTGTTAGCAGATTTAAATGTAAATTGTGGAGAACCAGTACAAGTTTACATTGATAATCAAGCTTGTATAACCTTAAGTAAAACAGAGGGTTTCAAATCACGTTCCAAACATATCTCTGTAAAATACCAAAATGTACGTTGCTGTGTACAAGACAATATAATCACCTGTACTTATGTATCAAGTGAAGAAAATGTAGCAGATGTGTTAACTAAACCATTGGCAAAGATAAAGAACAAGCGAATGTGCAAGGGTTTAGGTTTGCTGGAAAAATAATCTCCTACATAGGTGTATTTGATGTTAATTGTTCAGCAGAATCTGTGAGGGGGTGTTCAGTTTCTGTTAATTGGTTCTCGTGGGAAACTTGCAGATTCTAGCTTCGCACAATTAACTCAGGGCAGTGTCAATTTACTCTTGGCAGAAAGCCCAGGTCTGCTTGACCTAGAAACTACTCACTCTGATTGGTTAACGACCAGCACTCAACTCTGTTATCAAGGGTTTGCTAGCTCAGTTTGAAGTGAGGTGTTGTTAGGAGTAGAAGTGCTGTGTATGGTTTTGAGAGAGAGAGAAAGAGAGGATTTATTTTGCTTTGTTTTGTATGCAGAAACTCTGCTGGTTTTATTTTTCCTTTTTTTAATAAATCCTGTAAATAGTTATTCTGAGTCTAGCTGACTAGTCATTACTGCCGCAACTAGCTTCTTCGCTGTGCAGGAAAACTCTGCTACGTTTGGGCTAAAGCCAATAGGGCTATGCCTGACACTTCAAAGTTCCATGAGAAACGGGGTATGATTTCTTGTATCAGAATCTTTGCAACAATGTGTGCAGTTGCTCTGCGAGTGGGGAAGCATTCCACCCAACCCGTTAACTGATCAATGATTACCAAAGCATGCTTGTAGCCTTGGCAAGGAGGTAGATCTATAAAATCTATTTGAAGGCTTTCGAATGGGACGAAGGCCCATGGTCTAGCCCCTGGTGGGCATCTGGCGGTATGTTTCGGATTAAAACTCTGACAAGTATGACAATTTTTGACGGCGGCTTTAGCGGCGAGAGCAAGACCTGGGGCGTACCAGCAGCGTTGTATAGCATCGATAAGTTTTTCTCTTCCCCAGTGGGTACGTTGGTGTAGAACTCTTAGATGTTTAGGTACCCATAGCCTGGGCATTATAAGTCTTTTATCTGGAAAATACCAGACGCCATTTTCTGAGTGGGCTCCCTGTTCCTGCCACCTTACAATCTCCTCTGGGGTTGCAGTTTTGTACATCTCAGTGAAATTTATATCTGATAGGACTTGTGGTCCCTGGAACTCATTATCTGTAGAGAGGGGCTGAAGGGCGGCTTCTTGTGCTGCACTGTCAGCGCGCCTGTTCCCTGTTGACACTGGGTCCTTGCCTTTTGTGTGTGCTTTGCAATGTACTACTGCAATAGCCTCAGGAAGATGGATAGAATTCATGAGGCATTGTACCAGGGATGCGTGTGCGATCTGAGTACCTGCAGCGGTCAAGAAACCCCTCTGTAGCCAGATTTGTCCGGTAGCATGCACCAATCCGAAACAATACTTCGAGTCTGTGTAGATGGTGATCCTTTGCCCTGCCCCTAGTTCACAAGCTCTGATCAAAGCGATAAGTTCAGCCGCTTGTGCACTGTATTTGACTTGCCCTGGTCGGTGTCTTCCTTTGTCCAAGAAGAGCCCTCGGATTTTCCGGTAACAGACAGTGCCTGTGGCTGGAGGCTCTACATACAAGGTGTGCCTATGCAGGCCAAAGACTGCCAGTATTAGCACAGGTGAGCTGTGTGACCTTCCCAAATTTACAGACTGTATGCAAATGAGAGTTTGTGGGTGGGATTATCGTTTACGACAACCCTGTGATTTTCTCCACCCTTAACATTTCTTGAGCTGATATTGCAGTACAAATTCCAAAATAACTACAAAAAATCACAATGTAATAAGAATGATTGCAGTATTTATATCCTGTCCATGTGGTTGGGTTTCCACAGCCACTCTGGGCAGCTTCCAGTACACATAAAAGATATTAAAACATCAAACATTAAAAACCTCCCAATACAGGTCTACCTTCTACTATCTTCTAAATGTCAGATAGTTGTTCATTTCCTTGACCTCTGAAGGGAGGGTGTTCCACAGGGTGGGTGCCACCACCCAGAAGGCCCTCTGCCTGGTTCCCTGTACCCTCACTTCTTGCAGGGAGGGAACCAGCAGAAGACCCTCAGAGGAGGACCTCAGTGTTCAGACTGAAGGATGGGGGGTGGAGACGCTCCTTCAGGTCTACTGGGCCGAGGCAGTTTAGGGCTTTAGGTCGCAGATCTTGCTCCTCCATAGCGATCTCCAAGACCGACATATAGTTAGCAGAGTAGGAAAAAACACTCAGAGGCAGCAAAAAATTCATTCAGCAGAGAAATTTAGTACTGAAGGCCAAAGCTAGCAAAAACTTAACTTACAGTAAAACCCTAACTTGGTATATCAAAACAGCACTCATGTAAGAAACACACAAGCAGAGTAGAGAATTGCAGATTAGGAAGTGGGACCAGGCGCCTTTCAATACTGCGATTTCTAAACAATTCCATGTCAGAGTAGCCTTGGGACCGGATAACAAGCCTGGCTCACTCCAGTTTAAACCAGTTTCTTCTGGTTCCCAAAGACAAGAAGGTTCAGCATAACCTCATAACAACTGATCCCACCACCTGCTCTCAGCAGAAAGGAAACTCCCTTGTCAGCCAAAATGTTCCAGCTAGAGAAAACACCACTTTGAATCACACAGAGTAAAACCACCAGAACCTTCTTGAACCAATAGACTAGGAATGATGTGTATACATTAGATCAACACTTTTCTTTTTCTGAAAAATGCAGCCATGACACTTAAAGGTCAGCACCAACAGTGTGAATTGTGCTTGGAAACACACTGGAAGCCAGGGAAGATCCTTTAGGACCAATGATATGTGGTATTGGCGGCTGCTCGCAGTTTCTCGTCCAGGTGCCGCATTCTGGATTAGTTGCAATTTTTGGGTCACCTTCAAAGGTAGCACCACGTAGAGGCGCATGGCAGTGGTCCAAGCAGGAGATAACCAGAGCATGCACCACTTTAGTGAGACAGTCTGCAGGCTGGTAGGGTCTGCCTGCCACCTTTCCCCCAGGGACAGTGCTTCCGTCTTGTCAGGATTCAACCTCAATCTTTAAGACGCCATCCATCCTCAAACCACCTACAGGCACCAACACAGGGCATTCATTACCCTCACTGGTTCCAGTTTAAAAGATAGGAAGAGCTGGGTATCATCCACATGCTTGTGAACACCAGCCAAAAACTCCTGATGATCTCCCCCAGTGGCACCATATAGATATTAAAAAGCATGGGGGAGAGGACAAAGCCCTGAGGCACCCCACAAGTGAGCATCCAGGGGTCTGAACACTCATCCCCCAACACCACTTTCTGGACATGGCCCAGGAGGAAGGAGGGGAACCACTGCATAGCAGTGCCCCCAGCTCCCCTACAGGGTCCAGAAGGATACCATGGTCAAGGGTCTCCAAAGCGGCTGAGAGATCCAGGAGAACCAGGAAAGAGCTTCCCCCTCAGACTCAAGCCCATCAGAGATAATCAAGCAGCACAACCAGGGCAGTTTCTGTCGTATGATGAGGCCTGAATCCCGATTGGAAGGATAATGGTGGCAGAAGCTTTCCTGGTCCTGCACCTCCAAAAGCTCCAGACACAATACTTTCATTAGCTTTGAAAGGGCCACCGAATACTTGGTGACCTTTTCTTCAAAAGACAAATATTTCAAATGCTTTTACAGTGACGTGCGCTGTGGGTTAAACCACAGAGCCTAGGACTTACCGATCAGAAGGTTGGCAGTTCGAATCCCCGCGACAGGGTGAGCTCCCGTTGCTCGGTCCCTGCTCCTGCCCACCTAGCAGTTTGAAAGCATGTCAAAGTGCAAGTAGATAAATAGGTACCGCTCCAGCGGGAAGGTAAACGGCATTTCTGTGCGCTGCTCTGGTTCACCAGAAGAGGCTTAGTCATGCCGGCCACATGACCCGGAAGCTGTACGCCGGCTCCCTCGGCCAATAAAGCGAGATGAGCGCCGCAACCCCAGAGTCGGCCATGACTGGACCTAATGGTCAGGGGCCCCTTTACCTTTTTATGATGTAAATAGTGCTTCATTTTCCTTGTTCCACATTGGAGAGAGTTTGATACACAAGTCTGAGTTCATCCCTCCCCCTGAAACTGCTGTGTTAGCAGCACTGCCAGGACAGTGTGTTTGGGGGTCCTGGGCTGCCTAGACCACAAGACCCCCTTCTCAGCCTGGCTTATATAGTCCCAAGGAAAGCAGAGCAGTACGTTTGGCACCAGCTTGGCTGCAGGAGTGGCTGGAAGGAGGTGTGCAGGACACCATCCAACCCTCTTAGAGACTCCACTCTGGATTTGTGTGAGTTTTTCTTTTCCTGAAGATAACTTTAGGGCCAGAGTTTTCTTTCTCCATGGGCTTCCTTCCCAGGTTGATGAACCCCATCTGCCCTTCACTTTCCTCTGCAGCATGGGCAGAATCTGCCTTTTTGACTGTGGGATTCACTGTTGTTCTCCTCCTCTCCATCCACCAGGGCCTGCCTTCATCTGCAGCAAAATTCCCCAACCCACCAAGGATTTGAGGCCCATCAGGTATCCTCACCTGGTTTAGCCGGCCGGTTGAAGCCGTACCTGAGTTTGTGGTCCCTGTTGCATGCTGACAGCTTCTGGAAGCCACAGGTGAGAGCTGAGTGCAGGATGGGGACCAATGGTGGATAGATTACCCCATAAGGTGCATGACATTTCCCCCACCAAAGGTACTACCGCTCCCCTAACACCCCATGACATTGTATGATTATGATATTTAAGACAGAAGAGGAATAAATTCATGTCCACAGAAATAGCACAACTTCAGGCCATAAATAAATCAATAGTACATTTTCAAGGTACTACACTTTCCACCAAGTACAGTTTATCTATTTGCCTTGAATACCCTGTTTTTCAGTGCCGTTAAAGTGTCATTTTAGGATAGTTCTGCATCAGAAGACGGGCACGAGATCAGACAGCACATCATTTTTAAAAATATCATGCTGCTTTATTAACATTGATTGAGGATTTTGAAAGTTGCTCATTAATTACTATCATTTGATGACATTGCAGCTGTTACGATATAGAAGCAATGCAGCTGCAAACTGCTAGCTTGAAAGCAAAACATAATGGGAATGTTGGGACTGTCCGTGGGAAACAGAAGGACAGTCAATTCACAGTGCAAAGCACCGGAATTAGCTCAGAGTGTAATATGAGCTCTTCCATTTGTTCCGGTCCAGGAAGTGCAGGAAGTGTTTGTCACTAGACTGTTGGAGCTTGAAGAGAGCAGTCATGTTTTTGTAATGCTGCAAAGACAGAAATAAAAGCATGTAAATACATTTCTGTCTATCTCTTTCCCCTGCCGGGGGGGGGGCAGGAAAGAGGGGGTGTGTTCTTCCCACATTTGAGAAGAATCGCCTATCGAGACCTAGCCTGGATCTTGCTGGGGAATGCAGCCAGGGAGGTCAACAGGGAATCAAGCCTGGTGCCTGGGAGAGTTGCCGGTTTCTCCTGATAAAGGCTTGATTTCCGACATCAACTTCACTTCCTAAAAATTGGGAACATGGGTAGGAGGTGGGGGAATGTAGGAGACGTTGAAATAGGAGAAGGTGCTAATGGCGGCTGATGTGTTCTCTTTCCCTTTGTTCTCTTCCTTGAAACCCAAACAGGATTTCCTTTGCTCCCACTCTGAAGAAGGTGATGGAGTAGAGAGTCAGAATTCCAAGAGATGGGGCACCTTTAATTTCATTAGGAATACAAGAAGAAGAGTTTGGATTTGATATCCCGCTTTATCAATACCCCAAGGAGTCCCAAAGCGGCCAGCATTCTCCTTTCTTTTCCTCCCTCACAATAAACACTATGTGAGGTGAGTGGGGTTGATAGACTTCCTTGAAAAAAGTGTGACTAGCCCAAGGTCACCCAGCAGCTGCATGTGGAGGAGTGGAGACGCGAACCCGGTTCACCAGATTACAAGTCCAACGCTCTTAACCAGTTACAAATAGGTAGCCGTGTTGGTCTGCCATAGTCAGACTATGCTCTTAACCACTACACCACACTGCTCTTAACCACTACACCACACTGCTCTTAATACTACACTACACTACACTACACTACACTACACTACACTACACTACACCACTGCTCTTAACCACTACACCACACTGGCTCTCATAGAAATTAAAATGTGGGAAATGTGGGATATACTTCATTGAATGAGCACATATAGTTCACATCAATGACCTCCAACAGGGGATAAACCATTTAAAGCTATGGGGAGTGGAAAAAGTTTCACTGATAGTGGAAAACTTGGAACACATCAATGGACTCACATGGGCAAAAAACGATTTAAATGCAAGGAGTGTGGGAAGAACTTCAGTCAGAATGGACACCTTAATATACATCAACGGACTCACACAGGGGAGAAACCATTTAAATGCATGGAGTGTGGAAAGAGCTTCAGTCAGAATGGAAACCTTAAATTACACCAACGGACTCACACTGGTGAAAAACCATTTAAATGCATGGAGTGTGGGAAGAGCTTCAGTAAGAGTGAACACCTTAGAACACATCAACGGACTCACACAGGGGAGAAACCATTTAAATGTATGGAGTGTGGGATGAGCTTCAGTACGAGTGGACACCTTAGATCACATCAATGGACTCACACAGGAGAGAAACCATTTAAATGCCTGGAGTGCGGAAAGAGCTTCAGTCAGAATGCAAACCTTAAATTACACCAATGGACTCACACCGGTGAAAAACCATTTAAATGCATGGTGTGTGGGAAGTGCTTCAGTAAGAGTGGAAACCTCAATATACATCAACGGACTCACACAGGGGAGAAACCATTTAAATGCCTGGAGTGCGGAAAGAGCTTCAGTCAGAATGGAAAACTTAGAAGACATCAACGGAGTCACACAGGAGAAAAACCATTTAAATGCAAGGAGTGTGGGAAGAACTTCAGTCGGAATGGACACCTTAATATACATCAACGGACTCACACAGGAGAGAAACCATATGAATGTATGGAGTGTGGGAAGAGCTTCAGTAAGAGTGGAAACCTTAGAATACACCAACGGACTCACACAGGGAAGAAAACATTTAAATGCATGGAGTGTGGAAAGAGCTTCAGTCAGAATGCAAACCTTAAATTACACCAACGGACTCACACCGGTGAAAAACCATTTAAATGCATGGAATGTAGGAGGAGCTTCAGTAAGAATGGACACCTTAGAACACATCAACGGACTCACACAGGGGAGAAACCATTTAAATGCATGGAGTGTGGGAGGAGCTTCAGTAAGAGTGGACACCTTAGAACACATCAACGGACTCACACAGGGGAGAAACCATTTAAATGCATGGAGTGTGGAAAGAGCTTCAGTAAGAGTGGACACCTTAGAACACATCAACGGACTCGCACAGGGGAGAAACCATTTAAATGCATGGAGTGTGGGAGGAGCTTCAGTAAGAGTGGACACCTTAGAACACATCAACGGACTCACACAGGGGAGAAACCATTTAAATGCATGGAGTGTGGAAAGAGCTTCAGTCAGAATGGAAACCTTAAATTACACCAACGGACTCACACTGGTGAAAAACCATTTAAATGCATGGAGTGTGGGAAGAGCTTCAGTAAGAGTGAACACCTCAATATACATCACCGGACTCACACAGCGCAGAAACCATTTAAATGCATGGAGTGCGGAAAGAGCTTTAGTTTGAATGCAACCCTTAGAAGACATCAACAGACTCACACAGGGGAGAAACCTTTTAAATGCATTGAGTGTGGAAAGAGCTTCAGGCAGAATGGACACCTTAGAAAACAGCAGCAGACACACAGGGGAGAAACTGTTTAAATGTATGGCGTGTGGTAGGTGCTGCAGTCAGAGCGGAACCCTTGATTTTCGTCAACAAAGTCACACAAAAGACAAACCATATAAATGTCAGGAAAGTAGGTAGGGGTTCAGTCCTAGTGGAAGTCCTACATCCACAGACTCATGGACAGGAAGAGCTTTAATAGTTGAAACCCTACAAACCAGCAACAACTCAAAGAGGAGCAGCAGTTTAAATGGAAAGATTGCAGAAAGTGCTTTACTTATAACAGAGTGTTTATGAAACATGTTTGGACTCTCAGAGGCGAGAACTCATTTAGATGTATGGAGTGTGGGATGTCTTCCTCTCAGAGTCCACTCTTTTCTTCACAGCAATGAACTCAGCAGGAAATCAGTCTTAAATACATGGCGTGTATGTGAACTTTTATTTTACACCATGAAGGAAGGACTATCAAAGGGGAGAGACTTGACTCAAGGCAGCCAACACCCCTGCAGCTCCAGCGAGACCTACCCAGTTGGCATGCCAACCCTGATGGTCCTAGACAGAAGATCATTGCACTCACAAAGGACCTGCATATGGGAGTGGATTCAGTATGGACTGAAACAAAGGACAGTGATCAGCTCTTCCTTCTGGAGACAGGAAGCTGCAAACTCCCCTTTGTCTTCTGGAAAGTACTCATGGGGGGGGACCAGCCAAGTGACAAGACACTCAGGTTACCACCACAACTCCTCCTTAAACCCCTCCTTTTTGTGATGTGTCAATGATGTAGTCGTGATGTAGTTATGATGTAGTCTTAGGGATGTAGCATGGGGGATTAGTAGCTAATAAAAGTTGGGGTCTCCTTTTGTTCAGGGCTTCCATCTTCTTCCACCTGGTGGCAGGTGGGAGTCCTGTCGTGACCGTCTTCAATAAAGACCAAGCCTACTGGCTGCTGTTTTGCTCTGGTATTCCTGGCTGGTGTCCTTGATTTTTGTCCAGCGAGGCCCTCAGATTTCTCCGTTAACAACACACACACAGCTGGCCCTCCAGCCACAGCTGCCTTGGCTGAGCTGGAAACACAAGTCTCAATGCAAAGCACACAAAAAGAAAGATCTCCCACCCCCCCCCAAAAAAATGTGCAGTTTAACTGCTAGCAAAACACACAGAGCAGCCTGCCCCTTTGCCTGTGTTTTGGAAAAATCTGGGTGTGAGGCTGCTCAGTCACCCAGCACGTCGGACAGAGCCCGCGGGTCCCTGCGGAATAAAGGAAGGAGTCCAGCCACCAACCGGTGTAGACCAAAGTTTATTGTGCAACAGGTTCAAAGAGGAATTTTGAACCCCGAGGTTGGGGCGACAATGACTTTTAAAAGTTTCTACCTTATCCCAGCCCCTTCATGGATCACTGCCTTGCTGTGGCAAAGGGGCTTGAATAACTCGGAGAAGCTATGAACTATGCAGTCCAGGGCCACCCAAGATGGACAGGTCAGAGTGGAGAGTTTTGACCAAACGTGATCCACCTGGAACAGGAACCGGCAAGCCATTCCAGTATCCCTGCCAAGAAAACTCCATGGACAAAGAAAACTGCATATAAAACTTATGACGCTGGAAGATGAGCCCCTCAGTTTGGAAGGCGTCTGTCAGGGCCGCCTCAGGTCCCAGCTCACAAGAGACCAACGCCAAGTCCACTTTATTTACAAAAGTCTTTATTGAAGTACATTGTTTGTTCCACAGCCGAGGCGCGCAGCCCCACGTCTGTTACGCTTAGACCGCTGAAGTCCCCTCTGAATCAGTCCCGCCTCTACACCAGTTTAAGAGGCTTGTGCTGGTCCACCTCTTCCTGTCCTTCCTTTTCCGCAGGGTCTTTCTGCCCCCCTGGGTTCCTTCCCTCCTGGATTCCCCTGACGCTGAGTCCCCAGACGCCTGCTCCCCCCTCCTCCGTGCTTTGGGACCAGGCTCCTCCTCCGGGCTCTCCGCATTTCCGCGCGCCTCCACATTTGAACTTGGTGCGCGTTCGCTACCTCTGACCTTCCTCTTGACAGTTACACTACTCTCTGTACTACTCTCCGCCCCTTCCGGCAGGACGTCTTGCCCCGATCTCCTTCCCCTCTCTGCTTCCTGCTCTGCTTCGTCTGTCACACTGGGAACTCCACCCTCCGATTCACTTGAAAGACTCATGGAAACCCTCAAGTCATTGTCATCCTCCTCCTCCTCATTCCGGGATTCTTCCCCCTCGCTCTCAGTCTCCTCCCTCATCTGTGCCTCTCTCCCTGAACCCCTGACATCCATCCCCCCTCGAAGCCCCCCCTTCCCCCCTCCTGCCCGTCGGGCGCAGGTTTTGGGAGCCGCGTCTCTGCGGGGGTAGATGCTGGATACAGTTCGTCTACTTCGATTTCCTCTGCTTCCAGCTCAGTGTATGTGTGCTCGAACTCGGGTTCGTCTCCCAAAGTGTACTCGGTCTCCTCTCCCATTGCTACTTCGTCCGGTGCTGTTGGCCAAGGCCCCTCCCTCCACCTCCTTCACCAGTCCTCCTCTGGTTGCTCGTCCCACCAATAAGAGGGTTCCATCTCCACCCCCGAGCACGATCCCCTGGGAGGGCTCGATTCTGGCGTTCCCTCCTCCGCGGAAGAAAACCCCCGGAAAGTGCTGGCTGAAAGTGTGGGCGTAAAAAGCCAGTCGTCAAAGTACTCGGCTGGCATGGGCCTGTGTGGGAAAAGGGCATGGAACTCGTCCTTGAGAAGAGGCTCGTCCAAAGCGTAGTCCGGCACCCAACTGTTGGCGCTGGCTGGGGTACCCTCTCTGGCGAGAAAATATTCTACTCCCTCTTTCCCCCATCTCGAGTCCAGAATCTCTGTGACCTCGTTGAGTGGTTCGGCCCTAGGTGACCTCCCCCTCTTGGGTGACTCTCCGCGTGGGTCTGGTGCCGTCCCTGACTCCTGAAATCTGTGTGGGGCCTTGTAGGGGGTGAGCACCGACCTATGAAAGACCGGGTGCATTCTGGAACCTTCGGGGAGGGCCAGTCGAAACGCTACGGGATTGATCCTGGCCTCAACTTGGTATGGCCCTAGCTGCCTGTGTCCTAGCTTCTTCTTAGCTAACGACTTGGCCGGCACCGCTTGGGCCGCTAACCATACCCAGTCCCCCACCTGGATGTCTTCTCCAGCCCTCCTGTGTTTGTCCGCCTGCATTTTATAGGCTTGTTTAGCTAGCTCCAAATGTCTCCGCAGCTCCTCGTGCACCTCTTGCAGTTCTGCTGCGAAATGGTCGGCCCCCTGCGGCGCCCCCTCCCCCGTCGTTACGAACCCCGGGAAGGTTCTGGGATGTCGTCGTGTCGACGAAGGTTCTGGGACGTGCCGTCGACGCGTGCTTCGTGTTGTTGTAGGCAAACTCAGCCATCGGCAGGTAATCCACCCAAGCTGCGGGTCGCTGATTGGCGTAACATCTCAGGTACTGCTGCATGATAGCGTTGACCCTCTCTGCTTGGCCGTTGGTCTGTGGATGTCTCGCCGACGATAGGTTGATCTTGACGTGCAGGATACCTAGGAGCTTCTGCCAGAAACTGGAAACGAACTGGCGCCCCCTGTCGGACAGGATGGACCGTGGCAGCCCATGCACTCTGAACACGTGGTCGATGAAGAGTTTGGCAGTCTGTTCCGCTGTCGCATCCTGAATAGAACATAAGACACGACGTCGCATCTGCGCGTGCACGGCTTTGCGTTTTGCCGCTTCCGCGCATGCGAGTGACGTCATTTTGAGCTTCTGCGTATGCGCGAGCAGCGAAATCCGGAAGTAACGTGCTCTGTTACTTCCGGGTTGCCATGGAGCGCAACCTAAAAGCGCTCAACCTGAAGCACATTCAATCCGAGGTATGACTGTATCTGACTTTTAGAAGACATCTGAAGGCAGCCCTGTTTAGGGAAGTTTTTAATGTTTGATGTTTTATCATGTTTTTAATGTTATGTCGGGAGCCGCCCAGAGTGGCTGGGGAAACCCAGCCAGATGGGCGAGGTATAAATTATTATTATTATTATTATTATTATTATTATTATTATTATTATTATGTATTTGATGTTTAAAATGGGACCCCATGGAGGGGGGGGGAGTCCTGAGATTTTATATGAATGTACCTTTTGATTCTTTGTTTATAACATTGTATTCGTAAAACCAAATAAAAACGATTTCAAAAATATATATAAGGAAAAATAAAGTTGACTCTTACAAAGACAATGGGATACATACCCATGACCCTGAGATTAAGTCTCATACTCTACCAACTGAACTATTCCAGGGGCTGATATTAGAACAAAAGAAGGAACTCAAATATTATGTGTCAGGGGTTCAGGAGCAGAGGCAAGGGCAAGGGAGGAAACAGAGAGCGAAGGGGAGGAGGCAGAAGAAAGGATGAGCGATGACGACGACCCGAGATCTCCGAGTCTCTCCAGTGAGTCGGAGGATTCACAGAAAGGAGCACCAGTGGCCAAGGCAAGGGGGGAGTTTAGGGGGGCACCCCAGGGAGATAGAGCCAGAGGGGAATCAGAGGAGAGCAGTTGGAGATCGGGTCCAGCGTCACCGCCAGAGAGCAGGGAAGAGGAAAGGAGCCAGGGGGCAAGCGCTGGCAGCTCACAGCAGGAGGGAGGGCACGAGTCAGGGGTGGCCACACCTCCATCTGGGAGCGAAGAAACGGTTAGACGGAAGGTGGAAGGTTGGGCGCGCGCGCCAAGTTCAAATGCACAGGAAGGAGGCGCAGTAGGCAGCCCGGAAAGAGAGCCGGGTCCTAAAGCCCGGCGCAAGGAGACAGGAGAGTCCGGGGGGTCAGCGTCCGAAGAATCCCGGAAGGAAGAGACCCAGGGGGGCAGAGGGACCCAGAGAAGAACAGTCAGGCGGAAAAGGTGGAGCAGGGCTAGGATATTAAGTTGGTGTACGAGGGGCGGAGATTCAGACGGAGCTTCGCCGATCTAGCTACTAGACGTAGGGTTGCACGCAGCAGCTTGAGAATGGAAACTGTAACTCAATAAAGACTTTTACTTAATGACCGTTGGCTAGCGTGATCATCTGTGAGCTAGGATCTTGAAGCAACCCTGACAGTAAGCTCCGTCTCCTGTATTGTGGGCATCTACAGCCTCGAGGAGAGGAGAGAAGCAGGTGCCTACTAGTGAGCTCACGAACGGCAGCCGACATGACGGCTGAACAGCAGATAGCGGAACTCAGAGAAGCAGTGTCACAGCTGAATGCCGAGGCTCTCGCATCCAGGAAGAGAGAGGAGGACGCAGCTGCCGCCTACAGGGATCTCCAGGTCAGGTTGGAAGTGCTTACGAAGCAAGGGCAACAGACACCCAAACCAGAGGGGATTGGGTTGGGGAGACGCACAGGCGGTCTGGTCTCTCACTTCGATGGGAACCTGCAACAGTATCCCAATTTTAAAGCAGACGTACTGTGTGCACTGCAACTGCTGAGTAAAGATTTTAGAGATGAGCAAGAGAAAGTGGGGTTCATCATGTCTTATTTGCATGGGGATGCCAGAGCATGGCTGCGCAATTTATGGAGGGATAACGATCCGGCGCTCCAAAATGCGAATGCCTTTATTAAAGCGATGGATGCGTGTTTTTTATCAAGCATTGACGTGGATCTTGCTCGGCAACAGATTCATGGACTGAAGCAAGGAAGGGCCAGCGTACGGCAGTACCATGCCCGCTTTTTCGCCTTGGCCAGTGCCCTAGAATGGGACAGAGATGCGACCCCTGTAAGAGACCTTTTCTGGGAGGGACTAAACAGCTCTGTAAAAGATGAGATTGCGAGGGGGGAGAGACCCCGGACCACCCAGGAGGTCGTGCAGAGGGCGCTGGCAGTGGGGGTACGGCTGGAAGGACGTCCGTGGAGCAGGGACGAAGGGCGTGGAGGGCGCGAACCAGCCAGGGGCTCCTCCTTCTTTCCCAGAGAAGCAGCACGTACGCAATCCACGCCTCCGCCAGGGGGAGGAGCGGAACCGATGGAGGTTGGAGGTGCCAGGGCTCAGTCAGCAACCAGAGCCCTAGCACCAGCAGCAGTGAAAGCGAAGCCTCCTAGAGGGAACAGGAAGTGTTACGTCTGTGAGGAGCCAGGGCATATGGCGAAAGAGTGTCCCCAGAGGCTCCACAAGCTCACTGCAGCCTCAGCAATGGCGACTGCAGCAACGCAGCAAGGAGAACCACAGCAGGGAAACGACGCTGTCTGGCTGGAGGAAGAGGCACTGGGGCCCAGCCAGACGTATTAATGATGCAGTCCCCAGAGATTTTACAGCCCGTGAACCCCCTCCCGCCCAAACCAGTGGTGAGGCTCACCGCGTCGCTCCAGCTGCCCAATGGCATCACCATGGACGTGCCAATCACCATTGACTCAGGCAGCAATGCGGACTTTATGGGGCAGGACTTCGTCAACCAGCATGCTATACAGTTGCTGCCGGCCACACTGCCCCTGCAGGTGGTCACGGTGGATGGCAGGGAGCTGCTAGGAGGGCAAGTGGTGCAGCAGACGTCACCGATGGTGATGCGACTTGGGAATCACCAAGAAGTCATCAGCTTCAACGTCACTCAATTGTCGGACACGCCCATTGTGTTGGGCATGAGTTGGCTGGACAAACACAGCCCAACGCTGGCTTGGTACCAGAGGCAGCTGACCTTCGGCTCTTCCTTTTGTGCTGAACACTGCATCGTGCCCAGGCAGGAAGGAGAGGAAGAAGAGTCACAGCTACTGCTAGGCACGCTGCAAGCGATTCCCCACAAGTACGCAGAATTTTTGGAAGTTTTCTGCGAGAAGGAGGCAGACAAGCTACCCCCTCACAGGCCATATGACTGCAAGATTGACCTGCTGCCAGGGGCGGCGCTGCCTAGGGGGAGACTGTATTCCATGTCAGAGGACGAGCTGCAAGAACTCAAGGAGTTCATAGATCATAATTTGGAGCGCGGTTTCATCCGAGAGTCCAAGGCGGTGGGAGGCAGCCCGGTGTTCTTCGTTAAGAAGCGGGATACGCCCCAAAAGAGGCTCGTAGTGGATTACAGGACCTTGAACAGTGTGACTAAGCCGTCGGACTTCCCCATGCCCCGAATTGACGACCTCCTCGCAAAGGTGCGGAAGGGCAGAGTGTTCACCAAATTGGATCTGCGAGGTGCGTACAACCTCATTCGCATGCGGGAGGGAGACGAGTGGAAAACAGCCATGTTCACGCCACTGGGGACCTACGAATATAGAGTTATGCCTTTTGGATTGCAAAATGGCTCCCACGTTTTTCAAGCATTCATGCATCACGTGTTGGCGGGACTTCTCTACAAGACGTGCGTCTGTTTCTTAGATGACATCCTGATCTTTTCGGAGTCGCAACAGGAGCATGACAAACACGTCAAGGAAGTACTGAACAGGCTGAAGCACCATAGGCTCTACGCCAAGCTGGAGAAGTGCCAATTTGACGTGACGGAGGTGGATTTTCTGGGCTACAAGCTGTCTGACAAGGGGCTCGCCATGGACAGCGCCAAGGTTCGAGCGGTGTTGGATTGGAAGAGCCCGCGCAACCGGAAGGAGGTCCAACGGTTTGTCGGCTTTGCGAACTTCTATCGCAAGTTTATCAAGGGCTTCGCTATGCAGACGGCGGCCATCACTGACACGCTTAGCTCCAAGAAAAAGAAGTTCATTTGGACAGAGCAGGCGGAACAGTCCTTTCAGGCACTCAAGCGTCTCTTCGCGTCGGAAGAGCAGCTGCTTCATGTCAACCCCAGCAAGCCGATGAGGGTGGAGACTGACGCCTCGGACAGAGCCGTGGGGGCGGTCCTGCTGCAGAAAGACCCGCAGGGGGTGTGGCGACCGGGAGCGTTTTACTCCAGGAAGCTCAGCAAGTCCGAGCAGAACTACACCATATGGGACAGGGAGTTGCTGGCCATTCATGCAGCGTTCAAGGCGTGGAGGCACTTTCTGATCGGCGCCAAGCACACGGTGCAGGTTTGCACGGACCACAAGAACCTAGAGCACTGGCGCACGGCACAGTTCCTGAACCAGAGGCAGATACGTTGGGCCGAGTTCTTTGCGAACTTCGACTTCCGAATAGAGTATGTCCCGGGGGACACCAACATCATGGCGGACGCTCTCTCCCGCAAGCCACAGTATCTGGAGGAAGCAACGCCAGCGGCCGCCATGCACATCTTCGCACCAACAGTGTGGGCGTGCGCCGCGGCAACCGTGGATCTGGAGGCGGTGCGACGAGCGTTGCAAGGGGACTCCTTCGCGCAAGCAAAGATCTCAGAGGTGCAAAGGGGCAAAGCAGCGGCCGACGGTTTCCAGCTAAGAGATGGATTGCTCATCCGTAAAGGGGCCATCTATGTGCCGGGAGACGAACTTCGCGCCAAGGTGCTGCAGCAGCTGCACGACGCGCCCACTGCAGGGCACTTCGGCAAGGAGAAGACGGTGGAACTAGTAGCCAGGGATTTCTGGTGGCCTGGAATGAGAAGGGAGGTCGCGGACTACGTGGCGAGGTGTGACACCTGCCAGAGGGCGAAGCCAGTGCTTAGACCGCCGGCCGGACTGTTGGAACCGCTGCAAACTCCGGCCGAACCTTGGGAGAGGGTGGCCCTGGACTTTGTCACGGATCTGCCCAGCTCGAGGGGCAAGACGGCAGTGCTGGTGGTGGTGGACTTGTTCTCCAAGATGGCACATTTCATTCCGTGTGCGAAGGTGGCCACGGCGGAACAAACCGCCAAACTGTTCATAGACCACGTGTTCAAGGTTCACGGTCTGCCACGGTCTATTCTGTCCGACCGGGGGCGGCAGTTCATATCAAATTTCTGGCAGCGGCTGATGGGCTTCCTGAACGTCAAGATCAACCTGGCGTCGGCGAGACACCCGCAAACCAACGGGCAAGCAGAACGGGTCAATGCCATCATGCAGCAGTACTTGAGGTGCTATGCAAATCAACAGCCTGCGACGTGGGTGGATTACCTGCCGCTCGCCGAGTTCGCTTACAACAACACGAAGCACGTGTCCACGGGGGTCACACCGTTCTTCGCCAACAACGGGAGGCACCCCAGAACCTTCCCGGGACTGGAAAGGCTGGGGGAAGGGGAGCCGCAGACGGCAGATGCGTTCGCGTCGGAACTGCAGGAAGTCCACGATCAGCTGAGGCGCCACCTGGAGCTGGCCAAGCACGCATACAAGGTACAAGCGGACAAACGCAGAAGGGTTGGCGAAGAGCTACACGTGGGGGACTGGGTCTGGTTAGCAGCCCACGCAGTGCCGGCCAGGTCGTTGGCCAAGAAGAAACTAGGGCATAAGCAACTGGGGCCCTATCAAGTCGAAGAGCAGGTCAACCCGGTGGCCTTCAGGCTGGCGCTTCCGGAGGGTTCCAGAATGCATCCGGTATTCCACAGATCGGTGCTCACGCCCTACAAGGCACCGCACAGGTTTCAGGAACCCGGAACGGCGCAGAGTCCGGCCAGAGACAGAACAGGGCACGCAGGAGTGGCACAGAAGGAGCGCATCAACGAAGTCACAGAGATTTTGGATTCCAGATGGGGGGAAGAAGGGGTAGAATACCTTCTCGCCAGGGAGGGCACCCCGGCCAGTGCGAACAGTTGGGTGCCGGACTACGCCTTGGACGAACCTCTGCTCAAAGACGAGTTTCATGCCCTCTTCCCACATAGACCGATGCCAGCAGACTTTTTCGACGACTGGCTTTTCACACCCACGCTTTCGGGCAGCACGTTCCGGGGGTTCGACTCTGACGAGGACCCGATACGAGACGTCCGTTCCCCGGAGGGGTCGCCCTCGGGATCTGCCTCAGAACCCTCGTATTGGTGGGACGACAAACCAGAGGAACAGTGGCGCAGGAAGTGGCAAGAAGGTCCAGGCCGAGCAACGCCGCCTGGAGGAAGCGAGGGAGAGACGGACATGGACATTTTCGGGGACGATCCAGGTTTCGAGCACGGCGGCACAGAGATGGAAGCAGAGGTGACCGTCGTCGACGAGAGAAGGGAGGAAGAACCGGAAGACTTCGGAGGGAGGCCCGCTACGGGAACCGAACGGTACCCGACATTCGTCTCCTTGACGCAGCAGCACCCAGCTCCAGCACCGGAAGGAGGGGAAGGGGGAGTGGGGGGCTTCGAGGGGGGGATGGATGTCAGGGGTTCAGGAGCAGAGGCAAGGGCAAGGGAGGAAACAGAGAGCGAAGGGGAGGAGGCAGAAGAAAGGATGAGCGATGACGACGACCCGAGATCTCCGAGTCTCTCCAGTGAGTCGGAGGATTCACAGAAAGGAGCACCAGTGGCCAAGGCAAGGGGGGAGTTTAGGGGGGCACCCCAGGGAGATAGAGCCAGAGGGGAATCAGAGGAGAGCAGTTGGAGATCGGGTCCAGCGTCACCGCCAGAGAGCAGGGAAGAGGAAAGGAGCCAGGGGGCAAGCGCTGGCAGCTCACAGCAGGAGGGAGGGCACGAGTCAGGGGTGGCCACACCTCCATCTGGGAGCGAAGAAACGGTTAGACGGAAGGTGGAAGGTTGGGCGCGCGCGCCAAGTTCAAATGCACAGGAAGGAGGCGCAGTAGGCAGCCCGGAAAGAGAGCCGGGTCCTAAAGCCCGGCGCAAGGAGACAGGAGAGTCCGGGGGGTCAGCGTCCGAAGAATCCCGGAAGGAAGAGACCCAGGGGGGCAGAGGGACCCAGAGAAGAACAGTCAGGCGGAAAAGGTGGAGCAGGGCTAGGATATTAAGTTGGTGTACGAGGGGCGGAGATTCAGACGGAGCTTCGCCGATCTAGCTACTAGACGTAGGGTTGCACGCAGCAGCTTGAGAATGGAAACTGTAACTCAATAAAGACTTTTACTTAATGACCGTTGGCTAGCGTGATCATCTGTGAGCTAGGATCTTGAAGCAACCCTGACATTATGTTAACTATAATCAGAAGAGGGAAAAGAATATCATAGAATGTCCACTTATGTATTATATATTTGTTAATTGCTTTTACAGTGACCCCAAATGACTTACATTAAAACTAATGAAGAACACCCAATAAAAGTCTAAAAACAGCTTGTATAAAGAGCAGGAGTTACTGATCCCATCCCACTAAAGTTACTGATCCCATCCCACAATGGCTCGTTTTCAGACTGAAAAGCCTGGGGGGGAGAGGAAGGTCTTTGGTTGCTGCCCAAAATATATAAAGATCTTAAGCTTCCACAAAACATCCATCTTAGCATCTTCAAAGACAGATATAAGTAGAAATGCCCCGACCAACACAAGTACGCCGAAAGGGTCCTAGGCTACCTGTGGCAACCCTTTCACGGGTTACAATGTGCATTTATCCATCTATAGAGCCTGCCTTTCTGTAAGAAATTCAAGCTGGAGGATTCTTACAAATGAAAATGCAAAGCATCAAATTTAAAAGCCAACAAACCTAACTATAAAACAGCAGTAAAACAGGACCGTAAAACACCCATAATCAAAAGCCTTATCAGCAACCGCAGACTACAAAGGACCATGGGATGAGCCGACTGAAAACAGCACCCTGGGATAAAAGGGCAAAGAACGGCTGTACCAATGTAATAAATGAAAATCTGCCCTTATTCCTTTATGGGGGACACAAGAGTCCTTATAGAGTCCTTTGCAGGTTCTCCATTGGTCAGAGAAAATAACAGAGGCCAATCAGAGAATATTGAGAAGCAAAGCAGCTCGTAAGCCTGATCTTTATTGAACTGTTGCAACAGGGTGCCCCCTTCACACACAGGAAAGGAGGAGGACCCAGAACCCAGATGTGCTCGCCCTTATATAGACATTTTAAATTTCCTGCCCTGGCATCCAAGACCACCCTCCAGAAACATCATACATACATCACAGAAAGGGGTGGTCTACAACAGAAATTTGAGTGTGTTGGTTGCCTCCTGTTGTTGTTTATCTCCTGTCTGGCAGGTTACCTGTTAATGCTTACTTGATTGGATACTCTGGGGAGCTTGGCCAGTCGTTTGTAATGATAAATACTTAGTTCCTGAGCCAGGTCACAGGCTCACCCTATTCATACACAGACAGACATACCCTTAAGACAGGATTTGTGAAGGAAAAGACAATGGGGAGGCTTTTCCATTTTCCTTTGACTTTGCAGAGAAAACATTTGGTCAGTTTGGGAGCCAAAATGGCTTCATGGCTGTTTTCCTGTGCCGCTTCAGACATGTGGTTTATATATTTATGTACGTGTTTGCTTGGTACATTTGTGAACATTTATTATATATATAAGACCTTAACTTTTTTTATTTCACCCAACACTCAATTTGTTACTTCTTAAGGTATTGCAAGGCTTTTTTGTGCCCCCCCCCCTCAAAAGAGCAGCATACAGATTTGTGTGTTGACCTCTTCCTGTGAGGAGGCGCCATCTTGTCCTCTGCCTTGGGCCACAAAATGTCTTGAGCTGGCCCTGTCTCTTTTGGCGTTTTGGAAAACGCAGCATTGCCTTTTCTGTTAGGTAAAGCTCCTCTGGTAGAATCATAGAATCATAGAGTTGGAAGAGACCACAAGGGCCATCGAGTCCAACCCCCTGCCAAGCAGGATAAGAGATGCCCGATCACAGTGTTATAGGAATTCTAAGGTCTCATATATATATATAAATATATGTTCATAAATTTACAAGGCAAACACATACATAAGTGTATAAACCATGTGTCTGAAATAGTACAGGAGAGCAAGCCTGAAACCATTTTGACTCTCCCAAATTGACCTCAAATATTTCTCTGCAAGGAGGATGGAAATAGGAAAATCTCCCCATTGTCTCTTTGCTCGCAACTCCTGTTTTAAGGGTGTATCTGTGTCTGAATAGGGTGAGCCTGTGACCTGGATTCAGGAACTAAAGTATTTACCATCACAAAAGGAATGACCAGGATGCCCAGGTAAAAGCAATCAGTGACCATTATCAGGTATTCTGGCAGACAGGATTTTGCTGTAGACCACCCCTTCTGTGATGTATGTATGATGCTTCAGGGGGTGGTCTTGAGCTACAGGGGAGACAATTTCAAAAGTCTGTATAAGAGCTTGCACACCATTGTTCTGGATGCCTCTCCCTCCCTGCTCACCCCACGCAGTTTAATAAAAGATCAAGCCTACTAGTCGCTTTGGTTCTCAATATTCTCTGGTTGGCCTGTTGTTTTCTCCTACCGATAGGGAACCAACTTAAGGACTCTATACGGGCTCTTGGATAAGAGGGAAAAGGAGCAGCTTTTTCTTATAACAGTCTTCTTCTTCTACTTTGGCGATTCCTCGTAGCCAAGTAAGATTGTGTTCCATAAACACGGTTTAAACAGTGAGTCTGTAAGTGACTGTGGAGGCCAATTCTGGATCCACACGTCCTTCCACAGTGGGGACACTGGTTTCCGGGTGGGAGGTGATCACGGTGAGGGTTTGCCAAGCATGCTTTCCTCTTAGCACGTTTCTCCCTTGCATCCTGAGTTTGAGTGTCTTCAAAGCCCAGGACACCTTTGGTAAAGGCTGTTCTCCAACTGGAGCGCTCGCAGGCCAGTGTTTCCCAGTTGTCGGTGTTTATACTACATCTTTTTAAGATTTGCCTTGAGACAGTCTTTAAACATCTTTTGTTGACCACCAGCATTACGCTTTCCGTTTTTAAGTTCGGAGTAGAGTAGTTGAAGCACGTGAACGTAAGCGGGTACTCGCTTGGTGTTTAATAAGGATCAGGCAGACTCAGCCATGGAGAATAAGAAGGTGCAGTTTATTGCCAGGCAATAAGGACCCAGTTTGGAATCTCTTCCAAAAGGAACTGGGACCCCGATTGACAGAAATCCAGAGGTCTTTATACCTGAGCAGATCACAGCAAATCATAGATCATGAGACAACCATGAGACAGTCACGATATTGTCAGCAAAAACTAGCCAATTAGCAAGCTTCTTGCCACGCTACCAGCTCCTGGTCAAGCACTGGTCAAGCACGGAGTTCCAGTTCTGCTTTCCGATGCTTGCAGTGACGCTCTGTCTAACCTCTCCCCTAGTTATGACAGGACAGGGAGTTTGGAGAATTTGTGGTTTTGCTCTTCCTGTTCTGTGGATTAATTTAGCCTGTATCTGAGGGGATTTTGTACCAGTATCTGATTCACGTCTTCCCCTTGTCCGGGGTACACGGATGTTTGTAGGGGAAAGGTCGGCTCCTAACTTTGCTGTTTCAAGCAGTTTGCAGTTTAGCTAAGGCACAGCTTCCCTTTTCCAAAATGGATTATAAAATACTGTAAGCCTTGATTATGTGTGAGCATATATGAATATATTGATTACTGATAACTGATTATATGGATAGCATAGGGGTAGCCCTTCTTCCTTGCCTCATAGTTGCTTTGGAAGACGATCATCAGGCATCCGCACAACATGACCAGTCCAACGAAGTTGCTTTTGAAGAATCATCGCTTCAACACTGGTGATCTTTGCTTCTTCCAGTACACTGGCATTAGTTTGCCTGTCTTCCCAAGTGATGTGTAAAATTTTTTGGAGACACCGTTGATGGAATCTTTCAAGAAGTTGGAGATGGCGTTTATAAGTGGTCCATTTTTCACAAGCATATAGTAAGGTTGGTAGAAAACCTACATAAGGACTCTATACAGGTTCTTGGATACCCCATAAGGAAAAGGAGCAGATTTTCCCCCCTTATAATAACAATATCTGTTCCTGGAAGGCAGCAGAATTGGGCAGAGAAACCTTTCGTCATCCCTCTCAACCCAGGACGGTGGAGTTTCCTGAGATGATAGGGCTGTTGAAAGAGCTCAGATCAAAGGGGAGGAGAGCAGGTGGAATCCACAAAGAGGGATTAGCAGAGCTGGACAAGAATGATAAGGGAAAGGATTCTGCACATCCCAGCTGTGAGTCTCCAAGGTAAAGGAGCATTGTTTGCCAATTGCATTTATTGTTCTTTCTTGGCAATATTTCCTGTAATTCCGGGAAAGGGAACATATCATTCCCTGCCACAAATCATTCCCAGCTTATCTCCCAGCTGGTAACCCTGAAAGTGAGCCTTGCATGTTGTCTCACCATAAAACGGTGTTTTTCAAGAGCAAATTTTCCTGCTGGTATCAATCGCGTGGTTTCTCACCTGTTTGCTTTTTGACAGGTGGGATGCTGGGGTTTGTTTGCTTAGAAGCCACGATCACTGCCCCGCTTCCTTTAAAATGGTCCAAGGGTGGGTGAGTATCCTTCAGAATTTGGTCCTCGGACTGCACCACTCCAGACCAGCCACCCAGGAAGGGACAAGCAGAGAGGTGAGTCTTGGCACCCCCAAAATCCCCTCCTTCCTCGCTTGACAACCTTGTGTTTCTTGTTAAGGCACTGGTAGTGAAAACAGGTAAGCAATGAGCTCCTTGCTTGCGAGGAGTAAGAATGGTGGGAGGGAGATCTCTGTTCTGGAGATTTTTCTTACAAACCGCAACGCAGCTGTCAGGGTTGCTTCAAGATCCTAGCTCACAGAGGATCACGCTAGCCAACGGTCATTAAGTAAAAGTCTTTATTGAGTTACAGTTTCCATTCTCAAGCTGCTGCGTGCAACTCTACGTCTAGTAGCTAGACCGGCGAAGCTCCGTCTGAATCTCCGCCCCTCGTACACCAACTTAATATCCTAGCCCTGCTCCACCTTTTCCGCCTGACTGTTCTTCTCTGGGTCCCTCTGCCCCCCTGGGTCTCTTCCTTCCGGGATTCTTCTGACGCTGACCCCCCGGACCCTCCTGTCTCCTTGCGCCGGGCTTTAGGACCCGGCTCCCTTTCCGGGCTGCCTACTGCGCCGCCTTCCTGTGCATTTGAACTTGGCGCGCGCGCCCAACCTTCCACCTTCCGTCTAACCGTCTCTTCGCTCCCAGATGGAGGTGTGGCCACTCCTGACTCGTGCCCTCCCTCCTGTTGTGAGCTGCCAGCGCTTGCCCCCTGGCTCCCTTCCTCTTCCCTGTTCTCTGGCGGTGACGCTGGTCCCGATCTCCAACTGCTCTCCTCTGAGTCCCCTCTGGCTCTATCTTCCTGGGGTGCCCCCCTAAACTCCCCCCTTGCCCTGGCCACTGGTGCTCCTTTCTGTGAATCCTCCGATTCACTGGAAAGGCTCGGAGATCTCGGGTCGTCGTCATCGCTCATCTTTTCTTCTGCCTCCTCCCCTTCGCTCTCTGTTTCCTCCCTTGCCCTTGCCTCTGCTCCTGAACCCCTGACATCCATCCCCCCCTCGAAGCCCCCCACTCCCCCTTCCCCTCCTTCCGGTGCTGGAGCTGGGTGCTGCTGTGTCAAGGGGACGAATGTCGGGTACCGTTCGCTTCCCGTAGTGGGCCTCCTTCCGAAGTCTTCCGGTTCTTCCTCCCTGCTCTCGTCGACGACGGTCACCTCTGCTTCCATCTCTGTGCCGCCGTGCTCGAAACCAGGGTCGTCCCCGAAAACGTCCATGTCCGTCTCTCCCTCACTTCCTCCTGGCGGCGTTGCTCGTCCTGGACCTTCTTGCCACTTCCTGCGCCACTGCTCCTCTGGTCTGTCGTCCCACCAATACGAGGGTTCTGAGGCAGATCCCGAGGGTTACCCCTCCGGGGAACGGACGTCTCGTGTCGGGTCCTCGTCCGAGTCGAAACCCCGGAACGTGCTGGCCGAAAGCGTGGGCGTGAAAAGCCAGTCGGCGAAAAAGTCTGCTGGCATTGGTCTATGTGGGAAGAGGGCATGAAACTCGTCTTTGAGCAGAGGTTCGTCCAAGGCGTAGCCCGGCACCCAGCTGTTCGCACTGGCCGGGGTGCCCTCCTTGGCGAGAAAGTATTCTACCCCTTCTTCCCCCCATCTGGAATCCAAAATCTCTGTGACTTCGTTGATGCGCTCCTTCTGTGCCCCTCCTGCGCGCCCTGTTCTGTCTCTGACCGGACTCGGCGCCGTTCCGGGTTCCTGAAACCTGTGCGGTGCCTTGTAGGGAGTGAGCACCGATCTGTGGAACACCGGATGCATTCTGGAACCCTCCGGAAGCGCCAGCCTGAAGGCCACCGGGTTGATCTGCTCTTCGACTTGATAGGGCCCCAGTTGCTTATGCCCTAGTTTCTTCTTGGCCAACGACCTGGCCGGCACTGCGTGGGCTGCTAACCAGACCCAGTCTCCCACGTGGAGCTCTTCGCCAACCCTTCTACTTTTGTCCGCTTGTACCTTGTATGCGTGCTTGGCCAGCTCCAGGTGGCGCCTCAGCTGATCGTGGACTTCCTGCAGCTCCAACGCGAACGCATCTGCCGTCTGCTGCTCCCCCTCTCCCAGCCTTTCCAGTCCCGGAAAAGTTCTGGGGTGCCTCCCGTTGTTGGCGAAGAACGGCGTGATCCCCGTGGACACATGCTTCGTGTTGTTGTAGGCGAACTCGGCGAGCGGCAGGTAATCCACCCACGTCGCAGGCTGTTGATTTGCATAACACCTCAAGTACTGCTGCATGATGGCATTGACCCGCTCCGCTTGCCTGTTGGTCTGCGGGTGTCTCGCCGACGCCAGGTTGATCTTGACGTTCAGGAAGCCCATCAGCTTCTGCCAGAAATTCGAGATGAACTGCCGCCCCCGGTCGGACAGAATAGACCGTGGCAGACCGTGAACCTTGAACACGTGGTCTATGAACAGTTTGGCGGTTTGCTCCGCCGTGGTCACCTTCGCACACGGAATGAAATGTGCCATCTTGGAAAACAGGTCCACCACCACCAGCACTGCCGTCTTGCCCCTCGAGCTGGGCAGATCCGTGACAAAGTCCAGGGCCACTCTCTCCCAAGGTTCGACCGGAGTTTGCAGCGGTTCCAACAGTCCGGCCGGCGGTCTATGCACTGGCTTCGCCCTCTGGCAGGTGTCACACCTCGCCACGTAGTCCGCGACCTCCCCTCTCATTCCAGGCCACCAGAAATCCCTGGCGACTAATTCCACCGTCTTCTCCTTGCCGAAGTGCCCAGCCGTGGGCGCGTCGTGCAGCTGCTGCAGCACCTTGGCGCGAAGTTCGTCTCCCGGCACGTAGATGGCCCCTTTACGGATGAGCAATCCATCTCTTAGCTGGAAACCGTCGGCCGCTGCCTTGCCCCTTTGCACCTCTGCCATCTTTGCTTGTGCGAAGGAGTCCCCCTGCAACGCTCGTCGCACCGCCTCCAGGTCCACGGTTGCCGCGGCGCACGCCCACACTGTTGGTGCGAAGATGTGCATGGCGGCCGCTGGCGTTGCGTCCTCCAGATACTGTGGCTTACGAGAGAGAGCGTCCGCCATGATGTTGGTGTCCCCCGGGACATACTCTATTCGGAAGTCGAAGTTCGCAAAGAACTCAGCCCAACGTATCTGCCTCTGGTTTAGGAACTGTGCCGTGCGCCAGTGCTCTAGGTTCTTGTGGTCCGTGCAAACCTGCACCGTGTGCTTGGCGCCGATCAGAAAGTGCCTCCACGCCTTGAACGCTGCATGAATGGCCAGCAACTCCCTGTCCCATATGGTGTAGTTCTGCTCGGACTTGCTGAGCTTCCTGGAGTAAAACGCTCCCGGTCGCCACACCCCTTGCGGGTCTTTCTGCAGCAGGACCGCCCCCACGGCTCTGTCCGAGGCGTCTGTCTCCACCCTCATCGGCTTGCTGGGGTTGACGTGAAGCAGCTGCTCTTCCGACGCGAAGAGACGCTTGAGTGCCTGAAAGGACTGTTCCGCCTGCTCTGTCCAAATGAACTTCTTTTTCTTGGAGCTAAGCGTGTCAGTGATGGCCGCCGTCTGCATAGCGAAGCCCTTGATAAACTTGCGATAGAAGTTCGCAAAGCCGACAAACCGTTGGACCTCCTTCCGGTTGCGCGGGCTCTTCCAATCCAACACCGCTTGAACCTTGGCCCTGTCCATGGCGAGCCCCTTGTCAGACAGCTTGTAGCCCAGAAAATCCACCTCCGTCACGTCAAATTGGCACTTCTCCAGCTTGGCGTAGAGCCTATGTTGCTTTAGCCTGTTCAGCACTTCCTTGACGTGTTTGTCATGCTCCTGTTGCGACTCCGAAAAGATCAGGATGTCATCTAAGAAACAGACGCACGTCTTGTAGAGAAGTCCCGCCAACACGTGATGCATGAATGCTTGAAAAACGTGGGAGCCATTTTGCAATCCAAAAGGCATAACTCTATATTCGTAGGTCCCCAGTGGCGTGAACATGGCTGTTTTCCACTCATCTCCCTCCCGCATGCGAATGAGGTTGTACGCCCCTCGCAGGTCCAACTTGGTGAACACTCTGCCCTTCCGCACCTTTGCGAGGAGGTCGTCAATTCGGGGCATGGGGAAGTCCGATGGCTTAGTCACACTGTTCAAGATCCTGTAATCCACTACAAGTCTCTTTTGGGGCGTATCCCGCTTCTTAACGAAGAACACCGGACTGCCTCCCGCTGCCTTGGACTCTCGGATGAAACCGCGCTCCAAATTATGATCTATGAACTCCTTGAGTTCTTGCAGTTCGTCCTCTGACATGGAATACAGTCTCCCCTTAGGCAGCGCCGCCCCTGGCAGCAGGTCAATCTTGCAGTCATATGGCCTGTGAGGTGGTAGCCGGTCTGCCTCCTTCTCGCAGAAAACTTCCAAAAATTCTGCGTACTTGTGGGGAATTGCTTGCAGCGTGCCTAGCAGCAGCTGTGACTCCTCTTCCTCTCCTTCCTGCCTGGGCACGATGCAGTGTTCAGCACAAAAGGAAGAGCCGAAGGTCAGCTGCCTCTGGTACCAAGCCAGCGTTGGGCTGTGCTTGTCCAGCCAACTCATGCCCAACACAATGGGCGTGTCCGATAATTGAGTGACGTTGAAGCTGATGACTTCTTTGTGATTCCCAAGTCGCATCACCATTGGTGGCGTTTGCTGCACCACTTGCCCCCCTAGCAGCTCCCTGCCGTCCACCGTGACAACCTGCAGGGGCAGTGTGGCCGGCAGCAACTGTATAGCATGCTTGTTGACAAAGTCCTGCCCTATAAAGTCCGCATTGCTGCCTGAGTCAATGGTGATTGGCACGTCCATGGTGATGCCATTGGGCAGCTGGAGAGATGCGGTGAGCCTCACCACTGGTTTGGGCGGGAGGGGGTTCACGGGCTGTAAAATCTCTGGGGACTGCATCATTAATACGTCTGGCTGGGCCCCAGTGCCTCTTCCTCCAGCCAGACTGCGTCGTTTCCCTGCTGTGGTCCTCCTTGCTGCGTTGCTGCAGTCACCATTGCTGAGGCTGCAGTGAGCTTGTTGAGCCTCTGGGGACACTCTTTCGCCATATGCCCTGGCTCCTCACAGACGTAACACTTCCTGTTCCCTCTAGGAGGCTTCGCTTTCACTGCTGCTGGTGCTAGGGCTCTGGTTGCTGACTGAGCCCTGGCACCTCCAACCTCCATAGGTTCAGCTCCTCCTCCTGGCGGAGGCGTGGATTGCGTACGCGCTGCTTCTCTGGGAAAGAAGGAGGAGCCCCTGGCTGTTTCGCGCCCTCCACGCCCTTCGTCCCTGCTCCACGGACGTCCTTCCAGCCGCACCCCCACTGCCAGCGCCCTCTGCACGACCTCCTGGGTGGTTCGGGGTCTCTCCCCCCTCGCAATCTCATCTTTCACAGAGCTGTGTAATCCCTCCCAGAACAGGTCTCTTACAGGAGTCGAATCTCTGTCCCATTCTAGGGCACTGGCCAAGGCGAAAAAGCGGGCATGGTACTGCCGTACGCTGGCCCTTCCCTGTTTCAGTCCATGAATCTGTTGCCTAGCAAGATCCACGTCAATGCTTGATAAAAAACACGCATCCATCGCTTTAATAAAGGCATTCGCATTTTGGAGCGCCGGATCGTTATCCCTCCACAAATTGCGCAGCCATGCTCTGGCATCCCCATGCAAATAGGACATGATGAATCCCACTTTCTCTTGCTCATCTCTAAAATCTTTACTCAGCAGTTGCAGTGCACACAGTACGTCTGCTCTAAAATTGGGATACTGTTGCAGGTTCCCATCGAAGTGAGAGACCAGACCGCCTGTGCGTCTCCCCAACCCAATCCCCTCTGGTTTGGGTGTCTGTTGCCCTTGCTTCGTAAGCACTTCCAACCTGACCTGGAGATCCCTGTAGGCGGCAGCTGCGTCCTCCTCTCTCTTCCTGGATGCGAGAGCCTCGGCATTCAGCTGTGACACTGCTTCTCTGAGTTCCGCTATCTGCTGTTCAGCCGTCATGTCGGCTGCCGTTCGTGAGCTCGCTAGTAGGCACCTGCTTCTCTCCTCTCCTCGAGGCTGGAGATGCCCACAATTCTGGAGACGGAGCTTACTGTCAGGGTTGCTTCAAGATCCTAGCTCACAGAGGATCACGCTAGCCAACGGTCATTAAGTAAAAGTCTTTATTGAGTTACAGTTTCCATTCTCAAGCTGCTGCGTGCAACTCTACGTCTAGTAGCTAGACCGGCGAAGCTCCGTCTGAATCTCCGCCCCTCGTACACCAACTTAATATCCTAGCCCTGCTCCACCTTTTCCGCCTGACTGTTCTTCTCTGGGTCCCTCTGCCCCCCTGGGTCTCTTCCTTCCGGGATTCTTCTGACGCTGACCCCCCGGACCCTCCTGTCTCCTTGCGCCGGGCTTTAGGACCCGGCTCCCTTTCCGGGCTGCCTACTGCGCCGCCTTCCTGTGCATTTGAACTTGGCGCGCGCGCCCAACCTTCCACCTTCCGTCTAACCGTCTCTTCGCTCCCAGATGGAGGTGTGGCCACTCCTGACTCGTGCCCTCCCTCCTGTTGTGAGCTGCCAGCACTTGCCCCCTGGCTCCCTTCCTCTTCCCTGTTCTCTGGCGGTGACGCTGGTCCCGATCTCCAACTGCTCTCCTCTGAGTCCCCTCTGGCTCTATCTTCCTGGGGTGCCCCCCTAAACTCCCCCCTTGCCCTGGCCACTGGTGCTCCTTTCTGTGAATCCTCCGATTCACTGGAAAGGCTCGGAGATCTCGGGTCGTCGTCATCGCTCATCTTTTCTTCTGCCTCCTCCCCTTCGCTCTCTGTTTCCTCCCTTGCCCTTGCCTCTGCTCCTGAACCCCTGACAGCAGCTAACTTTGATTTTCATATGACTTGGAAAATACTGGACCTGGCTGCTGTGCTTCTGCAATATTTGATGTCGTCAAAGCAGATGAGATAGTCTGGGTCTTATAAGCAACTTAGCATTGCCTGTTTCTTGAATTTTCCCTACAATGATCACAAGCTCAAAGCCCAAAACACACACAGACACACACCCTGTGCCACACAATGGATCCATCATTTCTGCCCTTCGCTGGGATGAATGTTGCTGACACTTTCTTTTCCCAGGAGAACCAGAAGATGGGGCAAGTGGTCTACCTTGGACTCTGCCTCTTGGGCTGCCTGATCCTTAACCCTTTGGCGGAAGGTGAGCATTAGGAGAAGGGGCAGATCCAGCTGCTGCAGCTGTTGGTTTTGGAACTTTGCTGTGCGGTGCAACGGGTCAGTGCTTCTGGCTCTTAAGCAGGAGGTTGGGGGTTCGAGCCCAACTGTGGACAGGATCCTGCAGCGCAGGGAGTAGGGGGGTCTCTTCCAACTCTACAATTCTGTGGTTCTGTTTCTAATCGGTTCATTAGATCTGTGTAGGTTTGCCTATGTAAAGCTGGCAGCTTTTTCCTGGCCTTGCTGCTCTCGGTAGTGGCTCCCCATCTGTGGAATCTCCTCCCAGAGGGGGGATTTATTGGTCCCCGCTGTGGAAATTAAAAACATTCTTGCTTTATGCTTTAAGACTTTGCAGCATGTTTATTTTAAAGAGGCAGTTCTATATATTGTAAATTTTTAGAAGGTATGAGTTACCACTTTTGCTTGGATGAATAAATAAAGAGAATGATTGTTCCTAACTGGGAAAAGCACTGAGTCTCTTCCAATAAGCTGTCTGTCCGGAGCTGCTCTCTGCCCCTTTTTAAAATGATGGAAGAGCAGCACTCAAAGGCTGGGGGGGGGGGCCTGCACCAGCCTCCCATTCTCCTGAAATCCGTCCCCTTCTGGCATAAGTTTTGGGTCTTCCCTTTCGTCCTGTGCCTGTTTGTTAAATCACCGGTGCGCTTCTTTCATCACCATCACTAAGTAAATCATTCCCTCCCCTTCTTTCCATTAATCCAGAAAGAGTGCTCTTTTGCAATAATAGAAATCTTTCAGCTTGATATAACCATTTTACACTTAAGTGTATATGTCTGTGTTGTTGTTGTTGTTTTTTTAAAAAAATGTTTACTTTTTGAAAAATTGAAAAGAATATATAGATAAAGAAGTATAACAATTTTATTTGAAAGCACCAGCGGCGTCTTATCTTGCCACGCTAGTTGGACGGCTGTCACAATTGCACTGGACATTGGCTCCCAGTACATTTCTGAGCACAATTCAAAGTGTTGGTGCTGACCTTTAAAGCCCTAAGTGGCCTTGGTCCAGTATACCTGAAGGAGCGTCTCCACCCCCATTGCCAGAAGGAACCTCCCAATTCCTAACGCCAGGGCTTCCTCGAGGGGCTCCATCTGTCAAGGAAAGGGTTGGTGGTTTGGGGGATCTATTCCAGTCTCAATCCAATTCCTCACAGGTGCCGCCAATCGCACCCAGAGCGCTCGCACTCACTGCCCTGCAGAAGCCCTCTTCTACAGAAAGTACTGCTACCAGTATTTTAGCTCCTGCCTCTCGTGGGATGATGCCGAGGTAAGTTGGGGGAATGAGAAGAAATAAATGAAGAAATAAACAAGTTACTAAGAACTTCACATAGCAAAAGACCAGAAACATACCTTTTGGGAATATTGAATAGTGATATTTCTAGAGAAAATACTAAATTCTTTCTGTGGCGAGAATCCTGGTGGCTAAGTACTGGAAGGGTAACCAGGTACTGACCAAAGAGGAATGGTTATTTAAATTATGTGGATATTTGGAACTGGCCAAATTGTCGGACATAATAAGACTAAAGCCAGTGATTACAGTCAAGAAGGAATGGAAGTGTTTGAATGATTATTTAGAAAGACAAGGTTCTAATGTGAAAACTTGGATGTGTCTAGAATGACCTTGTGAATGGAAAAGGGGAAACATACATATATCATAGCTGCCAACTTTCTCTTTTTCTTGCGAGGAATCCTATTCGGAATAAGGGAATTTCCCTTTTAAAAGGAGAAAAGTTGACAGCTATGACATATATACATATCCATATATTAAGATGAAAATAATACTTAAATATAGATAAAATATGAAATGTGAAAGGACGTGTTGTGAGAGTGATGGAAGTCTATTACTACTATTATTTTGTAAAATAGTATTATTGTATTGAAATATTATACTTTTCTTTATTCTTTTACTGTCTACTTTTCTTTGCATTCCCCCCCCCCTTTTCTTATCCCCCCCCCCCTCTTTATATTACAGTTCAGTTGCTCGGGTTGCGCATGTGATCCATGCGGGATGCACATTCACAACCCACAGCACCCGCAACCTGCAGCGGTGCATTTGCACTCATGCAGGTTGTGATTATTGTTTCTGTGCATGCGCAAAGTGCGATTTAGCACTTCTGTGCATGCGCGACTGCTGAAACCTGGAAGTAACCCGTTCTAGTACTTCCAGGTTTCAGCAGTCTGTAACCTGAAAAAACGCAACCTGAAGCGTCTGTAACCCGAGGTTTGACTGTATTCTTTATGTATGGTTTAGTATTGATGTATTTGCCGTATTTTTTGCTCTATAAGACTCACTTTTTCCCTCCTAAAAAGTAAGGGGAAATGTGTGTGCGTCTTATGGAGCGAATGCAGGCTGCGCAGCTATCCCAGAAGCCAGAACAGCAAGAGGGATTGCTGCTTTCACTGCGCAGCGATCCCTCTTGCTGTTCTGGCTTCTGAGATTCAGAATATTTTTTTTCTTGTTTTCCTCCTCCAAAAACTAGGTGCGTCTTGTGGTCTGGTGCGTCTTGTAGAGTGAAAAATATGGTACTTTGCAATAACAAAAAAAGAGTTGTAAAAAAGAGAGAGCGAGAGAGAGAAGAGCAAGGGCCGACTCCTTGGGAATCCTGGCTGGGGGCAGCATCACTGGTTTCCCCCTTTCTTCTCCCTGCAGGTCAGCTGCCAGAGGAGACATGGGTCCCAGCTGGCCTCCATTCTTTCTGCAAGGGAAGCAAATGTGATTTACAGTTACCTGCGACAATATGGCTCCAGCAACGTCTGGATCGGCCTGGCAGCTGACCGTGGTACTTCGGTAGGTGCCTTTAGGACTCTCTGAAGATGCTGACTGTACGAGCTCCTCAGCTCCCTTGAGGTCCTTCAGATGTAGCTCACCGGCTCTCACTTCACTCTGAAGCCACTTCCTTCCCCAAACGTCAAACTTTGAAGTCCTCATTTGGAGATGGGATTATTTCTCAGAGTGGCTCTGTGGGAGGTTCTGGAACTCCAGCTTCGGATCCTCATTGTCTTTCCTCCTTGCCAACTCTCATTGCGCTATCTATAAAGTCACAGATTCTGTGACATCTCCCCAACTCCGTACAAATTGTCATTCACCTTTATGGCTCCAGCAAAAATAAATTAACACTGAAATCCTATGCATGTCCTGAGTGAAGCCCAGTTGAGTCCAGTGTTACTTACTCCCGGGTAAGTATACATGGGATTGCAGGTTCTGATCATGAAAATAAAAATATATGTAAATTCAGATGAATGGAAGGAGTGTTGGATGAGACCTTTTCTATCATCTTTGTGGTCTTTTATATCAATGTGGGACAATATAACTCTACTATAATTCACATTGCAATTTATAGCTTGCTCCATTTAATACATTTGCTTCTTCTATGATGCACACATTGAAGGGGGCCACCAGGGGGCGCATTGGAAGATGTCCGACAATAACATCTCTCTGACCCACACGAGGTATTTAAGAGGCTGATATGGGAGTATGCAGCCTCCCAAGCCCCCCAAGGGAATGGGGGGGGGACTGCCTTGCCTGCTGTGTCCATAATTCACCCCCAGATTCGAAAGAAGGGGGTGAGGGCACTAGGCACAAAGCCCTCAAGTGGAGTCCGGCTCTCCCTGACGCTGTCTCTGATCGTGCACTGGTTTGCATTACTTTGAAATATATATAATTGGAAAAAGAAGCAAATGCACATACTTCAAGTGAAGATTGGGAGTAAAGACTGCTGATTAATGGGATCTCTGTGATGCGGAGTGACAGGCTGGATAATAAATCAAGTGAAGACTCATCATTAAAAGACTGGTATGGCGGAGCGAAACGGAAAGGGGGGGAGGAAAAAACTTTTCTTTTTTTGTCTTATGTGAGTACCCAATAACCCTCCCCCCCCCCAGAGAGAAAGAATCGTTGCAAATTACTAATCACAAGCAGGAGATTAAGAACTGTGTGGAAATGAATTACTGAACAAAGAGAGGACTGGTGGGAACATTGGGAACGGAAAGAAAGTTTTGTGACACAGTTACAAATGGAGATTCGTTAAGACAGGCCTGCCCACAGGAGGACGAGGGGGAGGAGGACCATGGTCATTGGAATGTGAATGTATGTTTATCAGAATGTGAATTTGACCTGGCAGGGCCCCCTGAGATACAGATTGGCAGGCCTGTGGAAATCTACGGACAGACTATGGGAATGTTCTTTACGGAGGTGTGGAAATGGCGTCTGTCCTTTATGTGATATGGCTCTTGGAGAGTGTAAAATCCACACAGAATATGTTTGTTTTCAACCCGCTTGTGAAGATTATCAGAGATCACAAAGAAAGGAATATATGATAACAACAAGAAGATGAGGAAAATAACAAAGAGACTATCTGGACAGAACTGTATAATTAAGGCAGTAGCAAGAATGATCTTTGGACCCCTTTCGGAGCTTGAAGTATGGGTACCCCCAACAAAATTTTAAAAATTTGGCTGTATAACTTGGAATTAATGTGATTTGGAATTAATGTGATTTGATTGGCCTGTTAATAAAAATGATTAAAAAAAAATGATGCACACATTGAAGTATGCCCAATATCCCAATCAGGTACTGACCAGACCCAGATCCTTTTAGCAGCAGCAATGTGGGTCTTCTTAGCACGCCCTTAGACCTTATCCTGGGCAAAAGGTGTAATTCTGCTGACTTGTAGTTCATAGCCATATGAGAGCTGGTGTGGTGTAGGGACTACACCATAAATCTTTGTGGATATTCAAAACTTCCTGACTATAAAGCTAACTAGTTGGCCTTGGACAAGTCACTTCTTCCAGCCTACCTAACCAAGCGCTTGTCAAGCTAAAATGCTGCTCTGACCTCCTGCAGTGGAGGCCAGGACAGAAATAACAACATATAAAGTTTAAATAACTCTAGGCTCTGAGAGGAAGTGTGGTGGTTCAACAATATGTTCTGAAGGATGCAGCAACCTTCCTGAAACTAAGATGGGAACCCCTTGGCCTTGTCAGTTGCGCTGATTCCCCAGCTGTGTCCTCTCTGGGGATGTGGGGATCAACGGGCTTGCATTCCCCTTTTATCACAAGATGTTCTTTTCTCCTTCTCTCTCTCCAGTATATGATCTGGGAATGGAGCGATGGATCTGTCTTCACTCAACCCCTCTGGGATGGCCGGAGCATCAGCAACTCAATCTCTTCAAGTGAATGTGTCTCTCTTTCTTATTCAGGTATGCAGGAGGAGAGACTGGGGAAGGAGGAGGAAACCCCATTCTGTTCAAGGAATTGAGGGAAACTAAAACAAATCCATCCTCAGACACTCTGGATGTTGCAATGCAGTTCTCCAACCAAGTGTGAGCAAAAACATATACTTGGGTAAAGGACCCCTGACAGTTAAGTCCAGTGACAAACGACTCTGGGGTTGCAGCGCTCATCTTGCTCTATAGACCGATGGAGCTGGTGTTTGTCCACAGACAGTTTTTCCGGGTCATGTGGCCAGCATGACCAAGCTGCTTCTGGCGAACCAGAGCAGAGTATCGAAACGTTGTTTACCTTCCCACCAGAGCGGTATCTATTTATCTACTTGTACTTGATGTGCTTTCGAGCTGCTAGGTTGGCAGGAGCTGGGACCGAGAAACGGTAGCTCACTCCGTCGCAGGGAATTGAACCGCTGACCTTCTGATCGGCAAGCCTAAGGCTCAGTGGTTTAGACCAGTGTGCTTTAAAATGCTAAGGTCTGCAAAAGTATCATGCAAAGGTCTGTTGTATATCGGGAAATTGCCCTGCAAAAGTGTGTTGACTGGTTGATAATAAAGGTAAAGGGACCCCTGACAGTGAGGTCCAGTCATGGACGATTCAGGGGTTGCGGCGCTCTTCTTGCTTTACTGGCCGAGGGAGCCGGCATACAGCTTCCGGGTCATGTGGCCTTAAAATGCTGGTGAATGATCAGGAGGAGATAAAATATGGTAACCAAACCCACCAAGAATCCCAAACTGATGTGGAAATATAGAGAACTCAAGAATGGGGAAATGGGAAACTGGCAAAAAATGAAAAGGACAGACTTACTTATTCCTGTGTGGAAAGGACTTGGCAAGGAAACTGAGGACAGGGAGAGATGGGGCTCCAGAGAGAGAAGCCCCCCCCCCCTTGTTTCCTCTTTATACTTGGCACTTCGTATTACCTGGGCTGCATTTTTGTTTTTGAACTGTCACCTCCATTGGGGTCGGTGGGCAAAGTCTAGAGTGGTTCTTTGGCTCAGAATAGGGCACAGGGAACTCTGCCCTATGGAAAAAGTTGGAACTTAATTTAAATGCAGAATTCAGCTTTTTGATGGGTGGCTTCAGTGAAGTTTCATTCATGCAGGCATGGGGAATGCTAGAAAACATCTCAACTATCACAAAGATCTCACAAACCAAGGGTTCCGTACGACACACAAACACACCCTACTGGCAAAAGCAGAATGGCTTGTTCAAAATACTTCTGCTTACGTATTTATCAAATCTCTTCGTTGCTTTTGCTCGTAATTGTCTCCCTCTCCAAAACAGGGAAGGAAATACTTGATTTACTCAAAAGGAAGTCTACATTCTCTCCCAATTTCTGGACACTCCCTAACATTCTCTCTCAACCTTCTGCTCTGCAGGTTACCAGAAATGGATCCAGCATTCCTGTACGACTTCCTTGCCATTCCTTTGCAAATACAAGGCCACCTATTAGGCCTGAAACCCTGGGCCTGAGAGGAACACCCAAAGACCTCCAGCTTCCCAACAGGTCCAAGGGCAGCCCGCTTTCATAACTACTCTGTCCACCTGCAGGAAATCTATTCTCTCCCCTCCTCTATTGGCCTGGAGCAGAAAAAACAAGAGGGGCTTCCCCAAGTAAATCCAGTTTGGACTCTTGATTCCACTAAGACCTAGCCAAATCCAGAGTTGAGGGTGTGAGCAACAGTACATCCCCCCCAACTGGGAAGTTTGCCCCATGAGATATGAAACCTGTCTCCCTTTTCTGCAAAGAGATGAGATGCTTTTGTGGACTGGTTAGCTGAGTAAACGAAGCTTTCCTTGTGCTTTGCAAAGTGATGGGGCCGACTTTGGAACCCCCTTTCCCAGACCACATCATGGAAATGCAAACCTTTGCAAGCTGTCTGCCCCCCCCCCCTCTCTCTGGCCAGCTCCCGTCTTCCTCCGTAGTGACAATAAACCTCCTTCTGTGCATGCAATTCTGCGTCCATGTCCTCTGTATTCTTGAAATAGTTGTTTATTGTGACATTCAGATCCCACCTCTCCCCCCTCCAAAGGTCCATGTGGCAGGCATGGTTCTCCCCAACCCTAGTTTGGAGAGTCACTCCAGAAGGATATCACAGTTGATGGTATTGAAAGCCACTGAGAAGCTGAGGAGAATTAACAGGGACATGTTTCCCTTCTCTCTCTCTCGACGGAGGTCATCATACAGGGAGACCAAAGCAGTTTCTGTGCTGAAACGGGGCCTAAACCCCAATTGAAATAAATCCAGAAAACCAGTTTCTTCCGAAAGTGCCTGGATCTGGTCTGTGAACATTTGCTCCAGAACCTTGCCCAAGAAAGGGAGATTAGCAAGTGGCCAGCAGTTGGTTAGGTTTTCTGAATCCAGGGAAGGTTTCTTAAGGAATACAGTGGAACCTTGGTTCTCAAACCATTTTACTATCTAACGAGACCAGATCCATAAAAAGAAATCAATAAGCAATGTACTGCAGTCACACAATCAATCAATCAATCAATCAATCAATCAGTAGCTGAATTGGGTTCCACTAAGTCACAAAACAAAACAAAAAGAACCATAAAAACTCAAAATAAATAGCAAAAACAGACAGACCTCAGCGTAACACTCAAATCGGAAGCGTAACACTCAAAACGGAGGATGTTCGGCTACCGAAAACAGTTCGCAAACCGGAACACTTACTTCCGGGTTTGCAGTGTTTGGGTTCCAAGTTGTTTGAATACCAAGGCGTTTGAGAACCAAGGTGCCACTGTAGTTTTACCACTGCCTCCTTCAAACAGGCAGGGACCTAGTACTTACAGGAATTACCGTATTTTTCGCTCTATTGGATGCACCGGACCACAGGACGCACCTAGTTTTTAGAGCGGGAAATCAAGGAAAAAAATATTATCCCCCCCCAGCCCCGAAGAGCAATGGACAGGCTGCGCGCTTCCTCTTTAGCCTTGAGCAGCATCTTTAGCCTTGCACAACGGGATGGATCGTGACCGCTGTCCACCGGGGCTGGACTAGATGACTCCTGGGGTTCCCTTCCAACCCTGCAATTCTGTGACCTCGGAAGTTGTTGGGGGTCTCCACCACTGGAGGTTTTTAAGCAGCAGTTGGGGGACCATCTGCCTGGCGTTCTTTAGCTGTGATTCCTACATTGTGAGGGGGCTGGGCTAGATGACCCTCAGGTGGCCCTCCCAACTCTATACAGTCCTACACTTCTGCGGCAAGAGATCCACAGCCACTTCACACAATGCCCACTCCCAATTTTCATTGGAGAGACATGTGTCTTCACTGTCTAGGTAGGTACCCCCCTACCTGCCACTCTTCCCTCACCCCACTTAAGCCGACGGAATTCCTGCCCAGAGAAGCTCCCAGGTGAGGCAAGGGTTAAGATCTACCTCTGGTAAATGGCTTTGTATCCTCCCTCTTTCCCTTTTCTCTTCTTCTTCTATGCTAGTTCCTTCTCTTGGGTTTTGTTTAATCTGTTTTTATTGTATACTAAAATAAAAGCTGCAAAGTTTCCTTTTTTATAATATTCCCCCCCTCCAAACTAAAAAGTTAATCTAGATAAAAACACTGATCCAGAGGAAAATAAGGGGGTGGAGAAAGGACGAAAAAAGAAAAAGAGGTAGAGATAGATTTTTTAAAAGTTGGCTTCTTTAGCCTTGTGCAGCCTCCCGCGGCTGGAGAGGCGTGCTAGGCAAAAGAGGAAGCCCAGGCAGCGAGCAGGATGGATCGCACTCGCTGCCCGGGCTTCCTCTTTAGTCTTGCGTAGCCTCCCGCGGCTGGAGAGATTACGCAAGGCTTTTCTAGAGGAGGGAGAAGGGACTGAGGTTTTTTGGGCAGGAGTTTGAGGCTCAAAAGGGTTTGAGAGACAAAATGTTTAGAAAACAACAACAAAAAAACCTTAAGAGTAATCCAACCTCTTTTTATCAGCGCATTATTCATATTCTAAACCTAAATCACTTAGGTCTAAACTGTTGGAGGCAAGCATGTAACTGTAGCCTTCCTTAAAAGTTGAAAATTCACTTTGGGATGAAGAGAGTAGAGACAGGAGATGCTTAGACTTTTCGCTGCTGCAAATCATTTCCCCAACCAACTGGGGAAACGGCAGAGAACCGAGGAAGAACGAAAAGGAAATATATCAAACACTTTTATTTTCAGAGCAGAAAACCAACAAGAAGACACAACCCACCTCGGCTGCGCAGGACATTTTAGTTAGCTGAGGGGGAGAGAACGCTTTTCTAACAGCCAAACCAGGCCATGGAAGGAAATGACCCCTCTGTTAAAAAAAAGAACCAGCTCCAACCCCATCGAACTCCTACCAAGAACCAGCCGCTTTATAAAAGGGGGCAATGAGTCGGAGCCGTGATGGGTTGGTGGCCAGGGGGCTTCCTGAGACCCCCAGAGGATTTCTTCAAGGATCTGACAGCGGCAACCAGCGAATTTGCTCTCCCAGGAGGCCTTGGCAGGAGCGAAGGCAGGATCCATCCTCTTCCGCTACACAACATTCTTCAGGTTGCCTGCAAACATTATTATTATTATTATTATTATTATTATTATTATTATTATTATTATTATTAATTCAACATATACACCGCCGCATACCCGGAGGTCTCAGGGCGGTTCACAACAAGACCACAACATATAAAATCAAACCAAAAGTAATAACCCAATAACCCCCATAAAGCCACATTCTAAAAGGGTGTTGGATGTCAGTAAGATCTGTTGGTTTCTGCTTTCCTTCACTGTGCAGCGAAAGGGCTTGTCACGAGACAGGTGTTTACATTCCACAGTCTGTACTGTTGGAGTTTCTCACGGGAAAGGGAGACTGGATGTGACGTACACTGGTTTCCTGTTTTTCACTGTGTGATTCTCTCCAAGCTGTCGAGGAGAGAGGATGCATTATCTGCTCCGGCAGAGGCAAGATGTCTTTCTGTAATATATCAGCTTTGAACTGTAAATAAAGCAATATAGAGTATGTAGTACGTACTCCTCATCCTTCCGCTGGGCACGGAACTCTGCTTTACACCAACACGTGGTTATGGGCCCAGGAGTCGAATCGGAGTGCCGGCAAAGGATCGGAATGCGGAGGGACAGATCGGATCGGAATCTGCTCTGCGCGTAAACATGATTGATGAGGTATGTACTACTGCTCCGGGCAGCCTGCCAGCTTCCAGTTAATGGCTTTATGGCTGGACTTTGAACTTTTAAAGCCGTTTTGCCGGGAATACGCAAAGGGCTCCCAGGCACAAGTTACTATGCTGGGGAAATCGAAAGTAACTTTTAAAAGCGCCTTTGGAATGAAGGCAGCTGCAGCAGTGACGCAGCAAGATTTAAAGCAGCATATATGACGCTGAAGGCTAATGCCAGAGTCATGATGGCCCTTCAGTATGCTTGTGGGATTCCTAAGCTCAACAAGAAAAATTATGCGGACTGGGTTTTGTATGCAGAGGCAATTCTGCGGAAAGAGGGTTTGTTTGAGGTGATTACAGAAACCCCCCCAGCTCCAGTTACAGATGCATGGAAAGCTAAGGATTCCAAAGCACGGGGAACACTTACATTGATAGTATCCCCAGAAGAGCTCTGTCTATTGCGTGATAAGACCTCAGCCAGAGAGATTTGGGAATCTTTGAGAGAGGCTCACTTAAGGACAGAAGCTGGATCTACTATGTTTTACTTTAACAAGCTGCATAATATGGCTCTTGCTGAAGGTGGAGATGTGCGTTTACATCTGATGGAGATGCAAAATCTGAGACATGAGCTGCAACAGAGAGGACTCAACTTTCCAGAGGCTGTGTATTCTTTCATGATACTACAATCTTTGGGTTCAGGTTGGGAGTCTGTTGCAACCCAGATTGCTGTGCAGCCAACAGCTCAGCTGACAGTGGACTTTGTTACTGCCGTGATTCAGAATGAAGCAGATCGCCGGGGTGCTAGCTGCATGGGCAAGGGGGAGTCTTCACAGACGTCATCCCATAGTGCAGTGGAACCACCAGATGGCGCCAAAGCTTTGAAGGCAGTGAAATGCTACTCATGTGGACGTCTAGGCCATATGAAGAGGGAATGCAGATATCCCAGGGCCAAGACAGAGCAGCGCAGCGAAAGCTCATCGCGTGGAAAAGGCCGAGGCAAAGGCAAAGGTCCGGTGTCTAGGACAACGCAGCACAAGGCTATGGTTTCACGCTTCACTCCAAAGGTTGCAGAGGTCCAGAAGAAGTCTAGATCTTTCTTCGTTGTTGATTCGGCGGCGACCCACCACATGTGCAATGATAAGAGACTGTTTGTGTCTTTTACACCGCAGGAAGGTGCGATTCACCAGGTGGATGACCACACTATTCCCAGTAAAGGCTACGGAACTGTTGTTCTTCACAGTTTGGACTTATCGATACAGAATGTCCTATACGTGCCAGACGCCAAACATAATTTGCTCAGCGTTGGACAGCTAATTGAGCGGAACATTGACGTGTCCTTCAAGAACAAGAAGTGCATCATCACAAAGAAAAATGACTATGAATTGCATGCTGAATATGTTGATCGTTTGTTTGTTTTGTATTATGATGATGTTGTGCAGGATGACACTTGTTGCATTGCAGGTTCTAACAAAAGTTTGCATGCAGAATGTATTCATGATTTTCATCGAAAATTTGGTCATTTGCATTTTGAGGCAGTATCTAAAATGCCTGCCTTGGTTGAAGGTATGACTATTAAACCCTGCAAGTACCACATGAAGTGCAAAGCATGCGCAGCAAACAAGGTGAAAATGGCTGCGAAAGGTAAGGTGTCTAGTAGGCAAGCTACGGAACCATACCAAATTGTTCTTGCTGATTTGGTTGGACCACTATTGCCCTCTTTGGGTGGAAATAGGTACTTCATGGTTCTCATTGATGCATTTTCTAGATATATTTTTGTGTACAATCTCAAGCAGAAATCAGAGGCTTTTCCTAGGTTCAAGGAATTCTGTGCTTGGTTGGAAAATGTGCATGGTAAGAAGATAAAGACTCTTTTCAGTGATCGCGGGGGAGAATTCACTTCTCAGCAGTTTGAAGCTTTTCTGACTGAGAAAGGAATTCAACACGATTTGTCTAGTCCTCGCTCGCCATGGCAGAATGGACTTGCGGAACGGGCAAATCAGACATTGCTTCAAGGGTTAAAAACCTTGCTGCATGATGCCAATCTTCCAGAGAGTTATTGGGCCGAATCTCTCTCGTGTTTTGTTTACAGTTACAATCGCAGGTTATCTTCAGCGATTGGTTGTACCCCCTATGAGAAGATGTTTGGCAAGAAGCCATACATCAAACACATGAAAATTTTTGGTTCTGACATGTGGGTTCATTCACCACAAAACTCCAAGTTAGACAAGCGTGGATTGCATGGTATCTTTCTAGGTTATCAGAAAGGGTCTTACAGAATAATGATGACTGACTCTAAGACAATTAAGCTCACGAGAAGTGTTGAGTACAATGCAAAGTGGGGGGAGAATGTGGGAATTTTCCAATGTTATCCTGATGACAGTGATGAGACTGAGGATAGTCAAAAGCAACCACAACAACCCACACCCACTGATGAAGGTTCTGAGTCTGAATCTGAAACTGAATCAGGTGATTCAGAGGATTTCAAGAGTGCGAAAGCCTCTATGCGACCCTCTGAATGCTCTGATCGAGAAGAATTGGAGGAACCATTGTTCACAATAGGTCGTTTTTCTCCTAAGAAGGAAGAGGAGAATGTTGAAGACTTAAGGCTAATTCGTAGGTCACAGAGAGCCACAAAAGGCAGACCTCCAAAGAGATTTGCTGATGAGTTTGCTACGATAGCAGTAACAGCTGTTAAAAGCTCCAAGAAGGTATTTGAACCTTCAAGTTTCCAAGAAATCCAGGATTTGGATTCAAAGGAAGCTGAGCCATGGTTAAATGCCATGAAGGCTGAGCTTGATTCCTTAGAAAGGAACAAAACATGGGAGCTAGTTCCAGTAGTTCCAGGAATGAAACTGCTTGGAAGCAAATGGGTCTTCAAAGCGAAGACAGATCAAAATGGCAAGATAGTCAGACACAAAGCCAGATTGGTAGCCAGAGGTTTTGCACAGGTACCAGGTGAAGACTATCACGAGACCTACTCACCCACAGTGAGGTATGAAAGCATTAGGCTTATGCTCAAGCTAGCTGCAGAGGAAAATCTACACATTAGTCACCATGATATTAATACAGCTTTTCTGTACGGATCTCTAGATGAATCACTTTATATGCTTCCACCTGATGGCGTACAGGTAAAACAGGGATTTGTTTGTGCTCTGAAGAAATCCCTTTATGGTCTCAAACAAAGTGCACGGTGTTGGCACACAAAACTCACTGAAGTATTGTTTTCTCTAGGTTTTCAGCAAGGGAAAGCTGATCCATGTGTGTTTGTCAAAGAGGAGGGGCAAAAGAAACTGTACTGTTTGTTTTATGTTGATGATTTATTATTCTTTTGGAAAGATGTCGCAATGTACAATAACGCCCTAGCTCAACTGAAAGAGCACTTTGACATGAAAGATCTTGGTGAGGTAAACAACTACCTATCTCTGGAAATAGAGAGAGATCAAGATGGTAACATTCTAGTACACCAGTCACGGAAAATTGCTGATGTGTTAAGCAAACTAAACCTGATGGATGCTAACCCTGTAGACACACCGATGACAACAGGTTATCAGGTAGATGACACTGAAGAAGCATTTTCTGACACTACACTGTACAGAAGTGTGCTAGGCAAGCTAAACTTCATTGCCAGATGTTCAAGACCAGACATTGCTGTTAGCTGTAATTTGCTAAGCAGACAAGTCAACAATCCTAGTGTCAAGGATTGGAAAGCTCTGAAACGCATAGCGCGGTATTTGAAAGGCACTATGCATTACAGACTGAGATTTAACAATCAGAAGTCTGGTGGTCTTGAAATATTTGCAGATGCAAGTTTTGGAAGTGACACTACAGACAGGAAAAGTACGTCTGGAGTTTGCTACATGTACAATCAGGGTCTGTTTGATTGGTCATGCAAGAAGCAAACAACAGTTAGCTTAAGTACTTGTGAAGCTGAACTGAATGCACTGTCATATTCACTTAAGGATTGTGAATGGTTAATACAATTGTGCAAAGATATGAAAATTCCTGTCAAATGTCCAATCCAGGTTTACCAGGACAACAAAGCATGTTTGGCTTTGCTGAAGTCTGAAGGTTGTAAGCAAAGCACGAAGCACTTGCAATTAAAGTTGCAGCATGCTAGGGAATGTATTCAGAAGGGACTCGTAACGGTGTCCTATATGCCAGGTAATGAAATTCCTGCTGATGTATTGTCCAAGATTGTATCAAGGGATCAACACTGTACCTATGTGCAGAAGTTGGGTTTGTACTGATATTGTACGAACACGCTGCCCAGTGATGTTCACAGAAAGGGGGAGGATGTTGGTTTCTGCTTTCCTTCACTGTGCAGCGAAAGGGCTTGTCACGAGACAGGTGTTTACATTCCACAGTCTGTACTGTTGGAGTTTCTCACGGGAAAGGGAGACTGGATGTGACGTACACTGGTTTCCTGTTTTTCACTGTGTGATTCTCTCCAAGCTGTCGAGGAGAGAGGATGCATTATCTGCTCCGGCAGAGGCAAGATGTCTTTCTGTAATATATCAGCTTTGAACTGTAAATAAAGCAATATAGAGTATGTAGTACGTACTCCTCATCCTTCCGCTGGGCACGGAACTCTGCTTTACACCAACAAGATCAACCAAAGGCCTGGTTTAAAAGGAACCTTTTTGCCTGGCGCCTCAAGGTGTATAATGAAGGCACCAGGCAAACTTCCTTGGCGAGAGCATCCCAGAGACGGGGAGCCACTGCAGAGAAGGCCCCGTTCTCGTGTTGCCACCCTCAGGACCTCTCAAGGAGGAGGCACAGGAAGAAGGGCCTCACAAGATGACCTTAGGTTCCGGGTAGGTTCATATGGAAAGAGGCGGTCCTTGAGGTATTGCGGTCCTGAGCCATTTAAGACTTTATATGTCAAAACCAGCACTTTGAATTGGGCCCAGAAACTAATCGGTAGTCAGTGCAGCCAAACCAGGATCGGTGTAATATGCTCAAACCGTCTTGCTCCAGTGAACAACCTGGCTGCTGAATTCTGCACCTGCTGAGGATTCCAAATCATCTTCAAAGGCAGCCCCACGTATAATGCATTGCAGTAATCTAACCTTAAGGTTACTAGAGCATGTTGTTGTTGTTTAGTCGTTTAGTTGTGTCCGACTCTTCATGACCCCCTGGACCAGAGCACGCCAGGCCCTCCTGTCTTCCACTGCCTCCCGCAGTTTGGTCAGACTCACGTTTGTAGCTTTGAGAACACTGTCCCACCATCTCGTCCTCTGTCATCCCCTTCTCCTTGTGCCCTCCATCTTTCCCAACATCAGGGTCTTTTCCAGGGAGTCTTCTCTTCTCATGAGGTGGCCAAAGTCTTGGCGCCTCAGCTTCAGGATCTGTCCTTCCAGTGATCACTCAGGGCTGATTTCCTTAAGAATGGATGCGTTTGATCTTCTCGCAGTCCATGGGACTCTCAAGTCTCCTCCAGCACCATGATTCAAAAGCATCAATTCTTCGGCGATCAGCCTTCTTTATGGTCCAGCTCTCACTTCCATACATCACTACTGGGAAAACCAGAGCTTTAACTATACGGACCAGAGCATAGACAACAGTAATTTGGCTATCCCTGTCCAGATAGGGCAGGGATAGCCAAATTGGGCCCAGAAACTAATCGGTAGCCAGTGCAGTCGGATCAGGATCAGTGAAACCGTCGGGTAAGCAACTTGGCTGCTGAATTCTGCACTAGCTGGAGTTTCCGAACCGTCTTCAGAGGCAGCCTGGCATTTAAGGCATTGCAGTGATCTAACCTTGAAGTCACCGGAGCATAGACAACAGTAGTTAGGCTATCCCTGTCCAGATAGGGGCGTAGCTGGGCCACCAGCCGAAGCTGATGGAAGGCACTCCGGGCCACTGAGGCCACCTGGGCAACATTCGCAAAGCCCTCCCTTTTACCTGGGGAAGAAAGGCGGGAGGTTTTTTAAAGGAGGGGCTGGAGCAATTCTTTAGCTGAGACTCCTGCACTGCAGGGGATTGGACTAGATGGCCCCAGGGACCCCTTCCACCTCTACAATCCCATCTGGAGACACTGGTGTCAGGAGTGCGTGCAGGAGCCAGGCCCTGTGACCAGTAGGGCTTCGCAGGACTGGGGCTTTCCTAAGTTTGTTCTGAAGAGGCAAGGCGCAACTGCACAGGTGAGGCTGCTTGGTAACTCACAGCACCTTGTGGCAAGAGCCGGGAAGAGCTATAAGGTCAGTATTTCCCTTCGGCTTTTTGCCACAGCAACACGTTCCCTGCGTTGTTGTGTTTAGTCCTTTACTCCTTGATCCTCAGACCCCTGCCTTCGGCCTTCGTGACTCCTTGCCCCTTGATCCTCGGACCCTTGACTTCGTGACTCCTTGCTTCTTGATCCTCGGACCCTTGACTTCGTGACTCCTTGCTTCTTGATCCTCGGACCCTTGACTTCGTGACTCCTTGCTTCCTGACCCTTGGCTTCCTGACTCCTTGCCTTCTGACCCTCGGACTTTTGGCTTCCTGACTCCTGGCTTCTAGCTCCCCGTTCCTGCTCCCTCCCCACCATCTTGCCCCCGGTCCCGACGTCCCCAGCCAGGACTTCGATCACCCATGAACTGGACTGTGACAACTGGGACTTGATCCCTTCTGCGCACAATTGAGGTGCTCTGCCAGGGGGCGGCGCCCCTGTGCTGGAAGCCAAGCTCGTTGGCAACCGGCAACCTCCTTCTCCCAGGAGAGGAGGGCAGGACTCACCTTTAATGCAGCCCAGGATTTCTTGGATTCTCTGCGGCTCGTTACGGTCCAGCCTGCAGCTTGGTGTAACTTCCAAGACGTAATCAGGGCCGTATTCCGTGAAGTACTGCCAGAGGAGGAAGGAAAGGGTGAAGGAAGGAAACAGGAGCCGCTCCTGGCAGATCTAAGTGAGGCAAGGCGCACCCAGGGTGGTAACCCATGTTGCATGCGAGCCTCTGACTTCACAAGCAAAGGGCTGTTTCCTCTCCCTGGGAAAAGAAACATACCCTCTTGCCCTAATCATCCACCGACCTTACATATGGCAAACTCTTATACAATAATAATAATAATAATAATAATAATAATAATAATAATAATAATAAATTTATTTACACCCCGCCCATCTGGCTGGGTTCCCCAGCCACTCTGTGCGGCTTCCAACCAAATATTCAAAACATTACGGCATCAAACATTAAAAACTTCCCTAAACAGGGCAGCCTTCAGTTGTCTTTTAAAAGTAAAATAGCTGCTTATTGCCTTGACATCTGCTGGAAGAGCGTTCCACAGGGCAGGCGCCACCACCGAGAAGGCCCTCTGCCTGGTTCCCTGTAACCTCACTTCTTGCAGGAAGGGAACGGATTAATTCATTTTGCATTACTTTCTATGGGAAAGCGGGCCTCGGTTTTGGAACGCTTTGGTTTTTGAATGGTGTTCCGTAACGGATTAAGTTTGAGAACCAAGCTACCACTGTATTCTTACTGAGGTCCACTTCCAAGAGCCTTCTGGCAGTTCCCCTAATGTGAGAAGCGAAGTCACAGCGAAACAGGCAGAGGGCCTTCTCGGTAGTGGCACCTGTGTTCTGGAATGCCCTCCCATCAGATGCCAAGCAAATAAGCAGCTGTGTTACATTCTGAAGCCATCTGAAAGCTGCCCTGTATTGGGAAGTGTTCAATGCCTGACACTTCACTATTTTTATATATGTTCTGTTGGAAGCCACCCAGAGTGGCAGGGGCAACCCAGCCAGATAGGCGGGGTATAAATAATAAGATTATAATATTATTATTGTTACTAGAAGGACTCTTAGCAAAAGGCTGGGAGGGGTTTCTGCCCAAGAGGAACGGGTCGGTTCTTCTGCGCAGCGAAGGGACCGGCTAGCCAAGGCCTCACCTTGTGATCCGGGATTTCGGAGGGCAGCGTTTTCCCTAAGATGACCGCCGTCAAATACGCCCAGCAGCGAGCCGTGTTGGCGAGATGGTAGCCTCCTGCCTCCAGGAGCGAAGCAGCAGGAAGTCCAGAAAGGGAAGAAAGAGGAGTTAAAGAATGAGTTAAAGAAATTGTATAAAAGCACATTTGTTAAAAAAGCCAGAGGCATTTCTATTAGGTATAGCAGTAGGGGAAGAAATTTCAAAGTGAGACCAAAAACTGTTCATGTATGCAAGAACGGCAGCAAGGACTCTTTTAGTCCCAAACTGGAAGCAACGGGAATTATTGACGATAAAAGACTGGCAGGTGAAGATGACGGAATATGCAGAACTGGCGAAACTGACGGGAAAATCCAAAACCAGCGCGATCAAGCTTTCCAAAAAGACGGGGGTAAATTTGTACAATATTTGTTTTTGGTGTTTTTTATAAATCTTTTTTATTAGTTTTCTAATAAGAACATCCAATTAACAAATCCATCAAATCAAAATCCGATTAAAAAGAATAAAATAAAATAAACAGCCAAATTATTAATTAAAAAAAATGTACAATATTTGAAGGACAATTGCAAACAATTAACAACATCAGCAGGGTTGAGCTAAGACGACTTGTGATGTTAAGGATTCTTACCTTTTTATATTTAATTAGAAACGTGATAATTGGAAGGAATGAAATGTAAATAAGAAGAGGTACAAATGCTATGACAAAGAAAGGAATTATGAAAACCACGAGGCAGGAGGGAGGGAAGTCGACCAGCTCGTACGAGCAAAAACCAATGTGATTAACAAGGATGTATTCAACTATCATGAAATGGAAGCCTGATAAAAATATTATTAAAAAGGTTTTTTCATGTGTGCTAAAACTCAGCCCTCCTGGCCTCCTCCACTCACCTCCTCCCAGGACGAGGGTTGGACGCTGCCATTGCAACACATACTTCAGGCACCGGCCGACCCCTTCGGGGGTCAAGTTGAAGGAGCACATGGGGTCACCAGCGATGGTGTCCGCCCCCAACTGCAGGACGATGGCCTCAGGGCTGAACGCTGCGTAGACCTCCTTCAGGACACTGCAGGGAAAGGAACGAAGGCCCCTGTTACATGGAGAACAGCCAGGCAGGGAGCCACTGGCAGCAGAGGTTAATGTTTATTATTATTATTAATTATTATTTATACCCCGCCCATCTGGCAGGGCTTCCCCAGCCACTCTGGGCAGCTTCCAACAAAACACTAAAATACAATAACCTATTAAACATTAAAAGCTTCCCTGAACAGGGCTGCCTTCAGATGTCTTCTAAAAGTCTGGTAGCTGTTTTTCTCTTTGACATCTCCTGGGAGGGCGTTCCACAGGGTGGGAGCCACCACCAAGAAGGTCCTCTGCCTGGCTCCCTGTAACTTGGCTTCTTGCAGGGAGGGAACCACCAGAAGGCCCTCGGAGCTGGACCTCAGTGTCCAGGCTGGATGATGGGAATGGAGACGCTCCTTCAGGTCTACTGGGCTGAGACCATTTAGGGCTTTCAAGGTCAGCACCAACACTTTGAATTGTGCTCGGAAACGTACTGGGAGCCAGTGTAGGTCTTTCAAGACCGGTGTTATATGGTCTTGGCGGCCGCTCCCAGTCACCATTCTGAAGCTGACCGGACACGGGTTAGAGCTCAATGTTGAGCCTACCAAGTGGCGGTAGCGACGGCGAGTAAGATGTGAAGGAAATAAGCAGCTATCTTATCTTTAAAAGACATCTGAAGGCAGCCCTGTTTAGGGAAGTTTTTAATATTTAATGCTGTATTGTTTTTAACACTTGATTGGGAGCCGCCCAGAGTGACTGGGGAAACTCAGCCAGATGGGCGGGGTAAAAAATAATAAATTACTATTATTAGTTATTATTATTTATGCTAAATATGGCCCTGCTTCCTCGTGGAGCCCGGACGTGTTTCAAAAGCCACAGGGCCGATTCCAGCAGCTCGGCTAGAACAATCTGATTGAGAGACAGAGCGAGTCCCAAGTGTGAGTTATGCCAGGTGGGGCAGAAAAGAGGAACTGCAGGAGAACCACCGAAAACCTTTGCTCCCAAAGGGCCACCGGGTGGTGGGTTCTTACGTCTCGCAGATCTGGAAGTATCTGTCGTCCTGGATGCCGTCTTGAATGGGGACGTTGACGCTGTAGTAACGCCCCTTCCCCAGGCCCACGTCCGTCACATCGCCTGTTCCTGAGCAAGAGGCAGAAGAGAGGGTTTTTTTACTGACTTGGGACCAGGAAGCAGGACTGTGAAGGATGCTTTGTGCCTCAGTGTAGTGATCAGGTGGGAGTGCTATGAGGAATTATGAAACTATGGAGCAAGCCATTTTGTCCGCAATGAAAGCATTGCGTTGACTGGGCTTCAGCCATTGACAATAATTTCTGATCAAATCCCACAAGCCTCTACATTTCTGCCATTTTCTCTGCTGCCCATTTCTCTATACCTGACAGGCACGTATAAGCATTCTAAAACACAGAACAGTTGCTTCACCAGGCATCCTCAGTACATAAAGGTAGTAGTTAGCTTTGATGTACCTTTCCTTGGTTTTGTTAATCTTAGGGCCAGGAAATAGTTTCACATAGAGGTGATAATGCTTTTGAATTCTGGTGCTGGAGGAGACTCTTGAGAGTCCCATGGACTGCAAGAAGATCAAACCTCTCCATTCTGAAGGAAATCAGCCCTGAGTGCTCACTGGAAGGACAGATCCTGAAGCTGAGGCTCCAAGACTTTGGCCACCTCATGAGAAGAGAAGATTCCCTGGAAAAGACCCTGATGTTGGGCAAGATTGAGGGCACCAGGAGAAGGGGACGACAGAGGAAGAGATGGTTGGACAGTGTTCTCGAAGCTACCAGCATGAGTTTGACCAAACTGCAGGAGGCAGGGGAAGACAGGAGTGCCTGGCGTGCTCTGGTCCAGGGGGTCACGAAGTGTCGGACACGACTAAACAACAACAACAATCTTTCCTTGCCATCCTTCCTCTCCTGTTTACGGCCTCTGGGGTTCGCTAAAAGCATTCCTCACGGATTCCTATTTTATTTACTCTGAACTACGTATGCATGCTCAAGTAGGAAATAGTTTCTTTGTAGTTAAAAGGATTTCTTTGATCAACTTTGTACCCACATGGTAGGTTTTTTGAAACGCCCAGAGGACATCTGATTGGTTCTTACAAGCACTGTGTTAAAAGTTCTTTTGTTAATAAAAGGGACCTTGGCCAGAGTGTGACAGATTATTATTGGCACTCCTCCCAGAGTCTTGCTGGTCAAGCCTCGTGTGTATTTTATTAATCAGGGTCCAATCCTTCCTTACTTTTGGAACGCAACACCTCAGGTGGTGCCTGTGGACTGCCCATCGAGGGGCCTCCAGTTGGCCATTACGATAGCAGGATGCTGGCCATCTGGCTTTTCAGGTTCTTATGCCTCTCGGGATTCAGAGAATGATATGAACAGAGAACAGGGGAAATAAACAGTGGGTACTGTTTGTGTATTTACATACACAAAATATAAATATACAAGGTGTATAAAAAACTAATAAGGTAAAAAGGTAAAGGGGGACGCAGGTGGCGCTGTGGGTTAAACCACAGAGCCTAGGACTTGCCGATTAGAAGGTCGGCGGTTCGAATCCCCACAATGGGGTGAGCTCTCATTGCTCAGTCCCTGCTCCTGCCGACCTAGCAGTTCGAAAGCACGTCAAAGTGCAAGTAGATAAATAGGTACCGCTCCAGTGGGAAGGTAAACGGCATTTCCGTGCGCTGCTCTGGTTCGCGAGAAGCGGCTTAGTCATGCTGGCCACATGACCCGGAAGCTGTACACCGGCTCCCTCGGCCAGTAAAGTGAGATGAGCGCCACAACCCCAGAGTCGGTCACGACTGGACCTAATGGTCAGGGGTCCCTTTACCTTTACCTTTAAGGGAAGCAATACTCAAGCACAGTAAAAGAAATAAATAATAATCACTTGCCTGGGAAAAACCCTGGAGAGAACTTATGCAGAGACACCGTCATCACTTTGGAGGTGAAGATGAAGGCATCTTCTACACCTGGGTGGGTGGAAAGAAAGAGAGAGAGAGAAGTGAAATAATTGTGACAGGCTCCTTGCCCATCAGCCGCAGAGTCTAGTCCTGGAGGCCAGAGACCCTATAGCCAGAACAGAAGGGAAGGAAGCTGAAAGACAACACAATCTCATAGCTTTTTTTTGACAGATTTGCAAGCTTGATGGATCAGGGGAATGCTGCGGGGACATAGTGTATCTTGATTTCAGTAAGTCTCTGGACAAAACCCCCCATGATATTATAATAATAATAAATTTTTATTTATACCCCGGCCAAGACCGGGCTCAGGGTGGCTAACAAGAACTAACTTAGTTGGTCTTTAAGGTGCTACTGGAAGGAATTTTTTTTGTTTTGACTATGGCAGACCAACACGGCTACCCATCTGTAATCGAATATAAATACAGTAAAAACATTAAAAACAAAACATCCCCCCCCAAAAAAACCCAAACAAACAGTTGATTAAAATATAATGATGATACAGATGATACAACGGTGGTTGGTTTAAGAGGGGGAGGCGGCGTATAGGAAGGAAGTTGAGCAGTTCGGGGAGTGGTGCAGGAAAAACAACTTACTCCTTAACTTAAATAAAACAAAAGAGATTATTGTGGACTTTAGGAAATGTAAATTGAATATTCAGCCACTCATTATTGAGGGGAAGTGTGTGGAACAGGTCTCAGTGTTTCGTTTTCTGGGAATGGTGTTGAGAGATCGCTTGACCTGGGGAGAAAACAGTAACCTATACCATATGTCTTGGATGTGACACACGGATATTTGCCTTTGCGGGGAGAAACCGAAAGTGGCGTCACTGAGGACTTTGGATTACAATAGGAAAATAAAGAAGAAGAAAAGTAAACATATTTCACACAGAACTACAAACCTGCTTGCTAAATCAATTCAGTGACTGTTAAAAATAAATGAAGGATCAACATCGGAAATGTTTTATTTGGACTATTTGGAATAATTAAGAAATGAAGTATGATATTAGATCATCACTCCCCAAACTTCAGAGCATGGGAAGTTACCCAAAAGATATATAATTTGGCATTGAATATTTGGCTTTTTTATTGTATTATAATTTGGAATGTTTGATTGTGTTTTTATTGGATTGTTAAAATGGAAATTTTTAAACTATATATTATTTAAAATAATAATAATAATACCACCCTTAGTCAATGTATAACCTGTGTACAATGAAATTAACTGAGCCTCCCTCCCCATACACTCAATCTCATTGCACTCTGTGTGCTTGTCGCACAACACACCAACCCTGAAAGTCAGTTGCACTATATTATTTTCCGTTCAGCAGCCTAACAGCCCACAGATAGAAACTGTTTTTTAGCCTATTGATACAGCTGATTAAACTTCTATATCTCCTGCCCAAGGGTAGAAGATTAAAGAGGTGCTGGCCGGGGTGTGAATTGTCCCTGAGAATTTCCCTTGCTCTCCTAAGGCAACGATCCCTTGCGATGTCATCTAGTGGGCTCAGGGGACAGCCCATGATATCATGTGCTGTGTTCACCACCCGCTGTAAATACTTTCTGTCCGTGGCTGTCAAGCCAACGTACCACCCTGTGATACAATATGAGAGGGCACTTTCTATTGTGGACTGGTAGAAGGAGGTCATCAATTGTCGTTTAACGTTGTTCTTTCGCAAGACCCAGAGAAAATGGAGTCTCGGTTGGGCCTTCCTAACCACCTGAGTTACCGTGTTTTTCACTCCATAAGGTGCACCTGACCATAAGATGCACCTAGTTTTTAGAGGGGGAATTCAAGAAAAACAAAATTATTTAAAGGGAGCGCTGAGCAGAGCCTGTATGCATCCCAGGCTCTGCTCAGCGCTCCCTTTCATGAGCCGCGTGGTGTGTGTGTGTGGCTCTTGGGGGCTTTTCCCCAAGGAGGGAGAAGGGAGGCCCTCCCACACTCCGCGCAGCTCTTTAAAGGAGGCGCGGCTCTTGGGGGCTTTTGCGGGAGGTGGGGGAAGGGAGAGAGCCTTGCTCTCTCCCTTCCCCCACCTCCCGCAAAAGCCAGGGATAGCCGCGCGAAGCCTCCGCAGGGCAGCGGGATGAGTGCGGAGGCTTTGTGCCACTAAGGCAGAAGCTAAAACTGCTAGAGGGAGCACTGCGCAGCACTCTCTCTAGCTGTTCTGGCTTCTGGGGCAGCCCGCGAAGCCTCCGCAGGGCAGTGGGGAGCCTTCATCCCGCTGCCCTACGGAGGCTTCGCGGGCTACCCCAGAGCTGCTCAGGAGCTTGTCGGGGCTGGCGGGGGAAGCCCGGGTCCGTCCCCCCCCCAGCCCCAGGGACCACACATTCACTCCATAAAACGCACAGACATTTCCCCTTAGTTTTTAAGAGGAAAAATGTGCGTCTTATGGAGCGAAAAATACAGTGTACTCTTTCTCCAAGTAAGGTCTTCGCTAAGGTAAACTCCCAGGAATTTAAAGGGAGAGACTCTCTCCACACAACACCCCCTGATATACAATGGGGCTAGTTCCCCTCTCTCCCTCCGAACGTCCAACACCATCTCCTTTGTCTTGCTAATATTTAGGTGCAAGTTATTCTCTAAGCACCACGTAGAAAAAACACAACAAACCAAAGCAGCAGGGACAAGTCAAGCCAGGTCAACCCGTGTGTAGGAAGGAACCTTACCATCCCCGTGATGCAGATCTAAGTCCACATAGAGAACGCGGCCAAATTTCTGCCGGAGCCGCAAGATGCCCAGGACGGCGTCGTTCAGGTAGCAGAAGCCGGAAGCTTCGTCCCTGCAAACAAAGCATGATAGGTGAAATGTGAAGGTTCAGAAGCTGCCAAACAAAGCTGGCCTCAAGCCAAGAACGTGGCGCTCTTCGCCGCTCCGGCAGATTTTGTAGAGGAAAATTAGGCATAGGGAGAGGAAGAAGTTATAGTGACATTAATCTTATAGTGATATAAGATTTCGGATAAAATATCCAGTTAGAATCCTGGGAAAGGTTGTGGAAGGAAGGTATCAATTTTACTGCAGGCAGCGCACTTGAAGAAAATGTTATGAAAATGATGTACTGATGGTATTTAACACCAGCTAAATCGGCTAAAAGGGACGCGGGTGGCGCTGTGGGTAAAAGCCTCAGTGCCTAGGGCTTGCCGATCGAAAGGTCGGCGGTTCGAATCCCCGCGGCGGGGTGCGCTCCCGTTGCTCGGTCCCAGCGCCTGCCAACCTAGCAGTTCGAAAGCACTCCCGGGTGCAAGTAGATAAATAGGGACCGCTTACTAGCGGGAAGGTAAACGGCGTTTCCGTGTGCTGCGCTGGCTCGCCAGATGCAGCTTTGTCACGCTGGCCACGTGACCCGGAAGTGTCTCCGGACAGCGCTGGCCCCCGGCCTATAGAGTGAGATGGGCGCACAACCCTAGAGTCTGGCAAGACTGGCCCGTACGGGAAGGGGTACCTTTACCTTTTAAATTGGCTAAAATGTACAAGACAACTAATGCGTACTGGAAATGTAAAGAAAAGGAAGGTATCTTCTACCACATGTGGTGGTCTTGCAAAGAGGTAAAGGCTTTCTGGGAAATGGTATATAATGAGTTAAGGAAAATGTTTAAAAATACTTTTGTTACAAAACCTGAAGTCTTTTTACTGGGTAAAGTGTATGAAGAGATACCAAGGGAAGATAAAAGACTATTTAGGTATGTGACAACTGCTGCGTGAATTATTTTAGCCCAAAAATGAAAACAACAAGAAGTACCAATGAAAGAAGAGGGGCAGATGAAGACGATGGACTTTGCAGAACTGGCGAAGCTGGCAGGAAAAATCCGAAACCAGCACGATCAAGTATTCCAGAAGTACTGGAGTAAATTTATACGGTATTTGAAAGATTATTGCAAGCAATTAAACATCAGCAGCAGGGTTGCCCGATGACTTGCAAGGAGAAGTTTTCTACCTTCCTATATTTATTTAAATTTTTAGCCATTTTGTAACGAGTGTCATTAGAATTGGAAAATGCATAAAATGCTATGATGTAAAGGTTAAATTTGAAAGCCGTGAGACGGGAGGGAAGGAAGTCGACAGGCTCTAGACAGCTAAAGTGGATAATAATGATGTGATTAAAAGGTAAAGTTAAAGGGACCCCTGACAATTAGGTCCAGCCATGGCCAACTCTGGGGTTGCGGCACTCATCTCGCTTTACTGGCCGAGGGAGCCGGCGTACAGCTTCTGGGTCATGTGGCCAGCATGACTAAACCGCTTCTGGCGAACCAGAGCAGCGCACGGAAACACCGTTTGCCTTCCCACTAGAGTGGTACCTATTTATCTACTTGCACTTTTGAGGTGCTTTCAAACTGCTAGGTTGGCAGGAGCAGGGACCGAGCAACGGGAGCTCACCCCGTCGCGGGGATTTGAACCGCCGACCTTCTGATCGGCAAATCCTAGGCTCTGTGGTTTAACCCACAGCGCCACCTGCGTCCCAATGATGTGATTAGATATCGATAAATGGAAATCTCATAAAAATTATAAATATATATAGTGACAAACCAGAAGACGGAACATTTTTGATGGCAAGTCTCCTCCTCTGGTAGGCAAGAGGAACATTCCCAGAGCTGTTTAGCTAGCTGAGAGGAAATATGATAGACATCTTCAGGTATCTCAAGGGGGCTGCCCCATGGAAGATGGAGCAAGCTTGCTTTTCTCTGTTGAGATTCTGACTCAACATCAGGAAGAACTTTCCGACATTAGGAGCCCTTCGACCGCAGAACAACCTCCCTCGGACGCTGGTGGGAGTTTTAAAAATTATTATTAGGTTTTTACATTAGCAGGATTATTGTAGTAACCTGTAGTTTTATAAGAGTATCTATTTACAGTCAATAAATCAAACGAGCAAGTCAAATGAATTTGGATATGCGGAAGGTATTAAAAAATAAATTTAAGGAACTGTAGAAAGAGGGGGAAGGAAGTCAAGTTTTGAAATGTTAAATGGATTGTAAAACAAATGAAATGTATAAATTTGAAAAGCATAAATAAAAAATTATTAAGTTTTTACAAAAGGTTTAAGGTGTGTGAAAGTGAAACGGACAGAACGACAAACAACCAAAACAGGCAAATGAAGGACAATCAAATTTTGAATCAATGGCAAGTAGGTTCCAAATCTATGTCAAATTTAGAGGTTGGAGGGACACCTGTCATGGATGCTTGAGATTCCTGCCTTGCAGGCGGGTTGGAATAGATGACCACTGGGATTCCTTCCAACTCTACAGTCCTGTGATTTTGTGATTCCTCTCCCCGCAGGCCTGACGGATGGCAAGGTAGAATAGGCCTAACAGGCTCTGGGAGAATCAACAAGACAAGGCAGAACTTCCTTACTTCTTAGCGTGATGCCAGCCTCCGGGCCAGTTGATGGCAATCTGGCAGTCGCCATTCACCAAACACTGGGCAGCTGTGATGGTGGCTCCTCCCACGGCGGCCGCGTAGTCAAAGATCCCTTCAGAGGTCGGGCAGTCGTAACCTGGAGGGAGCAGGAGAAAGGGGTGAGCACGATAGAAGACTCAGAGACACCAGGTGTATATTTTTATTATTTGGACCATTTTCCCATTTTAATTGCGTTTAACCTTTTACAGTGGGGCCTTGGTTCTCAAACGCCTTGGTACTCAAACAACTTGGAACCCAAACACTGCAAACCCGGAAGTAAGTGTTCCGGTTTGCGAACTTTTTTTGGAAGCTGAACTTGCTCTGCTTTGAGTGTTACGCTGAGGCCTGTCTGGTTTTGCTATTTATTTTGCGTTCTTGTGGCTCTTTTTTTTTTTTTTCGTTTTTGTGACCGTGTAGAACCCAGTTGTTTCCAGCTGTAATGCTTTAAGAGAATATGAAAAAAGGGTTATAAATAGGTAAAAACTTAATGGTAAGGATTTGCTGAACCAATAATTTGAAGTGGAATACAAAAAAGGGAGGTATGACGAGGTCTGGGAAACAAGCTAAAGGAAAATAAGCAATGGAAAATCTGTGTGTTTTTAACTATTTTTATTTTGTATTTTTGTTTTTTTTTTCATTTTTATTGTAATACTTTAAAAAATCTTAATATCTTATAAAAAAAATAGAACCCAGTTCCACTCCTGATTGATTGATTGTGTGACTGCAGTAACATCGTTTATTCCAGAGGGATACGTAAGCAGAGGTACGATTGTACTTCTTAATTGTATTTCAGTTCGACAATTACTTTGATAAAATACGTATTTTGTTATGCGCAAATGGCTTTATTATTATTATAAACTCCATCTCCTCAGAGTCTTGCAGAAGAACAATGTCAATCAACATCTGATGATCTCCTTCTACCAGTCCACAATAGAAAGTGTCCTTTCCTACTGCATCACGGTGTGGTACGCTGGTTTGACATCATCTGATAGGAAGTGCCTACAGAGGGTGGTGAATACAGCACAAGATATTATGGGCTGTCCCGTGAATCCGCTGGATGAAATAGCAGAAGAACGTGGCCTCAGGAGAGCGAGGAAAATTCTCAGGGATGATTCACACCCTGGCCGGCACTTTCTTGATCTCCTGCCCTCAGGCAGTAGATACAGAAGCAGGATTAGTTGCGCCAACAGGGTAAAGAACAGCTTCTATCTGTGGGCTGTTAGGCTCTGAATGAAAAGATAACAACAGGGCAACGGACTTTCGGGTTTGGTGGGTGTGCGTCAGTAAACGAGGGGAATTAAGACTTAGAGAGTTGAGTGGGGGGTGCTCGTGTAATCTCACTGTATACAAGTTGTACAAGTGACAATAAAGTATTTCAATTCAATTTAGATACCTGTTAGGTCCATAAATTTCCATAGAGCATATATTCCACACAAAAAACAGTGACCATTTGTTGTTGACAAAGGACAGATGGACATATAAAGGGCCCCATGACCTCCAGTAGATTAAGGGAAGGCATCCCCAACCTTCGGCCCTCCAGATGTTTTGGACTACAATTCCCATCATCCCATCATTCCCATCATCCCTGACCACTGGTCCTGTTAGCTAGGGATCATGGGAGTTATAGGCCAAATCATCTGGAGGGCCGCAGGTTGGGGATGCCTGGCTTAGGGCCTCATCAAACCTAAATCCGGTCCTGGCTGTGGGCCAGATCTTGGCACCCCAAGCCTGGCAGCAGATCTTCCCTGGCCCCTTGTCTGGAGTTCTCCAGGAAAAAAACCCAAACGGCCACCTCCTCACCTAGTCCGAATCCCACCGATTCCGGATGGTCATCGTCGCCTTCCTCGCTCACTTTCTGCAGGTGCTGCAGGTAGGCATCAGTGTGGAAGCCAGCCATCTCCTCCATGGAAGCTACTTTGGGCGGGACAATCCTACGGAAATGAAGAACTTGGTGGGTGGGGCAGACCCAGAATATGGAAGGCAGCACCTCAACCGCTCCAAGGACTCGCCCAAACATCCCCTTGCCTTCCTCCTCTGCAAGGAAAACCTGCTCTTTGGCTATAAATTGGAATAAACGGCAATCCATTAAAAAACCCCTAACAGCTGTTTGCTCTGATTGAGCGCCAAAGAGCAGTTTTTTGCTCCGATTAAGCACCAAAGAGCAGTTTTTTGCTCCAACTGAGCACCAAAGAACATTTTTTTGCCCCGATTAAGCACCAAAGAGCGCTTTTTTGCTCCGACTGAGCACCAAAGAGCGCTTTTTTGCTCCGATTGAGCACCAAAGAGTGATTTTTTGCTCCGATTGAGAGCCAAAGAGCGGGGTTTTTTGCTCCAATTGAGCACCAAAGAGCGGTTTTTTGCTCCGATTGAGCACCAAAGAACAGTTTTCCCAGGAGGAAAACCATGGGACAAGAAGAAGGATGGATAATTCTCAAACCGAAAAGGTGTTGGTGCTATGGGATGGGTTAGGAGCAGAAGAGAAGTCCTCTGAGGCTGCCCCTCTGTATCTCCTGGACTACAGCAAAGTTCCCCCCAAGGCAACGTCCCCCTGTTGTTAGTCAAAGAGATCTCAGCTGCTTAGCAAGCATTCTTCCAGAGTTCTGAGAAATGTGGCCTAAAGGAAATATTTTTATCATCAATTTCATTTCTACACCGCTTTATATTTTTCAGGAAAAAATCCAAGAGGTTTGCAACCGGCCTTAAAGCATCAAACAAAACAAAATGCCTCTTTCCAGAACAGGTGAAAGCTGCAGGAGCCCCTGGCAGAGACACCCCTCCTTGCCCAAAAGACCCCCTTGCCCAAGAGACCCCCACCTGCCCCATGGCAAGATGTGCCGCTTGCGCCTACCTCATGTGATCAAGCAGCGAGTAGGATTCGATCAAGGAATGCACCATGCTGGCCTGCAGGGAAAGGGAGGGAGGAAGTAAGCAAGCCAAACCAAACCATCCTCACGGAATCAGAGACCTGAAGCGCTGGAAGGGACACCCGGTGGTCATCTAGCCCAACCCCTTGCAAGGCAGGAATCTCTACCATAGCATCCCTTGTGGGCAGCCACTGGACTTCTGCTTAAAACCCTCTAGGAAGGAGAGGCCATAGAATCGTAGAGTTGGGAGGTATCCTCCCCCCAGGGGTCATCTAGTCCAACCCCCTGCAAGGCAGGAATTCTGTTTTAATTTTTTGTTTTCTTTTCATTTTTTATTTTCAAAACTTCCACAGAAAAGCATAAATATAAGTTGATTTTACATGAGATATTCTTGAGACTGAAACAAATGTTACATTGTACATAAAATTAATTAAAAATCTAAGATACAGTGGATGCTCGGGTTGCGAACGTGATTCGTGCGGGAGGCACGTTCACAACCCGCAGCACCGCGTCTGTGCACGCATGGGTCACGATTTAGTGCTTCTGCGCAATGCCGAAACCCGGAAGTATCCCGATCAGGAATTCGCTTAGGAATTCTGTTTTTAATGTTCTGTTGAAAGCCACCCAGAGTGGCTGAGGAAACCCAGATGGGTGGGGTAGAAAAAGTAAATTATTATTATTATTACTATTATTATTATTATTATTATTGCAGCAAAGGGATCCCTGACGAAGCCCCCCCCCCCCCGCCAAACCCTCTGCTTTAAAACCATCCCACTGTCAAAAGCCTCTTGCCCTGAGGAACTCGCTGAGGACTAGCGCCTGGGGGGGGGGTTGTCTCCCCTTTCCCCATTCATATCCCCCTCCCAGCCCCCGCAGGACTGCCCTCTCCCCCTTCTTTGCTGGCCCAAAGGATCCCGCTGAGGACTAGCGCCTTGGGTGGGGGGGTTGTCACCCCTTTCCTCATGCATACCCCCCCTTTCCAGCCCCCCCCCAGGGACTGCCCTCTGCTCCCCTCCCTTCCAGGCCCAAAGGATCTCGCTGAGGACTAGCGCCTTGGGTGGGTGGGTTGTGTCCCCCCGCCCATGCATATCCTCCCCTTTCCAGCCAACCCCAGGGGCTGCCCTCTAACCCCCCCCCTTGCTGGTCCAAAGGATCCCGCTGAGGACTAGCGCCTTCGGTGTGGGGGTGGGTTGTCTCCTCCCTCAGGTTCCCCTCCCCGCCCCCTTCCTTCCTGGCCCAAAGGATCTCGCTGAGGACTAGCGCCTTGGGTGGGGGGATTGTCCCCCCTTCCTCATGCATACCCCCCCTTTCCAGCCCCCCCCCAGGGACTGCCCTCTGCTCCCCTCCCTTCTCTGGCCCAAAGGATCCCGCTGAGGACTAGCGCCTTGGGTGGGGGGGTTGTCCCCCCTTCCTCATGCATACCCCCCCTTTCCAGCCCCCCCCAGGGACTGCCCTCTGCTCCCCTCCCTTCCTGGCCCAAAGGATCTTGCTGAGGACTAGCGCCTTGGGTGGGGGGGTGGGTTGTGTCCCCCCCCCATGCATATCCCCCCTCTCTCAGGGACTGCCCTCTGCTCCCCCCCTTCTCTGGCCCAAAGGATCCCGCTGAGGACTAGCGCCTTGGGTGGGGGGTTGTCCCCCCCTTCCTCATGCATACCCCCCCCTTTCCAGTCACCCCCAGGGGCTGCCCTCTAACCCCCCCCCCTTGCTGGTCCAAAGGATCCCGCTGAGGACTAGCGCCTTCGGTGTGGGGGTGGGTTGTCTCCCCCCTCAGGTTCCCCTCCCCGCCCCCCCCCCTTCGCTGGCCCAAAGGATCCCGCTGAGGACTAGCGCCTTGGCCCGTGCGCCTCCCCCCCTCGCCCCCCCCCTCGGCCGCGCACCCGCTCGGGGACTTTGCAGAGGGCGTCGCATCGCGCCAGGTACTGGGCGCTGTGCACGTAGACCGGCGGCGGCGGCGGAGGCGGAGGGGCCGCCTGCTCGGCCATGGGCGCCACGGGAACCGCGCTTCCGGGCGCCGGTTGCAGCCCGGGCGCACTTCCGGGACGGGCTTCCTGCCGCCGCGCGGCATGACGGGAGTGGTAGTTCCCCAGGGGAGAAAGGACGCAAGCGAGCGGGGCGAGGGGAGGGGAGGGCGGAGCTGCTGCAAGAGAGGCGGGGCTTCCCCCCCGCTGTTTCTGGCGCAATGATAAAAGAAAGTAAAGTGAAATAATAAAATGAAATAAATACTGTAAGCGAAGCGATGCTCTCCCCGCTCTTTCTGGAGAAATAAAATAAAATAATAAAAAAAGAAAAATAAATGAAATATAAAATATAAAATAAAATATAAAATAAAATAAATAAAATAAAATAAAATAAATCCTGAAAGCAAAGCGATGCTCTCCCTACTCTTTCTGGAGAAATGAAATAAAATAAAATAAAATAAATCCTGCAAGCGAAGCGATGCTCTCCCCGCTCTTTCTGGAGACATAAAATAAAATAAAATAAAATAAATACTACAAGCGAAGCAATGCTCTCCATAGTTTTCAGTTTAGTGATAAATTGTAATTCAGCTCAATCTAGCCCAGCATCCTGTTCTTTCCGTGGTCTACCAGATGCTCGTGAGAAGCCCATAAGCAGGAATGGAGCCTGAGTGGCCTCTCCTCTCCTGTTGCTCCAGAGCTCATCCTGAGGTCAACATCCCTACAGAGAAAAATGCAGGCAGCTGCATTGTTGAGTCTCTATATTGCTGCAAGCTTGGTGTGTGTGTGTGTGTTAGTCTAGATGCCATCCTTTCTCACCCCATACGATGGGAATTCTGCTAGGAAAAATCTATAGTAGAATCTTGGTTCTCGAACGTCTTAGTTGACGAACAAATCGGCTCCCAAACTTCGAAAACCCAGAAATAAGTGTTCTTCCAGAAGTCGAACGTCCAATGCGACTGTCGGCTATTGTTTCTGGGGCACCTGAGCCAATTGGAAGCCGTGCCTTGGTTTTTGAACGTTTCAAAAGTCAAACGGACTTCCGGAACGGATTACGTTCGAGAACCAAGGTACCACTGTGCTTCTAAAATGGTATAATCAACACCAGGGCTTTTTTTTCAGCCAGAATGAGCTAGAACTCTCAAGTTGGCGCCATTGCCGTTTGAAGAGAATGAGGGGGGGTATTCACGATAAGTTCCGGCACCTCTTTTTCTGGAAAAATAGCACTGATTATTGTTATTTTGAACATATGTTTTGCTCCTCCCATCCAGAGGGAACAGGGTTGGGGAAAGCTGTCCAAATTCTTCCAAAATCAAGACACACCCCTAGCCAGGGCATGTTTCAATGCCAAGTTGTGGCAAGTTCTGTGGCATTTATCTGCAATAAACAAGCCCTGGCGTGAAGCCTCTGTTCCAGGAACATGGATTGAGAATCAGCACCCGACATGCACCTTGGGGATTTCCTTGTTCCTGGTCCTTTATTCCCTGTGCCCAGGTGCATAATCTGAGAACAACAGAGTGCTAAAACAGAGTGCCCACAGGTGCTAAAAACTGATACCATAATTGCCTGGTCCTCCATTCTTTCCACTGTGCTGTGTGCTTCTAAAGGCTCAGTTCAGGTAAAATCAGTATACATTCCAGCTGACCTGCCCTCAAGGCCGTGTCCCAACATGACCCAGTAGATGGCTCCCGGCCAACTGTTCTATAAAGTGGCAGAGGCATAAATCAATCAAGGCCATGATTTGATTCCGAAACCACCTGTCGTATAAAAGCCATTGCAAGAAACTGTACTAAAAATCAATAATATTAACTCACAGAATCGCCTAAAAATCAATCATATCAACTTACAGAATCACCTAAAAATCAATCATATCAACTTACAGAATCACCTAAAAATCAATCATATCAACTTGCAGAATCACCAGGCAGTGGTATGCATCACAATACATTGGCAGGCTTATTGCAATCACCTGAAGTTTTATAAGGTGTCAGTCCAGTATACCTGAAGGAGTGTCTCCACCCCCATCGTTCTGCCCAGACACTGAGGTCCAGCACCAAGGGCCTTCTGGTGGTTCCCTCCCTGCGTGAAGTGAGGCTACAGAGAACCAGGCAGAGGGCCTTCTCGGTGGTGGCACCTGCCCTGTGGAACGCCCTCCCACCAGATGTCAAAGAGAAAAACAGCTACCAGACTTTTGGAAGACATCTGAAGGCAGCCCTGTTTAGGAAAGCTTTTAATGTTTGATGCATTACTGTATTTTAATATTTTATTGGAAGCTGCCCAGAGTGGCTGGGGAAACCCAGCCAGATGGGCGGGGTATAAATAATAAATTATTATTATTATTATTATTATTATTATTATTATTAGGGTATATATTTAAAATAGATAGATAAATAAATAAATAAGCAAATTATATTCATTTGAATATACAGAAGACATTAAAAATAAATTTAAGGAGCTGCAGAAAGAGACGGAAGGAAGTCAAGTTTTGAAATGATAAAATGATTGTAAAATTAATGAAATGTATAAAGCCAAAAAGCATATATATATATATATATATATATGGAATGCAGTAGTTTTAATGACACAATGGGACTCACTTCTGAGCAGACGCATAGAGGGTTGGGCTTGAGTCTGCCTGTTGTTTCCCCAGAAGGTGCGTGTAGCACAGGCACAGGCAAACTCGGCCCTCCAGATGTTTTGTGACTACAACTCCCATCATCCATAGCTAACAGGACCAGTGGTCAGGGATGATGGGAATTGTAGTCCCAACACATCTGGAGGGCCAAGTTTGCCTATGCCTTGTGTAGCATAAGCCAGTTGTGGGATTGGGTGGGACCCCATGGGTCATCTAGACTAGCCCCCTGCAAGGCAGGGATCTCAGCTCTCGAATCCAGGACAGGTGGCCATCCAACCGCTGCTTAAAAACCTCCAAGGAAGGAGAGTTCGCCACCTCCCAAGGGAGACCGTCCCGCTGTCCGACGGCTCTTGCTGTCAACTGGGATGTGAGTTCATTAGCAAAGAAAACGGAAAAGGCAGTTCTCTGACCATGTGTAGAATGCCCTTCCCTCTCTGGGTAACTCCAGCCAGCGGATTTCGTTTCTTTAAATTCATATAGCGTTATTCACAGTGCTTTTCTTGGGGGGGGGGGGCCGCAGGGGGAAGCATTCCTCTAAACATTTTGTGAATCTTTGTACTTTTGTCCACTTACTGTATTTATTTCCCCCAATTTGAACCATAAAATGGTGGTTTTCTTGAGTCAAAAGGAGAGTTGTTGTTGTTGTTTAGTCGTTTAGTCGTGCCCGACTCTTCGTGACCCCCTGGACCAGAGCACGCCAGGCACTCCTGTCTTCCACTGCCTCCCACAGTTTGGTCAAACTCATGCTGGTAACTTCGAGAACACTGTCCAACCATCTCGTCCTCTGTCGTCCCCTTCTCCTTGTGCCCTCCATCTTTCCCAACATCAGGGTCTTTTCCAGGGAGTCTTCTCATGAGGTGGCCAAAGTTTTGGAGCCTCAGCTTCAGGATCTGTCCTTCCAGTGAGCACTCAGGGCTGATTTCCTTCACAATGGAGAGGTTGGATCTTCTTGCAGTCCATGGGACTCTCAAGAGTCTCCTCCAGCACCAGAATTCAAAAGCATCAATTCTTCAGCGATCAGCCTTCTTTATGGTCCAGCTCTCACTTCCATACATCACGACTGGGAAAACCATGGCTTTAACAATACGGACCTTTGTCGGCAAGGTGATGTCTCTACTTCTCAAGATGCTGTCTAGGTTTATCATTCCTTTTCTCCCAAGAACCAGGCGTCGTTTAATTTCGTGGCTGCTGTCACCATCTGCAGTGATCATGGAGCCCAAGAAAGTAAAATCCCCCACTGCCTCCATTTCTTCCCCTTCTACATTTTTAAAAAAGAAATAAAGTACAGTGGTACCTCGGGTTACACACGCTTCAGGTTACATACGCTTCAGGTTACAGATTCCGCTAACCCAGAAATAGTGCTTCAGGTTAAGAACTTTGCTTCAGGATGAGAACAGAAATCGCGCGGCAGCCGCGGGAGGCCCCATTAGCTAAAGTGGTGCTTCAGGTTAAGAACATTTTCAGGTTAAGAACGGACCTCCGGAACGAATTAAGTACTTAACCCGAGGTACCACTGTACTGAGTTATTCATAAAACCAAACTAAACCAGAGCCGCTTGCAACAATTGTTCATAAAACCATTCGATGGGGAAACCTTTTAAAAAGTTGGAAACTCAATTGCAATCACATTGCAACAAAAGAGAAACCCCGTAAAAATGTTACAATAAGAAACCCGAGACTTACTAGGAGCCCGCCTGACACCTCCCCTCCCCGCCCGCTCTCTTGAACCCAGGACAGACTTTACGCGGGCAGACCAGAGGCGCTGGTTAGGGACGCAGCGGGCGCTGCGCTGGAGCCGCCCGACGGAGCCGCCCCGGGACCGGGGAAAGGAGGAGGCGCCGTTGCCGGGAAACAGCGTACACACTGCGGGCCGGAGGGACGGAGGTTGGGGCAGCTCCGGGCCGGCTCAGTCCGGCTGCCTCTCTCTCTCTCCGGGGTCCGCCTTGCGCCGAGCGGGGGTCCAGCAGCTCTCCCTGCCGTCCGCTCCCAGCCTCAGGTCGGTGCTCCGGGATCCCAGCCCCGTCTCCCGCAGGATCCATCCCTTCTCCGCCTCTTCAGTGGCTGGGGATGAGACCTTTAAGTGCTGGGGATCCCACACCCCGTCGGGGATCGCTTTTCTGAAAGGCTCCCTTTCTCCTTCCAAGATCTCCCCACCCCCGCTGGATCTCCTGGGATCTGTCTTCCCCTGGCTGGAAAGGTGGTGGGGCCGTGTCTGGCCGGGATGAGTGGCAGAATATTGGGGGAGAAACTGGGGGGTGGAATCGAGGCAACTGTGTTGCCAGGGGTTCTTTAGCCGATATTCCTTCATGGCGCGTAGGGTGTGTGTGTGGACTAGATCAGGCATCCCCAAACTCGGCCCCTCCAGCTGTTTTGGGACTACAATTCCCATCATCCCTGACCACTGGTCCTATTAGCTAGGGATGATGGGATTTGTAGTCCCAAAGCAGCTGGAGGGGCCGAGTTTGGGGATGCCTGGACTAGATGGTTCTTGCGGGTCTCTTCCAACTCCACGATTCCCTGATTCTAGCGATTCATCGGAGGTTTTCCAGCAGAGGCTGGGGTTTTTAAGCTGTCGTTCCCGCATCTGCAAAGAGGTTGGGTTCCCTTCCGACGTTACAGTTCTACCATTCCTTGGAATGACTCTCCCTTGCAGGGACCTCCTCGCCTGGACCGTCCACGGAAGGGACTCATCCAAACCGCTAGGCGAGTCTAGCTCAGGCTGCCCCGGCGCCAACGCTTCCCTGCTTACTCCTGAAGACCTGGCCAGGTGATCCTCCAATAGCCTCAAGAGATCAGGTGAGGGGTCTTTCCGAAACACCGCCTTAGAACTAAATTGCAATAAGATCTATCTGCACTACATAGGGGTTTATCATGTTCCCTGCCTCTCTCTCTAGCCGTGATTCCTGCATTACAGGGTGGGAGGTGTGTGTGTGTGTGGACACTTTGGGTTCCTTATAACCAGTGCTTTTTTCCTGGGGGTACGCATACCCCTAAATAACTTGCAAATCTAAGTTTGGCCTCATTGAGGGGCAGCGTTTCAATATGAGTAGGAAAATGAGAGTACCCCTAAACATTTGTTTAGAGAGGAAGAAAGCACTGCTTAGAACTACTATGGTCTTTCTCTCATTGAAACATTTCCCTCTCTCACACACATGCATGAAGATGATTAGGAGTTTCTCATGGCCTCAGGCAAGGCCACCGTCTCAAACAGGAACCTGGTGCCCTCCATTTTTAAATTTATTTCCTACAGCTCTTTTTTTTTTTGTATTCCAGCTCCAAGAGCTAGGCTGGCTGGGTCTCTCTCTCTCTCTCTGTTTGATGAATTAAAATAAGATAGCACAAAATACTTTGAAGCAACAGAAAATCCAAGGACTTAAAAATGTGAAATAATTATTTTAATAATCACACTTGTCATTATTATTATTATTACTATTATTACCAGATAGGATCCTGGGGATTCCTCATTGCCTGGTATCCAAACAACTCACTTGTCCAGGACAGATCTGACTTTGGCTAAAAAAAAGACCTAATTTAGAGGCAGGAGAAGCCAAGTTGGGTCACGTCTTGCTTAGACTGCCTTTTTATTATTATTTTAAAAATAATAGATTCCTGCATTTCTGGATGGGTTAGACTGGATGGCCTTCGTGGCCCCTTCCAACTCTACAGTCCTGCGATTCCAGGAAGTTTTAAAGGGCAGGGCTTGGGTGGTCATCTGCCAGGCATTCTTTAGCTGTGTATGTGGGTGCTTTTGTGCAAAGAAGGACACTGCCCCCGCCTGCCACCAGCGCATGGTCAATCTCTGTTTTGCTGTCCCCGCTGGCATGGCAACTGGGCTAGAGAGAGGAGGGAGAGAGAGAGACCCAGACAATGGCGTGTGTTTGCTAGTTTTGTTTGGAAACCATGCGGGAGACTAACCTGGCAGGCACAGCGAAAGAAGCAAATACAAAGCGCATTAAGGAATATCACACTGATTATGGCACAGGCTTCTGTCCACTTCATCAGATGCCTGGAATTATCTTAGGGTCCCGGGCCCTAAGGAAGTCAGACTATCCTCCACCAGGGCCAGGGCCTTCTCAGTGATGGCTCCGACCTGGTGGAATGCTCTGTCCCAGGAGACCAGGGCCCTGCAGGATTTAACCTCCTTCCGCAGGGCCTGTAAGACAGAACTATTCTGTCTGGCTTTTAATTTGAACTTAGCCTGATCTTTTATTCCCCTTCCTTCCCTCCCCCTCCCGTTTTATGAAGATCACCTGCTCTGGGATCCCACAGCTAATTCTCCCCTGGTCTCCTCGCTGGCCCAAGTAGGACTAACTTAGCCAGCTAGCCCTGGTGATCATCTAATGTTTATTGGATGGATTTCCCCCCTAAATTGATTTTGAATTTATTGTTATTCATGTTCTATACTGTATTATATGATGTTTTTTCTTGCATCAATTGTTTTAAATTTGTTGTTAGCTGCCCTGAGCCCAGTTTTCTGAACCGGGAAGGACGGGGTATAAATAAAAAAATATTAAATTATTATTATCATTATGCATGCATAGAATCGTAGAGTTGGAAGGGACCCCATGGGGTCATCTAGTCCAGCCCCCTGCAATGCAGGAATCTCAACTAAAGCATCCAGGACAGATGGCATTTGTGTGTGTGTGTGTTACTATCTGTAGTGGGAAATTGTCGCCTGCTCTGGGACTGCTTCTGGGTCACGGCCTGATCTGACCCCACAACTAAGAGGCGAGGGAGCTGGGAGTGTCAATGAACAGCTGGAGCCAATTCATCAGATTTGTTGCATTAATTGAAATAAATAGTTGGATTTTGCAGCGTTGTTTGTTGGCAGCCATATTTCTCGGGAGGCAACAGAAGAGTGCGCCTTTGGGGGGTGAAGTCAAACTGAATGTAGTTTGTAGAGACCAATGCGGGAGAGACATGTTTTGTTGCAGCTGGGGCAGAGGAAGGTGTCTGATGTATAGCTGTGGGTGCACCATGACATTTCTTATCTTTGCGCTCCTCCCAGCAGTCATTCCTCCCCTGGTCACTGCTGTGGATGCATGACTTTGTGGGAATGTTGTGAGTCACAGGAGAGGATATATTGATTAGTATTATCCTTCCTAACTCACGCTAGCAAGTTTCTTCACTTAGCAGAGTGCATTCCCCTATTATACAGCAGGAAGAAGAAGAAGAAGAGGAGGAGGAGGAGGAGGAGGAGGAGGAGGAGGAGGAGGAGGAGGAGGAGGAGGAGGAGTTTGGATTTGATATCTCGCTTTATCACTACCCAAAGGAGTCTCAAAGCAGCTCACAATCTCCTTTCCCTTCCTCTCCCAAGATCGGAACATGTCGACAGATGTTTGGGTGGGGTCCTGGCGCCCCCACCGGCCCAGAGGGCCAATCGCTGCCCTCTACAGCAGCCCCGGGCCCAAATATGCTCTCCCATCAAACGTAGGTGAGTGAATTTGGGGTGGGGACAAAGTCCAGCTTTCAGACCCTAGAATGGGCCAAACCAGAGCAGTCTACCCAGCACAGAAATGACTTGTGGAACTCCTTGCCACTGGATGTTGCGACGGGCATGGGAATAAAAGGCTGAAAAAGGACAGGAGGTGTCAGCTCAGGAAGGAAATGTCAACCACTTGCAGAAAACAAAAATCAGTTCTCCAAGACAGCGTCGCTCTTGGGACAAGCAAGAGGGGGCGGCCAGTTGTCATTTCTCTCCCTGCTTTTGAGCTTTGCTGTGATTGCTCACAGGATTTAAAAAACTGGTTCTTGAAAAGTGGTGGCTGGGAAGAAACTGTACCAAAACAATATTTTATGCTAAAAATTCCCTTCCCCCATATATTTTCATTAGGGAGAATGCGTAAAAATATTTCTCATGCAATATCTCGTATCAAACTTAATTTTTTTTGAATTGACTAAATGCTTTCAATTCGATTTTGAGCAAATGTGCAATTAATTGTTACTGTTTTGAATTCTGTTGGGTTATTTATTATTTATAAATTATTATTTGTATCCTGCCCATCTGGCTGGGCTTCCCCAGCCACTCTGGGCAGCTTCCAACAAAACATTAAAATACAGTAATGTATCGAACATTAAACGTTTCCCTAAACAGGGCTGCCTTCAGATATCTTCTAAAAGTCTGGTAGTTGTTGTTCTCTTTGACATCTGGTGGGAGGGCGTTCCACGGGGCGGGCACCACCACCGAGAAGGCCCTCTGCCTGGTTCCCTGTAGCTTTGCTTCTCGCAGCGAGGGAACCACCAGAACGCGCTCGGAGCTGGACCTTAGTGCCCCTGCTGAATGGTGGGGGTGGAGACACTCCTTCAGGTATACTGGACCGAGGCCGTTTAGGGCTTTCAAGGTCAGCACCAACACTTTGGATTGTGCTCGGAAACATAATGGGAGCCAACGTAGGTCTTTCAAGACCGGTGTTATGTGGTCTTGGCAGCCACTCCCAGTTACCAGTCTAGCTGCCGCATTCTGGATTAGTTGCAGTTTCTGGGTCACCTTCATAGGGTTTGGGAGGGGGCCCTGGGGTGTGTTTATGGAACCTAGCGGGCAATGGCCCCAAAATGTTTGGAAACCAATGGGGTAGAGCATCACCCGCCCACCCCCGCCATGTCTCTCTGGCCCAACGTCTAACCTTCCTTCCCTGCTGCTGTTTCTCCTTGCAGGCTACCAACTGCATGACCCTTCTCGCACCCGGGCCCCGGCCTACAGCTTTGGCACTCGCCACTCCCAGGACCAAGAGAACTGCTCCCCCGGCCCGGGCTACCTCATCCCAACCAACATGACCATGAGGGGCAGGGCTGGGATTCCTGCTTATTCCATCTACGGACGCCCCAAGGACGTGCCGCCTTTTAGGACCCCGGGGCCAGGTCTGTCTTGAAATCTGGGCCTGAGGCATCCCATTTGTGCTGGTCCTGGGGGGGGGGGGGGTTACAGTGCGGCGTGGTCTAAGTCTGGTCCTAGGTTGAGGGTATGGAGGCTGTCCGTCAAGGGCGAAGCGAGGTCCAAAGCGAGGAGTCGGGCATGGTCAGGAACTCTGGCAGAAGAGCAGGACAGGGTGCAGGAAGGAACAGGCTACAAACAATGTTGCTCCCACAACCTGGGACTGGGTGGGCTGGCCTTTATCTCCTCTGAGGCCTAGGGCGGTCCCAGCCCACAGGTGACTCGCCTCTCCTGGCCTGGAGGCGAGCACTTCTCCTGCGAGAACTTAGTTCCCTCCGCCTCTCTGCCCTGAGCCTCTGCAGCTCAGGAGAGGCTGGAGGGTTACTGGACCCAGAGACAACCTCAGCTTCCTCTGACGGGGCTGAGAGAGGCACACCTGCAGGCAATGGGTCCTCCATCACCTCCCGAGACAGAGCGGATTCAGCTGGTGCCTGCTCTTGAGGATCCGGCACAGGTGAGGGCGCTTCAGGTTCAAGCCCCAGCCCAAGCTCAGCCGGCCCTGGAGGCGGGGACTACTGTGCAGGCTGGGATTCCTCAGGTTCAGCCTCTGAATCCGATTCCCAGGGCATCACACCACTGTAGGAATGACTAGGACGACGGGAGTTTGAATGCAAGTGAGCTGTGCAGAAGTGAAGGAATGGGTTTCCCAAAACCCAAAACTGACTGTGCAAGCAGTTTTAAACTGCACCAAAATCCCTATTTTCCCTTAGCTAAAATGCATAAACTTGAGCCGTTGAGCAAATGCTTAACAAGAACACAGCTCTCTCCTTTATCAGTTTGTGACGTCAAGGATGACCCTGACTGCACCAGTAGAACAGAGAAAACACGTTTGTGCCTTATCTTATGTTTTGACCACAAAGACGAACAGACCCAAGTCTGGGAAAAACACCAGAAGCGTGTTCCCGGAGATGATGGGGTCTTCCTCCAAGATAAGAGTAGGAAGAGGAATATCCTTTTATGGTCAGGAGTGCAGGAAGGAAATCCCTTTTATGGTTAAGAGTGCCGGAACAGGAACATCTGTGATGTCAACCTGCGTATACAAGCTGACGTGGCTGGATTCCTGGGGAAGGGGGAGAGGGTGCCTGGGGGATATATATACTGCATGAAACTTCTCATTTCTTTGGACTTGCTGTGGACTTGATCACGCAAGTACCTTCTGCTTTCCGGAGGGCAGAATAAACTCTTTCTTTGAACCAACCTCGGTGTCATTTGACTTCCTTCCTCCTGTCCCGGAGCAATGCAGACCCAATCGGTGAACTCCAATAAGGCTACAGAAGCACTCCGGCAAGCATGCTCCAAGCAAGCTGCCGACTAGCTCTGCAGAGGCTCCTTTTATTAGCAGAAGTCAACAATTGGAATTAGCAGTGAGACAGGGGGTTAGAGTTAGTGAAGAGGCACTTCCCATTTTCCTTTTGGGAAGAAAGGGAGCAGCCGCAAGACCAAAACTCCCCTTTCTAACTCAGCCGTATTCCAATGTTCTTCCATTGGGGAAGATGGAGCAAACTTGCTTTTCTGCGGCTCCATAGGAGATGCATTCAAGTTACAAGAAGGGAGATTGTGACTGAAGCTTAGGAATAACTTCCTGGTGGTAAAGAACTGTTCATCAATGGAACGGATTCCTTCAGAAGGTGGTGGACTCTCCATCAGAGGTTTATTAACAGGGGTTCGTACAGAGAATCATAGAGTTAAAGAGCTGGAAGGGACTGAATGTCAACCCTCCTCCGTGCCCTTCTGCATCCTGATCAGATTGTGGGTCTCTGCTTCCAACAGGCTGCTATTCCCCGGAGAAAGCAGGGAGATGGGCTTACCGCTCTGCCCCCATGTATTCCCTTGCCTACCGGACGAAGGAATTCCAGAACGACCAGACACCAGGTGAGAGAGAGGACGCCAGGTGGGAAGAGTGTTTGCAGACAAAGGTAAAAATGACATTTATTGGTTATAAGAAAAAAAATTGCTCCTTTTCCCTTATGGGGTATCCAAGAGCCCGTACAGAGTCCTTAAGCGGGCTCCCTATTGGTAAGAGAAAATAACAGAGGCCAACCAGAGAATATTGAGAAGAAAAGCGGCTGTTGTTGTTGTTTAGTCGTTTAGTCGTGTCCGCCTCTTTGTGACCCCCTGGACCAGAGCACGCCAGACACCCCTGTCTTCCACTGCCTTCCGCAGTTTGGTCAAACTCATGTGGTAGCTTCGAGAACACTGTCCAACCATCTCGTCCTCTGTCGTCCCCTTCACCTTGTGCCCTCCATCTTTCCCAACATCAGGGTCTTTTCCAGGGAGTCTTCTCTTCTCATGAGGTGGCCAAAGTCTTGGAGCCTCAGCTTCAGGATCTGTCCTTCCAGTGAGCACTCAGGGCTGATTTCCTTCAGAATGGAGAGGTTTGATCTTCTTGCAGTCCATGGGACTCTCAGGAGTCTCCTCCAGCACCAGAGTTCAAAAGCTTTGGCGATCAGCCTTCTTTATGGTCCAGCTCTCACTTCCATACATCACTACTGGGAAAACCATAGCTAGTAAGCCTGATTTTATTCAAGAAACTGTTGTAACAGGGTCCCCACTCACCACATGCAGAAGGGAGGAGAACCCTGAACAATGGTGTGCAAGCACCCTGTAGCCCAAGACCACCCCCAGAAACATCATATATGCATCACAGAAGGATGCAGTCTAAAGCGGAAATCCTGTTTGCCAGGATACCTGATAATGGTCACCGATTGCATTACCTGGGCAGCCTGGCCATTCTTTTGTGATGGTAAATACTTTAGTTCCTGAAACCAGGTCACAGGCTCACCTTATTCATACACAAATACACTCTTGAGACAGGTAAGCAAAAGACTTCCCCCATTTCCTACCTCCTTGCAGAGAAATATTTGAGGTCAATTTGGGGGAGTCCAAATGGCTTCAGGATTGCTCTCCTGTACTATTTCAAACACATGGTTTATATACAGTGGTACTTTGGTTTACGAACTTCATCCATTCTGGAAGTCCATTCTTAAACCAAAGCGTTCTTAAACCAAGGTGTGCTTTCCCATAGCAGCAGGGGACTCAATTTACAAATGGAACACACTCAACATATTCTGCTTCCAAGGCAAAGTTCACAAACCAAAACACCTACTTCCGGGTTTGCAGTGTTCTTAATCCAAGTTGTTCATAAACTAAGCTGCTCTTAAACCAAGGTACCACTGTACTTACATATGTATTTGCCTTGTACATTCATGAACATTTAATTTATATCTAAGACCTTAGAATTCTTATAACACCACTTTGGCCTGAGTTACATGGACCCAGTGGCGGACTATGGGCTCTCAAATTTCAGTGGTGCCCTGTGCAATGTGATAATTCAGTGCCCCCCCGCTTTCGCTCTCCGTTCTATAGCATTATGGTGGCGCCCCCAGCAGCACGGCGCCCAGTGCTGTTAAACTGGCCGCACTACCCTTAAAATACCTCTGTTGGACTTGGACCGGTGGTTTGGCTCAGTATGGGGTAGTTTCATACGTCTCTATTTTGGAAAGGCCATTGCAGCTTAGCAATAGAAGGTTTGCTTTGAGTGCAGAAGGTTCCAGGTTCTCACATGCTTCTATACATTCCCATATGCCCCACTGAATCTCTTCTTTCCACTTCCTGCCCCCCACCTCTAGGGCCTGCAGCCTACTGGCTCCCCCCCATGATGGGGCCCAATGTGGTTGGCAAGACCTCAGCCCCCAATTTCTCCATTTATGGGCGCAAGTCAATCGGCAGCTTCTATGAGGACCTCAGCAAGGTGAGTAGCCGAACGGACAGGTTTTGAAGACCCTGGAGTGAGAGATTTAGGAAATCCTCTTCCCCCTTGCAGGTGACCTTGACATTGTCTGAGGAACGCACAACCAAGAAATCCAGGGTACTTATTTTACTACATGCATCGATCTGGTTCTTAAACAAAAGAGTAACAATATTTTCAAATAGGAGATTATTTTCAAACACTTAAGTCAGAGGTCGGCAACCTAAGGCCCATGGGCCAGAAGTGGTCCATGGGGTCACTTAACCAGCCCATGAGTCGCCCCCGAACCATGCCCATCGTGGGGATTCGAACCGCCAACCTTCTGATCGGCAAGTCCTAGGCTCTGTGGTTTAACCCACAGCACCACCCGCGTCCCTTATGCTGTACATTAAAGCTTCTTTAGATTAGGAAGAAGCCGTGTACGGACTGTTATTTTTGCACCCACATAAGGCACACACTGAGGGACGCGGGTAGCGCTGTGGGTAAAACCTCAGTGCCTAGGACTTGCTGATCGTAAGGTCAGCGGTTCGAATCCCCGCGGCGGGGTGAGCTCCTGTCATTCGGTCCCAGCTCCTGCCCACCTAGCAGTTCAAAAGCACCCCTAAGTGCAAGTAGATAAATAGGTACCGCTTTATAGCGGGAAGGTAAACAGCGTTTCCGTGTGCTGCACTGGCTCGCCAGTTGCAGCTTTGTCACGCTGGCCACGTGACCCGGAAGTGTCTTCGGACAGCGCTGGCTCCCGGCCTCTTGAGCGAGATGAGCGCGCAACCCTAGAGTCGGTCACGACTGGCCCGTACGGGCAGGGGTACCTTTACCTTTACCTTTAAGGCACACACCGTTGCTGTGATGCTCTGCTTGCAGCTGGGAGAAGCACAAAGGCACAGAGGAAGCGTGCCGGATGCCAGAAAACTTCATAGGTCACGACAGTTGCCTGCGGAACCCAACAGAGTCTTCCCATCCCTTTGGTAACTTCACAGATAAGAATTAACAAGCAGCTGATAGATTTATAGTCCTTTTATTACAGCAACCATGCTGCAAGCACAAATGCACAGCTCTCTGCAAGAAGGGCAGTTGGCTAGTCTAATCCTCCTTCTGGCTTCCACAGCATTTGGAGCACCAATGGGAATTTCCTCCCTCCCTCTGACTCCTGTGCTCTCTGATACGTTTGGACCTCCGTGTCCTTGATAAGGGGGTGTTCCCCACGCTCTCAAGTGATGTCCTAGCTAGCTGCTCCCTCCCTTCTGGTTCTGTCTTCATTATCTCGTAACTGGGCAACTCCCCTATAAGCTGTTCAGCTTCTGCCTCTCTCTCTGTTTCTCAACACGCTGTGGACAAGGGGTGGGAGTGACTCTTCCCCCTCCAGCTCTCCATCGGAGAGAAGCTGGTCTGCTGTAATAAACCAAAATCTGCCCGTATTCCCTTATGGGGAACACAAGAGCCCTTATAGAGTCCTTTGTAGGTTCTCCATCGGTCGGAGAAAAGAACAGAGGCCAACCAGAGAATATTGAGAAGCAAAGCAGCTCGTAAGCCTGATCTTTATTGAACTGTTGCAACAGGGTGCCCCCTTCACATGCAGGAAAGGAGGAGGACCCAGAACAAAGGTGTGCCCCCCCCTTATATAGACATTTTAAATTGCCCACCCTGGAGTCCAAGACCACCCCCAGAAACACCATACATACATCACAGAAGGGGTGTAGCTCAAGACCACCCCCCAGACACATCATACCTACATCACAGAAAAGGCGGTCTACAACAGAAATCTGAGTGCGTTGTTTACCGCCTGTCTGGCAGACCTGTTAATGGTCACTTGATTGGATACCATGGGGAGCCTAGCCAGTCTTTTGTAATGATAAATACTTAGTTCTTGAGCCACAGGCTCACCCTATTCATACACAGACATACCCTAAAGACAGGATTTGTGAAGGAAAAGACATTGGGGAGGCTTTTCCATTTTCCCTCGACCTTGCAGAGAAAACATTTGGTCAGTTTGGGAGTCAAAATGGTTCCAGGGTTGTTTTCCTGTGCTGCTTCAGACATTTGGTTTGTATATTTATGTACGTATTTCCTTGGTACATTTATGAACATTTATTTTATATATAAAACCTTAATTTTTTTATTTCACTGCCATAGAAGGCATTCCCCAGTCCTTGTCTCCCGACCATTCCCTGACACCTAGTGACCCTTTCCCCCCCTCCTTGAACGACAGACGCCAGGGCCCTGCAACTACCGCCTGGTGGATCCCAGCGTCTACAAGAAACGGCCACCACAGTTCAGCATGCTAGCGCGCAACATGCCCCCAGGAGACAACACTCTGAAGCCGGGTCCAGGAGCCTACAGCCCCGAGAAGGTGAGGGCAGGTGGCAGCAGAAGGCATTAGGGGGGGGCTTTTTGGGGGGTGCAGCTGTCCTGCAGCAAAGATGTGGGTCTTATGGGTAGTGGGAAAGGGGGCTACCACAGCAGGAGAACTGGAGTCGTCAAGGTGAGCTTCATCAGCCTCTCCCTCCTCTGAGGAACCAACCTCTGCAAGCAGGAGCAGGTCCGCAGATGACCTGGCCAGGAACATGACACTTCATGTATTTATTAAATTTATATCCTGTATGGTAGGGGGTTGGACTAGATGACCCATGGGGGTGTTGTAAACAAAAGGGGTACCTTCCAACTCTACAATTCCATGATTCTATGATATCCCACATTCCCTCCAACAAGCTCAAGGTGGCACGCATAGTTCTCCTCTTTTTAAAATCTGAGATGCTGAGGTGAGTCTGAGATGCTGTGATTGAACTTAGATCGTACAATCGTAGCATTGTAGAGTTAGAAGGGACCCCCAGCGCTCATCTAGCCAACCCTCTGCAGTGCAGGTCACACCCCTGTGAGCTTCATGGTCAAGCAGGGGCAATTTGAAGCCTGGTTTCCAAGGTCCTAGTCTGATGCTTTAACTGTTAGGATATTGATGTTCCGTTCCACCTTAAAACAGATCTGTGGATTGTTGTATGTCACATGCCTGTTTACACTCCAGCACAGCTTGCTGGGAACTTCCATTTGTGTGTATAGCTTTTGCTGCTTGCTCTTGGACATGAAAGGGGGAAGACATGTTTTTCCTTTGTCCTGATATACGCGGAACAAACTGCCTGTAAATATGGTCTCTCAGCCATCTCCTGCTTGTGCAGTGTTATTTACTCTGCTGATTAGAGCGTGCTCCAGCTTCTGAAGCTGTGGGTCACTGTTTCATGCTGAGCCAATGACTGGAGATCACCCAGCTACCCTCATCTCCACCAAGCTAAGCAGTTGGCTCCTTACCTCTCTCGCCCTGACCTCGCCACTGTGATCCACGCGACGGTCACCACCAGACTGGATTATTGTAACTCACTCTACGTGGGGCTGCCCTTGAGACTGACCCAGAAACTCCAGTGGGTGCAGAATGCCGCGGCGAGGCTCCTTACAGGGTCCTCGCCGCAAGATCACATTCACCCAGTGCTATACCAGCTGCACTGGCTCCTGGTGGAGTACAGGATCAGGTTTAAGGTGCTGGTTTTAACCTTTAAAGCCCAATACGGTTAGGCTGGCCTCAACCAGAGCCAGGGCTTTTTCGGCTGTGGCTCCAATCTGGTGGAACGCTGTGTCACAAGAGACTAGGGCCCTGTGGGACTTGACATCTTTCCGCAGGGCCTGCAAGACAGAGCTGTTCCGCCAGGCCTTTGGCCAGGGCACAGCCTGACCCCCTCCTTTGGCAATCCTCACAGAACTCTAGCCCAATGGTTTCCATTAATTTGATTTTGAATTGATTTTAAAATGATTTGATTTTAGAATGATGTATCATTTTACTGTTGTTAGCCGCTCTGAGCCCGGCTTCGGCTGGGGAGGGCGGGATATAAATAAAATTTTATTATTATTATTATTATTATTATTATTATTATTATTATTATTATTATTACTGCCCGGTGGGCTGGAGCCAGCTGGGTGCTTGCAAATTGCCCCCTTTCCCTTGGAAGCATCCCAACACTAACCACTGCACCAGCTTTCCAGCTACTCTCCATTGTTCGGTGTCCCCACCCCTTCCTTTCCGCTGGCGGTGCCTAACCCTGCCCCTCCATCTCTCCTTCCTCCTGCAGCACACCCCGCAACGTGGCTTGACCTTCGGGATCCGCCACTCGGACTACGTGGCTCCTCTCATTGTGGAGGTGGCAGATTAAGCAGGCTCCATTGGCGAAGACGGTCTGGACAAGAAAGATTCCTTTGGAAATATATGGTTCTCTCAGTGCTTTGTGTTGCTGCTGGGGATTGGGGCCTGGGGAGGGAAGTAGGGTGGGCAGCATCCAAGGCCTGGGGGGGGGGTCCTCAGAGCTGGGGGGCCTGGGTTCAGCGAGGCTCATAGCCTACCCTCTCAGTTCCTTTGGGAAACTGTTGTAGCTTTGATTCTCCCTGTTCCCAGATCCTTTGACTGCATTGCTCTGATCCATTCACCCCTTAGTCACCCCAGTTTTCTCTAAGGATGTGTGAGCTGAGGAAGGTCCAGGAAGGCTGTGCAGTGAGATGGGGGCAGGAGGGAAATATCTTCCTATTTGTACCTCACAGCTATTACAGCAGAACCTCGGTTTTCAAACGTAATCCATTCCAGAAGACCATTCGACTTGCGAAATGTTCGAAAACCAAGGATCAATGGGTGGTTCCATTGAAAAAATGGAGAAACACACACCGGAAGCCGTTTGACTTCCGAGGCATGTTCAAAAACGGAAGCAATCACTTATGGGTTTTTGGCGTTCGGCTTCTGAGATGAGACGCTCGAAAACCAAGGTTCCACTGTACAGTCATACCTCATGTTACGTTTGCTTCATGTTACGTCTTTTCAGGTTGTGTCCTGTGGCGACCCAGAAGTACTGGAAAGGGTTACTTCCGGGTTTCGCTGCTCGTGCATGCTCAGCACTAAATCGCGCTTCGTGCATGTGCACAAGTACCAGATCATGCCACACACCTGCACAGATACGGCGCTTCAGGTTGCAGGCTTTTCATGTTGTGAACAGGCCTCCAGAACGGATCCTGTTCACAACCAGAGGTTCCACTGTATCTTGGTTTTGTGTGCTTGAATCCAAATTCTGTGCCCAGAAAGGCTGAATTCTGCAATCTGTATGAATTACATAGTTAGAAAACATTACGATCTTCCCCAGTTTGCATCCTCTGCTTTCCTTCTGCCAGTCAAGGGATCCCACCTCAGTTTTGTGCCAAACTGGCCTCTCCAGACTCCATGCCTCCGAGGTAGACTCACATCCCAGAAGTGAAATGACCTTTCCTTGGCTCTGACTCCCTGCATTCATCACCTCTAAGCCCAGTTGCCGGGTGCCAGCCCTGCAGCTGGCGAACTCTTCCTCCTGAGACTCTGCAAAGTTTGCTGCTTGTACAGTCCTCAGTTCATCGATTAAAAAGAAACAGTGCCAACAAAATTCTTTGCAAGACGATTGCGATGATACACATGGTGTGTGACTCTTTCTTGTCTTGGGCTTGTTGTATGAAAATCCTTGGGCTCACTTGGATTTGCCAAACAACGACACCAGCTGAGTCGAGAGTGGATTTCATGTTCTTTATTCAGCTCATAGTGGTGAGGAGGAATGGAAGTTCCCCTGAAATGTCTGCTTTATATACAACACCCCCAAGCTTTATAAAAATTCCGATAACAGTCATCACTCACATACTTGTTTGTTTCACAGATAACGATTTCTCTTCAACATGTTGATCCTAAAAGTGCCACAGCCACAGGGTTGCCCAGGGCCCATTGCGAAGGATGGGGCTGCCGAGGCTATGTGGGGAAAGTCCTTTTCCATGGGGGGGGGGGGGAAATGGTGTCCATCCTGCCTCAATTTTGTTCCTACAACATAGCAAACAAACCCAACAGTGGAGCAAGCCAATTGGGCACCTAGGGCGGCATGTGTGCCTTGCATGTTTTGCATCTCAAGATCTGATGAAATGTAATTTATGGATCTGAAGTGAGGTTTTCCTTCAGTAGGCCTTGGGCAACCAGCTCAGTTTATCAGTTTATCTTTCTTCTCAGATTCAGATGAGGCTGAGGAAGCTCAGGACCCCATTGCCTGGAACCACTAGGGGGCTGGATGAGGGCCACCAGGCTGAAACTCAATCCTGGAAAGAGGCAGGTTGTGTGGGATAGTGATTGGATAGATATGCTGTTCATAGGCTGGAAGTAGGCAAGCCCTCTTTAAGATGGCTTGAGATGGTGGGCTCATCATCCCAGAAAAGACCCGTTGGCCCCAAAGGTTGGAGTACTTACTCAGGTTTGATGAAGGCTCCAACATGTTCTGCTTTCAGTGAGCCCCCAGGGACAGATAGGTTCATAAGCAACATCATTTTATCAGGAACAACTTGGAGTACCCACCATACCTTAGAGACGAAGTGAGCAAGATCTCCAACACCCATTGAACACACATTTGTCAATTAACTTCCCTTAAGAATCCTGGGAACTGTAGATTGCTGTCCGCAGGGCTACAGTCCCCATGGTTCTTGGGTAAAACCTACATGCTCTGAATGTTTACTGAAGGTGCTTGAAATGTATGTTGTGTGGGTCACTGAAGCCCACCAGGAAAATAACAGCCGTGTCAGCACCCTAAGGGATGCTATCTGATGCACACAGCTAGTCTGCTTGCACTCCTCTGAACTCGAGCCTGTCCTGTCGCGACATAATTTTATCAGGGGCCAGCTGCCCATGGGGCAGGGCCAGCTGGGGCAGGATGCTCCACGGGGCCTCCGAGGAGTCTGCCTATCTCCTCCCACTCAGCTGCCCTACAGCTGGGGGGAGGCAGGGGGCAGACCATTTGAGGCAACGCAGAGCCCGTGGACACCCAAGCCACTGCATCACTCCCAGGAGAGACATGTGGCTGGGGCACGCTGCAGGGTCCGCAGTGATTGCCGCCTGGCATTTTGTCACTCCCCTCAGTGGTGAAACCCAGGGCGGCCCGCCCCCCCTTCCTTTGCCTGTGGACAAACCACCCCAGCCCTTTCCCTGCAAACTAACATTGCCAGTTTGGGAGGGCCGGCACGTGTGTTGAGCAGCTGTTGCTCTATCTTAAAGGTAAAGGGACCCCTGACCATTAGGTCCAGTCGCGGACGACTCTGGGGTTGCGTTGCTCATCTTGCTTTACTGGCTGAGGGAGCCGGCGTACTGCTTCCAGGTCATGTGGCCAGCAGAACTAAGCTGCTTCTGGTGCACCAGAGCAGTGCACGGAAACGCCGTTTACCTTCCCGTTGGAGCGGTACCTATTTATCTACTTGCATTTTGATGTGCTTTCGAACTGCTAGGTTGGCAGGAGCAGGGCCCGCCAACGGGAGCTCACTCTGTCATGGGGATTCGAACCGCTGACCTTCTGATCGGCAAGTTCTAGGCTCTGTGGTTTAACCCACAGTGCCACCCGCGTCCCTGCTCTATCTTAGAATCAGAGAATTGCAGAGTTGTCCACAAGGCTCCCCAGACATTCATTTTCTCCTTTCATGAAATGCTTGAGCAACGATAGCCAAGACCAGTGCAATGATTGATTGCGGTTGGTTAATCGACAGCCCAACCTCCTGGGAGCCAATGAGAAAAGGAGAAAGCAAGAGGTGGACTCCTGGCCACAGATGACCTTTGCTTTGTAAGTGACAGGACGGAACGAAGGCACTCTCGGGGGGTCGGTGCTGCAAGAGAAACTGTTGCCTTTTGCACTTTGCAACAGTGGCGTAGCGTGGGGGGTGCAGGGGGGCCGGCCGCACCGGGCGCAACATCTGGGGGTTAGGGGGCGCAAATCCACGGGTTAGGGGGCACAAATTACTTGCCTTGCCCCGGGTGCTGACAACCCACGCTGCGCCACTGCTTTGCAAGCAGACCAACTTGCAACCTTCTTTCCAGGTTGATGACCAGCTTGTGGGAGAGGGAATCTGGGGCTCAGAGAGGCTGAGAGAGCTGCAATGGGCCCCGGAAGGTCCTGGTGGGCAGTGCACTTAGGGCTGCTGCAGACTTAAAGCAACACCCTCTCCTTCCGTTGAACTTTGTGACCTCCCCAAATGAGCTGTTATCTCAGAGGGCTTGCAATGGCTGGGATTGTCATTGTTTAGTTGTTTAGTCGTGTCCGACTCTTCGTGACCCCCTGGACCAGAGCACGCCAGGCACTCCTGTCTTCCACTGCCTCCCGCAGTTGGGTCAAACTCATGCTGGTAGTTTCGAGAACACTGTCCCACCATCTCGTCCTCTGTTGTCCCCTTCTCCTTGTGCCCTCCATCTGTTGTCTTCTCTTCTCATGAGGTGGCCAAAGTCTTGGAGCCTCAGCTTCAGGATCTGTCCTTCCAGTGAGCGCTCAGCACTCAGAGGCTGGGATTAGCCTCTGGGAGAATTTGCCCTCATCAGAACATAAGAAGAGCTTGCTGGATCAGGGCAATAGACCATCATCTAGTTCAGCATCCTGTGTTCACAGTGGTAAGCCAGACGTCTGGGGTAAATCCACAAGCAGGGTCCAAGCACAAGAGTAACACTCATTCAGAGTGCTGGTGCTGTCCTTCAAAGCCCTAAATGGCCTCAGCCCAGTAGACCCGAAGGAGCGTCTCTACCCCCATCGTTCAGCCCAGACACCGAGGTCCAGCTCCGTGGGCCTTCTGGCGGTTTCCTCCCTGCGAGAAGTGAGGTTGCAGGGAACCAGGCAGAGGGCCTTCTCGGTGGTGGCTCCCTCCCTATGGAACGCCCTCCCATCAGATGTCAAGGAAATAAACAACTATCTGGCTTTTAGAATACAATCCTGGCAGCCGTTACTGCATGTGGAAAGACTCTTTTATTATCCTTTGGGATGTCTGTTGTGAATATACCTAACAAGAAAAACTCTTAAGACACACCTTTCTACTCCCATTTCTGGTCCCAAATCTTGTTTGGGCCTCGAATCTCATTCTGTTCGGACTCTAGCATTTTGCGGCGCAAGGGGAGAACCTGCTGCTGAGTGGACAAGCTTGGCGCAGAGCCAGCCACAAGTCACTGACCTGCCTTGGCTGCGTGTGGAACGAGCAGCTTGTTGCTTGAACAAGTAGGTGGGATCAAGTGCAAAGAGCAATCTGTTCAAGAGCCGTCATCTCCATGTCCTGGCAGGGGAACGGACTCTTTCAGAAGGTGATGGACTTGCCTTCATTGGGGGTGTTCTAAACCGAGGTCAAATGGCCCGCCACTGAGGATGCTTCAGCTGTGATTCCTGCATTGCTAGATGGTCCTTGGAAGTCCCTTCTGACTCTACAGCTCTATGATTCTAGGCTGTGTGCCTAGTCCTGAATGGGTACCAGGCCTGGAGACCTCGGAGGATGACAGCAGGTCAACAGCCTTGAGGAGGAAGCAGGGCCCTCTGAATCGAGTGCTGTGGAGCCCTCTGGGCTGACGTCTGGTGAAGAACCTATGGAGGTGGAGCTGCTGGAGAAGGTGGAGTCCCCACCACCCAGTCCTTGAGAGGGTGCCAGAAGCTTCAGGTCGGCGCTGAAGGGCGACCGCACAGCATGCGCCAACAGACCCAGGGTTCTGCACAAGGGAGATACTCCCGAGGAAGCAATCTCTGCCAGAACTTGTGACCAGGGTGTGGTTCAGGATGACAGAAGATATATGGTCTGCCTTTCGAGACTTCTAATTCTTGGAAATGCTACTGAGTCAAGGCGCCCAGGCACTTTTGCCTGAATTCCCCCAGGTTCTAGGTCTTGGACGGTTGTCTCTGGCTTCATCTCTGTTTGGACCTGGTCAGATTCTCTGTGCTTGACCACGCTGGGCTTGGATTGGGCTTCAGTGGCAACTCTGCCCTTGTTGGTGAGTACTTTAGGGAAGCATTGTATCCTCAGTGCCTGGAACTTTATCCCTGGGGGTATCCAAGTGGTCGATCGCGATCTACTGGTTGATCTCTGAGTGATCGCTGTCGATTGCGGGCTCCCTTCCCACCGCTGGCTCCCTTCTGATTGCTTGTTGGAAAAAGCATTGTGCTTAAAGTCTCCGTCACACCTCTGTCCTTGCTCTGCCTGTCTGTTATGTGAAATGGGCGGTCGTTATTGCTAGTATAGTTTCCTGTATTGCTGCATTCGCCTGTTATCGTCTGTGTTGGTTTTGTGCCTAAAAAAGCTAGACAACTTTGTCACCCCCTCAAAAAAGCTCAACAACTTTAAAGGCAAAGGTAAAGGGACCCCTGACCATTAGGTCCAGTTGTGACTGACTCTGGGGTTGCGGCGCTCATCTCGCTTTATTGGCCGAGGGAGCCGGCGTACAGCTTCCGGGTCATGCGGCCAGCATGACTAAGCCGCTTCTGGCGAACCAGAGCAGCGCACGGAAACGCCATTTACCTTCCCGCCGGAGCGGTACCTATTTATCTACTTGCACTTTGACGTGCTTTTATCTATTTATCTACTTGCACTTTGCTATTTATCTACTTGCACTTTGACTGCTAGGTGGGCAGGAGCAGGGACTGAGCAATGGGAGCTTATCCCGTCGCGGGGATTTAAACCGCCAACCTTCTGATCGGCAAGCCCTAGGCTGTACGCTGGCTCCCTCGGCCAATAGAGCGAAATGAGCGCCGCAACCCCAGAGTCGGCCACGACTGGACCTAATGGTCAGGGGTCCCTTTACCTTTTTATATCTGTATTGTCCCTGTTATACCTAATTGCAAATTCAAATGTATCCCTATCGTGTTTTATGACTTCCTTGATATTGTATGTGGGCTGGAACTGGTCTGTGACCGAAATAATAAAATTCATTCATTCACACCTCATCAAAATACCTGTAAAGGCTTATCACCCCAGGAGCAACCCCAAAATCTATTGCTGTGCATAACACTTCAGGGACAGCACCCCTGTTTCTCTGTGGGTCTCTTAGTGCTGGCAAATTGGGGAGACAGCTTCTAGAATGCTGCACCTTTCGAGCTCCCAAGCCGTGATATCTTGCTATTCTTTGGCTGTTGTTCTTTGAGGACGTTACGCTAGCATTTACGGCAGCAAAACCACATGTGTGACACAACAGCCCACAATTTTAACATATCTATTACTACACATTCTGGGCAAGACCTTCAGACTTCTGCAAGTCACTTCAGTATTGCTAACACAGCAGTTTATTTTCACCCAAATTATTTTTATTAATTTTCCATATTATTACAAAATAAACCAAATTATATGAATATAATTTCTTAAAATCAGGTTCCCCGCTCCTGTTCCGAACATACGATCATAATCATTCCCTCGCTTAGCTGCATCATTTCTTATTTAGAGTCCTGTTGACATCCTTCACTTGCCATTAAACATTTTTCCAGATCAGCCACTGTTGCCTTGCTTCCTTGGTAGCCTCCATTTCTATCTTTGACTGCTAGTGGACTTCAGGGGATCCTAAGTCCCTTGATGGGGAGTTGGGCTGTAAAGGTAAAGGTAAAGGTAAAGGGACCTCTGACAGTTAGGTCCAGTTGTGACCGACTCTGGGGTTGCGGCGCTCATCTCGCTTTATTGGCCGAGGGAGCCGGCGTACAGCTTCCAGGTCATGTGGCCAGCATGACTAAGCCGCTTCTGCCGAACCAGAGCAGCGCACGGAAACGCCGTTTACCTTCCCGCCAGAGCGGTACCTATTTATCTACTTGCACTTTGACGTGCTCTTGGACTGCTAGGTTGGCAGGAGCAGGGACCGAGCAACGGGAGCTCACCCCGTCGTCACGGGGATTCGAACCGCCGACCTTCTGATCGGCAAGTCCTAGGCCCTGTGGTTTAACCCACAGCGCCACCCGCGTCCCTTTTGGACTGTAAAAGCCAACGCCAATTTTCTTAGGACATCACTGTGACGTTAACATATATGAGAGAGTGCTGGAGGGGAAATAGTTAAATGGGTTGCACAGACGGGACCCAGGGGGGTGGAGTCAGTGGGTCTATAAAACTGGTTCTGGGAGGAGTTGTGGAAGTTAGTTCGTTGGGAGTTGTGGGTGGGTAGTTGGTTGGTTTGAGTGGGTTGGCTGGTTGGGAAAGGCAGTTGGTAACAGAGAGACAGTTAGGGCAGTTGGTCCGTGAGTGTGGGGAGGTAGCAGAGAGAGAGAGAGGAACATAAGACTAAGAAAGTAAAGAGGAACACCCTTTGGAATGCTGTACAAGTTTTGTTTTAAGTCTGAAAAAAAAAAATACACTCTTCTTTATGAACTGAAAAGCTGACTGAAGTGATTTTACCAGGGAGGACCTGGTTGGTGGCAGCGGATTAGTGGTGTACGGGTCAATAGTCTGTGAGACGACCAGATTTCCCTGACAGGGACTCAAGGCGGATATCTATCCAGACACACACACACACACACACACACACACACACACACACACACTATAGAATCTACTGGAGTTAAACTCAGGAAACAGACAAGGGGACCAGTTAGTCATTATTCACTAGGTTTATACTCTTTCCACTCCTCAAAGCAGAGCAAACATAATGAGAAACAAGCAGGAAGAAACAACAGAACAACAGAAAAGAGGTTTTATAAGAAATTAGTCATCCCAAAGACTAACTTCTCCTCCTCGTAACCTCTGAATAGTGTAAAATCCCTAGATTAGTGGTGGTGGGGGGGGAGAGGGGAAGTCATGAGTGGAAGCCAGGCTTCAGAAGAAGAAGAAGAGTTTGGATATGATATCCCGCTTTATCACTACCCGAAGGAGTCTCAAAGTGGCTAATGTTCTCCTTTCCCTTCCTCCCCCACAACAAACACTCTGTGAGGTGAGTGGGGCTGAGAGACTTCAGAGAAGTGTGACTGGCCCAAGGTCACCCAGCAGCTGCATGTGGAGGAGTGGGGAAGCGAACCCAGATTACGAGTCCACCGCTCTTAACCACTACACCACACTGGCTCTCCCAGCTGCAAAGAAGCTGGTGGTGGAGAGAACTTGTTGGTATTTTGTATTTTTATATTTTTAAATGGCAATAAGAATAAGCAGAGGGGAGGACTGTTCGGGCTCCTGGATGAGGAACAGTAAGAGGGGCAGCAAGCTCATAATAATAATATAATAATTTATTATTTGTACCCTGCCCATCTGGCTGGGTCTCCCCAGCCACTCTGGGCGGCTTCCAACAAAGATGAAAAATACATTAAAATGTCACACATTAAAAACTTCCCTGAACAGGGCTGCCTTCAGATGTCTTCTAAATGTCAGGTAGTTGTTTATCTTTTTGACATCTGATGGGAAGGTGTGCCAGAGGGCGGGCGCCACTACCGAGAAGGCCCTCTGCCTGGTTCCCTGTAGCTTTGCTTCTCACAATGAGGGAACCACCAGAAGGCCCTCGGAGCTGGACCTCAGTGTCCAGGCAGAACGATGGGGGTGGAGACGCTCCTTCAGGTATACTGGGCTGAGGCCGTTTATGGCTTTAAAGGTCAACACCAACACTTTGAATTGTGCTCGGAAACGTACTGGGAGCCAATGTAGACCTTTCAAGACCGGTGTTATGTGGTCTCGGCTGCCACTCCCAGTCACCAGTCTAGCTCAGTGACTGCCCCAGGCAGCAAAAACCCAGCTATGCCACTGGCAAGAACTTAGGTTTAGCTTGGAAAAGGGAAATAGAGGGGCGATATGAGAGCCATCTTCAAATATCTGCATGGCTGTCCCATGGAAGATGGAGCATACTTTTTTTCTCCTGTTCTGGAGGGTAGGACTCAAACCAATGACTTCAAGTGACAAGAAAGGAGATTCCGACTAAATGTTAGGAAGAACTTTCTGACGGTAAGAGCTGTTCAACCATGGAATGGTCTCCATCGGGAGGTTGGATGGCCCTCTATCAGGGATTCTTTAGTTGGGATTCCTGCGTTGTAGAGGGTTGGACTAGATGACCATTGGGAGTAATTTCCAGCTCTATGATTCTATGAATCCTTGCAGGGCACGTCCACTATAAGGACTTCTACCAGGGTCTACAATATCCTTTTTGACCCAAGGCAACCAGAACTGGACACAGTACTCCCGATGTGGTTGCACCATAGATTTGAAGAATGGCACTGAGATTTTCAATTCCTTTCCTAATAATCCCTAGCATGGAATTTGCCCTTTTCACAGCTGCCACACAATGGAAAAATGTCTTCATTGAGCTATTCACTACAACCACCTTGAGTCCCCGACAGGAAAGAATGCATAAAAAAAATATAAATTAAATGAAAGCCTAAGGTCTCATGTTAGAATATCTGCAATTAGCAAAACTGACGGGATCAGTTACAGGAATATCAAAACAAAAAACAACTAGAGAATGGATTATATTTAAGAATTATGTAAAACTTTATTGTACAAATAACTCCATATTAGCAGAAATTGAGTGATATTTGTAAAGAAAAAGATCAAAGGAACGTATACAAAGCAGAAAGAAATGATATTATACAATGTAAACCTGTGAAAAAAAGAATGTTATATCAAACAGTATAATGAGAAGAATGGGAAGGATTGTGCTGATGAGTACTTTTACTATGTAAATAACTTTGTCTCTTTTTAAAAAATTTGATTTCTGTTTCTTATCTTTGCTACTTCTTTATAAATTTTCTATTTTATATAATATACTTTTTTTTACCTGTTAAGAGATAGTACATCATGTTTGTATAGACATGCAAATCTTTTAATCAATAAAGAATTGATAGTTAAAAAAGAAAAGAAAAAGTAAAGCCCAAGGTCTCGTTCCTGGTCCACCAATTCCAGTTCGGGACCCACAAGCATATATGTGAAATTAAGATTTTTAAAATCCTCGCTTTACACTTGTTTCCATTGAATTGCATATGCCATTGCATATACCCCTGCAGTTTCTGGACGCACCACCAGCTCCGGCTCTGGAGCCCCCAATTCTGGCAGCATGCTCAGCATCCCAGAAATAATCCGGAAGAAGCGGGATAGGGAGAAGCTGCAGCAGGAGGAGATCGTCTTCTTTGTCCAGGCTGTGTCCAGGAAGGCCTTGCAGGAAGGGCAAATTGGTAAGGAAGGTTCTGGGGCTGGGGAATCAAGGGGGTGGGATTGTGGGTGGGGGAAAGAGGAGGGTGCATTCAAGAATGAGGAGGAAACTCTGCAAACAGGCACAGCCAAGGCAACCCTTCCCATGACTTCCTATGTGGGGATTTAGCCAGAACTTATTTTTACTGCTCTCCAAGAATAATGCTACAGGGTTCAAATGAGGAAGCACTGGAGACTTAAGATGCCTTCATAGGGTTTGCTTAACTTATAAGGAGGCCCTAGTGGAAGCAGACTCACATTCCTGCAGCAGAAAACACAACCACTGGTCCTGCCTTCTTGTCTCTCCTTGCTATTTTTTGGAAATCTGCATTCAATTTCCTGTATCTTTCACTATTGTTTCACTATGGTTTCACTATGGTTGAGAGCCAGTGTGGTGTAGTGGTTAAGAGCGGTGGACTCGTAATCTGGTGAACTGGGTTCCCGTCTCCGCTCCTCCACATGCAGCTGCTGGGTGACCTTGGGCCAGTCACACTTCTTTGAAGTCTCTCAGCCCCACTCACCTCACAGAGTGTTTGTTGTGGGGGAGGAAGGGAAAGGAGATTGTTAGCCACTTTGAGACTCCCTAGGGTAGTGGGACTTCCGGGTTAGCGCGATCTGGAAATGGCGGATTCCCTCCGAGCTGCGGAGGGAATCGGCTCCACGGAGGACGGGTCTTGCCGCGCCAGCGACGCGGGGACCCTCAGAAACCGCAGGCGCTGAAGCCTGCGGACGGGAAGACTCGGTGGGCGCCCTAAGCACCCCCCGACCCTCGAAAAGGGTACGGAGGGCGGTGTGGCGCTGAGAGTCGATCGACACCTCGGTGGAGCGAAGCCGTGAGCCACGACCGGAGAGCGCTGACTTCCTTCCTGGAAATTTGGACTGAAAGAACTAACCCGTGAGTAAACGGAATTTGGCTTTAAGAAATTCTTCCTTCGAATTCGAGACGACCGGAGGGTGTGCTAAAAGGGAGTCCGCACCCCCCCTAATTACAGACAATTTTTAAGCAAGGTCCAGAGAACTAAGGCAGAAAAGATACCCTTATACATTATAAAAGAAACTATCTTCCACGATTTAACAAAAGAAGTGTTGTGCTGGAGAGTGAGGAGAAATTTTTTGTGAAATCCCCCCCCCCCCCGGACCAGGGAGAGTCCCGTGTTTGAGTCTGGTGAAGAAGAATAAGGAGTTTGACAGCTGTCAAAAGAGCTGTCAAATGGACAGATTAAAAGTTTGTTAACTGATATCTCTCTGAACTAAAAGTTAAACTGAAACAAAGTTGTTGGAGACTTGATAGAAAGAAACAAAAAAAGATTTGGACTGTTGGAAAAAGTTTACAAAGTAACCAGAATCCCTCTAGGGGGATTCCAAAGTTACCACAATGGCTGCAGAAGGAAAATTACAGGCAGAGATAGACAGGATGTTCTTTCTCGTGGGAATATTGCAAGAGCAGAGTCTGAGTATGAACAAACAATTAATGACCTTGACTTCAGGAACAAGCAACTCTGCTGAATGCATGAAGGATCTGACAGGAAAGGAATCTGCAGCCGAAACAGAAGCGACATCTCAAGAATCGAAGGAAAGAGAGCAAGGAGAGGAGAAAGAACAAATGGAAAATACCAACAAAAAGTCTATAATGGTGGAATGCAAGGGAAAAGATCCTTGGATTACATGGATTACAACTCTGCAAAAGATGTTAAAGATGAAAGAGGGGGCCCCTGAAGTATCTGGAATACAGGAACTTAAAGGACATAAGAAATATGATTGGGGCTTCCCTTTTGAACATGAAAGACTGGTTGACTTTTGGCAGCAGTTGTTACCAAGTATCCTGGTGGGAAGAAAAATTGGAGTGATGGAGAATGGATTGCTTCGAGATTGGATGACCGATATAAGAGACCTCCAACAAAACCGACGGAGAGGAACTGAAAGAGATTTAAAGGCCTCGGACGTAAGGAATCCAGGCTAAAAACTATGGCTGACTTTTATCTGAAAAGGGACCAGAACCTGGGAAGGGGGGAGGGGGAAGCAGAAGGATAAGAATGATGATGAACTTTGGGTTGGGTGAAAAGGGCCTACATTCAAAAATGGGAAATCTGTGGAAGGGAACTTAGGCCGACCTTAGGAAAGAATATAAATGTTTATAAGAGATGGGGATAAGAGAAATGGGGTTAATCAGGAAGAGATATATTAAAAATATCAATTACAGGTTAAGGAGAAGAAACTAAAACTTGCTGAGCTAATTATGGGAATAGGGATGTATGAAGAGGGGGTGGGGGGGACTCCGGGGAATAAGGTTAAGAAAATAAGGCTTTGAGATTACATTTGTTTTGTTTTTGTTGTATTTTTGTGTGTTTGTCTTTAAAAAATGTGAAAACCCAATAAAAATTATTTTTTTAAAAAAAGAGACTCCCTAGGGTAGTGATAAAGCGGGATATCAAATCCAAACTCTTCTTCTTCTCTTCTTACCTCCCTCGCATTTTGCTTGCCTTCTCTCCCCCGCTATTTGTAAGGCCTCATTGGACAGCCACTTTGCTTTCTTGCATTTCCTTTTCATGGGGATGGTTTTCGTTGCTGCCTCCTGTATAATGTTGCGAGCCTCCATCCATAGTTCTTCAGGCACTCTGTCCACCAAGGAAATAATTAATTCAAAGGAATTATGGAAACCAAGAGCTGGTTGATTTCATCTTGAGCAGCTGGATTGCATTCTCCTGAAATCTTGCATGCTTTTCCTTATTATATAGTTGTAAGTAGAATATACGATGATTTCTTTAAAACTAAAAAAAGGGGGAAACTACCTAAAACTTGTGCAATCATATCTGTACAAATATCTCTTTTTAGCCATGTCTTTACAAATAGAGCTTTGGGTGAGCAGCCACAACAGAAGACTCTCTTGTGGCCTAGAATAATCACCTTGCTAGTGATCAAAAGAATGGATGCTTTTGAATTCTGGTGCTGGAGGAGACTCTTGAGAGTCCCATGGACTGCAAGAAGATCAAACCTCTCCATTCTTAAGGGAATCAGCCCTGAATGCTCACTGGAAAGACAGATCGTGGAGCTGAGGCGCCAAGACTTTGGCCACCTCATGAGAAGAGAAGACTCCCTGGAAAAGACCCTGATGTTGGGAAAGATGGAGGGCACAAGGAGAAGGGGACGACAGAGGGCGAGATGGTTGTACAGTGTTCTTGAAGCTACCAACATGAGTTTGACCAAACTGTGGGAGGCAGTGGAAGACAGGAGTGCCTGGCGTGCTCTGGTCCATGGGGTCATGAAGAGTTGGACATGACTAAATGACTAAACAACAACAACAAAGTGATCCAACACTTCGCTGTTCTCAGAATCAGAATGGTCAAGGTTCCACAGTATGGGCAGGTTCTTAAAACAATACAAAAACCTGCACAACCTGCTGTCCAAACCAAATCCAGCATGTGTGACATGCCAGGCCATGTCTGTGGCTTGTGCTAGCCCCTCTCAGAATATCTCTCTGGCTTAAGCACCTCACCCTCATCACCTGTTGTCTTCTAGGAGCGATGCTGATGGCCATCCGACTACAGGGCATGGAGCCTGACGAGACTCTGGTGCTGACGCAGGCAATGGCTACATCAGGGAGGGTCCTTGAGTGGCCGGAGAAATGGCAAGGGCTCCTGGTGGACAAGCACTCCACTGGGGGAGTGGGCGACAAAGTCAGCCTGCCTCTGGCACCAGCCTTGGCTGCCTGTGGCTGTAAGGTGAGTTGAGAAGGTTCTTCCAACCTCTCTGGTTCCCGGGCAAAAATGAAAGAGGCCCACAGCCCGTTCTCAAGCCAGGATGCTGAACTAGGTCAGCCATTCAGCAGACTCCTCTGAGCTTCTTAAAGAAACACCTTCCCCCCTACCCAACTTCCTATGCTGCTCATAACCTAAGACAACCCAGACTTTCCTCCTTTCCTTTCAACAGGTGCCCATGATCAGTGGCCGAGGTCTGGGCCACACCGGAGGCACGCTGGACAAGCTGGAGTCCATACCTGGCTTCATGGTCTCCCAGAGCCCAGAACAGGTGAGGTGTCCCAGGTTGTGATGGAGACAAAGGGGCTTATGTGGTATGTGTTGAGGGTATGTGGCTGCCTGTTTCTGTCGGCCGAGAACTCTGATGACGAGTGGCCCATGCAGACCGCCCAGGACTTGTTCCCTTGCAGATGAAGCAGATTCTGGAACAGGTTGGTTGCTGCATTGTGGAGCAGAGTTCAGAGCTGGTCCCAGCAGACAAGGTCCTCTATGCCCTGAGAGATGTAACAGCCACAGTGGACAGCTTGCCCCTCATCACAGGTATGGGGTGAGATCCAGTTGCAGGAGAAATCCCGGGTGGTGAGGCCCTGGCTATGGGCTTCTTCCAATCATGCAGCTGTCAGGGAACTGTGGGCTGAGAAGGGGGAAACGCTTGGGAAATATAGAGAGCAGCCTCCGATAATGAGTAGCTGCACCTCGTCAGAGAGGGAAGATGAGGAGGGGCTGTCAGGAAACAATGAATCAGGGAGGGAGGGGCAACTTCCAAAGCTTCGCTCTTTACATAAGGGAGGAAGGAAGAGGGGAGGTTTCAGGAAGTTGTTATGCTGGAGAGGAAGAAAGGAGGGGCCAGTCTTGGCAACTGACACCGAATGAGTAGGACATGCTTTTAAGAGCTCCATATTGTAAATAGTATAATGGACTTAATAAATCCTGTAAAGCTGGCTGGAGTCCCGAGCTGTTATCTCTTCTAGCACCCACCAATCATCCTGGCAGCAGCAGTTATGTGCCTGTAGCATAACTGACTTCATTATTCTTCATAATTGAAGAATTCATTACTTTGTCTAGCGTTTACCCCCCAATTGCACCCAAGGCTACTACCGCCCCCCTGGATTGTTCCAGCGCCATCGCCCCCTCCCCCAGGAGACGGTATTGCCCACTTTGGGAAACACTGGCCTAGATGAACCCAACAGTTTTTAATTTTGTGAATAAAAGCTGATAGCACTTCATGTCTCGAGTCCTCTTCCTGACCTGCGGATGTACCTGCTTGCCTGACAGCCCCTTGACACTGCCTCTCTCTTGCCTCACAGGCTCCATCCTGAGCAAGAAGGCTTCGGAGAACATCTCTGCCCTGGTTCTGGATGTGAAGTTTGGCAGCGCAGCCCTTTACCCCACCCTGGAGAGCGCCCAGCAGCTGGCTGAGAGCCTGGTGAGTCCTCAGAGAAGGGCCACTGGCTTCTGGGGGCTTTCAGCTCCTTCATGGAGGAGAGGGCTATCGGGGGGCTACCAGCCAGGACAGCTCTGCCCTGCCGCCATAGTCGGGGGCAGCAGTGATTCTGAAACCCAGTTGCTCTTGAATCCTGCTTGTGGGCTTGCCACAGGTATCTGGTGAGAAGAAGAACAACAGGATGCTGGTCTAGATGGGCCATTGGCCTGATCTAGAAAGCCCTCCTTATGTTCTGCTTCTTGGGATGGGGATTTGGAGACTGAATGTTCTCCTTAAATCCTTCCAGTGGCAGACAAAGATAATGGACTATGCGGAATTAGCCAAGTTGACTGGTAGAATCCGGAACCAAGATGACCAAAAAGTTTCAAAGATACTGGAGTAAATTTATTGGGTATATGAATAATTATTGCAAAAATGGGAAGACACTAGTGGGATTGAAATAAATCCTGAAATGAAATTCAAAACATTTTATAACTTTCTAGATCAAAGAGACAGCGTTGACTATAAGGACATAAAAGTCATAAGTGGAGGTTTTAAAGTGCAATATAAAGTCTTGAAAACAAAAAACCAGTTGAAGGGATGGAGGGACGTGGGTGGCACTGTGGGTTAAACCACAGGGCCTAGGGCTTGCAGATCAGAAGGTTGGCGGTTCGAATCCCTGTGGTGGGGTGAGCTCCCATTGTTCGGTCCCTGCTCCTGCCAACCTAGCAGTTGGGAAGGTAAATGGAGTTTCCGTGCGCTGCTCTGGTTTTGCCAGAAGTGGCTTAGTCATGCTGGCCACATGACCCGGAAGCTGTACGCCGGCTCCCTCTGCTAGTAAAGCGAGATGAGCACCACAACCCCAGAGACGGCCACAACTGGACCTTTACTTTTATCTTTATAAAGTCTTGAAAACAAAAAACCAGTTGAAGGGATGGAGGGAAGTAATTTTATTTGCTATTGTAATGTTGGAAATATTGTGTTAAAAAAGAAATTAATAAAAATTATATGTAATAATAATAATAATAATAATAATAATAATAATAATAATAAAAAAAAAAATAGGGGACGCGGGTGGCGCTGTGGGTAAAAGCCACTTGCTGATCGAAAGGTCGGTGGTTCGAATCCCCGCGGCGGGGTGCGCTCCCGTCGTTCGGTCCCAGCGCCTGCCAACCTAGAAGTTCGAAAGCACCTTCAGGTGCAAGTAGATAAATAGGGACCGCTTACTAGCGGAAAGGTAAACGGCGTTCCGTGTGCTGCGCTGGCTCGCCAGATGCAGCTTGTCACGCTGGCCACGTGACCCGGAAGTGTCTCCGGACAGCGCTGGCCCCCGGCCTATAGAGTGAGATGGGCGCACAACCCTAGAGTCTGTCAAGACTGGCCCGTAAGGGCAGGGGTACCTTTACCTTTAATAATAATAATAATCCCACAGAGGGAAGGCAGACAGAAAATGCCTCTTGCTGAGGGGAGTTTTGGCATAAGTGGCATCCAGGGACACCTTTGTGCCACATTCTCCCCTGGCAGCCCATTGAGGAGAGACAACATTTTCATAGAAGCAAAAGAATAATTCTGGGCGGTCGTGTCTGCGTTAACTTCCCATTAGTGCAAAGGAGTTTAACAATTTTAGGGATGTCTTTTCTTTATCTAAAGAGGGAGCAGTGCTTTCTTTCCTGGGTGTAAATCATAGAACACTTTATCCTTTACCATGTTCCGGTCTCATTCATTCATTCATTCTCTCTCTCTCAAAGGTGTGTGTTGGGACCCAGCTAGGGATATGCACATCGGCGGTGCTCAGCAAGATGGACGGACCTTTGGGGTCTCGAGTGGGTCACTCCTTGGAGGTCCTTGAATCCTTGGAGTGCTTGGAAGGACAAGGACCTGGGGATCTCCGTGAGCTGGTGACCACGCTAGGTCTGCACTGGGGGGGGGGCACCCGAGTGGGATTATAAAACGTTTCACTATGTTGTGTTGGGAGGGAGAGAGGGAACTTTTCTGCTGAATGTCCATCAAGGCTGTGAACAGCGGACCTGTTGTGGCGTCCAGTCCACTTCCATTGCGCCAATCTGCTTCTCCCAGCTACAGCAGAGTAGTTTGCGCAGTGGTGCCTGTGTGGAAGGAATATCAGCCATGCAGTAAAACTCTCGTACAACAGCTTCTTCTATTCTGTTGTTGTTGTTGTTGAGTTGTTTAGTCATGTCCGCCTCTTCGTGACCCCCTGGACCAGAGCACGCCAGGCACCCCTGTCTTCCACTGCCTCCTGCAGTTTGGACAAACTCATGCTGGTATCTTCGAGAACACTGTCCCACCATCTCGTCCTCTGTCGTCCCCTTCTCCTTGTGCCCTCCATCTCTCCCAACATCAGGGAGTCTTCTCTTCTCCTGAGGTGGCCAAAGTCTTGGAGCCTCAGCTTCAGGATCTGTCCTTCCAGTGAGCACTCAGGGCTGATTTCCTTCAGAATGGAGAGGTTTGATCTTCTTGCAGTCCATGGGACTCTCAAGAGTCTCCTCCAGCACTAGCAAATAACAAATCAGCCAGGAGCAAGTGAAGGCATGATGCTTCCATAGCTGTCACCGTTTCCCTTTTCTTATGAGGAGGGCATGAGGGTGTGAGTTGGGGCTGGGGAAAGGAAGCCTCTCTCTCCATGGACCACCCAACTCATCCATTTTTCTTCCATCTCTCCAGGAGGAACCTTACTGTGGCAGTGTGGGAGAGCCAGTTCTGTTTCCCAAGGCGCTGCCCGCATTGCCAAAGCCCTGGACAACGGCTCTGCCCTGAGGACTTTCCAGGCCATGCTGGAAGCGCAAGGGGTGGAAGCCAATGTGGCCCATGCCCTATGTGCCGGGGGTCAGGAAGAGCGATTCCGGGTGCTGGGGCAAGCCTCGGCACAGGAGGAACTGGTGGCTCTGTGTGATGGTAAGGATGGGGGTGAGCTGTTAGGATTTTTAACCACCTGTGCTGCTCCAGCAAGTAGCACTATGTTTGTTTATATCATGTGAGTGCCTGAGAGCGTGAGACAGAAAGTCTCAGCACCATTAAAAAGTTACCGTATTTTTCGCTCCATAAGGCGCACCTAGATTTTAGAGGGGGAAATCAAAGGGAAAAAAATCTTATTCCCCCCCCCCCCAGCCCCAAAGAGCAGAGGACAGGCATCAATAACATCAAATATTCTCAGACGCACAAGCACGGCCTCCATCTTGAGTGCCCAGCACCTGACACAAATTCAGATATAGGTCCTCCTTCAACTTCTCTGACTAGGGTATTTAGCCATTAAACAAGGGAGCAGGGCCTTTTCTGTGGTGGCTCCCCGTTCACAGAATGCTCTCCCCAGAGAGGCCCACCTGGCACCATCATTACATTATTACATGTCAGGCACCAGGCAAAAGCATTCCTCTTTACCCAGGCCTATGGCTCTTAAATAATCTATGGCCTGTGAAAGTGTGGGGGAGAGGACTGCTATTGTGGAGGAGTTTGGATTTGATACCCCGCCTTTCAGTCCCTTTAAGGAGTCTCAAAGCGGCTAACATTCTCCTTTCCCTTCCTCCCCCACAACAAACACTCTGTGAGGTGAGTGGGGCTGAGAGACTTCAGAGAAGTGTGACTGGCACAAGGTCACCCAGCAGCCTGCATGTGGAGGAGTGGAGATGCGAACCCGGTTCCCCAGATTATGAGTCTACCGCTCTTAACCACTACACCACACTGGCTCTCTGATGATTGTTTTATTTTTATGCTGTATTTTATTATGCTTTTTATTATGTTTTTATTATTAATGCTCTGTAATGTGTTCACACACACACACACACACACACACACACACACACACAGCTGGTCACCCAACCTCTACTTAAAAACCTCCAAGGAAGGAGAGCCCACTAAACATAAGTCAGGCTTCGTCAAACTCTGCCCTTCAGAATATGTTGGCCTACAACTCCCATGATCCCTAGCTAGCAGGACCTGTGGTAAGGGATGATGGGAATTGTAGTCTTAAAGCACCTGGAGGGCTGAGTTTGAGGAATCCACTGTCAAATGGCTCTCACTCTTAGAATGTTCTTCCCAATGTTCAGTTGGAATCTCCTATCTTGGAATCTGAGGCCATCGGTTCAGGCCCTACCTTTCAGAGCAGGAGAAAACAAGCTCGCTCCTTCTTCCATGCTAACCTAAGGTTACCAGATTTTCCCCCCAATAGATTCGGGGACACAATCAATCAATCAATCAATCAATCTACATGTTCGGGATGTTGATGTTGCAGCGATGCGGTGGCAGAGGCGCGGCTGCCGCCGTGACCTCAACCGCCACATTTCCCCTTCCTCCGAGGCTTCTATCTCCTTTCTCCATGAGCCTCGGCAGCCCCTGAGTTGTTGGTCCTTTGGTGGTGGTGGGGAAGCGGTGCGTGGCGGGTCAGGCATGGAAGGCGGAGAAGGAGGGCTAAGAGTGGTGGTGGCAAGGCTCGGGCAGCGCGATGCCTCCCTTCCCATCAGAGCAACCCCAATCCAGTGGCGTAGCGTGGGTTGTCAGCACCCGGGGCAAGGCAAGTAATTTGCGGGCCCCCTAACCCGTGGATTTGCGCCCCCTAACCCGTGGATTTGCACCCCCTAACCCATTGATTTGCCCTAACTCCAGATGTTGCGCCCGGTGCGGCCGGCCCCCCTGCACCCCCCACGCTACGCCACTGCCCCAATCCCATTCTCACTTTCGTGCAAGCAGGAGGGAGCAGGGATCCCTCAGCTGGGAGGGAGGCTTCCCGTTGCCTAACTGAGAGATCCCTGCCCCCTTCCTGCTTGCATGCAAGTTCTGATAGGCAGCATGAAGCCTCCCTTCTCAGCTTAGTTGCCGGGGTCAGGGAAGGTGGAGGCAACCCGGACGCTGCACCTTAGAACCCCTGCACCATCATCATATGGGGACTTCCGAGCAGCTCCTGAAGCCAGCCGGAGCCAACTGCTCTGGGATGCTGAGACTGCCACTGCTGCGTTTCCCGGGGACATTAGATGAAATCCAGGGACGGAATTTGTCCGGGGACTTATTTGCAAATCTGGGGACTATCCCCAGAAAATGGGGACGCCTGGTGACCCTATGCTAACCGCCGTCCTGACTTTCCTCCACAGGGACAGTTCAGCAGATCCTTGGCCTCCCCATTGCCCGGGTAATACATGGTCTGGGAGGCGGCCGCAGCCAGAAGGGGCAAATGATCAATCACAGAGTGGGAGCTGAGGTGCTGGTCTCTGTGGGGCAGAAAGTGAGGAAAGGTAAGAACTTCAAGTGGGGGGTATGTGTGTGTGTTTGTGTGTGTGAGAGAGCGTTCATCTTCTCGTACATGGGATGAGGCAGTCAGGTGTTATAAGAATTCTAAGGTCCCAAATATAAAATAAATGTTCCTAAATGTACAAGGCAAACACATACATAAGTATATAAACCTCATGTCTGAAACAGTACAGGAGAGCAATCCTAAAGTCATTTTGACTCTCCCAAACCATTTTGAGTCTCCCAAATTGACCTCAAATATTTCTCTGCAAGGAGGAAGGAAATGGGGAAAGTCTTTTGCTTACCTGTCTTAAGGGCATATTTGCGTATGAATAAGGTGAGCCTATGACCTGGACTCGGGGACGCAGGTGGCGCTGTGGGTTAAAGCGTCAGCACCTAGGACTTGCTGATTGAAAGGTCGGCGGTTCGAATCCCTGCGGCGGGGTGCGCTCCTGTCGTTCGGTCCCAGCGCCTGCCAACCTAGCAGTTCGAAAGCACCTTCGGGTGCAAGTAGATAAATAGGGACCGCTTACTAGCGGGAAGGTAAACGGTGTTCCGTGTGCTGCGCTGGCTTGCCAGAGCAGCGATGTCACGCTGGCCACGTGACCCGGAAGTGTCTGCGGACAGCACTGGCTCCCGGCCTATAGAGTGAGATGAGCGCACAACCCTAGAGCCTGGCAAGACTGGCCCGTACGGGCAGGGGTACCTTTACCTTTACCTTATGACCTGGACTCAGGAACTAAAATATTAACCATTACAAAAGAATGGCCAAGCTGCCCAGGTAAAGGAATCAGTGACCATTAACAGATATCCTGGCAAACATGATTTCTGCTGTAGAGCTTTTGAGATGTATGCATGATATTTTGGGGGGTGGTCTTGGGCTACAGGGTGGGCAATTTCAAAAGTCTATATAAGGGCTTGTGCACCATTATTCTGAGTGGAATGAGTGGGGGACCCTGTTGCAACATTTTAATAAAGATCAGGCTTACTAGCTGCTTTGCTTTTCATTATTCTCTGATTGGCCTCTGTTATTTTCTCCTTCCGATAGGGGACCCACTTAAGGACTCTATACGGGCTCTTGGGTACCCCATAAGGGAAAAGGAGCAGCTTTTTTCTTACAACACAGGGGAGGCACAATCTTGATTCAGACAGCAGAGTTTCTTGGTCCAGCCCTGCCAATAGGGTGTCCTCCAAGTGTTTTGCATCACAACTTCCATCAGCCCTAGCCAGTGTGCATAGGGGTCATGGTGTTAGAATTCCTGCTCCATGATTGCAGTCATGGGATTGTTGTCTTTCACATGACAGTATATGTTTTGACTCCACAGAGTGGGAAGTGATGGAAACAGGATGTTTGTGTTACTGTGTTCCATGAAGTGGGACTATTGTCCTTTGTTCTTTCTCTTTGCTGTCTGATGCTAGAGAGAGAGGGAGCCATGTTGCAGTGCTCTGGGTGTGTTTATATGTAAATAAAGTAGATTAGCCAAAATGCTGAGTTAGTGAGGTCCAAAGTCTGTTGGCATCGGTCGCTGTGATGTTAGGGCTGAAGAAAGCTTTTGAAGTTCCTGAATGATCGACCAGGAGGGAGAGAACATGCCAGTTGGGCATGTGTCTCTGTCAGGGTCCTACTCGAGTGTAGGCTGAGCTCTTGATACATGGATGATGGGATTTGTAGTCCATAACATCTATAGCATACCCACATTAGCTAGATCTAGGGAATGGAACTTGTGGCCCTCCAGACATTGCTGAACTACAGCTCCCATGAGTCTCAGCAAGCAGAGGACCAGCTCCTGTGACATCAGCCTCCCTTTTCTTTCTTGGCCATAGTTTCCATACAACTCCTCCGGTACGGGATCTGTGACTCACAGAACCTGTGAGCCACGCATTAGCAGAGATACGCAGAAAGCGAGGCTGTGCAGATATGTGGCGTCACAATTTTTTTATTTACAGCAAATCAAAACAACAAAACATGGCAGGTGTGAGCAGCGTCTCTCGCACACGTCTTCTCTGTCAGAACAAAGAGCAGAAAACAAAATCACAAAGAACAGAAGTTCTGTATCTGAGTTTCCATCCCCAGACTTCCAGCAGTGTGGAATGTAAATAAGGATCACATGATCCAAGCAATGGGAGAATCGAATCCTAACACATAGGACCAGGATGCCGAGTCAAAAAGCACCAACTTAGAAGGTTTTAAAACAGGATTGGACGAATCCATGGAGGAGAGGGATATCAATGCTATTAGAACCACAATCACTATTCTCTGCCACCCGTTGCTAGAAACCTTAGGATAGGAGATTTGCTCTTGTGCTTGAATCCTGCTTGAGGCATCTGTTTGGCCCCAGTGAGAACAGGATGCTGAGCTGGGTGGGCCATTGGCCTGATCCAGCAGGCTCTTCTTATGTCCTTACTGTGGGAATGTTTAGGGATGCGAGGGAGGATATATTGTCTAAGCTCTCCTATCCCAACTTATCTCTACAAGTTCAACAAAATCAGCAGAGGTAACTCATGGAACTTTGGAGTGTCAGGCATAGCCCTACTGGCTTTAGCCCAAACGTAGCAGAGTTTTCCTGCACAGCGAAGAAGCTAGTTGCGGCAGTAATGACAAGTCAGCTAGACTCAGAATAACTATTTACAGGATTTATTAAAAGGAAAAATAAAACCAGCAGAGTTTCTGCATACAAATCAAAGCAAAATAAACCCTCTCTTTCTCTCTCTCAAAACCATACACAGCACTTCTACTCCTAACACACCTCACATCAAACTGAGCTAGCAATCCCTTGATAACAGAGCAGAGTGCTGGTCGTTAACCAATCAGAGTGAGTAGTTTCTAGGTCAAGCAGACCTGGGCTTTCTGCCAAGAGTAAATTGACACCAGCCTGAGTTAATTGTGCGAAGCTAGAATCTGCAAGTTTCCCACGAGAACCAATTAACAGAAACTGAACACCCCCTCACAGATTCTGCTGAACAATTAACACCAAATGTAGGAGATCATTTTTCCAGCAAACCTAAACCCTTGCACATTCGCTTGTTCTTTATCTTTGCCAATGGTTTAGTTAACACATCTGCTACATTTTCTTCACTTGATACATAAGTACAGGTGATTATATTGTCTTGTACACAGCAACGTACATTTTGGTATTTTACAGAGATATGTTTGGAACGCGATTTGAAACCCTCTGTTTTACTTAAGGTTATACAAGCTTGATTATCAATGTAAACTTGTACTGGTTCTCCACAATTTACATTTAAATCTGCTAACAAATGCTTGAAATAAATCACCTCGTTGCACAATTCACTCAATGCGGCGTACTCTGATTCCGTTGATGACACACTTACAACGTCTTGCTTGCGTGACCGCCAGCTGATTAAAGCTCCACCGACCATTATGACTAGTCCTGTGACAGATTTTCTATCCGGCAAATTTCCCCAGTCACTATCACAGTAGCAACTCAACATTTCATCCTCTGAAGAATTTAATTGTAACATATAGCCAATTGTCTGTTTGAGATACCTCAGAACTTGTTTTACCCCTTTCCAGGCATTTAGTGTGGGTTTTGAGACCAATCTACTTAATATGCCTACTGCATAGCTAATATCAGGTCTGGACCACTGTGCTAGATACAATAAACTTCCAATTACAGAGTGATATACATCAGGATGTTCAAATTCAGGACTCTCATCTACATGAAGTGTTTTTATGAAACCTGGATCCATAGGCACCACTGCCCCTTTGCAATCCTGCATCCTGTATGTAGTCAGTAGTTGTTTAACTTTGTTCTGCTGACTAATTAGGCAGCTGCCATCTTGGGCCCAGCACACTTCCAACCCTAGATATGTCCTAACCGGGCCTAAGTCTTTCACTTTGAACTTACTGGACAATTGTTTGGCAAACCTTTTAGTTTGTTTATCTGTTTTGCATGCATACAAAACATCATCTACATAAATCAGACAAAACTCTTGATCACTGCCTGTACCACGTACATAAACACAATTGTCAGCTGTACTCTGCTTGAAACCAAATGACACTAAGGCCTCATGGAAACATTTGTTCCAAGATCTTACAGCCTGTTTGAGACCGTATAGAGCTTTGTTTAATTTCAACACTCTATTGGAACCTGTCTCATAACCAGGCGGTTCGGCTAGATACAGGTCTTCTGATATTGATGCATGTAAATATGCAGTTTGGATGTCAAAATGGTTTAACAGGAGTTTTCTCTTTGCTCCAAGCGTTAAAATCAGCCTTACACTGTCCCCCTTAGCAGTAGGGGGAAAAGTCTCGTCATAATCTTTTCCAGGCCTCTGAGAGTATCCTTGAGCCACTAAACGAGCTTTGTATTTGTACTCTCCTGTCACCAGAGGTTTAAGTTTGTACACCCACCTGCAGCCTACAATCTTTGCCCCCTCAGGCGCTGCTGCTGGTGTAAAAACCTTGTGCTCATTCAGAGAGGACATCTCTTCCTCCATTGCCTGTTTCCAGAGCTCTGCCTCCTCTTTTGGTAACTTTAACACCTCCTGAAAACTCTTGGGTTCTGCACTTACACTAAACACATTTGCAGTATCTGGAGAAAAACGCACCGGAGGCACTCCTTTGTTTTGTCTTTTAGATCTTCTGGGAGAAAATTTTTCTTCTGACCCACTTTCCTCCTCAGAACTACGACCTCTCTTTTGTTGCTTAGCAACTGGTCTTTGGCTAACTCCACTTTCTTGAGAGCTCTTATCTGAACTTTCCTCCCCCTCAGACTCTGATTCCCAGTGTCTACCTTCAGAGTCATGAAGCTCCTGGGAAGGTTCAAACCAAACCTCAGTATTGGCATGTAGTCTCTCCCAGCCACTATGTTCACAAAAACTGGCATTCCTGGAGATCACAATGCCATTTGTCCCTTCAGCAAAGCGGAAACCTTTTCCCAGCTCCTGGTAACCCACAAACACTAACTGTTTGGTCTTAGGATCTCCCTTCTTCCTCATTTGTTTCGGAATTAATACCCAGGCTTTTGATCCAAACACATGCAAATGGTCAATTTTGGGTTTTTTCTGAAACAATTTAAAGTACGGGGTTGTACCTATTGTTTGATGAAAGAGCCTGTTTTGGAGATAACACGCGGTGAGCATGCTCTCCCCCCAATAAGACATGGGCAAATCAGCATCGTCAAGCATGGCAAACATCATGTCTTGTAAAGATCTGTTTTTTCGTTCTGCAACGCCATTCTCCTCTGGGGAAAAAACGTTCGTTTTTCTATGCCCAATGCCACGCTTTTGTAACCAATCTTTAAAAGCATTTGACATAAATTCGCCACCTCTGTCCGTCTGAATCCTTTTGAGTTTAATGGACAGAAATCTTTCCACAGATGCCACCCAGCCTTTAAACTTAGTGAACACGTCACCCTTATTCTTCATGGGAAAAACCCAGGAGTAACGCGTGGCGTCATCCACAATTGTTAATGAAAAGCGCAATCCACCCCTGCTTACAGCAAATGGACCAATTACGTCCATGTGAACCAGCTGTAGCGGTGCCTCACTAACTCTGTCACTTCTGGGGTAAGAGACTTTGTGGGTTTTAACCTTTTTACAAATATTACAATCAAGGTACTTGTTACAACGCTTTAAATTACCCCCATCAGCCAATTCAGACATTTTTAGTACACTTTTCCAGCAAGCATGCCCCATTTTCCTATGCAATAAGTGCACACAGTTGTCATGTATAGCTTTGTTATTCACTGCAGGCTGAGATTTACTGACTACTGCTGCAACTTGAGATCCTGCTTTAAGCCAAAACAAGCCTCCCTCTGACTTAGCAGTGCCTAAAATCTCACCAGCCTTCTTAATAATGCAACTGTCTCCTTCAAAATGCACTTTAAACCCAGCTTTTAGCAAACAATCTACAGACATCAGATTGCTCCTTAATGAAGGCACACAAAGTACATTTTGCAGGCATTCACGAAGACAAGGAACAAAAACTGCACCCCCCGAAATCACTTCGGAAGTACTTCCGTCTGCTAGAGCCACCTGGCTGCGCTGTGCTGAGTTCTTGGAAACAAACAATTCATCTGAATTTACGATGTGGCGAGATGCTCCCGAATCGACCACCCAGACCGCTTGTTTCTCATCAGCAATCTTGACCTCGCCGGTCACCAGCTGAGCCGACTGTTTTTGTTTGAAGAATTTCTTTTTACGCTGCTGCTGCTGCTGATCTCGTCTCTGCTCCTGCACCGGCAACTGAGACTTGACCAACTCCGGACATTGTCGTTTTAGATGCGCTGAAGACCCACATCGGAAACAACGCCTAACAGCAAACGCTGACTCCTCACCGGTACGCTGCTTTTGCGTCACCTCTGGCTCGGCATGAGAACTCCTTCCAAACCGCCCGCCTGTAGAAGCCTCTGCAGCCAACGACCTTTCTTGCCTCTTCTGCCATTCTTCAATCAAGCGCCCAGTAACGTAACTGACTGATAAATCACGCTCCTGTATGCCTTCTAGAGACAAAACTAAATTATCCCAGCTTTCCGGGAGAGAACTCAAAATAATAGCCACCTTCTCCTGCTGGTCTAACGCACAGTCTCTTTCCTGTAGCGCTGCAAACTTTGACTGTAAACTGTGTAGGTGTTCCTGCATTGTAACCCCAGGCTGTAACATTGCCTTGTACAATGCCTTGCGAATGAACAGCTTGGAAACCGCTGTCTCACGCACATGGAGTTCTTTAAGTGCTTGCCACACACCTCTAGCTGTCTTGATTCCCCTCACATACGGCAACTGGGAATCTTCCAGCCCCAAGACAATTGTGGCCCTTGCTCTTTGGTCTTTATCGAGGTCTTCATCATCAGGCTTCGCAGGAAACTTACTCACCACTTGCCAGAGACGATCCCTCTGCAGCACTGCCTGCATGCGTTCCGACCACAGCAAGTAATTGGAGTCATTCAGACGCTCAAAAGCCATCTGAACTGGTTGTGAGGTCATCTTGAGAGCGATGTCCCTGGAACCCGGAACCAGCTACTCACGACCACCGAGAGAGAAAACAGGAACCACAGCACCCAGCACTCACACGCTGCAGCTGTTGTCCTTGTGTCCACTGCGTCACCAGCTCACCACGGTCAGGAACCAGCCAGGAACAACAACCTCTGGAACTACTGGAACCAACGCCGTTGATGCTGACACCACCGCAACTCAGGCTGGCAGCACAATGCCCATAACCTCATGGAACTTTGGAGTGTCAGGCATAGCCCTACTGGCTTTAGCCCAAACGTAGCAGAGTTTTCCTGCACAGCGAAGAAGCTAGTTGCGGCAGTAATGACAAGTCAGCTAGACTCAGAATAACTATTTACAGGATTTATTAAAAGGAAAAATAAAACCAGCAGAGTTTCTGCATACAAATCAAAGCAAAATAAACCCTCTCTTTCTCTCTCTCAAAACCATACACAGCACTTCTACTCCTAACACACCTCACATCAAACTGAGCTAGCAATCCCTTGATAACAGAGCAGAGTGCTGGTCGTTAACCAATCAGAGTGAGTAGTTTCTAGGTCAAGCAGACCTGGGCTTTCTGCCAAGAGTAAATTGACACCAGCCTGAGTTAATTGTGCGAAGCTAGAATCTGCAAGTTTCCCACGAGAACCAATTAACAGAAACTGAACAGTAACATTCCCCTTTTAAAACCACACACACAGCACACACACAACCACACACACAGCAGATAGCTTCCTCAGACTCGTTAGAGTCTCTGTAAACATTTCCTGGTATTTTCCCTGTTTAATCCCTCCTAAAATAAGATGATACGTAGTCTTCTGTAAAGTTCAAAATGTTTACTCTCAAGTAATCATCTGTTCACACAAAGTTTCCCAGAAGGCAGACTTAAAAGGTTAGAACATAGTTTAAATGTGGTGACTATCTCCTTATGGGAGAAAGCCCCCTTTTTCTTCTCTTGGCCTGGAGCCAAGGGTGCATCTTAGTAGTGCTGTTGTTAAGATGGCGTCGATAGAGACAAGAGAGACAAGATGGTCGCCAGCCTGTGGTTCTGCTTCATTTCTACATCAGGAGAGGCCGTGTCTATCTCAAGTTACACGTAGGAAGTTTAGTCTCAGTCTTGGAAAGCAGGAAGTTCTAGCTGGAGGACTGAGACAACCTTCATGTCTACTCTAGCAATGTTGTGTTCGACTGCACCTGATTCTTACACCCCACACTTACAACTGCTTCTTTCCCCTCCCTTCCAGGGGATCCGTGGATCCGGATCCATTATGAGAATCCAGAGTTGGGTGACACTGGCCGGCGTGAGTTGCAGGAGGCATTGATCCTGGAAGACTCTGAGCCCTTCGTTCCTGGCTCAAAGGTGGCAAGGACTATTCTCCCACAGGGCCAGTGGGCCAGGCCAGAGAAAGATTAGCAGGACTTAAGAGGGCTGAACAAAGTCAGCCCCCTGTCGACTGTCCACAGGATGCGGGACGAGATGGGCCATGCGACTGATCATGTTAGGATCACTGCGCTTAGCTCTTGAATCACCTACAGCCTTGGAATGGGGAGCTTCTTCTATTTTTTACTGAACCCATGGCAGGATGAGAGAATGTGAGTTTTGATTTCTGGGTAGCGACTCTCAGCACCGCGCTCACTCCCGATGCCGCTTCGGAGCCTTTAAAAAGGCTCTTTCACAGTACCGGGGGGCGCAAAGGTGCCCACCGAGTCTCCTTGCTCTCAGGCTTCAGCGCCTGGGATTTTAGGGGTCCCCCGCTCGCCGTAGCGGGTAAGACCCGAACTTGTGGAGCAGTCCTTCTCCGGAGCTCGGAGGGAGGACCGCCATTAAGTGCTGGCACCGACCGGAAGCCTGTATCCTTTCGACTTGACAGCTCAGGGAAGTTATCTAGCTTTAAAAATCATATAAAATCAACTCCTTTGCCAGTTTCCTTCATTCCACCGCCAATTTGCGTCATTGGCTAAGAGCTTTGAAACCACTCGGTCCCCACCATAATCCCTCAAGCGGGAGGTCACGTATTTACAGGGAGGTACTCATTTGTGACAATCGCTGGGCAAAAGCTCCACTCCGGACTTGCCCAGGTGCCAGACTATGCAAACCAAAGTTCTATTGTTCTTTTGCAGTAGGTGCTTAGAATGTACTCCCAATACATATCCTGTGTTTGCCTGTTACCCTGAGACATTCCTCCTATGTGAATCATGTATAACCCTCCCCTTTTCTGATGTAGTGATGATGCTCCACGAACTGCATGCTGGGGTAAGATAGAAACTTTTAAAAGTCCTCGTCACCCCATCCTCAGGGTTCAATTCCTCTTTGGACCTGTTGCGCAATAAACTTTGGTCTACAGCTATTTGCTCCGGTTGGTGGCTGGACTCCTTCTTTATTCCGCAGGGACCCATGGGCTCTGCCCAACCAGCAGGGGGACTGAGCAGCCTCACACCTAGATTTTTCCCTAACAGTACTAAAATAACTAAGGTAAAAATGGAATTCTTTCAGAAAAATGGAGAAATTATATGATGCAGTAGACAAAGTTTGATGGTGGAAACCAGGGAGGGGCGGAGGGAAGTCTAGGGAATCCTAAATGTTGATGATTATGATTACCATTTGAATTCAAATGTATAGTGTAAAACTGAATAAAAAAATTTTAAAAAGAGAAGATGTGATATTTTGCAATGCCCCCCTTTCCCTTATAGAGGTGGCACAATGCAATTTTTGTTGCATGTTTTGAAATTTGCAGTATATTTCCATGTCCTGTGTCGTCATAATGCCCATTCTTGAATGGCACTCAGGTCCATTTCTGAGAAGTTTCTGCTGTGTATGCTTAAGAAAACCGTTATTAGGGGCACTTTCAGAATTCTGCTACTATGCGGGTGGAATTTAGTCATGTGCTGCTGTGATAAGATTTTTAAGGTCTCTGATATATATTAAATGTTCATAAATGTACCAACCAAGCACATACATAGATCAGCACAGGAAGACCTGAAATCATTTTTGATTCCCAAACTGACCAAATGTTTTCTCTGCAAGGTCAAAGGAAAATGGAAAAGCCTCCCCATTGTCTTTACCTTCACAAATCCTGTCTTAAGGGCACATTTAAGATATGAATAGGGTGTGAGGCTGTGACCTGGCTCAGGAACTAAGAATTTATCATTACAAAAGACAGGCCAGGCTCTCCAGGCAATCCAGTCAAGTGACCATTAAACAGGTAACCTGTCAGACGAGATAAACAACGCACTCAGATTTCTGCTGTAGACCACCTTTTCTGTGATGTAGGTATGATGTATCTGGGGGGTGGTCTTAGGTTACACCCTTCTGTGATGTATGTATGATGTATGGAGGGATGGTCTTGAGCTCCAGGGCAGGGAATTTAAAATATCTATATAAGGCCTTGTGCGCCATTGCTCTGGGTTCCTCCTCCTCTCCTGCAGCTGAGGGGAGCACCCTGTTGCAACAGATCAATAAAGACCAGGCTTACCAGCTGCTTTGCTTCTCAATATTCTCTGGTTGGCCTCTGTTATTTTCTCCTACCAATAGGGAACCTACGTAAGGACTCTATAAGGGCTCTTGGATACCCCCTAAAGGAAAAGGGCAGAGTTTTGTTTACAACACTGGCAAATTCAGGTTGTGTACTTTAAAGGACTTTCTAGCCAAGTTTGTGGATAGGCCCTGGATTCTACAGAGCAAAAAGAACAGATGGTGCTGTTAGGCACACAGTTCAGCTTCTTAAGAAACTCGCTTTCCGTTTGAAACAATCCCAAGAACCTTGCCCAAATGGCTGTGGAGATATTCTTAGGAGCACTGGAGCCATGGCAAGCACATTGTAGGAAGCCAGAGGATTGGCTGATTAAGGCTTCCTGCGGTCAGAGGTGTGGGAAATATGACTGCAGTGCCCGATTTATGTATAAGCTAAACGAGCTACAGCTTAGGGCCCCACTCTCTTGGGGACCCCAAAAAATTTAAAGGAAAAAAAACCCTGGATGCACATTTCCAAAACATAAGATAAAAAACAAATGAAATAAAACCTACCTACAGCAACAATATGGGACGCGGGTAGCGCTGTGGGTAAAACCTCAGTGCCTAGGACTTGCCGATCGCATGGTCAGTGGTTCGAATCCCCGCGGCGGGGTGAGCTCCCGTCGTTCGGTCCCAGCGCCTGCCAACCTAGCAGTTCGAAAGCACCCCCGGGTGCAAGTAGATAAATAGGGACCGCTTACCAGCGGGAAGGTAAACGGCGTTCCGTGTGCTGCGCTGGCTCACCAGATGCAGCTTGTCACGCTGGCCACGTGACCCGGAAGTGTCTGCGCACAACCCTAGAGTCTGTCAAGACTGGCCCGTATGGGCAGGGGTACCTTTACATTTTTACAGCAACAATGTTTTGTGTTGTGTAGGCTCCTATGATGCAAGTCATGGGCCCTGCCTGCTAGCCTGCTCCCTAAAATATCACTGCTTTTCTCCTTTCTATATATAGGGTGCCTACATTCGGCTCTTTAGAATTATTAGTAGTTTGCATCACATATTTACACCTATTATTATTTCATGTTATAGCAAGTTTCTAGAGACTAGATTACGAGTCTTTGTAAATTGTGTTTCTAAAGGAACTTTTGTTATTGCCAAATGCCAATGTGTTTGCATTATTAAGTTCGTTATTAATAAAAAATCATTTTAAGTTAGAGCCTAATAATTATTTCTCTATTAATATACTTCTTAATTGTATTTCAGTTCAACAATTACATTGATAAAATACATTTTTGTTATGTGCAAATGTCTTTAGAAACCTATTAGGTCCATAAATTATTGTATAGCATATATTCAAGACAAAAAACAGTGACCATTTGTTGTTGACAAAGGACAGCTGGACATATTATGGGCCCCATTACCTTCAGTAGTTTAGGGCCTCATCAACCCTAAATCTGGCCCTGTGTGATTGGCAGAAGGAGAGCACATGATGCAAATTGGGAAAGATATGTACAGTTTTCTCAGGCTCCTGAATTTATAAAGGTTGCAGAATTTCGCCATTATGGGCACAGAATTTTGATTTACAGTGGTGCCTCGCAAGACGAAAATAATCTGTTCCGCGAGTCTCTTCGCCTAGCGGTTTTTTCGTCTTGCGAAGCAACCCTATTAGCGGCTTAGTGGATTAGCGCTATTAGCGGTTTAGCGGCTTAGCGGCTATTAAAGGCATAACGGCTTAGCGACTAAAAGGCTATTAGCGGCTTAGCGGCTTAGAAAAAAGGGGGGGGGAGCGAAAAAAAATCGCAAGGCTCGCAAGACGTTTTCGTCTTGCGAAGCAAGCCCATAGGGAAAATCGTCTTGCGAAGCAACTCAAAAACGGAAAACCCTTTCGTCTAGCGGGTTTTTCGTCTTGCGAGGCATTCGTCTTGCGGGGCAGCACTGTATTTTTGCTTCAAGCTCACAAAACAGGGAAATTAGCAAATATTACAATCATTGAGATCTTTGCCTCCCTGCCCCCTGTAAAGCCCACCATGCAGAAATGGGAAAACCCACAGTTCCCAGCCCCGCTTCAACTCAACTACACTTGGATAGACTTAGGGGTGATTCAGCCAGGGGAATCCAGCCAAAGAATTCGGGAACAGGGAGACCCAAAGGTGCAGCCGCCTCACTGAACCCAGCTCCCCATCTCTGAGGACCTTCCCCGGCCTTGGATGCTGCACACCCCAGTTCCCTCCCCAGGCCCCAATCTCCAGCAACAACACAAAGCACCGAGAGATTCACGTGTTTCCAAAGGAACATTTCTTGTCCAGACCATCTCCGCTGGTGGGGCCAGCTTAATCTGCCACGTCCACAATGAGAGGAGCCACGTAGTCCGAGTGGCGGATCCCGAAGGTCAAGCCACGTTGCGGGGTGTGCTGTGGGAGGAAGGAGAGAGGGAGGGGCAGGGTTAGGCACCGCCAGCGGAAGGGAAGGGGTGGGGACATGGAAGGCTCTTGGCACGCCAAGATCTCACATCACACTCTGTACTGTCAGACCACACCCAGAGTACTTAGTCCAATTCTGAGCACCACAATTGACAAGCTGGAAGGTGTGCAGAGGAGGCCGACCAAGAGTATATTTAATTTCTGGTTAGGTTGTCAACATGCATGCTCCTGCTTGCAGAGATTGTGGAGGGATAATAATAATAATAATAATAATAATAATAATAATAATAATAATAATAATAATAATTTTATTTATATCCCGCCCTCCCCAGCCGAAGCCGGGCTCAGAGCTGCTAACAACAGTAGAAGGAACACGGTTTACATAAAATCACAACCAATTAATAGAAATACATTCTAAAATCAATTCATCCTAAAATCAATTGAGAATCAAATTAATGGCAACCATTGGGCTAGAGTTCTGTGAGGATTACCAAAGGAGAGATGGGGTCAGACTGTGTCCTGGCCAAAGGCCTGGAGGAACAGCTCTGTCTTGCAGGCCCTGTGGAAAGATGTCAAGTCCCGCAGGGCCCTAGTCTCTTGGGACAGAGCGTTCCACCAGATCGGGGCCACGGCCGAAAAAGCCCTGGCTCTGGTCAAGGCCAGCCTAACCTCCGTGTGGCCCAGGACCTCCAAGATGTTTTTGCTTGAAAACTGTAAGGTCCTCCGTGGGACATACCAGGAGAGGCGCTGTATAGGGCTTTAAAGGTCAAGACCAGCACCTTAAACCTGACCCTGTACTCCACAGCTCATCACAGCTATCTGCCAATCACCCATTCCCACCACCCTTCTGAGTAATACCCCTCCCCACCTTCTCACTATATAGAAGGATCTGGCAACTTCTGTTTCAGTGTATCTGAAGAAGTGTGCATGCACACGAAAGCTCATACCAAGAACTAACTTAGTTGGTCTTTAAGGTGCTACTGGAAGGAATTTTTGTTTTTGTTTTTATATATGTTTGTTTGTTTAGTCGTTTAGTCGTGTCCAACTCTTCGTGACCCCATGGACCAGAGCATGCCAGGCATACACACACACACACACACACACTCATTATCATCAGAACTGCATCTGTTTGGGAAGCCAGTGGTGCCATGTGGATGGGTATGCATTTGCCATTTGCAAAGGAATGATGGCATCATTGGAGGGTTCATCAGGGTAGCTGATCACTGATTAGTGTTGATACAAAGATTTTATCAACAAAGATTTTGTTTTGACTATGGCAGACCAACACGGCTACCTATCTGTAACCTGTACTCCACCGGGAGCCAGTGCAGCTGGGATAGCACCGAGTGAATGTGATCCTGCAGCGAGGACCCCATAAGGAGTCTCTCCGTGGCATTCTGCACCCGCTGGAGTTTCTGGGTCAGTCTCAAGGGCAGCCCCACGTAGAGTGAGTTAGAATAATCAAGTCTGGAGGTGATGCTAATGAAGATCACCTTGCCCATCACATTTGAATGTTGGGGCAAGAGCTGTCCGCCTCTCCCACCATCCCATAAGACCCTTATCTTTGGGGCAGAACAACTGCACCCCTCGCCTTCTGGTGCCACTTGTCCTCACCTTCTCGGGGCTGTAGGCTCCTGGACCCGGCTTCAAAGTGTTGTCTCCTGGGGGCATGTTGCGGGCCAGCATGCTGAAGTGGGGTGGGCGGTTCTTGTAGACGCTGGGATCCACAAGGCGGTAGTTGCAGGGCCCTGGTGTCTGTTGAGCAAGGGGAGAAAAAGGGTCACTAGGCCAGGCATGCCCAAGAGCAGTCCCAGCCACCCACCTTGGACCTCTCCAGCCCTTTCTAGGGTGCTTCAATGTCCTCTGATTATGGGCATGTGAAAGTCATTGAGCAGAACCCCATTTCCCTTCTCATCATGGTTGGCATCTGTCTGTCTTGAGAGACAATGGACTGCACTTTTGAGGGTGAAGCCAAACCGCTCCGTTAGCAGCCCCAAAAGGACTGCTCTGGGGCGCAAGCCTGGGCTGTGTGTTTGGAGGTCCTAGGCTGCCCAAGCGACAAGACCTCTCAGCCTCGCTATTGTGGTCCGAAGATGTTTGGTCCCAGCTTGGATGCAGGAGGTGAAGAAGGAGGTGAAGAAGAAGAAGAAGAAGAAGAAGAAGAAGAAGAAGAAGAAGAAGAGGAGGAGGAGGAGGAGGAGGAGTTTGGATTTGATATCCCGCTTTTCACTCCCTTTAAGGAGTCTCAAAGCGGCTCACATTCTCCTTTCCCTTCCTCCCCCACAACAAACACTCTGTGAGGTGAGTGGGGCTGAGAGACTTCAGAGAAGTGTGACTAACCCAAGGTCACCCAGCAGCTGCATGTGCAGAAGCAGGGAATCGAACCCGGTTCACCAGATTACGAGTCCACTGCTCTTAACCACTACACCACACTGACCACAAGGCACTATCCAACAGTCTTGGAGTCTCCACACTGGATTGTATAAGGCATGCTTGGAAAATCAACACCGTGATCAACTCCTGCCTGGAAACCTGTGTCCCCACTGTGGAAGGACGTGTGGATCCAGAATTGGCCTCCACAGTCACTTATGGACTCATTGTTAAAACCGTGTTTATGGAAGACAATCTTACTTGGCTACGAGTGATCGCCAAAGAAGAAGGAGAAGAAGAAAGAAGATTCTATTCTATTCTATTTTCTATTCTACAGTCATACCTCGGGATGAATACGCTTCAGGTTGAGCATTTTCGGGTTGCGCTCCGCGGCGACCCGGAAGTAACGGAAAGCGTTATTTCTGGGTTTCGCCGCTTGTGCATGCACAAATGCTCAAAATGACGTCACGCGCATGCGTGGAAGCGGCAAAATGCGACCTGCACGGTCGCGTCTTACGTTCCTTTCAGGATGCGAACAGGGCTCCGGAACGGATCCCGTTCGCATCCAGAGGTACCACTGTATTCTATTCTATTCCATATTCTACTTATTCTGCTTTAGTTTTTTTGTCTAGCTTTTTTAAAAAATTAGTTTTCTATATCTTACTGCATTATGAAAGATTCAATAAAAAAATTACATGCAAAAAAAAAGAAAGAACATTGAATGCAAAGCATAGTCCCCCACTTTGTCCTGCATATTCCTCACACACCAGCCCCAAGAAAACTTCACGCTTGAGCCCCGCGGTTGCCGAAGAAGCAGAAGATGACTCCTCAGCACATATTTAAAGAAGTCCCCCCGTTTTCTTGATTTTGCTTTCATCAAATCGTTTCCGGGTCTCCTAAATCTCCCACTCCTGGCTGTTCAGCTGCTTACCTTGCTGAGGTCCTCATAGAAACTCCCAATCATGCTGCGTCCAAAAATGGAGTAATTGGGGGCGGTGCTCTTGCCAATCACCTTGGGCCCAAGCATGGGAGGGAGGCCATAGGCTGCAGGCCCTAGAGGAGGAAAAGGGGAGGTTGAATGGGAGAGAAGGGATTCAGTGCGTTACGGCATCTGGGGAACTTTCCTATTCCTCTACCCCCTGCATATTGCTCTGTTTATCTCATCTCTGGAAGAGTTCCAGAAAACTTGAATGCTTGCACAGTATTTTGTCGAAATATATATACAGTCATACCTCTTGTTACGTTTGCTTCATGATATGTTTTTTTAGGTTGAGTCCCGCGGCGACCCGGAAGTACCGGAAAGGGTTACTTTCGGGTTTCGCCACTTGCGCATGCGCAGACACGCAAAATGATGTCACACGCATGTGCAGAAGCGGAGAATCGCGACCCACACATGCAAAGATGTACAGACACGGGTTGCGTTCCTTTCAGGTTGTGAACTGGGCTCCGGAACGGAGGTACCACTGTATACCTTTGCAAAGGGATCTTGTTGCAGCCTATAGATGGGGCTGTTTTGCAATAGATCTTGTTCTTTCAAGCTTAGGTAGTATGCATTTATAGATCTGCATTGATGCACATGCACCCTATATTAGTATAACAGGAGGTCAGCAGCCAGATGGAGGGAGCTTCTCTGTGGTTGCTGCTCTCTCACCTGGTGACTGGTCATAATCGAAGTTCTTTGTCCGGGAAGCGAGAGAGTAGTTGGGGGCAGAAGGGTAGGCCAAATTCTTTGCTTTCTCTGGTGAATACCGACCTGCAAAAAGCAAAGCACACAGGGGAAGGCTGAATTCACAACACCGCCCTGCATTTCTGTTACTATTTTTTATTAAATTTATACACCGCTCTTCATCCTATGATCGCAAGAGCAGTTTACAGTACAAAAACACAAACACACATAACATAACAATGAACAAAGCAACAACTCCCCCCCACAACACATTAAAAAAGGTAAAGGACGCCTGACAGTTAAGCCCAGTTGCGAACGACTCTGGAGTTGCCGCGCTCATCTCGCTTTACTGGCCAAGGGAGCCTATTGTCCTTTATATTCATAAGCCAGTTTTGGTGTTGTTGGTTTGTTGTATAACAGATTTCAAGACTGACCTGGGCCTGGAGTCATAAAAGACATCACATCCCTGGGGCGTCCGTAGATGGAGAATGCAGGGATTCCATCCTTGCCCCTCATAGTCATGTTGGTTGGGATGAGGTAGCCTGGCCCAGGGGAGCAACCCACTAGCTCTTGGGGCCGGCGGATCCCAAAGCTGTACGCGGGAGCCCGGTAGCGAGAAGGGTCGTGTAGCGGGTAGCCTGCAAGGAAGAGCGAGCACAGAGAGAGAAGAGGAGAACTTGAGATGGATAGAATCCATCTTGTCCATTAACAGCAACCAAGGGCAAAATGGCAACTTCCAACCCCCCCCCTTTTTTTCTCCATGAGATGGAGGAGCTATACTGCCTCAGAGCAGGGACAATCTTTTCATTTTTGCAACTAGTAGACCTTTCCACCCTCTACTATTTGTTCAGCCTTCTATACCCCTGCGCATCACAACATTCAGTGGTGAGGAGTTCTATGAGTTGATTTGATGCTGGGCAGCTGTTAAGTATATTTGCTTAATTCACACTGAAATGGAGAGTGCCTGTGTGTTTTGCTGAAAGGGTTTAACTGGAAGATTCCGTTGGAGCTAAAGAAGAGCTCTCTTTGCACCTAGATGAGCTGATAACTGTTATTGTTCTCTGCCAACTAACACTTGAGTGTTTAACCTTAGATCAGGTGATTAAAGTATTCATTTGCAAATCAGCATCTTGGGGAGTTGGGCTTTGGTCTTTTGTTCCCAGCCAAAGTGGGAGTAAGATGTGATAATGAAGCTCTCCAGGAGATGCATAGCCTTAGGCAGGTGAATGCAGGCTAGAATGGGAGAGAGATACGGTTTTGATTTCTGGAAGAAATAAAGTTATTTCTTATAAAATGCTGAGCTTGTGCTGGACATGCTCTCGATATTAAGGAACTGTTTGGATGTATCATTTACTGCTTTTGATCTGTTTGGAAGAAAGTTCTGCAAGTAAAGCTTTGAATCAAGCTGGACAATGTTTTATCCCCAAAGGACTTGTTTTTTATGCATCCAGTTGCTTCAAGCTGCACAATATTAATATCTGCAAAAGCAGCAACCCAGACTTCTCCCATTCTAGGATTTTGATGCTGGACTAGATCACCTCTTACAGAAACAGGCTAGGGCCAGTATCTGGACTCCTTGCTTTTCACTTACCTACATTTGTTGGGAGAGCATATTTGGGTCCGGGGCTGCTGTAGAGGGCAGCGATTGGCCCTCTGGGCCGGTGAGGGCGCCAGGACCCCACCCACACATCTGCAGACATGTTCAAATCTTCTTCTTGCCCTGAAAGGAGATCAGGAGGAGAAATGAGATTATGGGGGCCGTGCAACTAATGGATGCAAATCCTGAACTGAATCTGATCTATTTGAGTCAAATGCATATCATTCTGAGGCAGCTACAGTTGCTGCAGAGCAGGACGAATGGACCCAAATCAACTTGTCATGAATTATGCTGATAGAGAACTGAAAAAGCTTTCTGGGGGGAAATAAACAAGATTGTTGTAGTTATTAATCACATCCTGTAAGGTGAATCCTGGGGTAGGGAGATGGGGAAAAGGAGGTGAGCTGGATTTTGCTTCCAATCTAGTTTCTAATCCAGGCCACACTCTCATGAAACAACTTTGACTCACAATGCTTGCTGAAATAGATGGTGGGACACATCTTTCGTTCAAACATCTCTTTGGGATTTCTTGATTTGTACCATATACATGAACGGTGATATGTTGGGAATCTGAATACGTGCAGCTACTCACACAGAGTCAATTATGGTTTGGCAGACAGCCAGAAGGCAATCTGAAGGAGTACGTCTGCCTGGTGATAACAGAAACATGGAGACAGCCTCCTGATTGGTCAAGCTCTCTCAAGGGAGTGATAATTAATGGTCCACTCACTGGAATGTGTTGGTTCAGTAGTTCAGAGTTCAGAGTTCTGTGTATCGGTGTAGGAGTTGTGAGTCGTGTATGAGAGAGCTAGCTAAAGATCCGTGTTCTGTTCCTGTAAATAGTCCACTGTGTATAATAAACACCTAAATACAAGTTCCTGGTTCCTGCTTCGTCCATCCTGTCTGCAGCCAAGTAGCCAATTGTTTCCGTGGATTCTGCGTTTACTCTGCTAGGTCTGGCTAAGGTCCTGCAACTAGTTGGAAAGTTGCAAAACACCAATAGGTTTTGCCAATAGATAGTGCTATCATTGCACATCATCTGTAGGTTAGGCTGTGGTCCAGAGTCACACACCACCAATGGGCCAGAGGACCACAGAGTGCCGGGATTCCACTTCAGTTGTGCTCTGTGCAGAACAGAGGAACACCAGAAGAGCCTTCTGAATTAGGCCAACGGCCCACCTAGCCCAGAATCCTGTTCTCACAGGGGCCAGCCAGCCACATGCCTGGGCAAGTCGGAGCCAAAGCAATAACAACTAATTGCACATTTATTCCAAATCCAGTTATTCAGAAGAGATTCTCATGGGCAATTTGCTTGCCTTTACAAGCTTTTTGGCTGTATTGCTGGTTTAAAATATTCAGCCTTCTCTTCCCCACCCACTGCCCTGGGGTTTTTTTTGTAAATAATATTTTGCTTCCCTTTTCTTGCTTGTGTTAGAATATTTCTTTTCCAAAGGGAGGGGGGAAAACCTTCAACATCTTTTAAAAAAAGAATCCAACCTCAGTCACAGCAAAGAAGATGGTCGTGTGCTCTTAGAGTTGCCCACCTCAGTTTAGAGACTGTTCCCGTCCACTCTGGCCTGTGCCTGCCTGCTTGCCAGGAGAGGTGCTTTGGTCGCATTGTGACCTCATGCTGATGACACTTCCCTGAAAAAGGACTGGCCTGCAAATGGACACCTGCAAGTAAAGGTAAAGGTAAAGGGACCCCTGACCATTAGGTCCAGTCGTGACCGACTCTGGGGTTGCGGCACTCATCTCGCTTTACTGGCCGAGGGAGCCGGTGTACAGCTTCCAGGTCATGAGGCCAGCATGACTAAGCCGCTTCTGGCGAACCAGAGCAGTGCACGGAAATGCCGTTTACCTTCCCACTGGAGTGGTACCTATTTATCTGCTTGCACTTTGTGCTTTCGAACTGCTAGGTTGGCAGGAACAGGGACCGAGCAATGGGAGCTCACCCCGTCGCAGGGATTCGAACCGCCGACCTTCTGATCGGCAAGCCCTATGCTCTGTGGTTTAACCCACAGCACCACCCGCGTCCTGCAAGTAGGAAGTACCATAGAAAGCTGCCAGGCACTGAGCCAGACCCATTGGTCTATCTAGCTCAGTCCTTTCTATGCCGACTGTCAGGGGCTCTCCAGGATTCCACACAATATTCTCTCCCAGTCCCAGCTGGAGATTGTGGGACTGAACCTGCGAGCATCTGAATGCAGGGCAGATTCTCGGCCGCTGAGCTATGTGTCATTGAAATTCTACTCAGTATGACCCAGAGAAGAACTCCGGAGTATACCGTATTTTTCGCTCCATAAGTCGCACCTGACCATAAGACGCACCTAGTTTTTAGAGTGGGAAAACAAGAAAAAAAATATTCTGAGCGAAACAATGGATGTATGATTTTTGTGGTTCATGCTGTGGCCACAGACATGTGATTTGACGGTGAGTTTGGGGTAGCCCAGTGCAAAAATCCTTAGAATCCATGTGGATCTGTGCTTTGTAACCACGTTTTTGCGCAATTGCGGCCCCACGAAACAGTGGATGTGTGGTTTTTTGGGTGCAGGCTGTAGCCATGGACATGCTATGAGATCTGATGGTGAATTTGGGGTGACCCAATGCAAAAATCCTGAGGATCTGCTTTTTACCCCTGGGCAAGTCAGCTCCAGGGACTACACATTCGCTCCATAAGATGCACAGACATTTCCCCTGACTTTTTAGGAAGAAAAAAGTGCGTCTTATGGAGCAAAAAATATGCAGAGTTAGCAGAGCAACAACTTTAACACATTGCAGTATTCCCAAAAACAGACCAGAGGCAATTGTAATTCGTCCAGCAGAGCTTTACTGCTACTGAAGGCAAATGAGCATAATGGTAACAAATCCAATAGAATCAGGATTGGCACTGACCACAAGAAATCCAGTTGCAGCAGACTTCACTTAAACTTACAGTTTACAGTTAACACTAAGCATACAGTGGTACCTTGAGTTAAGTACTTAATTTGTTCCAGAGGTCTGTTCTTAACCTGAAACTGTGCTTAACCTGAAGCACCACTTTAGATAATGGGGCCTCCTGCTGCCGCAGTGCCGCTGAAGCATAATTTCTGTTCTTATCCTGAAACAAAGTACTTAACCCAAGGTACTATTTCTGGGTTAGCGGAGTCTGTAACCTGAAGCGTATGTAACCTGAAGCATATGTAACCCAAGGTACCACTGTACTGTGGACAGAACACCACATCAGAAGGAAAAGAGTCCTGGACCATGTTTCATGGGTTACCCCTGGGCCCATCACAATTGTGCTCAAGGAAGATTCTGAGAATGCAGAGAACATGAATGTGTGCATGGAGCTGGGAGGCCCAAATGTACAGTACCCTCCTCAGGTAGGGATGGGGGGGCCTCTCCATTTTGGTTCTTCTCCGGTTCTCATTTTTCAATTCTTAAATTCACTTCTCTGCATGTCTGCAGCCAGTTCTCTCTCTCTCTCTCTCTCTCTCTCTCTCTCTCTCTCTCTCTCTCTCATATCCTCGCCTGCCCTGTGGAACGCCCTCCCATCAAATGTCAAGGAAATAAACAACGACCTGACAGCAAACCAAGCCTTATGAGGAATGGTTGAAGGAGCTGGGTATGTTTAGCATGGAAAAGAGGAGACTGAGAGATGATAGCTATCTTCCAATATCTAAAGAGCAGTGCCTATCCCCATGGCACCACTGGCTGTTGTGGTTCTGGACAGTCAGGAATTAACACTCCAGGAGCGTTCTGATTCACTGGGTGCATTGCCCACATGACCCGGGCATTTTCCTTTGATCTGTGCTCTGTGGGGGCTGAGCTCTCTCTGGAGAGCAGTCTGTCTGTCTGAGAGCAAGGTAGCTTCATTTTTGTTAGAGACAGAAATCTGCGAACATGCAGCTAGATTCTGTCGGTTTTCTTTTCTGTTTGTTATGCTTCTAAATAAAGAGTGTTAGATTAGAAGCACTGGTGTCGAGCTGAGTTATTGAAGACACCACGTCGACACAGACAAGCCATTTTACGCTGCGTGTGAACTCTGCTATTATCAGGCAACTGAGAAGAGTGGCAGCGTGCGAGTGGAAGCATGTGGGCGCCATTTAAGTTTGTCGGAGTGGCAATAAATCAAATTTATTGCAGGGCCGTTGCAGCAGACTCAGTGGGTCAAAGGATTTACGACCCACAAACTTTAACACTGGCTTCCCAAATACAGTTCTGATTTTGGGGATACTTGAAGGGGAGACTCCCTGAGATGCCTCCGAGGCGTTCCCAAAGCAAAGGAAGGATTGAACTCTGATTAATACACACAGAGGCTTGAAGCAGCAAGACTCTGGGAAGGGTGCGTATAATAATCTGTGTCTACCCTCCGGCCCAGGTCGTTTTATTCACAAAAGAGCTTTTTACAGAGTGTTCGTAAGAACCAATCAGATTTCTTCTGAGCATTTCAAAAACCACACGTGGGGACAAAGTTAAACAACAAAAACTAACTAAGCTTGCATATTTCTGTGGTAAACAAAACAGAACTACAAAGGAGTGCATTTGGCAACTCCGGAGGTGATAAACAAGCAATATACATGATAAGGAGGATGGCCAGGAGGACAGCGATCATTATCACCTTCAGGTGAGACCTGTTTCCTGGCCCTAAGATTAACATCCTAAGATTAACATATCAGAAAAGCTACATCAAAAGAAGCTGTCCACTGTCTTTGATGATCCAGGATGCCTGCCTGTCTAAGTGGGTACCTGACTTGTGAAGAAAGAGAAATTGAACAGGGATGCAGAGGTGTAGATTGATCAATAATCATATCAAAATAGTTTAAACCCAGTCAACGCAATGCTTTTATCGCTGACACAGATGGCTTACTCTATATTTGTTATAATTCCTCATAGCAATCCCACCTGATCACTACATGCCTCCACGAGTATCATAGCTTATAGAAGAGTAGATTGCCCTCAAGGCCAACGTGTTGAAGGCCCTAACCAGCACTTTGAAGTGTTTGAACAAATGACAGAGAAGCCACTGAGGCTGATGCAATGTAGAAGTATTTATTTCTGAAGCATATTTGTAGAGGCATGCACACATTATAGACAGTTATGTTTCCCTATCAAAATGACTTAAAGGTCAAGGATTTGCAGAGGAGGGTTCCTTCTTCTGCTCATTGTCCAGTAGATCCAGTGTTAGGTGTGGAGCAGGTAATCCTATGGGACAATTGGGAGCAGAAAGTGAGCTCCTAATTAATCCTTTGCAAGCAGGACTTGGGGATAGCAAGCACTCCTTGAGTTGGTTGCATTACAGATTTCCCCCCATAGATTTCCCTTCCAAATTGATGAGAAAGTGCACCTCAGAGGCCCTCTTCTTCACCACTGATCGGTGCTAAGAGCAAGCCCCATAGGGAACGTCCTACTGCCTTGCTCTCATCTAATTAGTGCTGGACTGAAGCCCCTTTGGAGACACCCTTTCAGCAACAAGCAGCTGGTTTGCGCTGAGAGCACAGCTGCAAGGGGCTGGCTGCAAGTCCCACTTTGTCTTTTTGCAGGTGTGGTTTGAATTCAAGCTGCACCTGCAAACAGTCATTTCTCCTCTGCAGAGGGCTTGCTTTCATTAAGGCTTCACCCTTCCCAGGCCTCTAGAAGACACTGCCATAAAAGTGCATTGGTTCTTTGCAAACTAAAAGAGACCAGTTGAATGTCCTAAATGGCTTTCAATCTGAATCAGGATATTGGAGACCAGTGAGCTGGGAGGGGCAGAAAGTAATAAAGGGAAGTAATTGACTGCTGTTTCAGGGGCATGTGTTTAAATTCACAATGAGCCGAGGCATCTATTAGGGATGGGGAGACTGTTGTCCTCCTGACGTTGGTGGACTCCCACACTCATCATTCCCACTCATCGTGGCCAGTTGTCTAGGATGATGCTAGTGGTGCTCAAGCAACATCTGAAAGGCCACAAAGGTTCTTCATCCTGGGCTCCCAGGGAAGGGGGCTCTTGCTACTTGCAGTATTCAATTAGATATATTGCAGGCTACAGTGAGAGCAGGACGCTGGAATAGAAGGGCCATTGGAATGGGGCAGCAGGGCACCTCTGACGTTTTCATATTCTGAAAAAGGCGCAGGTAGAAGCCTCTGAGATTTGATGGGGTCAGCCAGGGAGAGCGAACAGGTCAGGAGGATCCGTAATTTCGCCTATGTTTGCAAACATAGGGCTCTACATTCTTGCAGCTCTCTGCTCTAAATTTCTCAAAACCTGGAAAAATGCAGAGAAATGGTCTTAGACAGAGTCAACATCAGACACCAGGAGCTCCTTGGCGTGCTGCTGCTGCTGGGACTCCCACACCCTCAAAACACATGTACCCCCCACCGCACGGTAGCCACAGAGAATGTCCCCACAGAGAATGTCCCCATTCAAAAGAAACCCAGCCACTCATCCAATACTAAACTGGCCAAGGTGGGTGGTGGGATCTATGGGGAGGATCTTGAGTGGAAAGCAAAAGTGGATTAGGATGGTGTTCCCTGTCAGTCTGAGCCACCTTGGGAAGGCAGCTTGGAAATATCTCTACCAAACAGATGAAAGGGCTCTAAAGGAAGTCCTTCACTCACGACTTCTTAGCCTAAGAGCAGGCAAGGAGCACATCTCATACCTGCAGTAGAAATCAAGAAAATACTGCAACCCGCATTGCATTGAGCATGGCAGCTCCAAAGTACCAGCCCTGAGAGCGGACTCCTTACCGTCCCCACGAAACAAGGAGGCACATGAGTTGATGCCATGTTTATTAGGTTCTCCCTCAGCCCATGGTAAGAACTCGGGAACAGAGCCATCTGTCCACGCCCAATTTCCATCCTGCAGGGACAAGGGAGTTGATATGCTCTTTAGAAAGAACAGATCACAAGGAGACACTTCCAAAACACAACACGCTCCTTGATTATTCTACCCAAACGAACCACAGACAACATTATTTGCGTTGCAGGACATCAGCCAGGAGCCCACCATGACTGTTTTGGCCTCAAGTATGTTGAGTCCAGAGAACCTTCTCATAACATTTTGAGGACATCAGCTGGGGAAGCCCCATAGAAGAATCTTCCCACTGAATTCATTTACTATCAGCTCCAACAGTGCTGACAGAGGAGGAGGAGAAGGCCCCGGAGACTCACCCTATCCTTGTCTGACAATCCAATCCAGACACTTAGTTCCATCGATCTTTTAAGGTCTTTAGCCAATAAATCCAGTTCTGTTGCTTCACGGATAGAGACAAGCTCAGAAGTCGTGTCAAATACACGGCAGGCTCTCTGAGAGGTGGAAAAAAGAATGAGTTTTATGCAGCTAGACTTACCTTTGAATTCTCCTCAAAGTCAGGTTCAAGGTTGAATGTTGCAGTTGCAATACATGGAAATCCAGTTCCGGACATGTGACTGATTGAAATGCAAGCTTTGTTTGGCCACCTGAGATCCAGCATGATGCAATATCCCCTTTTGTGTCTTGCTCAGTTTCTTCATTATCTGATTTTTAATTAGAATCTCCACTTTTAGTTTGTGATTTTGTTTATAAAGTTATAAGTTCTCGGGAGGACTGAGCAGCATTTGAGTGGTCATTGCCCCAGTATATAAACATTTGTTTGCAATATCACTTGATATACTACAGTTTAGGGTGTTATTTTTAATCATACCGTATTTTTCACCCTATAGGGCGCACCGGCCCATAGGACGCACCTAGTTTTCAAGGGGGGAAATCAAGGGAAAAAAATATGATTTACCCCCCACAGCTCTGGGAGCAGCGGACAGGCTGCACGCAGCCTGTGCGCTACTCCAAGACCTTCCACCTGCTTTTGCGGAAGGTGGCGGAATTCCCCCACCGGCAGAAGCCACACAGCCTTTAAAGAGCGCGTGGCTTCTGGGTGCTTTTGCGGGAGGTGGGGGAATTCTCCCATCTCCTGCAAAAGCCCACAGGAGGGAGAAGGGACTGACTCAGCCAGTCAGTCCCTTCTCCCTCCTTGGGGAAAAGCACCCAAGAGCGGCGCGCTCCTTAAAGGCTGTGTGGCTCCTGCGGGCTTTTTGACCAGCTTGTGGGGCTGGCAATGGGGGGGAAGTGCTGCTTTCCCCCACCACCAGCCTCAAGCTGGGTCGGGGAGCAGCGCGAAGGCGTCGCACGCCTTCCCGCTGCCCCCCGATCCTCTGGGGCTAGCGATTGGGGGAAGCGCTGCTTTCCCCCACCGCCAGCCTCAAAGAGCAGACTCTCCTGGCTTCAGTGAAAGCCACGCGAAGCCTCTGGAGTGCAGGCTTCGGAGGCTTCGCGTTGCTATCGCTGAAGCCAAGGAGCCTGCATTCACCCCATAGGACGCACACACATTTCCCCTTCATTTTTGAAGGGGAAAAAGTGTGTCCTATAGGGCGAAAAATACGGTACACTTTGCCACTGAGGGGGGGGGGTGACAAAATGCCGGGCGGCACTCACTGCGGGGCCTGCAGCGCACCTGAGCCATGTGTCTCTCCTGGGAGTGACACGGTGGCTTGGTTGCCCGCAGGTTCTACACTGCCCCAAATGGTCTGCCCGCCACTTCCCCATCAGCTGTAGGGTGGCTGAGTGGGAGGAGGCATGCAGATTCCTCGGAGGCCCAGCGGAGAGTCCTGCCCCAGCTGGCCCCGCCTCTGGACGCAGGGCATGTGCGCCACCCCAGGCACCCAATTGGCTTGTTCCACTACTGCATCTCTGCTGTTGATCTGACAGGGCAGGCGTGCGACAGGACAGGTTTGAGTTCAGAGTAGTGCAAGCAGACTAGCTGTGTGCATCAGATATCATCCCTCAGGGTGCTGACACGGCTGTTATTTTCCTGGTGGGCTTCCGTGACTCCCACACCATACATTTCAAGCACCTTCAGTAAACATTCAGAGCATGTAGGTTTTACCCAAGAACCATGGGGACTGTAGCCCTGCGGACAGCAATCTACAGTTCCCAGGATTCTTAAGGGAAGTTCGTGTTCTTCAAATGTGTGTTCAATGGGTGTTGGAGATCTTGCTCACTTCGTCTCTAAGGTATGGTGGGTTCTCCAAGTTGTTCCTGATAAAATGATGTTGCTTATGACCCTACCTGTCCCTGGGGGCTCACTTGAAAGCAGAACATGTTGGAGCCTTCATCAAACCTGAGTAAGTACTCCAACCTTTGGGGCCAACGGGTCTTTTCTGGGATGTTGAGCCCACCATCTCAAGCCATCTTAAAGAAGGCCTGCCTACTTCCAGCCTATGAACAGCGTATCTATCCAATCACTATCCCACATAACCTGTATCTTTCCAGGATTGAGTTTCAGCCTGGCGGCCCTCATCCAGCCCCCTAGTGGTTCCAGGCAATGGCCCTGAGCTTCCTCAGCCTCATCTGAATCTGAGAAGAATGATAAACTGATGAACTGAGCTGGTTGCCCAAGGCCTCACTTCAGATGCCTAAATGACATCTCATCAGCTCTGGGATAAAAATCATGGCCATGGGATTGAGATTCATAACAGGTCTTCTGCAGAGACTCTCAAGCATATCTTGTGTTTTGTGCCCTTGCTCTTTCTGGACCCACCCAAAGCACCTAGATGCCCCTCTTACCACTGCCTCGTGCCATGTTAGCCGGCTGGAAAAGCCACGATAGCAGCTTTCCATTTCTCCTTTCCAGCCCCAGAGGCAGCCTTGAGGTAACAGAGAGGGAGAACATTAGCATTCAACATGGTCACGTCAGCACATGAAACAGTGGAAATAAAATATTTTTGGGGTGTCATAAAAGCCAAAGGGAAATTGAACATCCTCAAAGACGTCCCAGGTCATGGGGTCCTCCACTTTATTGGTGTCCAATATGACATATATTTTCATTGTATTAAATTATTTACCTGCCAATTTTCCAGCCTAGGAAAGCTAATGAGAATAACAGCAATAGATAATCTTATTTGAACCAATAATAAAAAAAACCCACTAGGAAATAAATACTACTAAACCCAGAATGATTCTGAAAAGTGTAGCTGGTCACTGCAGCTATACTGAGGGTGCGGGTTCCAAAGGTGTGGAGCCTACTGACAGATGAACCTACTGACAGATGAAGATGGTGGACAGACCAGTATCCAACTGGAACGTCCGTGTGCAAGGAAGAGGATACAGGCACAAACAAGTCCACAGATTTCATAGGTTCATCCCATTCAGGGGCCTGAAGGTTAAAGTCAGCACATTGAAATGCACTGGGAGACATTAAAACTGGTACGATCTAAGTGCTATTCAAGCTGCGTGCTGTAAACAGAACAGGATTCTGTCATTTTGAACCAAACAGTCTACAGGGCCAGACCCAAACACGACACATTACAGTAGTCTAGCCTGGACCAAGACCAGCACATGGATCACAGTGGCTAAAACTCACCTCTTCAGAAAGGGATACAACTATTTTACCCTAGGAAACTGATGAAATACAATATGCATCATCAAAGACTGGCTGGAATCAGTGGCGTAGCGTGGGGGGTGCAGGGGGGGCTGGCCTCACCGGGCGCAACATCTGGGGTTAGGGCAAATCCACAGGTTAGGGGGCGCAAATCCATGGGTTAGGGGGTGCCAATCCACGAGTTAGGGGGTGCAAATTACTTGCCTTGCCCCGGGTGCTGACAACCCACGCTACGCCACTGGCTGGAATTGCTGGATCTGATAATTTAACCAAAATGGCACACGAGAGACTGGGCAAAAATGCCAGTGGATCTGCACTTGGTTTTCTAATGCTGCCAGAAGCTTCTCTTTCTCTAAGGAGACATGAACCACCTCCGAGATGAAATGATACCTTACCATTGGGACCGTAGTAGTTTTCTGCTTCTTTTCTTTTCATTGCGAAGCCAAAGGAGAGCTGCCATATCAGAACAAGGCAGGTGCAAAGGAGGCTGAGCCTGGGATCAGAGGAAGGCTGCATCTGCTTCTGGAGACAGAAAACACAAAACATACAATTGCTAGGCTGAGTTTCCTCTATCCATCGCTCAGAAGGCAAGGCGTTCTCTTTCTTTCTAACAGAAAAAACACTCATTATCTCACCCAGGCAGTGACCCCTTCATGGATCACTGCCTTGCCGTGGCGAAGGGGCTTGAAGAACTCAGAGAAGCTATGAACTACGCCGAGCAGGGCACACAAGATGAACAGGTCATAGTGGAGAGTTTTGACCAAACGTGATCCACCTGGAGGAGGAACCAGCAAGCCACTCCAGTATCCTTGCCAAGAAAACTCCATGGACAAAGACAACAGGCATATAAAAGTTATGACGCTGGAAGATGAGCCCCTCAGGTTGGAAGGCGTCCAACATGCTACTGGGGAAGAGCGGAGGGCAAGTACAAGTAGATCCAGAGCTGATGAAGCGGCTGGGCCGAAGCCGAAAGGACGCTCAGTTGCGGATATGCCTGGAAGCGAAAGGAAAGTCCAATGCTGTAAAGAAAAATATTGCATAGGAACCTGGAATGTAAGAACCATGAACCTGGGTAAGTTGGAGGTGGTCAAAAATGAGATGGCAAGAATAAATATTGACATCCTGGGCATCAGTGAACTAAAATGGACGGGAATGGGCGAATTCAGTTCGGATGACCATCACATCTACTACTGTGGGCAAGAAACCCGTAAAAGAAATGGAGTGGCCCTCATAGTCAACAAAAGAGTGGCGAAAGCTGTACTGGGATGCAATCTCAAAAATGATAGAATGATCTCAATACGAATCCAAGGCAGACCTTTTAACATCACAGTAATCCAAGTTTATGCACCAACTATTGGTGCTGAAGAAACTGAAACTGACCAGTTCTATGAAGACTTACAACACCTTATAGAAGTGACACCAAAGAAGGATGTTCTTCTCATTATAGGGGATTGGAATGCTAAAGTAGGGAGGCAAGAGATAAAAGGAACAACTGGCAAGTTTGGCCTTGGAGATCAAAACGAAGCAGGGCAAAGGCTAATAGAGTTCTGTCAAGAGAACAAGCTGGTCATCACAAACACGCTTTTCCAACAACACAAGAGACGACTCTACACATGGACATCACCAGATGGGCAGCATCGAAATCAGATTGATTATATTCTCTGCAGCCAAAGATGGAGAAGCTCTATACAGTCAGCAAAAACAAGACCTGGAGCTGACTGTGGCTCAGATCATCAGCTTCTTATAGCAAAATTCAAGCTTAAACTGAAGAAAGTAGGAAAAACCACTGGGCCGGTAAGATACAATCTAAGTCAAATCCCTTATGAATACACAGTGGAAGTGAGGAACAGGTTTAAGGATTTAGATTTGGTGGACAGAGTGCCTGAAGAACTATGGATGGAGGCTCGTAACATTGTACACGAGGCAGCAACGAAAACGATCCCAATGAAAAGGAAATGCAAGAAAGCAAAGTGGCTGTCCAACGAGGCCTTACAAATAGCGGAGGAGAGAAGGCAAGCAAAATGCGAGGGAGATAGTGAAAGATACAGGAAATTGAATGCAGATTTCCAAAGAATAGCAAGGAGAGACAAGAAGGCCTTCTTAAACGAGCAATGCAAACAAATAGAGGAAAACAACAGAATGGGAAGAACCAGAGATCTGTTCAAGAAAATTGGAGATATGAAAGGAACATTTCGTACAAAGATTACCATTAATAAAGGACAAAAGTGGTAAGGACCTAACAGAAGCAGAAGACATCAAGAAGAGGTGGCAAGAATACACAGAGGAATTATACCAGAAAGATATGGATGTCTCGTACACCCCAGGTAGTGTGGTTGCTGACCTTGAGCCAGACATCCTGGAAAGTGAAGTCAAATGGGCCTTAGAAAGCACTGCAAATAACAAGGCCAGTGGAAGTGATGGTATTCCAGCTGAACTATTTAAAATTTTAAAAGATGATGCTGTTAAGGTGCTACACTCAATATGCCAGCAAATTTGGAAAACTCAGCAGTGGCCAGAAGATTGGAGAAGATCAGTCTACATCCCAATCCCAAAGAAGGGCAGTGCCAAAGAATGCTCCAACTACCGCACAATTGCACTCATTTCACACGCTAGCAAGGTTATGCTTAAAATTCTACAAGGAAGGCTCAAGCAGTATGTGGATTGAGAACTCCCAGAAGTGCAAGCTGGATTTAGAAGAGGCAGAGGAACCAGAGACCAAATTGCAAACATGCGCTGGATTATGGAGAAAGCTAGAGAGTTCCAGAAAGACATCTACTTCTGCTTCATTGACTATGCAAAAGCCTTTGACTGTGTCGACCACAGCAAACTATGGCAAGTTCTTAAAGAAATGGGAGTGCCTGATCACCTCATCTGTCTCCTGAGAAATCTCTATGTGGGACAAGAAGCTACAGTTAGAACTGGATATGGAACAACTGATTGGTTCAAAATTGGGAAAGGAGTACGACAAGGCTGTATTTTGTCTCCCTGCTTATTTAATTTATATGCAGAATACATCATGCAAAAGGCTGGGCTGGATGAATCCCAAGCCGGAATTAAGATTGCCGGAAGAAATATCAACAACCTCAGATATGCAGATGACACAACCTTGATGGCAGAAAGTGAGGAGGAAGTAAAGAACCTTTTAATGAGGTTTAATGAGGAGAGCGCAAAATATGGTCTGAAGCTCAACATCAAAAAAACGAAGATCATGGGCACTGGTCCCATCACCTCCTGGCAAATAGAAGGGGAAGAAATGGAGGCAGTGAGAGATTTTACTTTCTTGGCCTCCATGATCACTGCAGATGGTGACAGCAGCCACGAAATTAAAAGACGCCTGCTTCTTGGGAGAAGGGCAATGACAGGCCTAGACAGCATCTTGAGAAGTAGAGACGTCACCTTGCCAACAAAGGTCCGTATAGTTAAAGCCATGGTTTTCCCAGTAGTGATGTATGGAAGTGAGAGCTGGACCATAAAGAAGGCTGATCGCCGAAGAATGGATGCTTTTGAATTATGGTGCTGGAGGAGACTCTTGAGAGTCCCATGGACTGCAAGAAGATCAAACGCATCCATTCTTAAGGAAATCAGCCCTGAGTGCTCACTGGAAGGACAGATCGTGAAGCTGAGGCTCCAGTACTTTGGCCACCTCATGAGAAGAGAAGACTCCCTGGAGAAGACACTGATGCTGGGAAAGATGGAGGGCACAAGGAGAAGGGGGCGACAGAGGGCAAGATGGTTTGATAGTGTTTTCGAGGTTACCAGCATGAGTTTGACCAAACTGCGGGAAGTAGTGGAGGACAGAGGTGCCTGGCGTGCTCTGGTCCATGGGGTCACGAAGAGTCGGACACGACTAAACGACTAAACAACAACAACAAATCTCACCCAGATAGAATAAAGTAAAGGTAAACGGAAAAAAGTAAGGAGTTACAAACCCTCAAGATCAAATCATTTCACTTTATAGATTTATCAGCCCTTTTATTTCTTGGGGAGCTGGTCCCTGAGACGCAAAGGCACCCCATTGTTCGTGTGCTGCTCACTTTCAAAGTGCTCACTTTTATAGCTGCCTTTCAAAGGCCAGCATGGAGAGTCAAAGAGATCAGAAGGGGGGAGATAACTCACCTGGTTTTTCAGCTTCTCTCTCTCTCTCTGAGCTGCTGATTCTTCCTTATTCAAGTGTTCCAGTTGAGCTACGCCTGGGTGGGAAGCTGGTCTTTATGTGTCATTTATAGTCTGATAGGTAAGCAATGGCATGTGGGAGACACTTGGCAGCACAAGGGAAGCCTAATGGTTCAATGCAATCATACACTGAGATCTTTTGAATCAGAACACAAAAGTACAGAAAGATCTCTTTCACCTGAAAGCCACTGTGGATTGAAAAATATCCACCTGCTATGAAGTGGAAATTAGCAAGGAGGAGGAGAGTCATGCTAGGCAAGGAGAAAGTAAGAAGGTAGGAAGAGTGCTGCTGGATCTGCCCACCCATTTTGCCAAATGTGGTCATTGCTGCTTCTCCCCACATTGCCTCTTTGTTGTTGTTTAGTCGTTCAGATGTATATGACTCCTCATGACCCCATGGACCAGAGCACGCCAGGCACTCCTGTCTTCCACTGCCTCCCGCAGTTTGGTCAAACTAATGCTGGTAGCTTGGAGAACACTGTCCAACCATCTCGTCCTCTGTCGTCCCCTTCTCCTTGTGCTCTCCATCTTTCCCAACATCAGGGTCTTTTCCAGGGAGTCTTCTCTTCTCATGAGGTGGCCAAAGTATTGGAGCCTCAGCTTCAGGATCTGTCCTTCCAGTGAGCACTCAGGGCTGATTTCCTTAAGGATGGATCTGCTGGATCTTCTTGCAGTCCATGGGACTCTCAAGAGTCTCCTCCAGCACCATAATTCAAAAGCATCAATTCTTTGGCGATCAGCCTTCTTCATGGTCCAGCTCTCACTTCCATACATCACTACTGGGAAAACCATAGCTTTAACTATATGGACCTTTGTTGGCAAGGTGATGTCTCTGCTTTTTAAGATGCTGTCTAGGTTTGTCATTGCTTTTCTCCCAAGAAGCAGGCATCTTTTAATTTCATGACTGCTGTCACCATGGATCCGTCATGGATCACTGCCTTGCCAGGGCGAAGGGGCTTGAATAACTCAGAGAAGCTATGAGCTATGCCGTGCAGGGCCACCCAAGATGGATAGGTCATAGTGGAGAGTTTTGACCAAACGTGATCCGCCTGGAGCAGGAACCGGCAAGCCACTCCAGTATCCCTGCCAAGAAAACTCCATGGACAAAGACAACATCACCTCTTACTTTGAGTGTATTGTGTCAGCTAATGAAGCCCCATCTCTTTCCCTCACTTTAAGGAAGAAAAGTGGTGTGTGTGTGTGTGTGTGTGTGTGTGTGTGTGTGTGTGTGTGTCTTCAGAGTGAGACAATCTGGTTGAGATGGACAAGGAGAGTGTCTGTTCCACATCTCCAAGGTGATCATGAATGGCTGGGTGAGATTTTGTCCTGTTTCCTGATCTGGAATGGGAGGGGGGGAGATCAACTTCTGCACAGGGTGCAACTGAAGTGGAATGGCAGGGCTGTGTGGTCCCCTGATCCACTGGGTCTCTGGGATTGTGGGACAGTGGTCAGAGCTTGCCGTAAAGGTGAGGGGCTTGCTATAACAGCAGTGTCAGTGAACACCTCTTACTTGATGAAAGGCAGGGAGCTCTTCCGGGGTTGGCATAACTCTGTGGTGGAGCCTCTGCTTTTGGAGACAGAAGACTCCAGATTTGTTTCCCCACCCTCTTCCAGTAGGGCTAGAAGCCTGGAGAGCTGCTTCCTTTCAGAGCCAGATGTAGCTGTGCGCCGACCAAACATGAAGGAGTGAGATCTGTTCTTCGGAACTTCATCACTCTGGCATGAAAACTGTTCCTGGCCAAGGTGTCGGCCAGAATGGCACGTTCCTTCATGCTATCCTCCTTCCTTGATATCCTCTTCTGATCCAAATGCACAAATGCATGACCGGCGCATACTTTCCCACATGTCATCGTCATCAGGAAATGTTCTTGCAACTCAGTTGGCATCATCAAGAGGAATCCATTCTCCACCATCTGATAAGACAGGGCATGAAACACCATGTTCATTTGCCTAATCAGAGTACAGATTGAAATCCTGCCCACCAGCTAATGCTGTTTGTGGGCTGCTATGAGCACATCCTGATATACCCAGGAGGAGTTTAGTTTCAGAAGAACTGCCTCCAGTCTTCTGTAGCAGAGGTACAGAGTGTTCACCCCCCAACAGTGAATTTCAAAGGCCACATCTTGCTTTTCAAGGTATATGTAATTAAATAACCTCAGGGCTGTGCACCTTAGGGGGGAAGGTGGTGCAAGGGATCGGAGGTGGAGGTGAGTGTGGTGCCATAGTCCCACATAGTAGAGGGCGTCATCAAATGTTCACCTATTGGCACAAATTCCAACTTGGACCAATTAATAGAATTCCCTGGTATTTTACCAAAGGCATCTACTGTTTTCATCAACATAGGAACAGCAGTCTGAGGTTTCAAAATAAGCAAAAGTGTGTAATCGGCAAATAAAACCAATTGTGATCCATAGCTGTCAACGTTTCCCCCTTTTAAAGGGGAATTCCCTTATTCTCAATAGGATTCCTTGCAAGAAAAGGGAAACGTTGACAGCTATGTTGTGATCTGCTCCGTAGATCTCACAATGTTGTCTAATAGCAGAGGCCATGGGTTCTAGGCAAATATTTAAAAACAAAGGTGAAAGTGGACATCCTTGTCTTGTTTCTCTAGACAGTGGGAAAGTAGCAGACATGATGCCATTAACTTTCATTCTAGATGTAGGCGAGTCATGCAATATTTCAATTGGTGTTTAAAGCCCAAAGGAAATCCAAATTCACTGAAAGCTGCCTTCATATACCGTTCCCTTTCAGCATCTAATGATAAAGTTAGGAATTGATCTTTACTTTTGTTTAATTCTATCAAAGCCATACCAATCTGATATAATCTGCTGCTTGTCTCATTTTTATAAAACTGGTTTGGTCATGCATAGCTAGTGACGCTATGGCTTGCTGGATACTGTTTGCTATGGTTGCTGTTAAAATCTTTGTATCAACACTAATCAGTGATCAGCTACCCTGATGAACCCTCCAATGATGCCATCATTCCTTTGCAAATGGCAAATGCATACCCATCCACATGGCACCACTGGCTTCCCAAACAGATGCAGTTCTGATGATAATGAGTGTGTGTGTGTGTGTGTGTGTGTGTGTGTGTGTGTGTATGCCTGGCATGCTCTGGTCCATGGGGTCACGAAGAGTTGGACACGACTAAACGACTAAACAAACAAACATATATATATATATATATATAAAAAATTCCTTCCAGTAGCACCTTAAAGACCAACTAAGTTAGTTCTTGGTATGAGCTTTCGTGTGCATGCACACTTCTTCAGATACACTGAAACAGAAGTTGCCAGATCCTTCTATATAGTGAGAAGGTGGGGAGGGGTATTACTCAGAAGGGTGGTGGGAATGGGTGATTGGCAGATAGCTGTGATGAGCCTGTTGACGACTCTTAACGACTGCAATAGGTCTTACAGGAAAAAGCAAGGAGTGAGAAGGTGAAAAATGGCTTTGTCATGTATAATGAGATAAGAATCCAATGTCTTTGTTCTCTCCATGGTCTCTCCATGGTTTTAAGTTTGGCAATGAGTTGCAATTCAGCAGCTTCTCTTTCCAGTCTATTTCTGAAATTCCTTTGTAGTAAAACAGCTACTTTGAGATCTTGTATAGAATGTCCTGGGAGATTGAAGTGTTCTCCTACTCGTTTCTCTGTCTTGTGATTCTCACTATATAGAAGGATCTGGCAACTTCTGTTTCAGTGTATCTGAAGAAGTGTGCATGCACACGAAAGCTCATACCAAGAACTAACTTAGTTGGTCTTTAAGGTGCTACTGGAAGGAATTTTTTTTGTTTTGACTATGGCAGACCAACACGGCTACCTATCTGTAACTGATACATATATAAATAATGCAATTGGAGAGGGCGCATCGGAGCTAGACAGTCGATAGCCCTGGTTAACTCCACATTCCAGCGGGCCACCAGGGAATCAGCTGAAAGGCCATCAACATGTGAATAAAACACCCCCTACCACTCTCTGGAAACCACCTGGATCCATTAAGTGGTGGGGGCGAACCATCCGAATCGATCCCACCTCCCTGCAGAGTGGAAGGGTCACGGAGAAGTCCAGTTGCACCAGGAAGTAAGGGGGAGACTCCCTGAGATGCCTCCATCTCAATATCAAAGCTTATAGAGGAGTCAATTGCCCTCAAGGCACCTTATTGCCAACGTTTCAAAGGTCTTAGCCAGCACTTTGAAGTGGGTGCACAAATGACAGAGAAACCACTGAGGCTGATGCAATATAGGAGTATTTATTTCTGCAGCATATTTGTAGAGGCATGTACATATTTTAAAAATTATGCTTCCCCATCAGAATGATGAAAAGGTCAGGGATCTGCACTGAAGGCGGATTCCTTCTTCTGCTCATTGCCCAGTAGATCTCTTGGCATCTCAAAATGGTTGTGACATTTCTTTCTGCAAGTGCCTCTGTTGCCCTCAGTCCCCATCATGTTATACTTATTATACGAGGGATGGGGCACCTGCAAGGCTGTTCCCCTCCCAACGATATCCTCAATGGATTCAAGTTAAAAGAAAGGAGATTCCAGCTAAACACAAAGAATAACTTTCTGAGTGTAAGAGCTATTTGACAGTGGAATGGACTCCCTCAGAAGGTGGTGAATTCTCCTTCCTTGCAGGTTTGAAAGCAGAGGTGGGATGACAGCCTGCCAGGGATGTTTTCGTTGTGATTCCTGCATTGTAGGGGGATTGGCCTGGATGACCCTCAGGGTCCCTTCCACTTCCACAATTTTATGGTTCTGTGTAACATTAGGGGTGGAAAACAGGACAATTGGGAGCTGATAGTGAGCTCCTAATTAATCCTTTGCAAGCAGGAATGGGGACAGCAAGCACTCCTTGAATTGGTTGCATTACAGATTTCCCCCCATAGATTTCTCTTACAGATTGGAAAGTGCACCTCAGAGGCCCTCCTCTTCACCACTGATCAGTGCTAAGAGCAAGCCCCATAGGGAACGTCCTACTGCCTTGCTCTCATCTAATTAGTGCTGGACCCAAGCCCCTTTGGAGACACCCTTTCAGCAACAAGCAGCTGGTTTGCGCTGAGAGCACAGCTGCAAGGGGGCTGGTTGCAAGTCCCACTTTGTCTTTTTGCAGGTGTGGTTTGGAATCAAGCCGCACCTGCAAACAGTCATTTCTCCTCCGCAGAGGGATTGCTTTCATTAAGGCTTCACCTTTCCCAGGGCTCTAGAAGACACTGCCATAAAAGTGCATTGGTTCTTTGCAAACTAAAAGAGACCAGTTGAATGTCCTAAATGCAATCTGAATCAGGATATTGGAGACATGTGAGTTGGGAGGGGCAGGAAGTAACAAAGGGAAGTAATTGGGTCTTGTTTCAGGGGCATGTGTTTAAATTCACAATGAGCCGAGGCATCTATTAGGGAAGGGGAGGCTGTTGTCCTCCTGACGTTGGTGAACCCCAAGTTTCTTCATCCTGGGCTCCCAGGGAAGGGGGCTCTTGCTACTTGCAGGATTCAATTAGATCTATTGCAGGCTACAGTGAGAGCAGAACGCTGGAATAGATGGGCCACTGGAATGGGGCAGCAGGGCACCTCTGACGTTTTCATATTCTGAAAAAGGCGCAGGTAGAAAGACAGCGCTGGATGGAAGCCTCTGAGATTTGATGGGGTCAGCCAGGGAGAGCGAACAGGTCAGGAGTATGCAGATGCTGGCTTATGTTCACAAATAAAGGATTCTTCATATCGGCAATCCTCAGCTCTAAAACTCAAAAAAACTGGAAAGAAAAAGAGAAATGAGCTTAGGCAGAGTGACATCAGGGGCTCCTTGGCATGCTGCTGCTGCTGGGAGCCCCACACCCTCAAAACACATGCACCCCCACACCCCATGGTGCGTGCAAAGAATGTCCTTTCTTCTTCTCCCTTTCAGAAGAAACCCAGCCACCTATCCAATACTAAATTGGCCAAGGTGGGTGGTGGCATCTATGGGGAGGACCTTGAGTTGAAAGCACAAGTGGATTAGGATGGTGTTCCCTGTCAGTCTGTGCCTCTTTGGGAAGGCTAGATTCTTGTAAGGCAGTTTGGGAATATCTCTACCAAACAGGCTTTAAAGGAAGTCCTTCACTCTTGGCCAAAGAGCAGGCAAGGAGCACATCTCATACCAGCAGTAGAAATCAAGAAAATACTGCAACCCACATTGCATTGAGCATGGCAGCTCCAAAGTACCAGCCCTGAGAGCGGACTCCTTACCGTCCGCACGAAACAAGTAGGCACATGAGTTGATGCCACTACTCCTAGGTTCTCCCTTAGTCCACGGTAGGAACTCGGGAAAGGAGCCATCTATCCACTCCCAATTTCCATCCTGTAGGGACAAGAGAGGTGGGATGCTCTTTAGAAAGAACAGATCACAAGGAGAAACTTCCAAGGACACAACACGCTCCTTGATGATTCCACCCAAAAGAACCACAGACAACATTATTTGAGTTGCAGGACATCAGCCAGGAGCCCACCATGACTGTATTGGCCTCCAGTATGTTGAGTCCAGAAAACCTTCTCGTAGCATTTCATCAGCTGGGGAAGCCCCATAGAAGAATCTTCCCACTGAATTCATTTACTATCAGCTCCAACAGTGCTGATGGAGGAGGAGGAGGAGAAGGCCTTGGAGACTCACCTTATCCTCGACTGACAATCCAATCCAGACACGTAGTTCCTTTGGAATTAGAAGCATGTTAGACACCCTACGCAGTTCTCTCATATCATGGATAGAGACAAGCTCAGAAGTCGGGTCAAATATGCGGCAGATTTTCTGAGAGGTGGAAAAAAGAATGAGTTTTATGCAACTACACTTAACTTTGAATTCTCCTCAAAGTCAGGCTCAGGGTTGAATATTGCAGTCGCAATACGTGGAAATCCAGCTCTGGACATGTGACTGATTGAAATGCAAGCTTTGTTGGGCCAACTGAGATCCAGCACGGTGCAATATCCCCATTTGTGTCTCGCTCAGTTTCTTCATTGTCTGATTTTTAATTAGATTCTCCACTTTCAGTTTGTGATTTTGTTTATAAAAAGAAAAGTTCTCGGGAGAACTGAGCAGCATTTGAGTGGACATTGCCCCAGTATAAAAACATTTGTTTGCAATTTCACCTCATATACTGCAGCTTTGGGTGTTATTTTCAAGAATACATTTTACCCACAATTTCCTCTAATACAGTCACGCCAACTGGTGGGCAGGGGGCCAAGAACCCCACAAATCTTCAAGAATGTGCCCGGGGCCCCTCAAAATTCTGTGGTGTCTGTGTGTGCATGCCTCCTAACATGCTTATCTTACTCACGTACACTGCATGTCGTGTGAAGTGTATGTATGTTTGTTCAAACTATTTTGGGGGAGAACCAAATTTCAAATGATGCCTCTGTTTCGATGTGTGTTATTTCAGGACATGCCAAATCGAGTTGCTCTCATTAAGACGTGCTTCAAAGCCAAATTTCCCCCATCATGCCCATCTAATGAATTGCATGTGCACTTTTAAGGCTGCCAGATCCATCATGCAGCATGCTTGGGCAATGTCCGGTGGTGTAGTGGTCATTTTATGTTTGTGCAGAAGCTGGACACAACAGCCAACCTGTCCCCAAGGAGAACTGAAAGCCTTGCCTTGAAAGAATGAAAAAGTGCAGGTAGCTGTGTTGTTAATATATTCCTTCCCAGAAGGAGGAACAGTACCTGGCAAAATACCCATTCTATTCGGATGAGCTTGGCTAATCAGGACATGGTAGGAGAATGCCAGGGACGTGCCCTACCATAGCAGGAACATCATTGTTTTTTATTTAGACAGGGCAGCCTTGAGTTCAGAGCTCAGCAAGCCAACTAGCTGGTGCACCAGATGGCATCCCTCAGGGTGCTCACACGGCTGTTATTTTCCTGGTGGGCTTCAATGACTCCCACACCACACGTTTCAAGCACCTTTAATAAACATGGAGCTTATACCCAAGGACCATGGGAACTGTAGCCCTGTGGACAGCAACCTACAGCTCCCTGGACTCTTAGGGGAACTCCATGTTCTTCAAATGTGTGTTCAGTGGCTGTTGTGGATCTTACTTCCCTCATCCCTTATTGCATAAGCTGTTCTGACTCTCTCTAACGTACTTTGGGTTCTCCATGCTATTCCCAACAAACGGGCATCATTTATGAACCTACCTGTCCCTGGGGGCTCACTTGAAAGCAGAACATGTTGGAGCCTTCATCAAACCTGAGTAAGTACTCCAGCCTTTGGGGCCAATGGGTCTTTTCTGGGATGATGAGCCCACCATCTCAAGCCATCTTAAAGAAGGCCTGCCTACTTCCAGCCTATGAACAGCGTATCTATCCAATCACTATCCCACAGAACCTTTCCAGGATTGAGTTTCAGTGGCCTTCATCCAGCCCCCTAGTGGTTCCGGGCAATGGTCCTGAGCTTCCTCAGCCTCATCTGAATCTGAGAAGAAAGATAAACTGATAAACAGAGCTGGTTGCCCAAGGCCTACTGAAGGAAAACCTCACTTCAGATGCCTAAATGACATCTCATCAGCTCTTGAGATGCAAAAGATGGCCTCCTGGGATAAAAAACATGTCCATGGGATTGAGATTCATAACAGGTCTTCTGCAGAGACTCTCAAGCATATCTTGTGTTTTGTGCCCTTGCTCTTTCTGGACCCACCCAAAGCACCTAGAGGCCCCTCTTACCATTGCCTTATGCCATCTCAAAGGGTCGGAAAAGATTCGATAGCAGCTTCCCTGTTTTCTGGTCCAGCCCCGGAGGCAGCCTTGAGGTAACGGAAAAGGAGCACATTAGCATTCAACATGGTCATGTCAGCACATGAAACAGTGGAAATAAAATACCTGTATTTTTGGGGGCTCAAAATTGAGAAAAAGGGGGGGGGATTGAGCTTTTGGGGAGGATTATTTGGGGGGAATGCAAAAAATCTCTCACCCACCAGAACACAGCACACAACCCCCTCGCATCGCTTACAATTGCCGCTTACAATCTCGGGCTTGCACTTCGTTCCGACGAATGAGCGATTTTTGCCATCTCTCCCCCACAATCAAGTGGCCAATCGCCACTTAAAAACTCAGGCTCACGCTTCGTTCTGGCAGGTGATCAATTTTCGGCATTGGCCACCTGATTGTTGTGAGCATGGGGAATCCCGAAAATCGCTTGTGCACTGGAACGGAGCACACAACCGCTCGCATCGCAGCTGCCTGATCGCCGCCATTAGCCCTCCTGCTTGCCACTGCGGCAGCCAATAGACAGATGCCCTTGTCGCAGGAAGTGGGAGCGTGATTGGTGGCCGCTGGCAGGTGGTTTCTGCAACGTGAGTGGAAACCACTTATCAGCTCCTTGATTGCTGCCAGTGGCCGCCAATCATGCTCCCACTTGCTGCGACAAGGGCAGCTGTCTATTGGATGCCGCAGCGGCAAGCGGGGGGGCTAATGGCAGCGATCAGGCAGCTACGATGTGAGTGGTTGTGTGCTGTGTTCCGGCGGGTGAGCGATTTTCGGGATTCCCCCCTCAGCACTACCCGTGTACAAGACGAGCCTAAATTTTGAACCTCATTTTTGGGTCAATAAAGCTCATCTTATACACCTGAAAATACGGTATCCTTGGTGTGCCATAAAAGTCAAAGGGAAATTGAACGGCCTCATAGACGTCCCAGGTCACGGGGTCCACCACTTTCTTGGTGTCCAATATGACATATAATATTTTCATTGTATTGTTTTAAATTATTTACCTGCCAATTTTCCAGTCAAGGGAAGCTAAGGAGACTAACAGCAATAGATAATCTTATTTCAACCAGTAATAAAAACCACTAGGAAATAAATACTACTAAACCAAGAATGGTTCACAGCAAAAAAAGTTGAAATTCTAATAGCAAAAAGCTGTTCCAAAAAATAGGGAGAAATAATGATTCACGGGAAGGCTCTTTGGCACTTTAAGGCCTTCTGAAAAGTGTAGCTGTTCACTGCAACTATACTTGGGGTGGGGTAACCACAGAAAAGACCCCCTCTATTGGTGATAGCTCAACTGACAGATGAAGATGGTGGAAAGATCAGTATCCAAGTGGAACGTCTGTGTGCAGGGAAGAGGATACAGGCACAAACAGTTTAACAGATTTCATAGGTCCATCCCATTCAGGAGCCTCAAGGTTAAAGTCAGCACATTGAAATGCACTGGGAGACATTAAAACTAAGTGCTATTGAAGCTGCGTGCTGTAAACAGAACATAATTCTATCCACTGCATTTTGAACCAAACAGTCTACAGAAGGAGACCCACACATGACACATTACAGTAGTCTAGCCGGGACCATGACCAGCACACGGATCAGGGTGGCTAAAACTCACCTCTTTAGAAAGGGATGCAACTATTTTACCCTCGGAAACTGATGAAACACAATACGGATCATTCAAGACTAGCTGGAATTGTTGGAATTAATGCTTTAACCCAAAATGGTACACGAGAGACTGGGCAAAAATGCCAGTGGATCTGCACTTGGTTTTCTAATGCTGCCAGAAGCTTCTCTTTCTCTAAGGAGACATGAACCACCTCCGAGATGAAATGATACCTTACCATTGGGACCGTAGTAGTTTTCTGCTTCTTTTCTTTTCATTGCGAAGCCAAAGGAGAGCTGCCATATCAGAACAAGGCAGGTGCAAAGGAGGCTGAGCCTGGGATCAGAGGAAGGCTGCATCTGCTTCTAGAGACAGAAAACACAAAACACACAATTGCTAGGCTGAGTTTCCTCTATCCATCGCTCAGAAGGCAAGGCGTTCTCTTTCTTTCTAACAGAAAAACACACACATTATCTCACCCAGATAGAATAAAGTAAAGGTAAAGGTAAAGGGACCCCTGACTGTTAGGTCCAGTCCTGGCTGACTCTGGGGTTGCGGCGCTCATCTCGCTTTACTGGCCGAGGGAGCCGGCGTACAGCTTCCGGGTCACGTGGCCAGCATGACTAAGCCGCTTCTGGCAAACCAGAGCAGCGCACGGAAACGCCGTTTACCTTCCCGCCGGAGCGGTACCTATTTATCTACTGGCACTTTGATGTGCTTTCGAACTGCTTGGTTGGCAGCCTCATTTTTAATAGTAGCCCATAAATCAAAACCATAAGGGGAGGGAAACATAAAGGTCAGACTGAGCCCAAATGCAAGTTCTTATGAAAGGGGAGAGGGAGTCAGACTGAACCCCGACCAAAGGCCTGGCAGAACAGCTCTGTCTTGCAGGCCCTGCGGAAAGATGTCAAGTCCCGCAGGACCCTAGTCTCTTGTGACAGAGTGTTCTACCAAGTCGGGGCCAGTACTGAAAAGACCCTGGCCCTAGTTGAGACCAATCTAAGCACCTTGCGACTTGGGACTTCCAAAGTGTTGTTATTTGTGGACTTTAAGGTCCTCCGTGGGGCATACCAGTAGAGGCAGTCCCATAGGTACAAGGGTCCTAGGCCGCATAGGACTTTGGAGATATAGCTGCCATTTAAAGACCAGCATGGAGAGTCAAAGAGATCAGAAGGGGGGAGATAACTCACCTGGTTTTTCAGCTTCTCTCTCTCTCTCTCTGAGCTGCTGATTCTTTCTTATTCAAGTGTTCCAGTTGAGCTACGCCTGGGTGGGAAGCTGGTCTTTATGAGTCATTTATAGTCTGATAGGTAGGCAATGGCATGTGGTGAGAGACACTTGGCAGCACAAGGGAAGCCTAATGGTTCAACGCAATCATACACTGAGATCTTTTGCATCAGAACACAAAAGTACAGAATGATCTCTTTCACCTGAAAGCCACTGTGGATTGAAAAATATCCAATTTCTATGAAGTGGAAATTAGCAAGGAGGAGGAGAGTCATGCTAGGCAAGGAGGAAGTAAGAAGGTAGGAAGAGTGCTCCTGGATCTGCCCACCCGTTTTACAAAATGTGGCCATTGCTTCTTCTCTCCACAGCGCCTCTTACTTTGAGTATTGCTAATGAAGCCCCACCTCTTTCCCTCACTTTAAGGAAGAAAAAGGGTGTCCTTCTTCAGAGTGAGGCAATCTGGTTGAGATGGACAAGGAGAGTGTCTGTTCTACCACAAACAAAGTGTGACGTGGCAGCTAAAAAAGCCAATGCAATTATGGGCTGCATCAATAGGAGTATAGGAGTATAGCAACTAGATCAAGGGAAGTAATAGTGCCACTGTATTCTGCTCTGGTCAGACCTCACCTGGAGTACTGTGTCCAGTTCTGGGCACCACAGTTCAAGAAGGACACTGACAAACTGGAACGTGTCCAGAGGAGGGCACGGAGCAATGGATCCAAACTACAAGAAAGAAGATTCCACCTAAACATTAGGAAGAACTTCCTGACAGTAAGAGCTGTTCGACAGTGGAATTTGCTGCCAAGGAGTGTGGTGGAGTCTCCTTCTTTGGAGGTCTTTAAGCAGAGGCTTGACAACCATATGTCAGGAGTGCTCTGATGGTGTTTCCTGCTTGGCAGGGGGTTGGACTCGATGGCCCTTGTGGTCTATTCCAACTCTATGATTCTATGATTCTATGAAACACATCTCCAGAGTGATCATGAATGGCTGGGTGAGATTTTTGTCCACTCAGTTTCCTGATCTGGAATTGGGGGGAATATCACCTTCTGCGCAGGGTGCAACTGAAGTGAATTGCAGGGCTGTGTGGTCCCCTGATCCCCTAGGTCCTTCCTTCCTTCCTTCCTTCCTTCCTTCCTTCCTTCCTTCCTTCCTTCCTTCCTTCCTTCCTTCCTTGCTGTCCTCTTCTGATCCAAATGCACAAGTGCATAAGACTGGTGTACACTTTCCCAATGTCGTCAACATCAGCAAATGTTCTTTAAACTCAGTTGGCATCATCAAGAGGAATCCATTCTCCATCAGCAGATAAGACAAAGCATGAAACATCACATTCCTTTGCCTAATCAGAATATAGATTGAAATCCTGCCCACCAGCTGATGCAGTTTGCAGGCTCCTATGAACACATCCTGATATACTTGGGGGAAGGGGGTGTTAGTTTCAGAAGAACTGCCCCTGGTGTTCTGTAGTAGAGGTACAGAGTGTTCACACCCCCAACAGTGCACTTCAAAGGCCACATCTTGTTTTTCAAGGTTGTTGTTGTTTATTCGTTTAGTCGTGTCCGACTCTTTGTGACCCCCTGGGCCAGAGCACGCCAGGCCCTACTATCTTCCACTTCCTCCCGCAGTTTGATCAAACTCATGTTGGCACCTTCGAGAACACTGTCCAACCATCTCGTCCTCTGTCGTCCCCTTCTCCTTGTGCCCTCCATCTTTCCCAACATCAGGGTGAACCTCAATATATCCCTTTGCCACTCCTTGAAGCATCCTCCCTCTCCCCTGAATCGACTGAAACAAAAAAAGCTTCTTCATTAGCACATTCATTTTGATTTCAGATATCCTTCCCCAAAATGTGAGATTCAGTCTACCCCAAATCTCTAGGTCTTTTAAAATCTCTTTTCACGACCTTACATAATTATCCTTTAATAAATTAATGTTTTTCGTTGTAAGCCAAATTCCCAGATATTTAACTTTTTTACTGATTGTAATACCAGTAATTGTTTGCAGATCATCTCTATCTTGTTCTGAAATACTTTTCACCAACAATTTATTTTTATTTTTATTAAGTTTGAATCCTGCCACCCGACCAAACTCATTAATTCTTTCCAAAACTTTTGGCAGACTTTCTAATGGATTATCTGTTGTTCTTATAAGATCACCTGCGAAAGCTTTTAGCTTAAATTATTCCCCCCCCCCCACTATCCCCTTTATGCCTTCACCTGCTCCTATCCTCCTTGTCAACTTTTCTAAGATCAAAATAAACAGTAATGGGGACAGTGCACAGTCCTGTCTTGTTCCTTTAGTTATTTTAAAGCTTTCTGTTATTCCATTGTTGACAATTAGTTTGGCTTTTTTATTCCCATAAATGGTGTCTGTGCCCCTACTAAAAGACTCCCCCAGGCCTGTTGATTTTATCGTTTTTTCATAAAATTCCATGACACATTGTCAAATGCCTTTTCTACATTGACAAACATTAATACCGGCTTCAGGCCTTGTTGGTCTGACGCACTCAAAAAAAAAATAAAGAGACCAACTAAGTTTGTCCTGGACAATTAATACCGGCTGTTTGTCACTTCTTGCCTCCAAGTACTCCAATATGTCAATTATAGTTCTTATGTTATCTTTCATTTGGCGTCTCAGTAGGAAACCTGTTTTATCTTCATTTATTTTGTCTTTTAGTATACTTTTCAATCTATTTGCCAGAATATGTGCAAAGAGTTTATAATCATTATTTAAGAGGGATATTGGTCTATAATTTTGAACGGTTGCTGAATCTGTACCTTGCTTTGGGATTAGTGTTATGAATGCATCTTGCCACAATTCTGGCAATTTCCCTTTACATAGTATCTCATTCATAACCTCCTTAAGCGGTTGTGCCAGGGATTCTTCCATTTTTTTATAAAAAGAAGCTGGTAAACCATCTGGACCTGGTGTTTCCCCAAGTTTTGCATTGGAAATTGCCTGCTGAATTTCCATCATAATAACTGGAGAATTTAACTATTTAATTTTCTCATCTGGTATCTTTGGGAAATTATTTTGACTTAAGTATTTTTCTGTTTTGTCTTGGTTTTCTTTCCCTTCTTGATATAATTCCCTAAAGTAGTTTTCAGTTTTTTTTAGTTATTTCCTTTGGATCATCAATAATTTCCCTCTATCTTCGAATTTGTTTATCACCTTTCTTTTTGTTTTTTCCTTAATTGCCAAGCTAACATTCTTCCCAGTTTATTAGAGAATTCAAAGTTTCTTTGTTTTGACATTTTTATTTTCCATTCAGTTTCCTGGTTCAAGAGTATTGAAATCTGAGTTTGTAACATTTTAATGTTTTGTTTCGCTTCCACGTTTCCTGGAGTTTGGCATAAATCTTTTTCATTTTCCTTTATCTCTGCCAAAATTTCCAATCTTTTCTTTGTCCTTGCCACATCTACGGCACTGAACTATCTTAGCTAACGCTTTTTTATGCAACCATAAAGGGGTCCAATAAACACTAAATATTATTTTCTGTTGTATTAGTCCTAATTTTAAATCTAATAACACCTTCGGTATTGGAGCTAATATATTTCCCCAATGAAAGTTACAGTTCCTTATTCCAATCACCTCTTACAGTCTGCATATTGAACTTGTGTGTTGTTATGAAAAATAAAAATCTTCTTGTGCTCAATTGCTGGCCCCACCTGGAGACTATTTCCCATTAATGCTTGGATATAGGCCTCTGCTTTCTTTGGTACTGTAAATTTGTGTGTTTCCTCACCCCTTCTGACACAGAAAATAGCTGGGAATCTGACGTAGAACTCCAGATTAGCCTCTTTTTGCCATGCGTCTTGCTTGGAGGGTTTCGGGTATACTTGAAGGGGAGACTCCCTGAGATGCCTCCAAGAATATCAAAACTTATAGAGGAGTTGATTGCCCTCAAGGCACCTGTTATGCCTATTGGTGTGGTTGCTCGAGAGCGAACAGGCAAGATCCCTCACTGGTCTTTTCAAAGGCTTTATTATTGGTGCAAAAACGTTTACAATGCAGAACGTCTCTATTCCATGTCTGACTCAGTCACTAGCAGAATCTGAGAGTGGGCGGTCCTTAAACTTTCCCCAGCAGAGTAGTCTCTTGACCCCCAGCCGACGCCTCTCTGCGTGAAAACCTACTGCGCAGGGAGGGCTTGGGTAAAGGGGGACCTCCCTCCTCCCCGCTTTGCTCAGGCAAGGTGTCCTGGCACCGCCTTGCATCTTCCGAGCCCTGCAGCTCTTCCCCACTTGAGGCAGGGCTTCCCTCCTCTGCTGAGGAGGTGCTGCTTCCCACGATCTTTGGAGGCTCTCTGTAATCCAGCTGCCCTTCCACCTCTTGCCTCTGAGCTGATGGCAGTTCCTTGACAGCACCATATTGCCAATGTGTCAAAGGTCTCAGCCAGCACTTTGAAGCGGGTACACACATGACAGAGAAGCCACTGAGGCTGATGCAATATAGGAGCATTTATTACTGAAGCATATTTGTAGAGGCATGTACATATTTAAAAAGTTATGCTTCCCCATCAGAATGACAAAAAGGTCAGGGATCTGCTCATTGTCCAGTAGAACTTTTGGCATCTCACCTCAGTCCCCATCATGTTATACTTATTATACGAGGGATGGGGCACCTGCAAGGCTGTTCCCCTCCCAACTATATCCCCAATGGATTCAGGTTAAAAGAAAGGAGATCCCAACTAAACACAAAGAATAACGTTCTGAGTGTAAGAATTATTTGACAGTGGAATGGACGCCCTCAGAAGGTGGTGAATTCTTCTTCCTTGGAGGTTTCAAAGCAGAGGTTAGATGACCGCCTGCCAGGGATGCTTTTGTTGTGATTCCTGCATTGCAGGGGGATTGGCCAAGATGACCCTCAGGGTCCCTTCCACTTCCACAATTTTATGGTTCTGTGTAACATTAGGTAAAGGTAAAGGGACCCCTGACCATTAGGCCCAGTCGTGGCCGACTCTGGGGTTGCGGCGCTCATCTCACTTTATTGGCCGAGGGAGCTGGCGTACAGCTTCCGGGTCATATGGCCAGCATGACCAGAGCAGCACACGGAAATGCCGTTTACCTTCCCGCCGGAGTGGTACCTATTGATCTACTTGTACTTTGACGTGCTTTCGAACTGCAAAGTTGGCAGGAGCAGGGACCGAGCACCGGGAGCTCACCCCATCACGGGGATTCAAACCACCGACCTTCTGATCGGCAAGTCCTAGGCTCTGTGGTTTAACCCACAGCGCCACCCACGTCCCAGTTGTGTAACATTAGGTGTGGACAATGGGACAATTGGGAGCTGAATGTGAGCTCCTAATTAATCCTTTGCAGGCAGGAATGGGGACAGCAAGCACTCCTTGAATTGGTTGCATTACAGATTTCCCCCCATAGATTTCTCTTACAGATTTGAAAGTGCATCTCCTCTTTACCACTGATCGGTGCTAAGAGCAAGCCCCATTGGGAACATCCTTCTGCTGCCAAGGAGGGGGGCTTGCTCTCATCTAATTAGTGCTGGACCAAAGCCCCTTTGGAGACACCCTTTCAGCAACAAGCAGCTGGTTTGCGCTGAGACCACAGCTTCAAGGACGCTGGCTGCAAGTCCCACTTTGTCTTTTTGCAGGTGTGGTTTGGATTCAAGCCACACCCGCAAACAGACTTTTCTTCTCTGCAGATGGTTTGCTTTCAGCAACTGACTTCCACGTCTTCATGTACTTGGTGGGGGAGGTTGGATCCAGCCCAACTATCAGAAGTGGTTTCCCAGGGCATTGACACAAGAGTGCATTGATTCATTACAGAGTAAAAGGGACCAGTTCCATATCCCAACCAGCTTACAATCTGAAAAAAGGTACAAAAGACAGAGGGGGAAGCGAGTGAGGATAAGTAAATAAAGTAAATAAAGTAATTGACTCTTGTTTCAGGGGCATGTGTTTAAATTCACAACGGGATGAAGCATCTATTAGGGAAGGGGAGAGTGCTGTCCTCCTGACGTTGGTGGACTCCCACACTCATCATGGCCAATTGTCTAGGATGATGCTAGTGGTGCTCAAGCAACATCTGAAAGGCCACAAAGGTTCTTCATCCTGGGCTCCCTGGGAAGGGGGCTCTTGCTACTTGCAGTATTCAGTCAGAGAGAGTGAAGAGGTTACTCGGGCTCAGACTTTGGCTCATGTTCACAAATGTAACCATATTTTTTATTGCAATGCTGAGCTCTAAATAGCATAAAACCTGGAAAGAAAAAGCGAAACCAGCTCAGGGAGAGTCAACATCAGACACCAGGGGCTCCATGGCATGTGGCTGCCAGTGGGACCCCACACCCCAAAACACATACATGCACACCCACCCCATCGTTGCCACAAAGAATTTCCTCATTCAGAAGAGGCCCAACCACCCAGCCAACACTATGGTGGACGCTATGGTCTTTGCAGTCAATATGAGTTGTCTTGGGAAGGCTAGATACATGCTAGGCAGTTGAGAAATATTTCAATCAAGCAGATGAAAGGGCACCAAAGGAAGTCCTTCTCTCATGACTTCTTGGCCTAAGAGCAGGCAAGAAGCACATCTCATACCTACAGTAGAAATTAAGAGAATACTGGCACCTCCCTGCATCAAGCATGGAAGCTCCAAAGCACCAGTTCTGAGAACTAACCCTTACCATCCACGCGAAACAGGAGGCACATCTCCTGAGACCAGGATGTTCAGCCCATGGTTTGAATGCAGCTGGAGAGCTATCTGTCCACTCCCAATTTCCATCCTGTAGGGATAAGAGAGGTGGGATGCTCTTTAGAAAGAACAGATCACAAGGAGAAACTTCCAAGGACACAACACGCTCCTTGATGATTCCACCCAAACAGGAAATGTAAAGAGAAGGATGGAGATTTTTTCCCCACATGTGGTGGACATGTGAAAAAATGAAACAATTTTGGGAATTGATTTACAACGATCTGAAAAAGATGTTGAAATATACCTTCCCAAAAAAGCCAGAAGCCTTTTTGCTAGGCTTGATGGGAGAGGAAATAGAAAAGGTAGATCAAAGACTATTTATGTACGCTACAACTGCCACCAGAGCTTTGTTAGCCTAAATGGAAAGTACAAGAATTACCAACAGTGGAGGAGTAGCAGACGAAGATGGTGGATTATGTGTGTCAGGGAACTGCCATCGGAGCTAGAGGCGGAGGGAGGGCTCCAGAGGGATGCCGGAGAGGGTCCTAGTAGGGAGAGAGGCAGCCCATCTGCTGGGGAAGGAATTCAGCGTAACACCAGTGGAGAAGGGGGGCAGATGGGGGAATCGGAGGGGAGGCTCCAGGACTCCTCACCGGTGACCAGCGGAGAGAGTACGGGTACTCCGCTGCCCACACCCTCCCTGCGCAGGAGACTTCCGCGCAGGGAAAGTAGGAAGAGACTTGGCGTCAAACAGCTTTTATGCTGGAAAAGGTTCAAGAGACGCCCACGGACAGATTCTGACAGTGACTGAGACAGCCACGAAACTTGAGGCTGTCCAGAGAGAGAGGGTTCAACCAGGCAACCTAGCCAGGAGTGGCAGTAACTTACGCACGAGCAACCCCTAGAAGCATTACAATGTGGAACTAGCAAAACTGACCTACAGGATTCGTAATCAGGAGGAAACAAAGTTCCAAAGAGATTGGAGTACAGTGGTACCTCGGGATGTGAACGGGATCCATTCCGGAGCCCCGTTCACATCCTGAACAGAACGTAAGACACGACTGCACATCTGTGCAAGGGCGGGTCACATTTTGCCGCTTCTGCGCATGCGCGTGATGTCATTTTGACCGTCTGGGCATGCGCGAGCAGCGAAACCCGGAAGTAAAGTGCTCCATTACTTCCGGGTCGCTGCGGAGCACAACCCGAAAATACTTATCCTGAAGCATATTTATCCCGAGGTATGACTGTAAATTTGTGGACTAGATAAGTAATAACTGTAGAAATCTAAAGATGTTAGCAGGATTGAAATAAATCTTATGACGTGGACTGGATATTATTAAAGAATTGTGGGAAAGGGATTAAAGTAAAAAAACCTACTGAAGGGAGGGAGGGAAATCAGTGCTCCATAGGGCGTTGAGAAAGAAAGCGGGTATATGATTTTGGAAAATTATTGTATTTTGTTTGTTTATGTGAAATGAAAAACTAATAAAAAGCATATTAAAAAAGAAAGAAAGATGATTCCACCCAAACAAACCACAGACAAGATTATTTGAATTGCAGAACATCAGCTAGGGTCCCCCATGACTCTTTTGTGGTCAAGTATATTGAATGCCGAAGAATGGATGCTTTTGAATTCTGGTGCTCCTGGAGGAGACTCTTGAGAGTCCCATGGACTGCAAGAAGATCAAACCTCTCCATTCTTAAGGAAATCAGTCCTTCAGTGTTCCGGTTTGTGAACTTTGCCTCAGAAGCCAAACATGCTCCGTTTTGAGTCCCGAGCTTCCGATTTTACTGTTGCGCTGCACATTTGTGTGTCCCCCTGTGACGTTACCATATATGAGAGAGTGCTGGAGGGGAAATAGTTAAATAGGTTGCACAGACAGGACCCAGGGGGGTGGAGTCAGTGGGTCTATAAAACTGGTTCTGGGAGGAGTTGTGGAAGTTAGTTCGTTGGGAGTTGTGGGTGGGTAGTTGGTTGGTTTGAGTGGGTTGGCTGGTTGGGAAAGGCAGTTGGTAATAGAGAGAGAGTTAGGGCAGTTGGTCCGTGAGTGTGGGGAGGTAGCAGAGAGAGAGAGAGGAACATAAGACTAAGAAAGTAAAGAGGAACACCCTTTGGAATGCTGTACAAGTTTTGTTTTATGTCTGAAATAAAATACACTCTTCTTTATGAACTGAAAAGCTGACTGAGACTGAAGTGAGTTTACCAGGGAGGACCTGGTTGGTGGCAGCGGATTAGTGGTGTACGGGTCAATAGTCCGTGAGACGACCGGGGGCTCCGTACGAACGCCACAAAATTGGCGGCAGCGGCGGGATTTCATAAGTCTAAGAGCCTGTGAGGGGAAGCAGTACACCTGGAGAGGGGCAGGGTAAATCGGTGAAGAGATTACCTGGCCCGAGGGTGTGATTGAGGATAAACCCCAGATTGCCGTGTGGCCGAGATAACAATAAGAGCAAGAGATCTCAAAAGACTGATCTGGCGGAGGCTTAGGCTCAGGGTCAGAGGAAGTAAGCTTGAAAGGTTAGGGGGGAAAAACCTAAAGCTATACTTTGGGGACCAGGGTCTTGGGAAGCCAAGCCGGGAGGAACAGTGCTGAGAGTGAAAGTCTCTTATTTAATTAGTGCAAAATACTGACTCAACCAAGAAGACCAAGCACCCCGTGAGAGAAAACCCACATGAAAGCTCTGGAGAAGAGAATGGGAATCCCCAGGGGGAAGAAACCAGAATAGAAGAGATGACTAAAACCCCACCTGAAGTAGAAGTTCCACAGTTTTCAGAGGATTTTGAAAAGTGGAAATTAGTTCAAGAATATAACTTGAAATTAGAGCTTGATAAAAATAGAACTGAGCAAGAAAAATTTAGGCTGGAGCAGGAATTAGAAAAAGAAAAATTGAGGGCTGAACAATTGAGAGCTGAGCAAGAAATTGAACAATTTAGGCTTGAGCAAGAATGGGAAAAAGAAAAATTGAGGACTGAGCAGGAAAGGGAACAGTAGCGGTTTCAGTTAGAGATGAGACGGTTGGAATTAACGGTTTTAGAAAATCGTAATAATAGTAATAACACTGATGGGCAGAATCAAATGAAGATAGATTTAAAACGCTTTCCTGAATTTAGAGATAGGGATAGCCCAGAAGCTTTTCTAGTATCCTTTGAGAGGGCCTGTCATGATTTTCAAGTGAGAGAGGAAGAAAAAATGATGATCTTGAGAGTGAGGATAAGCGGTCCTCTAGCCGAATTATACGCTCAAATGACTGAGGAACAATCCCGAAATTTTGAGGTGTACAAGCAGTTAGTATATACACGCTTTGGGATTACCTCAGAGCAGTTGAGGAAAAAATTTAGAAGTGTGACAAAGGTGAGGGAGGAAACCTATGCGCAGATGGGCGCAAAGATAAAAACTTACCTCACAAGATGGTTAGAGCAAGAGAATGCAGACACGGTCCCTAAGATTAGAGAAGTGATGGCGTTGGAGCAATTTTACGACACAATAAATGGCCAATTGAAGTAAATAATAATAATAATAATAATAATAATAATAATAATAATAATAAAATTTTATTTATATCCCGCCCTCCCCGGCCGAATAAAATCAGAGAATCAATTAAAATACATCCTCAAATCAGATCAGGATCAGAATAAAATCCAATCAGATGGCAACCCACAGATTAGGGTTGGGGACCTTAAATGCTCACCAGGCCCAGCTGTTTGTGCTGAACCTATATGGGCCTGTGAGAAAAAAATGGGAGGTCACTTTCATGTAAGTTCTTATGAAAGGGGGGATGGAGTCAGGCTGCGCCCTGGCCAAAGGCCTGGCAGAACAGCTCTCTCTTGCAGGCCCTGCGGAAAGATGTCAAGTCCCGCAGGGCCCTGGTCTCTTGTGACAGAGCGTTCCACCAGATTGGGGCCACGGCCAAAAAAGCCCTGGCTCTGGTCGAGGCCAGCCTAACCTCCCTGGGGCCTGGGACCTTGAGGATGTTATTATTTGCAGACCGTAGGTTTCTCTGTGGGGCATACCAGGAGAGGCGGTCCCGTAGGTACGAGGGTCCTAGGCCGTATAGGGCTTTAAAGGTTAAAACCAGCACCTTAAACCTGATCCTGTACTCCACCGGGAGCCAGTGCAGCTGGTATAGCACCGGGTGAATGTGATCTCGCAGCGAAGACCCCGTAAGGAGTCTCGCTGCAGCATTCTGCACCCGCTGGAGTTTCTGGGTCAGTCTCAAGGGCAGCCCCACGTAGAGCGAGTTACAATAATCCAGTCTGGAGGTGACCGTCGCGTGGATCACAGTGGCTAGGTCAGGGCGAGAGAGGTAAGGAGCCAACTGGAGCTTGGCGGAGATGGAAAAATGCCGCCTTTGTTATAGCTGCAATCTGCGCCTCCATGGAAAGGGAGGTGTCGAAGATTACACCCAAACTCTTAACGGACGGTGCTGGCACTAATTGCGCCCCCGCAAGAGATGGGAGTTGCCCCTCCAATCCCATATCGCCCCGTCCCAGCCACAGGACCTCTGTCTTCGAAGGATTTAGCTTCAACCGGCTCCCACGTAACCATCCAGCCACAGCTTCCAAACATCTGGTCAGTGTGTCTGGGGCTGATAAAAGAAAGGAACCCCAAGACAATAGAGGAAGCAGCGGGTTTAGCCGATAAAATAAATGAAATCAGAGACCATGGATTTGATGGGCCAAAATTTGGTGGGAGATATTGGGAAACAAACAAAAATAAATTTCAGCAAACCCAAGGAAAGATTACCTCAGAAACCAGTAAGAGAAGCAGCCCCTCATCAGAAAGCCCACATGAGAAGGCACACACCCATATAGAGTTTGCTGAGGGGAAAGTCAATAAAACAAGTTATGCAGGACCCAAATACATTTCATGCTGGAGATGTGGGAAATTAGGTCATAAAAGTTTTGATTGTAAGCCAGGAAAAGAAACTTCTATCGGTAGCACCACACAGAAACAGACATATTGTATGCAGCCTGTGGAGCAGGGCCCAACTAGTCAGGTTGTCAAGGAAACGGACAGGCCAACTAGGCCCGAGCCTGCTGAGGTAGTAGAGGCCGAAGTCGTGCATTGTTATGTGATACAACAAGATAATCTCTTGTTAAAGAACGCTGGAGAGTATATCTGGATAGACGGAAAAGGATATCTCGGGTTAAAGGACACGGGATCGCAAGTCACCATAGTCCACCCGGAAATAATCAGGGATGAGGCCATAATTCCAGGGAAAGTAATGAAATTAAAAGGAATTTCGAAACAGGCAGAGATCCTAAAGGTGGCGGAAATAGATGTCAGGTTCAAAAAGTGGGCAGGGAAGTGGCAGGTAGCCCTTCCGGAATAAATTCCCGCCCCTGTGCTCATTGGTTGGGACATTTTAGAACATGTGCAGAGTACTTTCATAGTTACCAGAGCAAAAGGGAGCCCACAGTCACCTAATCCTGAGGGGGTGGATACAGTAGCAGAGGCGACAGCAAGGGCATGATCAGTGTGAGGAAGGAAAAGACACCTTTTTGTTTCCTTTGACTAAAAGTCAAACCCCAAGTTTTGCCAAAAAGCAAAAAGAAGATACTGAGTTACAAATGTACTTTGAGGCAGCCGAGTCGGAGAGGCCGTTAACTCCTGAGTGCCCAGAACGGTTTTGTTTGAGAAAGGACCTTTTATATTGAGAAGTCCTTGCCCCCCATGTGGGGGGGGGGGGGTGAAGAAGACAGCAGTCCCACATGAATGCCGAGGCAAAATCCTGCAGCACGCTCACAACAGTGTATTTGGAGCGCATATGGGTATTACATGTACAAAACAGAGAGTGACTCAAAATTTTTATTTGCCAGGAATGGGGAAACAAATAAAACAATACTGTCAAGCCTGTGACATATGTCAGAGAAGAGGCACCGGGCAAGACAAAACAAAAGCCAAAACGAATGAAGTAAATTATGTGATCCAGCAAGGAGAGGAAGGGCAAAAAGTATTTTAGAACAGAAAAATGGACACTGTATGCCTTACGAGAGGATCCATGTGAACCAGACATACCATGCTGGGGGAACAAGAGAGAGTCCCAGAGTAGATTAACAGACATAAAATTGGCTCCGACTTTAACCCTTAAACAGCCAGAGGAAGCAAAACAGATCTTGCTGGAATATGAATCCTTGTTCACTAATATTCCAGGAGTGGCCAAAGGTGTGGAACATCGGATCGAGACAGGGGAAGCCAAACCCATTGCTGTGAACCCCTACAGTGTAACAGGAGGACGCTTCAAACACCGGAAACGGGGCCGTCTTAAGCCAGCCAGGACCAGAAGGAGACCTACCACCAATCACCTACATCAGCAAGAAGTTACTGCCTAGAGAAAAGCACCTCTCGACGGTTGAGAAAGAATCATTGGACATTGTGGCGGATGCCTTATCATGAAAACCAGAGAGTGAAGGATGAACAAAGACAATCAACCATTTGCTTGTTTATGTATGTATGTATGTATGTATGTATGTATATATATATATATAGATAAAAAACAAAACCACATACAAAACTGTTTGATCAGGAGTGTAACTTTAAGAAGTTAACCCTCCTGAATCGAAACTTCTTAAGGGGGGAGGTATGTGACTTTACCATATATGAGAGAGTGTTGGAGGGGAAATAGTTAAATAGGTTGCTGTCAGGGAACTGCCATCGGAAGGACAGGAGGTGCAAAGGCTCACTGAGGTTGAGAGAGACATAGCAGCTGAAGAGGGAACCAGTAGGGGGAGAGGAGGAACTCCAAGGGAAAGTGAGTCGGAGGGATGGCTCAGAGACGCTTCCAGCGAAAACAGTGGGGAGGTCTCAGGACCTCCTATAGGGACACCCACTACTCGCCGGAAACTGTCACGCCGAGAGTCCAGAAGACGTGTTTCCGTTAAGGAGCTTTTATGTTGGAAACGATTCCGAAAGCAACCACTTTCTGCTAGCGACTGACGCAGCCATGCCGGAGGGGCTCCGTCACAGGCAGAGGTTTGAAAACCTGATCAAACTCTGAGGGACTTGCATTTTACGCACAAGCAGCTCATCATCCCATCACAGCAATCCGAAAGTCCTCGAAAGCCAGCTTGTGCAGGGAGAGGCATCATGAGCGACCCAGCCGGAACCGGAGGAGCAGGAGCAGCTGGAGGGGGTCCAAGCCTGGAAGAAAGGTACAGGGTGTTGGAGATCCAGCTTGCGCTGCAAACGGCGAGGCTCGAGGAGAGGAGGGCTCAGGATGCAGAAAAGGGAAAGGAGAAAACCACCCCGCTCGCCAGAAAGGTGCCAGGATTGGTGCAGAAGTTTGGGGGGGATCCCAGGAACTATCATGCCTTTAGAACAGAGATGCAATATGCTCTCAACCTGCAGTTTGATGACTTCCCCGACGAGGAATCGCGAGTGGCTTTTGTGATTGGCCATCTCGAATCGGGAGCGAAGGACTGGGTTAGACCCCTGATGGCAGTGAATAATGAGATCCTAAAGGACACGAGGAAGTTTTTTCGTGCCATGGACCTGATGTTTTCCAGCGACATTGAGCAGGGAGTGGTGCGAAGGCAGTTAATGGCTTGCAAACAGGGGAGCCGATCTGTCCGTGAGTACTGGACTGAGTTTACCATGCTGATCCATAAGTTGGGGTGGGATCTATCGGCGGAACCCGTCCAGATGCTTTTCGAAGAGGGGCTTTCTTCGGCCGTGAAAGATGAACTTTCCCGGGGGCCCAGGGCGGAGTCTATGGACCAGCTGACCAAATCCGCGCTGGCCATAGGAGCACGCCAGGAGGCGAGGGCTTTGGAAAAGCGGGAAGGGAAAGGGGAACGTTGGAGGGATTTCCGCATTCCAGACATTCCAGAGCCACCTTTCCCGCCGGCAGAGCCGATGGAAGTTGGAACAGCGCGGGCGCGCGCAGTTTCAAATCCCAGTGAAGGGCGGAAGAAGGAGGGAAAGAGCGCCAAGAAATGTTATCTCTGCCAACAGCCAGGTCACTTTGCCAGAGTCTGCCCACAAAGAAAGGAATGGCAAGGGATGGCAGGAGCTGTTGGGGAAAAGGAGGAGGAAGGCAAGGAGCAAGTAAAAGCCAACGCCTGGCTGCCACCGTCGGGGCACAGCAGCCAGGCCAAAGAGCAGTGAAAGTGCCCACGCCGGAACCTCCAAGACCTGCTTTAGTGATAGAGGTGTTACTAGAGCTGCCAAACGGACACCCACTAAAGATCAAGGCGCTTTTGGATTCAGGCAGCTCCTGTAATTTCATGAGTAAGGAGTTTGCAGCTGAGCACCAGATACAGACCATCCCTTTAAGTAACCCATTGCAGGTGACCACGATTGACGGCAGAGAGCTGTTGGGAGGAGAAGTTAGCCAACAGACTGTCCCGATGATAATGAGGGTGGCAAGGCACACCGAACGGATAGCGTTTAACGTGGCCACCTTGGGAGGAGCTCCCATCATTTTGGGGATGAGCTGGCTGGCGCTACATGATCCGCTAGTGGGCTGGCATCAGAGGGTGGTCTCCTTTGGGTCAGCGCATTGCCTAGAACACTGCAAAGAGGGGAAGGTTCCGGGAGGAGCCAGAGTCACCCTAGCCGGGATGGAAGTAACGGATAAAGGGAAGGTGCCCCCGCAATACGCAGATCTGAGCAACGTATTCAGCGAAAGGGAAGCAGACAAACTGCCGCCGCATAGACCCTTTGACTGTCAAATCAATCTACTCCCTGGGGCCCAACTCCCAGTGGGCAAGCTGTACGCCATGTCAGACAGGGAGATGCAGGAGTTGAGGGAGTTCATTGACAAAAACCTGAAACGAGGTTTCATCAGAGAGTCCCGAGCGGTGGGGGGCAGCCCAGTGTTTTTTGTGGACAAAAAAAACACGGATAAGCCGAGGCTTGTAGTGGACTTTAGGGCCCTGAATGCAGTGTCGGAACCCCTGGCTTTCCCTATGCCCCGAATTGATGACATTTTGACCAGGGTGAGGAAGGGAAAGATTTTTACAAAACTGGACCTGCGGGGAGTGTACAACCTGATACGCATAAGGAAGGGGGATGAATGGAAGACCACCATGTTCACCCCTTTGGGAGCCTTTGAATACCTCGTGATGCCCTTCGGTCTACAAGCAGGCTCGGCATGCTTTCAAGCCTTTATGAACCACGTCCTGGGACCTTTGCTCTACAAGAATTGTGTGGCCTTTTTAGACGACGTGTTGGTATATTTGGAGGATGAGGAGCAGCATGTGAGGGACGTTTGAGAAGTGTTGGGCAGGCTGCAAGCCAACCAGCTGTGGGTGAAACTGGAGAAGTGTCAGTTTCATACCAAGGAGGTGGAATTCCTGGGGTACCGCTTGTCAGACAAGGGATTGGCAATGGATCCAGGCAAGGTCCAAGCGGTACTGGAATGGAAGACACCGAAGACCAAGAAGGATGTGCAAAGATTCCTGGGGTTTGGGAACTTCTATCGGAAGTTCATTAAGAACTTTGCCCACTTGACGGCGCCCATCACCGACTGCCTCAGCAGCAAGAAGAAATTTGTTTGGACGGCGGAGGCGGAGCGAGCATTTGAAGAACTGAAAAGGGCTTTCGCCTCAGAAGAACAACTTCTGCATGTGGATTTACGAAAACCAATGAGAGTGGAAACCGATGCGTCCGACCGGGCGGTAGGGGCGGTGCTTCTTCAACCGGGGAGGAGTACGTTGGAGTGGAGACCGTGTGCCTTCTTCTCGCGGAAGCTGAATAAATCCAAGAGGAACTACACGGTGTATGACAGGGAACTACTCGCCATTCACGAAGCGTTCCGGAGGTGGAGACATTTATTAATTGGGGCACAACACAAGGTGCAAGTGTGCACCGACCACAAGAATTTAGAGTATTGGAGAACGGCTCGAGTGCTCAACCAACGACAAGTGAGATGGGCACAGGAATTCTCCAAATTCCACTTTGAAATTTGTTATGTGCCAGGCCCAGAGAACGTCAGGGCGGACGCGCTCTCACGCAAACCAGAGTATTTGGAGGGGGAGGGGGCAATCGAAGAGAGACATGTCATCCCTGAGGACCGCTGGGTGTGTGGGGCGGCGCTGGTGGGGCAACGAGAACTGGTAGAGGAAACGGAAAATGATGAATATGCCCAGGATAAGCTCAGAGGTCTCAGGGGGGAGGGCGAGAGCCCCGGAGGTTTTGAGGAAAGAAATGGGGCATTGTATTACAAAGGGGCACTGTATATACCCGAAGGTGAATTGAGGGGGAGAGTACTCAAGCAGTTGCATGATAGCCCCACGGCGGGACATTTTGGGCAACACAAGACCATGTGGTTGGTTACCAGGGAATTTTGGTGGCCCAAGGTGAGGGAAGATGTAAGGGAGTATGTAAGAGGGTGTGACCAATGTCAGCGAGCCAAAGGGAAAAGAAGGGCGCCGGCAGGGTTATTAGAACCATTACCCACGCCAGAACGGCCCTGGGAAGCGGTATCGATAGATTTTATGATGGATCTGCCGAAGTCCAAGGGGAAAACAGCCAGCATGGTAGTAGTAGACCTGTTAACTAAGATGTGCCACTTTGTAGCATGCTCACATGCAGTCACAGCGGAAGAAACCGCGAAGTTGTTTGTAGAACACATCTTTAGGTTGCACGGCGCCCCTTTGAGGGTGATCTCAGACCGCGGCAAACAATTTACTTCCAGGTTCTGGAGGAAGCTCATGAGCTTGCTGCACGTGGAAGTCAATTTTTCGACGGCCCGGCACCCTGAAACCAACGGGCAGGCGGAAAGAGCAAATGGCATCCTCCAACAATATCTGAGGTGTTATGTCAATGACAGAGAGAACGACTGGGTCGAAAAGTTGGTGCTGGCAGAATTTGCCTACAATAATGCGGAGAATGTGTCCACAGGGATGAGCCCCTTTTTGGCTAATTACGGGTGTCACCCCAGGGCATTTCCAGGGGATGGAGGGGAGAGATGGAGCGTCCCAGCGGCCGAACATTTTGTAGAAGAGATGGAAGCGATCCATCATCAGCTCCAGCTCAACTTAGAGAGGGCCAAGGCACAATATAAGAAGCAGGCAGACAAGAACAGAAGGGAAGGTGAAACCATAAGGGTGGGGGATCAGGTGTGGCTGTCAACCCAAGGGTTGCCGTTCAAAGGGGGTTGTAAGAAATTGAGACCCAAAAGATTGGGACCCTTTGAGGTCATTCAGCAGATCAACCCAGTGGCTTTCAAACTCTGGTTGCCCAACCACATGAAATTGCTCCCAGTGTTCCACAGGTCGTTACTGTCACCGTACAGGGGGGGACGTGAAGGGGAGCACGCCAGGGAACCCGCCTTGGAAGAAAGGGAAAACAGCAACCATGTAGCGGAAATCCTCAATTCCAGGTGGAAGGGAAATCAGGTGGAGTATTTGGTGGCGTGGGAAGGGGAACCGGAGTCAGAAAACACCTGGGTGACTGCAGGGGAGGTCAATGACGAGGTTTTAATAGAAACGTTCCACCAAAGATTCCCGAGGAAACCTCAGCCTGTAGCAAGGTTTAGGAGGGAGTATTTCGGCACCACCGACGAGGAAGAGGAACTGGAAGGATTCGCGGATTCGGAGTTGGAAGAGGGAATGGACTCCGATGACGAGGAGTACCGAGAGACCAGGGACAGCAACAAGTGGAGGGAAGTGTTCGAGACTTCGGAAGATGAGGGAGGTTCTTTCAGGGGTTTTACCTCCTCACCGCCCGTAGGGGAGGAGACGGGAGGGGGTGAAGGGGGCCCTGGAGGGGAGGTGGATGTCAGGGAACTGCCATCGGAAGGACAGGAGGTGCAAAGGCTCACTGAGGTTGAGAGAGACATAGCAGCTGAAGAGGGAACCTGTAGGGGGAGAGGAGGAACTCCAAGGGAAAGTGAGTCGGAGGGATGGCTCAGAGACGCTTCCAGCGAAAACAGTGGGGAGGTCTCAGGACCTCCTGTAGGGACACCCACTCCTCGCCGGAAACTGTCACGCCGAGAGTCCAGAAGACGTGTTTCCGTTAAGGAGCTTTTATGTTGGAAACGATTCCGAAAGCAACCACTTTCGGATTCTGCTAGCTCCGTCACAGGCAGAGGTTTGAAAACCTGATCAAACTCTGAGGGACTTGCATTTTACGCACAAGCAGCTCATCATCCCATCACAGTTGCACAGACAGGACCCAGGGGGGTGGAGTCAGTGGGTCTATAAAACTGGTTCTGGGAGGAGTTGTGGAAGTTAGTTCGTTGGGAGTTGTGGGTGGGTAGTTGGTTGGTTTGAGTGGGTTGGCTGGTTGGGAAAGGCAGTTGGTAATAGAGAGACAGTTAGGGCAGTTGGTCCGTGAGTGTGGGGAGGTAGCAGAGATAGAGAGAGGAACATAAGACTGAGAAAGTAAAGAGGAACACCGTTTGGAATGCTGTAATAGTTTTGTTTTAAGTCTGAAATAAAATACACTCTTCTTTATGAACTGAAAAGCTGACTGAGACTGAAGTGATTTTACCAGGGAGGACCTGGTTGGTGGCAGCGGATTAGTGGTGTACGGGTCAATAGTCCGTGAGACGACCGGGGGCTCCGTACGAATGCCACAGTCACTCCTGGCGCCATTCCCGGCTCTGTGCATCAGCGCAGTCAGAATAGTTGCAACCTGGTTGGATGCGCCATCCCGTCTCTTACTCGGGACTGACAAGGCCATCTTTTACTGAGAAGGGGAGAAGGCTTTGTTTATTTCAGCTACTTTGTGTTATACAGCAAAAGCTAATGCATTTTAGGTTTGCATCCTCAAAGAAAGAAATACAGCTCAAGCTAATGTATTTTAGTTACTGAATCCTCAAAGAAAGAATTTGGGAAGTCTTGGGGCCTAGCTGGGCCTAGCTGGGGTGAATACACAGGCCTGGGGTGACTACACAGGCCTAGGTGGGATAACCTGTCCCTTCAATATCAACAAAGGTAAGTTTGATCAAGAGTTAGACAAGGTGCCGGACACAGTTCGAATGAGTTTTCTGTTTGTGGCTTCTGTAGTAGATCTTGTACATAGCTCTCTCAATTTAGAATGTAGAATGCTTTGGTAGCGTTTTGTGTGCTGCTTATGTGCTGCTTACTTTATACTGGTCTACTACGAGAATTGGCAGCATAGGTTCATTTCATCAGTAAATGAATCTACCTTTGGCTAAGGCTGCCAAAAGGTGTTCCTTCCCTCAAGAAGGCAGCAACCACCTCAGAGATGAAAAGATACGGTACCCATCTCTGGGGAGTAGACGCCGGTGTCGCCAACTATTTCTCTGTTTAAGACAAGGGAGAGCTGACATATCAGAACAAGGAAGGCTGGTGCAAAGGAGTCTGAGCCTGGGGTCAGAGGAAGGCTGCATCTGTTCCTGGAGACAGAAAACACAAAACACACAATTGCTAGGCTGAGTTTTCTGTATTCATCAGTCAGAAGGCAAGGCATTCTCTTTCTTTCCAGCAGGACAATGCGCACCTATTTCACCCACAGAGAACAAAGTGAGGAGCTACACATTGTTGTTGTTTAGTAGTGTCCGACTCTTTGGGACCCCCTGGACCAGAGCACGCCAGGCCCTCCTGTCTTCCACTGCCTCCCGCAGTTTGGTCAAACTCATGTTTGTAGCTTTGAGAACACTGCCCAACCATCTCGTCCTCTGCCGTCCCCTTCTCCTGATCTTTCCCAACATCAGGGTCTTTTCCAGGGAGTCTTCTCTTCTCATGAGGTGGCCAAAGTCTTGGCGCCTCAGCTTCAGGATCTGTCCTTCCAGTGATGCAATCTATTCAGAACAAAAGGCAAAATTGATAGTTAATAATGTGGTGTCAGAAGAGTTTAAAATTGAGAAAGGAACACGACAGGGTTGCCCTATCTCCCCATTGTTATTTATTTCGGTCCTGGAGGTGCTCTTGAACATGATCAGAAGGGACCGGTTGATTGAAGGAATTCAGGTCGGAGCTAAACAATACAACTTGACAACTATGGAAAAGGAAAGGTTTCAGAAGGAGACAGAGTTAAATGTGGTTAAAAAGGTGAAATATCTAGGGGTTAAGATGACGGCTAAAAACTTGAACTTATTCAAAGATAACTATGAAAAATGTTGGTCAGAAATCAAAAAGGATCTAGAAATTCAGTCAAAATTGAAGCTTTCCTTGCTGGGACGAATTGCCGCTATAAAAATGAATGTATTGCCAAAAATGTTGTTTTTGTTTCAGACTTTGCAGATTGTGGACAAGATGGATTGTTTCAAGAGGTGGCAGAGAGATATCTCTAAGTTTGTCTGGCAGGGCAAAAAGCCCAGAATAAAATTTAAAATATTAACTGATGCTAAAGAAAGAGGGGGGGTTGCCCTGCCAGACATGAAACTGTATTATGAATCAGCAGCTTTCTGCTGGTTGAAAGATTGGCTACTTCTAGAGAACACTGATACTTTGGATTTGGAAGGGTTCAACAATGTGTTCGGCTGGCATGCATATTTGTGGTACGACAAGGTTAAAGCTCATAAAGCATTTAAGAACCATATTGTCAGGAAAGCAGTGTTTAATGTCTGGACAAGATACAAAGATTTACTAGAAAATAAGACCCCAAGGTGGTTGTCACCAATGGAAGCCAAGGCTCAGAAAAGACTCAATATGGAGGCCAAGTGGCCAAAATATTGGGAGATATTAGAAAATGAGGGAGACACATGGAGACTGCAGAGTTTTGAGAAACTAAAGGATAAAGTGCGAGATTGGTTACATTATCGTCAAATTAGGGAGGTTTTCAATATGGATAAAAAAACAGGCTTCCAGGTGGAAAAATCGAAACTAGAAACAGAACTGTTAGAACCTAAAACTAAGGTACTTTCAAGAATGTATAACTTGCTGTTAAAATGGAACACTCAGGATGAAACGGTTAAATCAGCTATGATAAAATGGGCTCAAGACATTGGTTATAATATTATGTTTGCTGACTGGGAACGGTTATGGACCACTGGTGTGAAATTCACGGCATGTAATGCCCTGAAAGAAAATATTATGAAAATGATATATAGGTGGTACATGACCCCAGTCAAGCTTGCAAAAATATACCACTTGCCAGATAATAAGTGTTGGAAATGTAAAGAAACTGAGGGAACATTCTTTCACCTTTGGTGGACGTGCCCAAAGGTTAAGGCTTTCTGGGAAATGATCTATAATGAATTGAAAAAGGTATTTAAATATACCTTTCCTAAGAAACCAGAGGCCTTCCTTTTGGGCATTGTTGGCCAAATGGTGCCAAAGAAGGATAGAACTTTCTTTATGTATGCAGTAACAGCAGCAAGAATACTCATCGCAAAACATTGGAAGACACAAGATTTGCCCACTCTGGAAGAATGGCAGATGCAACTGATAGACTATATGGAATTGGCAGAAATGACTGGCAGAATCCGAGACCTGGGAGAAGAGCTAGTGGAAGAGGACTGGAAGAAATTTAAAGACTATTTGCAAAAGCATTGTAAATTGCATGAATGTTAGAATGATGCAGGATATGAAGATAATACGGCATTAGTGACATAGCCGAAAGGACTATGTAAAAACTGGCTTTTAAGAACAAAGGTGAAGTTAGAATAATGTTATGCCAAACTTAAATAACTGATAATAAAGGGAAAAATTGGAGACATAATAGTTGGAATGTATAATATAAAATAAGATTTTAATGAGGGTGAAGTATTGCTGAACAAGATTCTGTAAAAGGGAACACAGAAAAGGGAGATGTGAGGAAGTCTGGAAGGAGGGTTACGAAAATAACATCTAAGAAATTGGTTTTTGATGTCTTTATTTCTTTTTTTCATGTCTTTTTTCTTCTAATTTCTACGGGGTTTTTTTATTGTATTCTTTTTCTTTTTTGGTTGTTTTTGATGGATTGTGATGATGTATTTTTCTTTGGTTGTGAATGTGAAGTTTGCTTTATTCTCTAAAACTTTAATAAATATCTTTTTTTTTAAAAAAAAAATGTTTTGAAGCTTGTAAAATTGTATGAAAAGTAGCAGAAGAGGAACAGCCTTCACCTCATCTTGTCCAATGTGTGGGCTGATGCAGCAGGACTCTTCCCACGTTCCTGCATTGTCCTCCTCTAGGGTGATTCTCCTAGCTAATTTCCACTTCATAGCAGTTGGATATTGGGCCCTCAATGGCAGCTCTCAGATGAAATAGATCTCTGTGTACTTTTGTGCTCAGATGTAAAAGATCTCAGTGTGAGTTTGGCTTCCCTTGTGCTGCCAAGTGTCTACCATCACATTCTCTCACCCACCTTTTAGGCTATAAATGCCCCATAACCACCCATTTTCTAGCCTGAAGTCTTTCAACACCCATTTGCTGGAATAAGGAACAAGAATCAACTCAGAGAGAGACAAACTGATAAACCAGGTGAGTTATCTTCCCCCTTTTGATCTCTTTGACTCTCCATCAGGGCAAGTGGAGCATGTGGAGACACTTGCCTCATGTGGGGCTCTGGTGGCATCAAAGACTTCTTTGGATGGTGTCAGGAATGAGCCAGCTCCCAGTGAAGGTTTGCAGCCAACTGCAGAAAGCAGCCAGGAATAGAGAGGCTTAGATGTTAGCCAGGCAGGAGAGAGCCAGCAGCTGCAGACTTTGGCTCTTCCTGAACTTGATGGCTGAAAGCAGGCTAGAACACAGCCAAAGCTCGCAGGAAGCACAAACAGGTGCAAACAGACTAAGAGATAGCCTCTCAGAACAGGAAGAGGTTGGAGCTTATCCACTAAGTCTGAAGAGTTGGCAAATGGGAGGGCTGCTAGATAGGAAGCAAAAGACGAGGCACAAGGGTTGTAAGTTCAGTATCTTCTGTTGACACCGGAAGGAGTCTTCAGAAGGGTCATCTTGATGCCAGAGGCTTTGTTAGAGCCGTCCGGAGCTATCTCTTTGTATTTGCAAAAAATCCTCCTTTTTAATTATCTACGCTTACTGTGCTATCAAGCTGGGAACTTGGACTCCTGACAGATGGTATTTAAAAAAGCAGCAGTGACGCACCACCTTCTTTTAGCCAAGATTGGAAAGCTGTTTTCTTTCAGCTTTTCTTCTTTCTCTTGCCAAGGACAGATGCAGCCCATATCCTCCAGCTGGCCCAGCCTCTTCATCACCAGTCTTGTTCTGTTCTGGGGGCTCCGAGGAAAACCCATCAGGTGGTAATGTATCTTTGCATCTCACGAGTGGTAGATGTGATCTGTATGCATCTCATTCTCCAGACTTCACTACTGCACATAGCTGTCAACTTTTCCCTTTTCTTGCGAGGAATCCTATTCGGAATAAGGGAATTTCCCTTTAAAAAAGGGAAACGTTGACAGCTATGCTAATGCAATGTGCTGTATTGCTACTGCAATGTGCTGTATGCTACTGCAATGTGCTTCCTAACCCGCTTGCAGCCATCAGCTTAAATAGCACTTGTATGTTGTACTGGCCGTACCGGCTTCCAGTACTTGTGCTGGCCGAGATTAACATTTTGGTTTTGACCTTTGAGGCCCCTGAATGAGTCAGTCCTATGCTATATCTATTGAACTTCTCATGCTTTTACCATCTTGCCTGCACACCAATTTCCCGATTAGAAGCTGTCTTGGTGTGTCCACCACCTTGACCTGTCTGGTGAGTGACCATATGAGAAAAGGCCATTTCTGTGGCGGCTCTGCATTTTTGAAGCTGCAGCAGACAGCCATGCCTTTCAGAAGGCCTCAGAGAGGCACTTGTTTCAAATAGCCTTCCCCGAGTCATTTTTGCCCCATTTTTTGGAATAGCTTTCTTTATTGTTCATTTGCTTGCCCTGGCCAGGAAAACGGCGTATACCGTATTTTTCTGTGTATAAAACGTCCCTGGATATAAGATGCCCCCTATTTTTGGGGACTCAAAATTAAGAAAATGGGGGGAGATTGCCAAGAGTTGTTAAGCTTTTTGGGGGGCGGATTGCTGAAAGTCGCTCACTCGATGCATTGACACTTACAATCACATGCATTGCCAAAGCCACCAACAGACTGCCCAATCTCTGACGACAGACTCCAATCAAATGCCCAATTGCCGCAAAGGCAGACAATCGCCAACAGCACTTGCCACAATCAACAATCACCCACCCTATCGTCACTGATAATCTCCTCCTCGGGGCTGCAACCAATCACCCGTCACAACTCAGCACTACCCATGTATAGGTAAAGGTAAAGGGACCCCTGACCATTAGGTCCAGCTGTGGCCGACTCTGGGGTTGCAGCGCTCATCTTGCTTTACTGGCCGAGGGAGCTGGTGTACAGCTTCCGGGTCATGGGGCCAGCATGACTAAGCCACTTCTGGCGAACCAGAGCAGTGCACGGAAATGCCGTTTACCTTCCCGCCAGAGCGGTACCTATTGATCTACTTGCACTTTGACGTGCTTTCGAACTGCTAGGTTGGCAGGAACCCATGCATAAGACGAGACCAAATTTCAAATGTACCGTATTTTTCACTCTATAGGACGCACTTTTTCCCTCCTAAAAAGCAAGGGAAAATGTGTATGCGTCCTATGGAGCGAATGCAGGGGGGGAGGCAGGTGGGAAAAGCCCCCAAGAGCCTCACACAAGCTCCGTGCGCTCTTGCGGGCTTTTCCCTAGGAGGGAGAAGGGACTGACTGGCCGCATCAGTCCCTTCTCCCACCTCGTAGAAAAGCCCACAGGAGCCACGCACCCTTTCAAGAGCGTGCGGCTTCTGTGGGCTTTTGCGAGAGGTGAGGGAATCTCCCCACCTCCCAGAAAAGCCAGGAGAAGCCGTGCAGCCCTTTTAAAGAGCGTGCGGCTTCTGCCGGTTTTGTGGGAGGTGGGGGAATCCCCCCACCTCCTAGAAAAGCCAACAGAAGCCGCGCAGCCCCTTTAAAGAGTGCACGGCTTCTGCGGGCTTCTGCATGAGGGGCGGGGGAATTCCCCCACCTCCCACAAAAGCAGGGAGAAGGTCTGGGAGAAGAGCAATGGGCATCTCTTCCTGTTTCCATTTCTGTGCCAGCAAAATTCTGGCTGCTGTTACTGCATACAAAACTAATTTCACATCTTTTTTACTAATTTCATTATCCAGTATTCCCAACAAGAGAGCTTCTGGTTTTTTAACAAAAGTAGAACAAAACCTAGAATAAATTTGGTGCGATTAGCACGTTGAGGAGACCCTCCTTATTTCACTTGTCCTGAAATAACACACAAACCAAAACACACCTATCTTTTGAAAGTTGAAAAGTGGCTCTCCCAGAAAATAATATGGGGCAAACGTGCATATTTGGGGGAAAATGGGTATAATGCAGATATTGCTGACAATAACATCGAAAGGTGCAGTCTGAAGATGAAGAAACAAAGATATAAATGGGCAGGTTATCCCATCTATCTTCTGCAGTGGCCAAACAAAACCTGCATTTCCAGGCTGTCGGACGTTGGACCTTGATTTCAATGTATTGAAATCAATATTCAAGCCAATATTCAACCCAAGCCTGACTTTCAGGACATTTCTAAGGCACACCAAGTTGCATTAAACTCATATTTTTGTTACCTCTCAGGAAGCCTGCCATAAATATGATCCCAATGACCACCTCGCATCTCTGTGTGATGCAGAAGACCTGCGCTTGTTAGCTCTCCACCTTTCAGCTTCACAAGTGCAACACGTTTGGATCGGGCTATCTGACCAAGATAAGGCGAGCATCCAAGCCTTTCTTCTCCTTCTCTCCTTGCCCTGTCAGATCTAATAGTGAATGAATTCTGTGGGAAGGGTATTCCATGAAGCTTCCACAGCTGATGCCCTTGAGATGTTCTGGGCTACACCTGCCCTAACCACCTTTTAAAACCAACATGTGAAAATACTGTGAAAGCTAAAACTGTAGCCTTATTAGACTTTACCGACTGGTGGCGTCTGCGTTGCTCCCGGGAGGGAGAAAGGAAGTCAAATGACACTGAGGCTGATTCAGAGAAAGAGTTTATTCTGCTCTCCGGATAGCATAAGGCACTTGCGTGATCAGTTCACAGCAAGTCCAAAGGAAAAGAAATTTCATGCAGTATATATATCCTCCAGGCACCCTCTCCCCCCTTCCCCAGGAATCCAGCCACGTCAGCTTATACACACAGGTTGACATCACAGATGTTCCTGCTCCGGTACTCTTAATCATAAAAGAGTGTTCCTCTTCCTGTACTCTTGATCATATAAGGGTATTCCTGTTCCGGCACTCTTATCTTGGGGTAAGAAGGTCACCAACTCTCCTGGCGCTGTTCCCAGACTAGGTCTGTGCGTCCAGGATGTAAGATAAGACCCAGACGTGCCATTCCTGCTCCACTGGAACAGCCAAGGCCATCCATTGCCGTCACAGACTGATAAAGGAGAGCACTTTGTTTATACAGCTGGCTCACTGTTATGCATTTGCTCAACAGCTCAAGTTAATGCATTTTAGAAATGCTCCCTTGGAGAAGGAAAAATGCGGATTTTGGGTCCCGTTCCAGACTGACTACACAGTCAGGTTTTTAGATTTGGGAAGCCCATTCCTTCAAAACTAATGGGTGTGGGAATGTAACCACTGGAAGCAGTCAAGTACAACATTCCTTGTTTTCCTAGAGTGGACAAGCAAGGGAATGTTTGGTCCAGCCTGTCAAAACTTCCTGTTCCTCCTGGCCTGGAGCATCCTTCCTTTTGCATGTGACTAGTGGGTGGGCGTGACCTTTCCAGACCTGGTAAAAGGCCAGAGCGTGCCTCCTCTTTCTCTCTTTCCCATCTTCCTTTCATCCTGCAAACTTCCTGGACTGAACTGCTGGCTGCCCCAGGTCATCTCCCTTACAGGCTAATCCTGTTAGCATAAATTTGTAACTTTAAGCCTTAAGCCTGCCTTCAGGGATCACACTATGCTCTGCCTGATCATGAGCAAACTTTCTTTTTGTTGCTTATGAATAAGACTGTGGTGCCTTTATTCTTTTAGGAGGGATTCAAGGGGTCTTACCAGGAAAATTTTACCCTAATTAAAACACATTTCAGTCTGGACAAGCCAGATTGAATTGCTTATTGTCTTAAGAAACTCACATGAGTTTGCAACTAGTTTTCTGCTGTGTAAAGGGGAATGCACTCTGCTAAGTAAAGGAACTTGCTAGCACAAGTCATGAAGGATATTAATAATAAATATATCCTCTTCTGCCACCCTGAACATTCCCACAATGGGAAGATCAGCCACTCTTTCTCATTTTAGTTTCACACAGTTTTTAAGAACTCAAATATTTCCTGGGGGGGGGGCAGAATTGTGCTTGTCTTCCCCACCCCAACTCTCCTTGCTCCCTCCTCCACACCCCAAAGGGTCATTGTGGGCTCCTGGTTGATGTCCTGCTAGTCAAGGAAGATTTTCTATGGTTCATTTGGGTGGAATGATCACGTAGCATGTTGTGTGTACTGGTGGGTCTGTTTGTGACCTGTTCTTTCTGCATCCCTGCAGGATGGAAAATGGGAGTGGTCAGATGGATCTGAAGCCCCCTTCATGCCTTGGGGTGAGGGGGAACCTGACGATTCTGGCGTCAAGTTTTGTGTCTTCTTGTCTCGCCAAGATGGTAAGGAGTCAGCTTTCAGGACCTGGTCTTTGTGTTGGGGGAGTTAGGTGGCTATCAAATGCTTTGCTAGTGATACCTGCTAGCCAAATGTGTTTACATAGCAATCAATCAATCAATCAATCAATCAATCAATCAATCAATCAATCACCCATCCATCTGGCTGGGTTTCCCCAGCCACTCTGGGCAGCTCCCAACAGAATATTAAAAATACAATAAAACATCAGACATTAAAAACTTCCCTAAACAGGGCTGCCTTCAGATGTCTTCTAAAAGTCAGATCATTGTTTATTTCATTAACATCTGATGGCAGGGTGTTCCACAGGGCGGGTGCCACCACCGAGAAGGCCCTCTGCCTGGTTCCATGTAACTTCACTTTTAGCAGCGAGGGAACCACCAGAAGGCCCTCGGAGATGGACCTCAGTGTCCAGGCTGGATGATGGACGTGGAGATACTCTTTCAGGTCTACAGAGCTGAGGCTGTTTAAGGCTTTAAAGGTCAGCACTTTGAATTGTGCCTGGAAATGTACTGGGAGCCAATCTGGGTATTTCAGGACTGACTTTATATGGTCTTGGTGGCTGCTCCCAGTCTCCAGTCTGGCTGCTGCATTCTGGATTAGTTGTAGTTTCTGGGTCACCTTCAAAGGTAGCCCCACATAGAGCACATTGCAGTAGTCCACGTGGGTGCCACTACCAAGAAGGCCCTCTGCCTGGTTCCCTGTAACCTCACTTCTCACAGGGAGGGAACCGCCAGAAGGCCCTTGGAGCTGTATGGGCAGAATGATGGGGGTGGAGAAGCTCCTTCAGATATGTGAGCGTAACAACTGCAGTCTTGAGATCTACATTTGACTCTGATGCCTTAACACCTCTTGCAAGCGAATTTAATAGTTTGCACAGCGGTATGGTAGAGAATGGGGGACGCAGGTGGCGCTGTGGTCTAAACCACAGAACCTAGGGCTTGCCGATCAGAAGGTCGGCGGTTCGAATCCCCGCAACAGAGTGAGCTCCCGTTGCTCTATCCCAGCTCCTGCCAACCTAGCAGTTTGAAAGCACGTCAAAGTGCAAGTAGATCAATAGGTACCACTCCAGCGGGAAGGTAAACAGCGTTTCCATGCGCTGCTCTGGTTCGCAAGAAGTGGCTTAGTCATCTCCCAGCCTTCCGCTGTACTCCGTTTTGCTCTTACCGCCAGTAGTAGATTCCTTCTCCTTTCACCACATATTTCTTTTACGCTGGGTTCTTCCGTTAAATTTCCTTTAACCTTAACTCGGTTATTTTTCGCTGTTTTCTCGTTGTTTGACCTTAATAGCAATTTCCCAGCTTTTGAACTGTTGTTGGAGATCCGCCGCTTTTCACATGGAACCTGAGGCTTCACAACATGGAGTCTGTTACTTCCCCATCACGCTGCGGCTCCAGCCCTGTTAAATGCCGACAACACAGGCGAGCACACACAGCTTCGCTGGGAGTTTGTCCCTCAGGATAATCCTCCTGAGGTTTCGGGGTTCACGGAGCCTTTGTGACCCCTCTAGACTTCCAAGTTGTTCGAGACCCCCCTGGAGGGCAGCTTCGCGCTCCTCTCCCGTGACCACGGCGTCCCAGAAGAAAGCAAGAAAGTAGCCGCTAAGCGGGCGTGGAGGAAAGACCTCAGACACTAAGTAGAAAGAGTCGGAGGCAAAGTAACAGTGAAACACTTTATTGGACTAGAAAGAAGGCAAAGGAATTCCTTTGTTTCATTGGGTTGGAGACTATTACAGCAACGAACGGCGTGGAGCTTTTGGACGGTTTCTACCTTTTCTTGAACGCAACTTCCTTGAATGTAACATTTAAGAAGGGACCGATTTAAACAGTATGTAACACTTTCTTTACCAGTTTTGGCGTTAAGCATATTTGAATTAAGGACAGAGACTGGCACGCACTTAATAAACAACAGCAGCAAGAATACTCATTGCAAAGTACTGGAAGACACAAGACATACCCACTCTGGAAGAATGGCAGATGAAAGTGATAGACTATATGGAATTGGCAGAAATGACTGGCAGAATCCGAGACCAGGGAGAAGAGTTGGTGGAAGAAGATTGGAAGAAATTTAAAGATTATCTACAGAAACATTGTAAAATTAATGAATGTTAAAATGATGTTGGATTGAAATGAAGCGGTTTTAGCAACAATGTTAAAAAGGAATATGTAAAAAAAGGATTGTTAATAGATGAAAATACAAAGTTATAACATGTTAAGATAAAGAATTAAGATAAAAACAAAGAGGAAAAGGATTTGCTGAATTAACCTGTCGTGGGTATGAGTTACTCGTGCGTAAGCTGCCACCTCTCTAGGCTAAATTGCCTTGTCAAACCTTTCTGACTGCACAGCCCTTCTCATTGTGACTGCCTCAGTCGCTAGCAGAATCCGGCAGTGGGCGTTTCTTAAACCTCTTCCAACATAAAAGCTGTTTGACGCCCAGTCTCCTCCTCCTCTCACTGCGCGGGAGTCTTCTGCGCAGGGAGGGCGTGGGTAGCAGAGGTCCTGTGCTCTCCTCACTGATGTCCAGTGAAGAGTCCTGGAGCCCTCTCTCCGATTCCCCCATCTGCCCCCCTTTATCCCTGGTGTTGCGCTGATTTGCTTCCCCCTCTACTGAGCTACTTCTCCCCCTGCTGCTGGGTCCTTCGCCAGCATCATCTGGGAGCCTCCCCTTCACCTCTCGCTCTGATGTCAGTTCCCTGACATAACCATTCGAAATGGAATACAAAAAAGGGAGGTGTGAGGAGGTCAGGGAAACAAGTAAATGAAAGGCAAGACATTGAAAGATGGATTTATTTTTAATTGTTTCTTTTTTATTTTTTATTCTGTATTTTGTATTTTTTTGTTTTCTTTTTTCTATTTTCTTATCACTTTTGTAACTTCTTTTGAAATTTTAATAAAATATCATTTAAAAAAAACAACACCTCCTGAGATGTGTGCAAACCTGGTGGCCACCTACAAGAAACGTCTGACCTCTGTAATTGCCAACAAGGGTTTTTGCCACCAAGTACTAAGTCATCTTTTGCAAAGGGATCAAATACCGATTTCACTCATTATAATGCACATCAACCTCTGACTTTTGTCTTCTCGGTTTCTGGGGGTTTTCCTGTTGTTATTCTGTCTCTCACAACTACAGTAAACCTACCATTAAAATTATGGACTGGTCATTTCTTCGTCAGAGGGCAAACGGGCAAATTTAGCAGGGGATCAAACACTTCCCCCCCCCTCACTGTACATCACAGGGGGGCGGTGTTCCACAGAAATCCTGTTTGCCAGGAAACCTGATAATGGTCAAACATTGCTCTACCTGGGCAGCCTGGCCATTCTTTTGTGAATGTAAATGCTTTAATTCCCGAGTCCAGGTCACAGGTTCATCTTATTCACACACACACATAAGCCCTTAAGACAGCTAAGCAAAAGAAAATGGAGGGGCTTTCCCGTTTCCCCCCTCCTTGCAGAGAAATACTTGAGGTGAGTTTGGGAGAGTCAAAATGGTTTCAGGATTGCTCTCTTGGGCTCCATGATCACTGCAGATGGTGACAGCAGTCACGAAATTAAAAGACGCCTCCTTCTTGGGAGGAAAGCAATGGCAAACCTAGACAGCATCTTAAAAAGCAGAGACACCACCTTGCCAACAAAGGTCCGTATAGTTAAAGCCATGGTTTTCCCAGTAGTGATGTATGGAAGTAAGAGCTGGACCATAAAGAAGGCTGATAGCCGAAGAATGGATGCTTTTGAATTCTGGTGCTGGAGGAGACTCTTGAGAGTCCCATGGACTGCAAGAAGATCAAACCTCTCCATTCTGAAGGAAATCAGCCCTGAGTGCTCACTGGACGGACAGATCCTGAAGCTGAGGCTCCAAGACTTTGGCCACCTCATGAGAAGAGAAGACTCCCTGGAAAAGACCCTGATGTTGGGAAAGATGGGGGGCACAAGGAGAAGGGGACAACAGAGGACGAGATGGTGGGACAGTGTTCTCAAAGAGACCAGCCTGCAGGAGGCAGTGGAAGACAGGAGTGCCTGGCGTGCTCTGGTCCAGGGGGTCATGAAGAGTTGGAAATGACTAAATGACTAAACAACAACAACAACTATTTCAGACATGTGGTTTATATACTTATGTATGTGTTTGCTATGACCTTAGAATTCCTATAACAGGTGGCTTAAATGAAAACAGGAGAAAGAGCCACAGGTGTATTTGGAAGAGAATTTATTGGCCACAGGAGAGAAATTCTGTCCCGCTGAGCGATGGGAGTTTTAATCCCAAACCTCTGGTGGGCACCAGGTTGGGGAAGCGTGGGCTTGGGCTTCAGAGCACAATACATGGAAAGACTTGGATTCTCGCAGGTAGAAGATGCATCTTGGTCAGCCTCCCAGGTGCTACTGAGCACGTCAGAGTCTTTTCTCAGCCTCAGAGAGTGTATTTGCACAGGTAGGGGTGACTTACGGTGCATGTTTCGTCATTCCACTTCATGTAGCCTGGAAGACAATGTGGGAGGATGTTACTAACACTCACAGCCAGCCACTTCAGTGTCCAACTTTGTCGGGGCGGCAGGAAGTATTGGAAACATGTGGCAGGGAGTTACAGGGGCCTATTAGCAGCAACCCCGTGCTCTGAAACCATGCACCGTTCTACTCCCCACCCAAAGGGACTCCAGGGCAGATAGTTAACTCTCTATTGTCAAAGCTGACACAGTAGTTTCTGTGATGGCCTGGGACTCGGGCTCGGATTCAGAACCAGAGGAGTCTCAATCTGCACCGGATCCTCTGCCTCAGGCATCATCTGAACCAAGTCTGGGGCCTGATTCTGAAGAGCCCCAGTCTGCACAGGTTCCCCTGCAACAAGCACCACCTGGGCCAAGTCAGGGGCCTGAGCCTGCCCTGGCTCCAGATGCGGGGATAACCGTGTTGCCTTCAGCTGGGCCGTCACTTACAGCTGCTCCACTACCAGTTGGGTCAGGAGTAGCTGAGGTGGGCTCTGGGTCTAGTAACCCACCAACATCTCCCCAGCTGCAGAGACTAAGGTCTGAAAGAAGGAGAGACCTGAGTACTCGCAGGAGGAGTGCTCGTCTTCGGGCGAGACAGGGAGGTGAGTCACCAGGGGATCAGGACGGCCATTACTCCGACAGAGATAAAAGGCTGTCGGGCTCTGCCCCAGGTTGCGGGAGCAACATTGCTGCTTGCTGGAACCTGCCTGAGATCCTGTGCCTGACCTAGCCTGGTTTCCTGCCTTGAGACTTGCCTTGGCCCTGTTGGACTGACTCCTTACAGAATCCTTGGATTCGGGACCGAACCTGGACCTCATTGCTCGGGTTAACCCCCGGGCCCAGCACAGTTTCCACAGTTGTGGATAAACACCCCCCCCCCCCAGTGTAGCATCTAGGCAGCTATTCATAGGTGGGTCTTGATGGAACAGTTGCAGCAACAGGGGGCCATCCTGCCCCACCAGTTTATGTATCTTCCCCTGACAGGCTTCACACATGTAGCCAGAGACTATGCCTACATGGAAACGTCCTCTGCTCTTCCCACTTCAGTCCCCTCCTGGTTCTGGGAGCCAGTGGTGCAGGAGAGGGTGGGGAAACACCTGGCCTTTCCCTTCCCTGCCTCTTCCTCCAGTACTTCAGCCTCCATCTCTGAAGCACCCCATGGCTTCCTCCTCTTGCTCCTCACCATGGCTGTAGAGCTCCACACAGTTTTCGGTTCTGGGATTATTGGGTTCCCCAGGTGCCCAAGGATTGTATCTTCCAGTGGTGCCATCTGTCCATTTGAACTGCCTGTTCTATAGAAAGAGAGCAAAAGAGACATTGTCTCTGCTGAGGAAGAAAGGGACTTCTCCAGCCCATTCTTCCCTTGTCCAATCAATGGGAATAAGAAGAACATCTGGAGACTCAGAATCCCAGTTCCCACGTTGCAGGGACTTAGAATAATAGAATCTCCGCTAATCTCAGCAGGAATCTCAGCTAAAGCATCCATGGCAGATGGTCACCCAATTTCTGCTTAAAGATCTCCAAGGAAGTAGAGTCCATCATCTCTCGTGGGAATCTGTTCCACTGCAGAATAGTGGATTCCCAACACCTGTAACCCAATCAGTATTGTACTTGTCCATATAACACTACTTTGTAACAGTTGCTGCTTACTGCAGCTACTACTATGCCATAAGATCCACTGTCCTGTAATATCACATATGGTATGTACAGTTATTTATGGTTTTATATTATTTTTGCTGTAGAATGTGTGAGATCGTGATATTGTATTTATTTGCATTAAAGCTAAAGGGACCCCTGAACACTAGGTCCAGTCGTGGCCGACTCTGGGGTTGCAGCGCTCATCTTGCTTTATTAGCCGAGGAAGCCGGCATACAGCTTCCAGGTCATGTGGCCAGCAGGACTAGGCCATTTCTGGCGAAACCAGAGCAGCACACAGAAATGCCGTTTACCTTCCTGCTGGAGCGGTACCTACTTATCTACTTGAACTTTGATGTGCTTTCGAACTGCTAGGTGGGCAGGAGCAGGGACCGAGCAATGGGAGCTCACCCCGTTCCGGGGATTCGAACCGCCAAACTTCTGATCGGCAAGTCCTAGGCTCTGTGGTTTAACCCACAGCGCCACCCTCGTCCCTATTTATTTGCATTACTTAGAGCTTTAACTACTGATGAAGCCCAGGATGGCAAAACAAGGCCAATATTCTGGAAATCCTTTTCTTAGACTTTGTGAAAGGATTTTGTGGAACTGTAACAACCTTTCATGTGGATGGTTTGGACTTTATGAACAGACAGGTGGAATGGACACCATTGCAAGGATGGACCTTATGTATGAACTGAGTATAGAATGATCTGATCCACTGGGTCTTCTGCTTTGTTCATTTGTTGAACTTTATGAGTTACTTCTGTTGAAATTTACAATTTGATACTATGAATAAAGGTAAAGGTACCCCTGCCCGTACGGGCCAGTCTTGCCAGACTCTAGGGTTGTGCACCCAACTCACTCAAGAGGCCGGGGGCCAGCGCTGTCCGGAGACACTTCTGGGTCACGTGGCCAGCGTGACATCGCTGCTCTGGCGAGCCAGAGCCGCACACGGAAACGCCGTTTACCTTCCCGCTAGGAAGCGGCCCCTATTTATCTACTTGAACCCGGGTGTGCTTTTGAACTGCTAGGTTGGCAGGTGCTGGGACCGAACGACGGGAGCGCACCCCGCCGCGGGGATTCGAACCGCCGACCTTTCGATCGGCAAGCCCTAGGTGCTGAGGCTTTTACCCACAGCGCCACCCGCTATTCATATACTATGAATAGTATATCTTATTTATCTAAGAACACACCGAGTGTTCTCATGTGTTTATTGAGTATGCTTTACGTGACCAAAGGTCTGTTTGTCGTTGTTTTGAATAGCTCCTACTGTCCGAAAGTTTTTCCGTATGTTTAGTCGGAATCTCCTCTCTTGTACCCCATCGGTTTGGGTCCTTCATTTTTAAAAAGTCCTTCCTGCAATCATGTTCCTAACCACCACTACAAAACAGCTTTGAGGTTTGCTAGTTTGCTTTTGTTTTAAAAGAACCAATATAGGGGTGCATACATTTTAATAAATAAAAGAGAAGAGAAAGCGTTGCCTCCTCATTTTTCCACTCCCTGCTTACTGAAATTTGGCATAGTTGGAAAGCAGACTGCATCCAGTTAACATGTGTCAACCTGATAATGTTATCCTAAAACTTGAGGCCCAGAGATTTCTGTAGCTACTGCATAGGATAAGACCATGGCTAGGCAAACTAAGGCCCGGGGGCCAGATCCAGCCCAATTCTAAATCTGGCCCACAGACGGTCTGGGAATCAACGTGTTTTTACATGAGTAGAATGTGTGCTTTTCTTTAAAATGCATCTCTGGGTTATTTGTGGAGCACAGGAATTCATTCAATTTTTTTTCTTCAAAGTATAATCCAGCCCCCCCCCCCCACAAGGTCTGAGGGGCAGTGGACTGCTCCCCTGCTGAAAAAGTTTGCTGACCCCTGGATAAGACAGTGCCTTTTGTCTTAAAAAAAATGTTTAGGAGCTACTCCCATTTTCCTACTCATATTAAATACTGCCCCTCAATGAGGCCAAATGAGGTATGTGTACCCCTGTGTACCCCCAGGAAAAAAAGCACTGGGATAAGACAGCAGAGACATAAAGCTAGTGGAACTTGCCTCTGAGCAAGCATGCACTGGAGAAATTTGCAAATGTTGAGAAAATGGCTATGCCATTTGCAAAAGAAAAAAAGGGAAAAAAATATTTCTTTTCCTTCCCCCCCCCCCACCTTGTTGGAAAGGATCAAGACTTGGTCCTCCAATGTTCATGCTGAAGAGGGGATCTTGGCAGGTACAGCTGTTCTCTCCCCCACCCCCACGGCAGCCCCACTTTCACAAAAAGCACACCTGCCGCGATCCCCTCTTCTTCAGAGATGATAAAGGTGTGGGAGACCAGTTGTCATCTTCTCCATCCAGCCACCTTCCAAAGACAGCCCCGTATGGTCAAAGTTAAGACAGGGCTCTGACTCGCATGCTGGACTCTCAGGTATTTCCCAGAAAGGTGGATGGCTAACCATTTTCCTAAACGCTCACCTGACACCTGTGTTCCCTTTTTTGCTCTTTCCCTCCATGCAGGAACCACCTCAAGGATGGTTCCCTGCCCCTTGCGGCTGCCATTTTGAATAGTCCCTGAATATTGATTAGAAAGAGGAGGACCGCCTGGCCAGACTCACGTGATCACTCCCAGTGTTGGGGTCATACAACCCGATCCATATATGTTGTTCCTGTTTAAGGTTCTGGCTCAGATGTTGTGACAGCATCTTCATGTCTTCTTCATCGTGAATGGAGGCAAGATGGCCGTTCTCGCCAAAGGCCTGGCAGGCAACCTGAGGGAGACCAAGAAAGAGCACCCCAGAGAATGGGCGACGCCATTGGAATTGACTTGAACATCTCAGTAGGCTTCTCCTTCATTCTGTCCCTGTGCCTGGACAGCAACTTCTGAGCAGTAAGAGGAGACATTTGCAGTCCATGTATCCACCACGGGCTGAGCATGTACTGCAAAAATCACAGGAACCTAGAATTGTAGAGTTGGAAGAGACACCAAGGATCATCTAGTCCCACCCTCTGCAATGCAGGAATGTGCAACGATCTCGTACGGGGATCGAACCTGTGACCTTTGCATTATCAGCACCATGCTCTAGAATGCACTAAGTACCAGCATGAACTGAGTTGGTGTCATGAGAAGGTAAAAGGTAATGGACTCCTGGACAGTTCGGTCCAGTCAAAGGCGACTATGGGGTTGCGATGCTCATCTCGCCTTCAGGCCAAGGGAACTGGTGTTTGTCCACAGACAGCTTTCCAGGTCATGTGGCCAGCAGGACTAAACTGCTTCTGGTGCACAGAGGACCGTGAGAAGTGCCACAGCGCACGGAAATGCTGTTTACCTTCCCACCACAGGGGTACAGTGCTTTTTTTCTTTAAACAATGTTTAGGGGTATTCTCATTTTCTGACTCATATTGAAATACTGCCCCTCAGTGAGGACAGACTTAGATTCGCAAAATGTTTAGGGGTATGCGTACCCCTGCGTACCCCCAGAAAAAAGCACTGCCTATTTATCTATTTGAACTGCTGAGCTTTCAAACTGCTAGGCTGGCAGGAGCTGGGACAGAGCAACGGGAGCTCACCCCGTTGTGGGGATTCGAACCGCCGACCTTCCAATTGGGAAGACCAAGAGGCTCAGGTGTTTAGACCACAGCGCCACCTGCATCCCACTCATGAGAACCACAAGCACAAACAAGCAGTGAGCCAAATCCCTGATAAGGACGCAAGTCAAGGCAAGCACAGCCTGGGAGTTTGGAAAGCCATTTTTTCCCCAGGGTAATGCACCCCACAAAGAGTTACTGTATTTTTTGCTCTATAAGACACACCAGACCATAAGATGCACCTTGTTTTTGGAGGAGGAAAAAAAGAAAAAAAAATATTCTGAATCCCAGAAGCCAGAACAACAAGAGGGATCACTGCGTAGCGCTCCCTCTTGCTGTTCTGGCTTCAGCAATAGCTGCGCAGCCTGCATTCGCTCCATAAGACGCACACACATTTCCCTTTACTTTTTAGGAGGGGAAAACGTGTGTCTTATAGAGCAAAAAATACGGTAAGCTTCTGAATACCAGTTGCTGGAATCCACAGGAAGAGAAAGTGCTCTTGCACCCAGATCTATCTTGCAGGCTTCCTGTAAGCCTGTGGTTGGCCGCTTTGGGAACAGGAGACTGCACTAGATGTGTTGGCCTGATCCTGCCAGCTCTTTTACTGTGCTTAAGTTTTTAATGAAATACGTCCCTGGTTTAAGCCACCCTCAGCGTCATACCTCTGCATCATGCCATTTCAAAGCAACATTGAAGAACCCAAAGCATTGATTTCCTCGCTTGAGCCAGCCTCTGGGGCAGCTGGAGTCTGCGCCTGGTGAAAGAGAAGGGAAAGCTGAAGTACTGTCCAAGTCAGAAGAACCTAGCGGATGGGTTCACAAAACCTTTGAGCTTCCAAAGACATGGGGAGTTCTGCGAAGGGTTGTGTCTGGGGTAAGTGGTAGTACTTACAGTACTTGCACTCTTCCCCAGTGGTACAGGACGAGAGGGGGTGTGAGGATACCCAGAGCTTACAGGGTTAATAGCTCAAGGGAAATGGCGTCTTGTCACTGGGGTGTGTTCGCATCTTTGTTATGTGAACGTTTTTACTTTCTGTTTTGCTGCGACAAGACAAGCATCATGTCTTTGCTATCTTCTGGCTGATTTGTTGTTTCACTGTTGTACAATAAACGCTTCTTAGAATAGAAGGGGTTGTTGGACGAGAGTTTTACTGCAAGCTGAGATTCCTTCCACACAGGCACCACTACGCAAATTACTCTGCTGTAGCTGGGAGAAGCAGGTTGGCACAGGGACTCACAGCTGTCCATGGAGGTGCAGGTCAATTCTGTGTCCAGGGCAGCTGTTCACCAGCTCCATCTGGTATGCAGGATGGGACCCTCCCTGCCCACAGACTGCCTAGCCAGAGTGGTGCATGCTCTGGTTATCTCCCGCTTGGACTACTGCAATGCGCTCTGCATGGGACTACCTTTGATGGTGACCCGGAAACTACAACTAATCCAGAACACAGCAGCTAGACTGGTGACTGGGGGCGGCCGCCGAGACCACATAACACCGGTCTTGAAAGACCTACATTGGCTCCAAGTACGTTTCTGAGCACAATTCAAAGTGTTGGTGCTGACCTTTAAAGCCCTTAATGGCCTCGGTTCAGTATATCTGAAGGAACGTTTCCACTCCCATCGTTCTGCCCGGACACTGAGGTCCAGTGATGAGGGCCTTCTGGTGGTTCCCTCACTGTGACAAGCCAGGTTACAGGGAACCAGGCAGGGGGCCTTCTCGGTGGTGGCGCCCGCCCCGTGGAACGCCCTCCCACCAGATGTCAAAGAGAACAACAACTACCAGACTTTTAGAAGACATCTGAAGGCAGCCCTGTTTAAGGAAGCTTTTAATTTTTGACGTATTACGGTATTTTAATGTTTTGTTGGAGGCCACCCAATAAATAATAAATTGTTGTTGTTGTTTAGGGAAGCGGACTGGACGACACAGCAGTCCAGCTGTTAGCAGCCTTAATGGAAGCTCCATGGAACAAAGAAAACCAGGGGTGGGGCCACAGCTGCCTTGTCAGGAAGGAAGGAGCAAGATGAGGGCCCTGTCGAGGGTGGGTGAGGGCTTAAGAGGGAGGGAAGGAGGATGGCAATGCAAGCCTAATAAAGACCGAGAAGCTGAAGGAACCCCTAGAGCAGCCTTGTGCCTGCCAGATGCGTTGGGCTAAAACACAGCTGAGGCTGCTGGGAATTGTAGTCCAAGCAGTTGGAGGGCACCAGGTTGGCAAAGGCTGACCTGGGGGGAAGTGGCAATGAGGGTGGAGCAAGCAGTTGTCCATTGAAGAGGAAGCGACCCCTGGGGTGGCCAGGTGCCAAGCCCACTTGGTTTTGGAGAAGACTTTACTTGGCTCGTCTCAACTAGGGTTTGATGAGCCCAACTTAGTCATACCTTGCAGGGAAATGAAAGCCAGGAAAACCACAAAGGAGAGGTTGAAGGGAGAGAACGGCCCCATCTGCACCTGTGGAGAGAGAACATTTTCTTCTAATTCTGTGAGAACAGGATGCTTGAACAGGTGGGCCACCAACCTGACCCAGCCAGTTATTAGAATCACAGAACCTTGGAAGGGACCTTGAGGGTCATCTAGTCCAACCCCCTACAAATGCAGGAATCCTACCGGAATTTCTTTTCCCTTCTCCCCACTCATATTCATAGATTTCTTTCTCCCTGCTTATCAAAGCTGCATTGCCCCTCAATTTTCTTTTTTCCCTTTTTTACAAAAAACCAAAAATAATACACAGAGTTGAATTTGGTAAGCAGTTCCTGGCATTTCTGTAAAGTTAACCAGCAATACCTCAGATAATTTAATAAATGCATCCATCAGGAGCAAATGAGAATAGGCGTCTACATTTCAAAGGTAGCACTGTTTGGGTTTCATCTCGTCAAAGGAGCTGCAATTACTGGCAGAACCAAGGAGACCCAGCCGCAAAGGCTACTCACCTGTCCCTCTGCTTCGGTTGTCCAAAATGCCGAAACCTCTCTCCTTCTTCTAGAGAATTCTCAACCCTCCTGGGGCATTTATAGACCAACAGTTGCGGGGACGGCGATTGCCTCTGTTGCAGGCATCAAACACGAGCATCATGATCCCACGCAAAAATACCATGGCAAGTGAGCAGTTAATGGTTATGGAAAAGTCCAAACAAACTGAACATGGTGGGTGGAATATATAATATGTTAACTTTCAGAGTGACGGCTGCAGCAACATCTTTTTAAAACTTTTTAAAAATTTCCTTTATTGCAAAACAATTTACCTAAATAAAACATGAAAAACAACACAAACTGACCATTACCATACCCACATAACAACTAGACCCTAACTGACAACATAACATTTAACATTACACACACTTTTGACTTCTGATTCATCTCATTGCATTTTTTACACATTGTTGGTCTATACGCACTTGTCAGGAGTCAACCTCAATCTGTTAGCCACCATCCATCCTCCAACAGCCTCCAGACACTCACACAGGACCTTCACCGCCTTCACTGGTTCTGATTTGAAAGAGCGGTAGAGCTGGGTATCATCTGCATACTGATGAACACCCAGCCCAAACCCCCTGATGATCTCTCCCAGCAGCTTCATATAAATATTAAAAAGCATGGGGGAGAGGACAGAGCCCTGAGGCACCCCTCAAGTGAGAACACTCATCCCCCCCCACCACTTTCTGGACACGGCCAAGGTTAAAGGAGCGGAACCACCGTATAACAATGCCCCCCAGCTCCCAGCCCCTCTAGATAGAGAAAACTGTTCTCTGTTTTCCCCATGCATGTGTACTTCCATAAATTTCCATTCTTTCCTCAAAGAATCCTGGGGGTTGTAGTTTGTTAAGGCTGCTGGAAGGTGTTAAAGGTAAAGGGACCCCTGACCGTTAGGTCCAGTCACGGATGACTCTGGGGTTGTGGCGCTCATCTCGCTTTATTGGCCGAGGGAGCCAGCGTACAGCTTCTGGGTCATGTGGCCAGCTTCTGGCAAACCAGAGCAGCGCACAGAAACGCCGTTTACCTTCCCGCCGGAGCGGTACCTATTTATCTACTTGCAGTTTGGCGTCCTTTCGAACTGCTAGGTCGGGAGGAGCAGGGACCAAGCAACAGGAGCTCACCCCGTAATGGGGATTCGAACCGCCTACTTTCTGATCAACAAGTCCTAGGCTCTGTGGTTTAACCCACAGTGCCACCCGCGTCCCTTGCTAGAAGATGTTAGGAGACTCCTATTCCCCTCCCTGAGCTACAATTCCCAAAGTCATTTAACAATCAATCCCTCTCCCCAGGGAATGCTGGGAATTATAGTTTTGGGATGGGAACAAGCGTTTCTCAGCACCCTTAACAAGCCACAGTTTTCAGGATTATTTGGGGAAAGCCATGGCTGCTTCAGGCAGTGTGATACTGCTTTAAAAGTTTGGTGCAGAAGTGGCCTTAAAAGTTTCCAACTCTGCAACCTTCTTGATTCCCCTTGATCATCTGCGTTACTCTTTCTCCTTCCACGAAATAATGAGCCTGGAGGCAGCCAAAAATGCAGCAACCGGGCAAGTCAGGTTGCGGAGGTGGAAAGCCAAAATGGCGCCCACAGCCCAGCAGCTCCTTTGATTTGACAAAACAGGCACTTCATGTTCCTTGCTGGAAGCTGGATCTTTGATTCTTCCCACCCCTGACCTGATTCGGAGTCTTAATGTGGGTGGGCACCCAGCAAGGTCTAGGATGCAGCTGTGTATGGGAGGCAGGAAATGCCTGGCCAGGGCCATTCTCGTCACTCGCAGAATGCTACGAAAAGAAAGAAAAGGTGCGGAAAGTAGCTTGAGAAAGCAGAGACAGTGAGGGGATTGGCAACCACTCAACAGCTCCAGCCTCGCAGCTGCCATGGGTTTCATCTACTCATTAATCTCCACCTGTTTCCTTTCACACCGTTTTGCTTTGCCCACATGGAAAGTGCTCCCTTGCGCTCAAACTAGAGTCCTGTTTGTCAGATGTCTGAAGACTTGTACTTAGTTTGTAGCCAGGGCCGGATTTAGGTTTGATGAGAGGGTCCTCAGAGCTGGGGGGCTGGGTTTAGTGAGGCGGCTGCGCCTTTGGGTCTCCTTGTTCCCAGATTCTTTGGCTGGATTCCCCTGATTGAATCACCCCTTAGTCTATCCAGTTGTCTTAAGTGTGAGTGAGTTGAAGCAAGGCTGGGAAGTGTGGGTTTTCCCATTTCTGCTTGGTGGGCTTTATAGGGGGCAGGGAGGCAAAGATCTCCATAACTGTAATATTTGCTAATTTCCCTGTTTTGTGAGCTTGAAGCAAAAAAAATCAAAATTCTGTGCCCATAAGGGCGAAATTCTGCAATCTGTATAAATTCTGGAGCCTGAGAAAACTGCACATACCTTTCCCAATTTGCATCGTGTGCTCTCCTTCTGCCAGTCACTCAGGGCCAGATTTAGGTTTGATGAGGCCCTCAGCTACCGAGGGCAATGGGGCCCTTCCTATGTCCAGCTGTCCTTTGGCAACAACAAATGGTTGCTGTTCTTTGTGTGGAATATATGCTGTATGGTAATTTATGGACCTCATAGGTATCTCAAGCCATTTGCTCGTGTTGCCATGCAACCAGTCCATGCAGAATGTAGGCACCCTATACAATGGTACCTTGAGTTACAAATGCCTCAGATTAGAAACGCTTCAGGTTACAAACTCCACTAACCTGGAAGAGTTACATCGAGTTGAGAACTTTGCCCCAGGATGAGAACAGAAATTGTCTGCCGCTGGAGCCATTAGCAAAAGCACGCCTCTGGTTAAGAACAGTTTCAGGTTAAGAACGGCCCTCTGGAACAAATTAAGTTTGTAACTGGAGGTACCATGGGGTCACGAAGAGTTGGACACAACTAAACGACTAAACAACAACAACAACTGGAGGTACCACTGTATATAGAAAGGAGCAAACCAGTGATATTTTAGGGAGCAGGCTAGCAGGCGGGGGCCATGACTTACATCATAGGAGCCTACACAACACAAAACACTGTTGCTGTATGTAGGTTTTATTTTATTTGTTTTTTTTAATCTTCTGTTTCGGAAATATACATCCAGGTTTTTTTCCTTCACTTTTTTTTTGGGGGGGGGGCACAAGAGATTGGGGCCCTAAACTATAGGCTGTTTAGCTTATATGTAAATCCGGCACTGCTTGTATCATCATCATCAAACCTTTTATTGGCATCACATACAAACATCCAAAATAAATCAATACAGAATTACCACTTCCCCAGTGGCACATAACATTTGCTAAAAGTAAGGAGGCAGAGCAGTCTATCATCACATCTCTTGGTCTGCAGTGTATTTCGATGACAAAAAACCAAATACAGTGGTGCCTCGCAAGACGAAAAGAATCCGTTCCGAGATTCTCTTCGTCTTGCAGTTTTTTCGTCTTGCGAAGCAAGCCCATTAGCGGCTTAGCGGATTAGCGCTATTAGCGGTTTAGCGGGCTTAGCGGATCAGCTGATAAGCGGCTTAGCGGCTTAGTGGATCAGCTGATAAGTGGCTTAGCGGCTTGGGGAAAAGGGGGGGGGGGAGGAAAAAAACCCTGCAGGAACTCGCAAGACATTTTCGTCTTGCGAAGCAAGCCCATAGGAAATTCGTTTTGCGAAGCACCTCCAAAACGGAAAACCCTTTCGTCTAGTGGGTTTTCCGTCTTGCGAGGCATTCGTCTCGCGGGGCACCACTGTAGAGATATTTAGCCCTAACTTGGTGAGCTCCTGATCATTCCCCAGTAATAGTAAATGTATGACCTCCAACTCTGGTTTCCATTTGGGGATACAGAGTTGATCTAGAAATTGCTGGCGGAGATTACATGTGTAAGGAGAACCATATGTGTAAGGGTTTCCACCAGGTGGTCTTCACATGGGCAAGTTCTTTCTCCTTCCACCCTGCCTGAGAACCTTCCCCAAAGGAGGTTTGATGGATTAGAATTAAACCTGGCCAGCGAAAATGCCCTTCTTTCTTGAGGGTGAAGCAGAAGGAGGTTTTCCCAGGGTGATGCTCATCCATTGCACTGCTTGCAGCTGTGGTGCTGTCTTGCCAAAGGCAAGGTGGTTCTTTTAAAATGAAATTCAGAAGCAATGCAGAATACACAAGTGAGTGAGAAGGTTAAAGATTTTATTCTAAGGCAGCAAGCGATGTATATGTCTCAAGCAAGCACTTCAACCTGCCACTTAGAAGTCCTCAAGAAGCAGTGAAGTGACTCCTCCAAGTAGTCCTTCGGTCGATCAGTCCGTTCAGAAGCTTCAAAGAAACTCTGCCCAAACTATCCGATTTTATAGATAACCTGTGTAGCTTTCAAGACTGGCTACATGCAGATCCTCCATTAGCTACCCACTCCCAATGCCTCACTTTCTCAAAACAAAGTCCAACTTCAAAGAAGCTACACAGCATTATCTTCCACAGCTGATTAAGGCAGCTGGGGGAGGAGCCCTTCACCTCCTCCCAACGTTCTCAGGACATTAAAGACTGTTCTCACACCATCAAAAAACTTCACAAGAGCAAGGGAAAGGGAAGGAACAGAGGCAGGAAGGGTAACCGTGTCAGATCACTAACTCCTCGATAATTTTTTTGTCTTCCGGGTGCATTTCTCATACAAGTGCCCGGTGTCTATTGGCACTGGTAGGGCAGAAGGCAGGGAGCCTGACACTAGGTGGCGCTGGAGCCAATGATGAGAATCATAGGAAAGCGGACGTGGAAGCAGAGGTGGAGCTAGCTGCTTGGGCACCCAGGGGCAGGGCTAGCTGCTTGCAGGCCGGGGCGAGCGTCCCAGGGGGCTGATTGGCCCAGAGGATGGATAGCGGATAACAGATTGAGGTTGAATCCTGACAACAGAAGTACTGTTTTGCGGGGCAGGGTGTGGGCAGGTGTGGGGGACTCCCTGGTCCTGAATGGGGCAACTGTGCCCCTGAAGGACCAGGTGCGCAGCCTGGGAGTCATTCTGGACTCACAGCTGTCCATGGAGGCACAGGTCAGTTCTGTGTCCAGGGCAGCTGTCTACCAGCTCCATCTGGTATGACACCCTCCTGACGTACAGACTATCTTGCCAGAGTGGTGCATGCTCTGGTTATCTCCCGCTAGGACTACTGCAATGTGCTCTACGTGGGGCTACCTTTAAAGGTGACCCAGAAACTACAAGTAATCCAGAATGCAGCTGCTGGACTGGAGACCACATAACACCAGTCCTGAAAGACCTACATTGGCGCCCAGTACATTTTTGAACACAATTCAACGTGTTGGTGCTGACCTTTAAAGCCCTAAATGGCCTCGGCCCAGTATACCTGAAGAAGCATCTCCACCCCCGTCGTTCTACCCAGACACTGAGGTCCAGCTCTGAGGGTCTTCTTGCGGTTCCCTCCCTGCGAGAAGTGAGGTTGCAGGGAACCAGGCACAGGGCCTTCTCGGTGGTGGCGCCCGCCCTGTGGAACGCCCTTCCATCAGATGTCAAGGAAATAAACAACTATCTGACTTTTAGAAGACATCTTTAGGGAAGTTTTTTAACATTTTATGTTTTATCTTGTTTTTAATATTCTGTTGGGAGCTGCCCAGAGTGGCGGGGGAAAACCCAGCCAGATGGGTGGGGTATAAATAAATTGTTGTTGTTGTTGTTACTTCTGAGTAGCCATAGGGCCGCAGTTCACATTACTGGCAACTTGGGATGTGCGCCTCATACGATTTCAACCATTACCTGTGATCCAGCCCCAGAGAGATTAACGGGGCTTGCTTCTGAGGAAGCCCATTCCCTGCTACTCTGGTTTGGCCAAGGATACTGCAACTGCTTTAAGGCACCCTGTTTTTGGTTTGTTATCTCCCCTCCCACCCCTCTCAGCCCTCTCAGCCCCCTCTTCCTCCAAGCTGGGAGAGAGCACTGGGACCCGAACCCGCCACCACTTTCCTTTGGCTCCTAGAGAATTTGGGACTCTGCATGACAAAGTAAGGAGTTGTGGCATTTTCATGACGGTCCGGGCAATTTTGGGACAGTTGGAGATTATGGCATGAGTTATCTGAGATCGTCTCCCCAAAAAGGAATACAGTGCAAAAGTTGACCAGTGCAACTGACCATTATTTGCTATCATATCGGGAATAAAATACCCCTGTCCTTTCCAAAAACAGAACAATTTTATTATTATTTAAAAAAAAGAGAGTAACTCAGGCTGAGAGGGACGTGGGTGGCACTGTGGGTTAAACCACAGAGCCTAGGGCTTGCTTATCAGAAGGTTGGGGGTTCAAATCCCCGCGACGGGGTGAGATCCCATTGCTTGGTCCCTTTTCCTGCCAACCCAGCAGTTTGAAAGCATATCAAAGTGCAAGTAGATAAATAGGTACCACTCTGGTGGGAAGGTAAACTGCATTTCTGTGCGCTGCTCTGGTTCGCCAGAAGCGGCTTAGTCATGCTGGCCACATGACCCGGAAGCTGTACACCGGCTCCCTCGGCCAATAAAGCGAGATGACGCTGCAACCCCAGAGTTGGTCACGACTGGACCTAATGGTCAGGGCTCCCTTTACCTTTAACTCAGGCCGAAATGACAGGATGACCATACATTTCTGTAAACCAGAAGTGATTTGTAGCCTTATTGGAGTTCAACCCATTCCTTCAGATGGTGGAAGCTCTACGAGGAACATGGAAGCATGGAATTGTAGGGTTGGAAGGGACCCCAAGAGTCATCTAGTCTTGCCCCCTGCAATGTAGGAATCACTGAAGGTGACAAAGACTGAAGGTGACAAACTCAAAAGTGCCATGAGATTGAATGTATCTTGTCCTGTACAGGTTTACCAGGACAACAAATCTTGCTTAGCTTTGCTAAATTCTGAAGGTTGTAAGCAAAGAACCAAATACTTGCAAATCAAGTTATTTCATGCAAGAGACTGTGTCAAACGAGGATTGATAAATGTGGTTTTCCCAGTAGTGAAGAATGGGTGCTTTTGAATTATGGTGCTGGAGGAGACTCTTGAGAGTCCCATGGACTGCAAGAAGATCAAACCTCTCCATTCTGAAGGAAATCAGCCCTGAGTGCTCACTGGAAGGACAGATCGTGAAGCTGAGGCTCCAAGACTTTGCCCACCTCATGAGAAGAGAAGACTCCCTGGAAAAGACCCTGATGTTGGGAAAGATGGAGGGCACAAGGAGAAGGGGATGACAGAGGATGAGATGGTGGGACAGTGTTCTCAAAGCTACAAACGTGAGTCTGACCAAACTGCGGGAGGCAGTGGAAGACAGGAGTGCCTGCTGTCCTCTGGTCCATGGGCAGGACTAAACAACTAAACAACAACAATCCAGGAAAAGAAATTCCTGCTGACCTTTTGTCGAAGGTTGCTAACGAGGAACAACTAAATGTGTTTGACCATATGTTGCAAATGTGTTAGATGCCACTGCAATAGTTGCAAAGGAAAAGGGGGAGGATGTTAGTATTTTCCACTGCCACAATTGCAGGGGGTCACGTGATCGGGTGATTTCATTTCTTATCACTGTGTGTGTGAGCGGAAGTGAAGCTGACAACTTCCGCTCTTTGTTCTCTGTTCAGCTAAGGGCTAGAGAGGATGTGTGAGAAGCCGCTCACACAGCCTGCCATGTTTCTTTCGTTTTCTTTGCTGTAAATAATAAAATGCTTGATGCCACAATTCCTGCACAAATTTGCTTTCGCTGACTCTGCTAGTGTGCTGTATATCATGCACATGTCTTTCGGATGTGTGTCGATGCTTTCTACGGGACTCCGTCATGTGATCCTCCTGTTAGTCCCACCCCCTGCAATTCAGGAATCACAGCAAGAAGATTGAAGTTGACAAACTCAAAAGCGCCACGTGTACTCAGAAGAGAGAGTTTATTGGTATGAACCCAGCCCAGAACAGATGACATTTAACCTCAGGCACTCTGGGGGGCCAGGACACTGGGTGACTTGTGCTGTTGGGAAGGAAGGACCTCTCCTCTGGGACATTTCCATTTCTCCATGATTCTGGACATGTTGAAATCCTGATTTAACGTTTCTTCTCCAAAGGAACTCTGCACAGGAAGGGATGTTTCCCTGTACATGGCACAGCTTTCCATGTTAAATAATCTGGAAGAAAAGAGGTTTTTTATATACATAAAACTTTTCTATTGCCCCTTCTCAGTTCATAATTTACAGAGTAGTCTGCAGATATATGAATGGTCTGTCTGTTGATCTTTCAGCTTGAAACCCAGCCAGATGGGCAGAGGATGATGATGATGATGATGAAACTCATATTATTATTTTTGCAGTTTTATTTATTTATTAAAGTTCTTATGTTGCATCAGTAAACATTATCATATTACATCACAAGGCTTATTATACTATAATTTTCAGCATATATACAAAGTTTATATACTTAAAGAAGAAAGAAAAAAAGGACAAAAATCTTTATCATTAATACATTGGTTTTCCAGTGTCCTAATTTCTTCCAGTAACTTTTTCATTTCTTCTTTTTGTCCCCACCCCACCCCCTCAATTTACTGGATTCCCTAATACTAATTCCCCTCATCACTGCTTTCATTGTATCCCATATTATTGCTCGAGTACTTTGCCCTTTCTCATTAATTTGCCTTATGTCTAATATTTTTTTTCCTATTGTGAGGATTCCAGACGTCTCTCCCCCCTGCCAAGAACACGGCAATTTGTTGTTGTTGTTTAGTTGTTTAGTCGTGTCCGACTCTTCGTGACCCCATGGACCAGAGCACCCCAGGCACCTCTGTCCTCCACTACCTCCCGCAGTTTGGTCAAACTCATGCTGGTAACCTCGAAAACGCTATCCAACCATCTCGTCCTCTGTCACCCCCTTCTCCTTGTGCCCTCCATCTTTCCCAGCATCAGTGTCTTCTCCAGGGAGTCTTCTCTTCTCATGAGGTGGCCAAAGTACTGGAGCCTCAGCTTCACGATCTGTCCTTCCAGTGAGCACTCAGGGCTGATTTCCTTAAGAATGGATGCGTTTGATCTTCTTGCAGTCCATGGGACTCTCAAGTGTCTTCTCCAGCACCAGAATTCAAAAGCATCCATTCTTCGGCGATCAGCCTTCTTTATGGTCCAGCTCTCACTTCCATACATCACTACTGGGAAAACCATGGCTTTAACTATACGGACCTTTGTTGGCAAGGTGACGTCTCTACTTCTCACGGCAAGCTGACGGTTTAATTGCGCTTAGATTTATTAGTATTTACACAGTAGTTACATTCCAAGCTCCCCAGCTCTAGTCCTCTGGTGAAGACGTTGAGCCAACTGAAGGGCAGGTTTTTCGCCAACAGGACATACTCCATCGGCCGACTTACCTCCTGTTGGCCTGATGCTAAGCCTGGACTCTGCCCCTTCTGCTAGCCCATGGGGACTTGGGAACAGCATGTCCCTACTTTCCTGAATTAGTCTCTACCCTCCTCTGAGTGATGTCTAAAAGCTGCAGTTCCTCTGGAGCCTGGCCTGTCTCCATCTGACCTATGCTATCTTGGGAATTTCCAGCCTGCACCTTACAACCTTACAACTCTGCCCCTTCTGCTAGCCCATGGGGACTTGGGAACAGCCTGTCCCTCCTTCTCTGAATTACCGTATTTTTCGCTCTATAGGGCGCACCGGACCATAGGGTGCACCTAGTTTTTTTTGGGGGGGGGAATAAAGGGGGGAAATTATTATTTTTTCCCAGCCCCCAGAGGCTGTGCACGGCTTTGGCAGAAGCCAAGACAGCGAGGGGGGTGGATCCCGCTCACTGTCTTGGCTTCCTTTTTAGCCGCGGGGCTGGGGCGGCGGGAGCCCGAGCTTCCCCCGACCCCAGGCCCCAGAACGAGTCAGTGAGCTGGGGGCGAGGTTGCATGCAACATCGTCTTTGCTCCCAGAGCTTGCCGCTATCTGCAAGCCTTCGGAGCCCGGCGGGAATGTGTCCTTTTTATTTAAAATACATCTTTGGGTTATTTGTGGGGCATAGGAATTTGTTCTTTTTTTCTTCTTCCCCAAAATATAGTCTGGCTCCCCACAAGGTCTGAGGAACAGTGGACCGGCCCCCTGCTGAAAAGGTTTGCTGACCCCTGCCTTAAAGCACCTGCTCCTGGAGCAAATTGTGACGCCTCCAACTCACCTTCTGCCATCAGCTCGACACACAGCTCATCCCCACTGGCTTGTGAGGCCTGCCCAGGTGCCCAATTGTGATAGGAGACTACGGAGGAATCGGTCCATTTCCATGCTTTGCCCTGTAGAAAGACCAAAGAGGTGGGACTCTTTGCCGAGGAATAAGCAACAACTCTCTCCTCCCCTAAACTTAACACTGTGCCCATTGGTGGTGGAGGGTCCTGCTCAGGCAGTGAGGAGGTGCTTCTGGAGAAAAGTGAGGCTCCTCAATTCTGGAGGAGAGGGCTACAGAAGTCTCCTAGCCAGGATGGCTATGTTCTGCCTCCACTGTTGAAGGCAGCAAAGCTTCTGGATCCCAGTTGCTGGAAACCACGGGAAGGGAAAGGGCCCTTGTGCTTGAATCCTGCTAACACGTTTCTCCCAGGCATCTGGGCTAGATGGATGCTAGACTAATTGGGCCATTGGCCAGATCCAGCAGATTCTTCTTAGGAGAAGCAGGTGGGCACAATGCCGTCTTCCTGCTCTACAGCTACACCTTAGATAAGGTAAACTTTATTCACACTAGCCAACGGCCATGGCAACATAAAACAAGCAATATAGACCTTAGATAGACTGCAGTTCCCACACTCAGAATACTGATAGAAGGAGAAGCCAAGGTTGCTTCTACTAACCTTCTGAAGGTCGTAGGACTGCAGTCCAATCCAGACAGGTTTCCCAGCTTTATAGAGGGATTTGACATATGCAGCCACTACAGACATTTCTTGAGCAGTCATGATGGAGGCCAGGTGGCCATTTCCCCCAGAAGATTGGCACTGCTCCTGGGAGAGATCACGGACAAAAGGTTTCACTTTAGAGAGCAGGAGATGCCACTTGAATTGGGTTGAACATCTCAGCAGGCTTCTCAGTCATTGTGCAACTCTCAGCAGTAAGAGGAGACATTTATCTTTTTCTTCTCCAAATCAGCATTCTTGCTCCACAAGAAGAAGGGTGTAAGCAGAAGGCAGGAAAACTGGCACTGGGGAACCCTAATTTACAGCTCCCTCCTGCCTTGTAACTGGCAGCTTGACTTATCCTTGACCGGAGCGATGTCATCATGCCATGTCTTCCCCACCCCCTCCCTGCCACACCATTGGCTGCTGCAGGTGGAAGGGAGAGAAATGTTTGATGTGCTGATGATGTCACACCAGATGGATGAGGAGCCCTAAACAGCTTCAGCCCAGTATACCTGAAGGAGCATCTCCACCCCCATTGTCCAGCCCAGACCCTGAAATCCAGCTCCGAAGGCCTTCTGGTGGTTCCCTCACTGCAAGAAGTGAGATTACAGGGAACCAAGCAGAGGGCCTTCTTGGTGGTGGCGCCCGTGCTGTGGAACGCCCTCCCAGCAGATTTCAAGGAGATAAAGAAATACACAACTTTTAGAAAACATCTGAAGGAAGAGTTTTTGAACACTTAATGTTTATTATGCTTTTATATCCAGTATTTTTCGCTCTATAGGACACACTGGACCATAGGACGCACCAGACCATAGGACGCACCGGACCATAGGAGGGGGAGAACAGGGGGGAAAAAATTCTCCCCCTCTCTGCTCAGCGCCCCTTCAGCGAAGCGGCAGGAGAAACTGAGCCCCTTCCATTTCTCCTCCTGCTTCGCTGAAGGGGCGCTGCGCAGCTCTCCCGGCTTCAGCAAAAGGAACCTGAAGCCTTCGGAGTGCAGCGCGAGTTCCCGCTGCACTCCAAAGGTTTCAGGCGGCTATCCCTGAAGCTTGGAGAGCGAGAGGGGTCGGTGCGCACCAACCCCTCTCGCTCTCCAGGCTTCAGCGAAAGCAACGCGAAGCCTCCAGAGCGCGGAGGGAGCACTCCCTCTGCGCTTCGGAGGCTTCGCATTGCTATCACTGAAGCCAAGGAGCCTGCATTCGCTCCATAGGACGCACACACATTTCCCCTTCATTTTTGGAGGGGGAAAAGTGCGTCCTATAGAGTGAAAAATATGGTATGTTGGAAGCTATACATATGTTGCAACCCAGCCAGATGGGCAAGGTAAAATTATTATTATTATTATTATTATTGACATGCTATTAGGATAGAGCAGTCAAACAAATCAAGTGTGAAGTAGTGGGCAGAATTCTGACTTAGTACCTAGGACACCTGCAGAACTGAAACTTGGTTAAGCAAAATTCCTTTGGATTTTCTACAAGACCTGATAAGATTCAATTCAGTGCATAAGATCGGGGCTGCTGCAGAACAGCAGAAGTCTGGATGAGCCTTGAAGTATTGCCAAACTATACTGGCAGGGCTCTGCCCCACCTTGCCCTCGTGGCCAGCCTACCATGGGTACATGTGGAAAATGCTCACCGTTTAAAGCCTGCTAGATTATTGCAGAAAAATAGGGGGAACAAGCATTCTCAGACTGCACCCCCTGGTTTGGCCCAGGCCTGCTCCTTACCTCTGCCTCTTTAAACTTCAGGGGAACCTGGATGAAGAGTCCGTAGCAGCTTTTCTCAAAGAATAGCCAGCCACTGGGGCAGGAAGAACCTGCTGAGCTGGCTAGAGAAGAGGGAAAACATGAGCTGTGGTCAAGAGAGCTTGGCTTCGTGGATCAGAATACAGAAATACAACCGTTTCCTGCAGGTGGGGAAATCCACTCAGGGCATAAATAGGGGGCAGTAGACCTTTAATGGAAGGTTGCCTTTAATGGAAGACCAGTGAAGGCTGAAGCCAACAGCTGAGGGGGAAAGAGGGGAAGTTTTTTGGCTGGAGGCTGATGGACTTTCACCAGCAAAATGTTGAACTCAAAGACTCTAGTGGTGACTGCAGAACTTTTCCAAACATAACCCACCCCAAATTTCTCTAGTGAATGTCCCACATTTTCCTATTAAGAAGAGCCTGCTGGATTAGGCCACCGAACTAGTCCATCCTCCTGTTGGGAATTCCATTCCACCCTTTGCAGCAGATATGTGGATTGTTACATGCCACAAGTCTGTTTACATTCCAGCACAGATTGTTGGCGTGAGCGGAACTTCCGCTCCGTATTGCTTTTGTTTTCTCTCTCCGAGCAGAACGGCAAGGAGAGAAGCCACGTTTTCTTTGTCCTGATTTATGTATAATAAATGCGTAGTTTAGTATCGTATCCACGCCTCGGGCCTGATCTGTTGTGCAGTTTACACCGCTGAGTACAGTGGTGCCCCGCAAGACGAATGCCTCGCAAGACGGAAAACCCGCTAGACGAAAGCGTTTTCCGTTTTTGAGTTGCTTCGCAAGACAATTTTCCCTATGGGCTTGCTTTGCAAGACGAAACGTCTTGCTAGTCTTGCAATTTTTTCCCCGCTCCCCCCCCCTTTTCTAAGCCGCTTAGCCGCTAATAGCCTTTTAGCAGCTAAGCTGCTAAGCCTTTAATAGCCGCTAAGCCGCTAAACCGCTAATAGCGCTAATCCGCTAAGCTGCTAATAGGGTTGCTTCGCAAGACGAAAAAGCCGCTAGACGAAGAGAATCGCGGAACGGATTCTTTTCGTCTTGCGAGGCACCGCTGAGTAATGTGTGCACTGCAGCTTGAGTCGCAGACACACGTCAGAGGAGGATGACTGATGGATCTCCGCAGCGGCAAGGCTGAGAGGGGAGACGCTCCAGCTGGGTCCGAGCCAGCTGGCTTTTCATCCCCGGTTCTGACACCTCCTGCTCTCACAGTAGCCAACCACATGCCTGTGGGAAACCTCAAAGCAGGATTCAAGCACAGGAGGCGTCTCCCCTCCTGCAGTTTCCGGCAAGTGGTATTCAGAAGCATTGCTTCCTCCAACTGTGGAGGCTTATGCATCATTGCTAGCAGCCATTGCTAGCCCTCTTCTCCTCCATGAATTGGCCCAACCCTCTTTTAAAGCCATCCAAATTGGTGGCCATTGCTGCTTCCTGAAGGAGCAAGTTCTATAGTTTAAATATGTGCTGCATGAAAAGGGAACTACTTTTATTATGGCCTAGGACCCTCGTACCTATGGGACCACCTCTCCCGTTATGCCCCATGGAGGACCTTAAGGTCCATAAATAGCAACACCCTAGAGGTCCCGGGCCCTAAGGAAGTTAGATTAGCCTCAACCAGAGCCAGGGTCTTCTCAACACTGGCTCTGGCCTGGTGGAACGCTCTCTCTCGTGAGACCAGGCCCCTGCAGGATCTGATTTCTTTCCGCAGAATCTGTAAGACAGAGTTGTTCCACCTGGCCTTCGGCTTGGAATCAATTTGATTCCCTCCCCCTCTTCCTTTTCCTTTCCCCTCCTGTGATAGAATTCCTATTTGGGGACTTCCCTGGCTTTTTTCTGGCCCATGTAGGACCAGTCTGGATAGTTGGCCTTGGTGAAGACTAGGCTTGTTCATGTCATACTAAGCTACCAGTTAGTGTCATCGGTGATGCAAGCATGAAGGAGTCCTCAAGCTGGGGGCCAACACCATAGGAGCCCATCCAGGATGTACCTTGCAGAAAGGAGATGACCAGGAAGCTCAGAAGGGGAAGATGGAAGGAAGCACCTGGTCCCATCTTTACCTGCCAGGAAAGAACAAAATGAAAAGGTAGCTAGGCAGAGGGCCTTCTTGGTGGTGGCACCTGCCCCATGGAACACCCTCTCACCAGATGTTAAGGAGATAAACAACTATCTGATGTTTAGAAGACATCTGAAGGCAGCCCTGCTTGGGGAACTTGGGGAAGTTTTTAATGACTGATGTTTTAATGTATTCTTAATCTTTTGTTGGAAGCTGCCTGGAGTGGCTGGGGAAACCCAGCCCAATCGGCGGGGTATAATAATAATAATAATAATAATAATAATAATAATAATAATAATTTATTATTTATACCCCGCCCATCTGGCTGGGTTTCCCCAGCCACTCTGGGTGACTTCCAACAGAACACCAAAATACAATAACCTATTAAACATTAAAAGCTTCCCTAAACAGGGCTGTCTTCAGATGTCTTCTAAATGTTTTGTAGGTTTTCCCCTCTAAGTAATAAATAAATAAGTAATAAATTATTATTATTATTATTATTATTATTATTATTATTATTATTATTATTATTATTATGGAAGGAAGCTGTAAAAGAATACTGCCGAAAGACCAGAGAGATCCCATATTCAAAACAACTTCTCCATTCAGTCGATTCTCAATGCGATGGAAGGGCTTCATGAAGTGATGCAAGTTTCCCATTGTCTGGTTTTAATTCACTAGGCTTCAGCGCCCCCCCCCCCTGCACCCCTCGTTCCTCTTTGAATCCCCGCAAGGTAATCCCACTACCCACCACAAGGGGTGCTGCTGCCCACTTTGGGAACCATTGTCCCAGATTTACCTTTGTGGACTTGGTTCCCTTCGGAGCAACTTGTGAGAGTTATTTACTCCTCTCTGTGGGCCTGCCTCCGATTAGCTTGCCAGAGTGACTAAAACATCTATTACTTTTGTGCAAGATGTGTAGTATCTCTGCGCTATTTGATTGCAGAAAGGAATGGACATGACAAGAAGCACAAACAAATTTTCATTAAAAAACCATAGGTTCTAGTGGAGCATGTATGCATTTAGATAACATTTTCTGCCTTCCATTACATTTCCTGAACATGCACCGAAGCGACTCAGAACCCAATCCAGGATTCCATCAGGTGGACAGACATCATTGCAATAGTCGTGGTTATCTGCAATCTTTTGCTCATTGCTCAGGTACTTTATTCCATAAGGAAATTTCTCCCTGTACCAGAAGGCATAAAACAACTTCATGGTCAGCTGACCAGTTTATCAGATAAAGCCAAAGAAACGCAAATTTAATAAACTAGCAGCCTACAACAAGACAACCAAATCTATTGTTAAACCCTTCCAAATCCAAAATGTCCGTGTTCTCAAGAAGTAGCCAGTCTTTCAACCAGCAGAAAGCTGCCGATTCATAATACAGTCTTAAGTCCGGCAGGGCAAACCCCCCTCTGTCTTTTGCATCAGTTAATATCTTAAATTTTATTCTGGGCTTTTTGCCCTGCCAGACAAATTTGGATATGTCTTTCTGCCACTTCCTGAAACAGTCCATTTTGTCCACAATCTGTAATGTCTGAAACAAAAATAACATTCTAGGCAATACATTCATCTTGATAACAGCAATTCGGCCTAACAAGGAAAGTCTCAAACTTGACCATATTTCTAGATCTTTTTTTACCTCTGTCCAACATTTATCATAGTTGTCTTTAAATAAATTCACATTCTTAGATGTCAAGTTAATCCCCAAGTATTTCACTTTCTTTGCCACCGTTAATCCTGTTTCACTCTGAAACCTCTCTTTTTCAACGTTTGTTAGATTTTTCTCCAATACTTTGGTTTTTTGCTTATTCAACTTAAATCCTGCTACTTGACCAAATACTTGAACTAATTCTAAAACTCTTTTCGTACTGGTGTCTGGCTGTTGGAAGGCATAAAACAACTTCACGGTCAGCTGACCAGTTTCTCAGAATAAGCCAAAGAAACGCATTTAATAAACTAGCAGCCTGCAACAAGACAGACTGTCTTGGCAGTAGCCTTAAAAAACACCACAACCTGCCTATTAGGTTTAATGGAAATATTTCTGATTTTAGTAATGCAGATAACGTTCATAGTAATCTTCTGAGGCTATTGGAAGAACCAGCATATTCACCAATGGTTGTAAATGGTGGTGGTGACAGAAAGGTTGTGTGAAAGCTTCGGTTCCACCACCGAAACTTTCCATCCTTTTCTTAAAGCCAAATGCCCCAATGCAAAGTGCAGGCTCCCCAAGAGTCCATCTGACAAGCAAAAGGGGTCTGAGGAAAGCAGGGTGAACATGGATACTGATGGAATCGTAGAATTGTGGAATGAGAAAGTTCTCCAAAGGTCCTCTAGTCCTCTAGTCCAGACCCAGTTTCTCAGTACAATTCAGTTTCTGAGCACAATTCAAAGTGCTGGTGCTGACCTTGAAAGCCCGAAATGGCCTCGGCCCAGTATACCTGAAGGAGCGTCTCCACCGCCATCATTCAGCCCGGACAGCGCGCTTCTCCTCGCCGCCAGCCTCCAAACCAGGTCGGGGAACCGAAACCTGGGGCGCGCTGTGCAGCGTGCCCCAGGCTTCAAGATGCAGGCTGCTATCCGCAAGCCTAGGGAGCCTGATGGGAACTCCCGCGGGCTCCCAAGGCTTGCAGAGAGCTTCCTGAAGCCTGGAGAGCGAGAGGGGTCGGTGCGCAACGACCCCTCTCGCTCTCCAGGCTTCAGCGAAAGCCTGCATTCGCCCCATAGGATGCACACAGATTTCCCCTTCATTTTTGGAGGGGGAAAAGTGCTTCCTATAGGGCAAAAAATACGGTAGACTGTAGAAGTGGACCCCCGGTCCTCAGTCTTTTTTTCGGTTCCACCACCGAAACTTTCCATCTTTTTCTTAAAGCCAAATGCCCCAATGCGAATTACAGGCTCCCCAAGAGTGCATCTGACAAGCAAAAGGGATCTGAGGAAAGCAGGGTGAACATGGATAATGATGGAATTGTAGAATTGTGGAATGAGAAAGTTCTCCAAAGATATTTACTCATCTCTGTGTTCCTGCCTCCGCTTAGCTTGCCAGAGTGACTAAAACATCTATTACTTTTATGCAAGATGTGAAGTATCTCTGCGCTACTTGATATCTGAAAGGAATGGACATGACAAGAAGCACAAACAAATTTGCATTAAAAAAACAGAGGTTCTGGTGGAGCACGTATGCATGTAGATAACATTTTTCGCCTTCCATTATATTTCCTGAACATGCACCGAAGCGACTCAGAACCCAACCCAGGATTCCATCAGGTGGACGGACATCATTGCAATAGTCGTGGTTATCTGCAATCTTTTGCTCATTGCTCAGGTACTTTATTCCCTAAGGAAATTTCTCCCTGTACCAGAAGGCATAAAACAACTTCACGGTCAGCTGACCAGTTTATCAGATAAAGCCAAAGAAATGCAAATTTAATAAACTAGCAGCCTGCAAGAAGACAGACTGTCTCGGCGGTAGCCTTAAAAAACACCGCAAACTGCCTGTTAGGTTTAATGGAAATATTTCTGATTTTAGTAATGCAGATAACGTTCATAGTAATCTTCTGAGGCTATTGGAAGAACCAGCATATTCACCAATGGTGGTAAATGGTGGTGACAGAAAGGTTGTGTGAAAGCTTTTTACTGCTCAGCACAAAATAGACTGTAGAAGTGGACCCCAGGTCTTCAGTCTTTTTTTCGGTTCCACCACCGAAACTTTCCATCTTTTTCTTAAAGCCAAATGCCCCAATGCAAAGTGCAGGCTCCCCAAGAGTCCATCTGACAAGCAAAAGGGATCTGAGGAAAGCAGGGTGAACATGGATACTGACGGAATCGTAGAATTGTGGAATGAGAAAGTTCTCCAAAGGTCCTCTAGTCCAGACCCTTGCAACCAGTGGCGTAGCGTGGGGGGTGCCAGGGGTGCCGGCCGCACTGGGCGCCACATCTGGGGGGGGGTGAGTCCAGAGGGAAGGGACAAGTTCCTTCCTCCGCCGGGCTCCCCGCCACCACCGCCAGCCTTGCGCCCTAGCGCGCGCGCGCCCCGTCGCCGCTGCGGCTGTGCTCCACTCACTGCTCGCAGGAGGAGCAGCCGCTGCAGCAGCGCCGACGCCGCCACCAACGCCTGGCCGGGCACGGGCAGCCTCCGCACCCAGCCGACGCCGCCATCCCCTCGGCCCAGCCACAGGAGGCGGCTGCTTCTGCTGACTGGGAGGGAGGAGAGCTCCAAGGGGCCTCGCCGCGCCCTGCGCTCCCCAAAACCCTCCGAGAGGAAGTCGGCGGGAGGGCGAGGGTCTCCCGGCGGAAGGGGGCGCCGCTGGCTCCGGCTCTCAGCGCAAGTCTCAGCCGGGGGGGGGCGATGGCGGAGTGCAGCTGGAAGCCCCTGGACCCGGCCGGGAGGAGGAGAGGCGCTCGCCAAGCCCGGATATGGAGCGCCTCGGAGCGCGGGCTCCACCTACAGCCCAAGGAGAGGAGGGGGCGGGGAGGCGCCCAAGGGGAGGGGGCTTCGGCTGCCTCGGCCTGCGGGGGCTCCGCAAATAATAAATTTAATAAATTCCTGCTGAGCCTTTGGGGGGGTCCTTGGTTCCTTCGCTCGCCCCCAGCCCCAGTGGCGTAGCGTGGGGGGTGCAGGGGGGCCAGGCGCAACATCTGGGGGGGCGCGCTCGCACTCAAGTGCTAAAATCCACGGGTTAGGGGGCGCAAATTACTTGCCTTGTCCCGGGTGCTGACAACCCACGCTACGCCACTGCTTGCAACGCAGAAATCACAACCGAGGCATCCATGAGAGGTGGCCATCCAAGCTCTGTTTAAAAAGCTCAAAGGAACCAGAGTCCACCAGGGAGTCTGTTCCTTTGTCAAACAGCTCTTACCGCCAGAAAGTTCTTCCTAATGTTGAGTCAGACTCTCCTTTCTTATCATCTGAGTCTACGGGTTCAGGTCCTCCACTGCAGAGCAGCAGAAAGCAAGCTTGCTCCGTCTTCCACGTGATTTGTGCTTCAGATTTGTGGAGATGGCTATCTCATTCAAAGCCAAGTGGTTTAGTTGTGTGCCGTTAGTTAACGTTTCTGGGAAGTTATTAGCCGAATCCTCTGGGGGATGGAGAAATAATATTTTGGAACAAGGAGTACAAGATGGGGTGATGGTTTGGGAGATGTTGTGTGCCTAACAGGAGTTATTGATGCAACACTGTAATACAAGGGTCACACGACTGGTGGCAGGTGATTCTTTCAGATTAGAGCCTTTTCAAGAAAAAAACAAAATGACGCAAACCTTCTTAGGAATAGCAGAAGGTGACAGCAGTCACAAAATTAAAAGACGCCTGCTTCTTGGGAGGAAAGCGATGACAAACCTAGACAGCATCTTAAAAAGCAGAGACATCACCTTGCCAACAAAGGTCCCTAAAGTTAAAGCTCTGGTTTCCCACTTCTGAACCCAAAAGCATCTGCATCAGCAAAAGCATTAGGCATTCATGTTCTGCTTTAAATGTGGCAGCTAGACTGGTGACTGGGAGTGGCTGCTGAGACCACAAAACACCAGTCTTGAAAGACCAGCATTAGCTCCCAGTACGTTACTGAGCACAATTCAAAGTGTTGGTGCTGACCTTGAAAGCCGGAAACGGCCTCGGTCCTGTATACCTGAAGGAGCATCTCCACCCCCATCATTCAGCCCAGTCACTGAGGTCCAGCTCCGAGGGTCTTCTGGCGGTTCCCTCCCTGCGAGAAGTGAGGTTACAGTGAACCAGGCAGAGGGCCTTCTTGGTGGTGGCACCTGCCCCACGGAAAACCCTCTCATCAGATATTAAGGAGATAAACAACTATCTGACGTTTAGAAGACATCTGAAGGCAGCCCTGCTTGGGGAACTTGGGGAAGTTTTTAATGACTGATGTTTTAATGTATTCTTAATCTTTTGTTGGAAGCTGCCTGGAGTGGCTGGGGAAACCCAGCCCAATCGGCGGGGTATAATAATAATAATAATAATAATAATAATAATAATAATAATAATAATTTATTATTTATACCCCGCCCATCTGGCTGGGTTTCCCCAGCCACTCTGGGTGACTTCCAACAGAACACCAAAATACAATAACCTATTAAACATTAAAAGCTTCCCTAAACAGGGCTGTCTTCAGATGTCTTCTAAATGTTTTGTAGGTTTTACCCTCTAAGTAATAAATAAATAAGTAATACATTATTATTATTATTATTATTATTATTATTATTATTATTATTATTATTATGGAAGGAAGCTGTAAAAGAATACTGCCAAAAGACCAGAGAGATCCCATATTCAAAACAACTTCTCCATTCAGTCGATTCTCAATGCGATGGAAGGGCTTCATGAAGTGATGCAAGTTTCCCATTGCCTGGTTTTAATTCACTAAGCTTCAGCGCCCCCCCCCCTGCACCCCTCGTTCCTCTTTGAATCCCCGCAAGCTAATAACACTGCCCATCACAATGGGTGCTGCGGCCGCTTTGGGAACCATTGTCCCAGAGTTACCTTTGTGGACTTGGTTCCCTTCGGAGCAACTTGTGAGAGTTATTTACTCCTCTCTGTGGGCCTGCCTCCGATTAGCTTGCCAGAGTGACTAAAACATCTATTACTTTTGTGCAAGATGTGTAGTATCTCTGCGCTATTTGATTGCAGAAAGGAATGGACATGACAAGAAGCACAAACAAATTTGCATTAAAAAAACAGAGGTTCTAGTGGAGCATGTATGCATTTAGATAACATTTTCCGCCTTCCATTACATTTCCTGAACATGCACTGAAGCAACTCAGAACCCAACCCAGGATTCCATCAGGTGGATGGACATCATTGCAATAGTCGTGGTTATCTGCAATCTTTTGCTCATTGCTCAGGTACTTTATTCCATAAGGAAATTTCTCCCTGTACCAGAAGGCATAAAACAACTTCACGGTCAGCTGACCAGTTTCTCAGAATAAGCCAAAGAAACACATTTAATAAACTAGCAGCCTGCAAGAAGACAGACTGTCTCGGCGGTAGCCTTAAAAAAAAGCGCAAACTGCCTGTTAGGTTTAATGGAAATATTTCTGATTTTAGTAATGCAGATAACGTTCATAGTAATCTTCTGAGACTATTGGAAGAACCAGCATATTCACCAATGGTTGTAAATGGTGGTGGTGACAGAAAGGTTGTGTGAAAGCTTCGGTTCCACCACCGAAGCTTTCACACAACCTTTTTTTTCTCAAAGCCAAATGCCCCAATGCAAAGTGCAGGCTCCCCAAGAGTGCATGTGACAAGCAAAAGGGGTGTGAGGAAAGCAGGGTGAACATGGATACTGATGGAATCGTAGAATTGTGGAATGAGAAAGTTCTCCAAAGGTCCTCTAGTCCTCTAGTCCAGACCCAGTTTCTCAGTACAATTCAGTTTCTGAGCACAATTCAAAGTGCTGGTGCTGACCTTGAAAGCCTGAAATGGCCTCGGCCCAGTATACCTGAAGGAGCGTCTCCACCGCCATCATTCAGCCTGGACAGCGCGCTTCTCCTCGCCGCCAGCCTCCAAACCAGGTCAGGGAACCGAAACCCGGGGCGCGCTATGCAGCGTGCCCCAGGCTTCAAGATACAGGCTGCTATCCGCAAGCCTAGGGAGCCTGACAGGAACTCCCGCGGGCTCCCAAGGATTGCAGAGAGCTTCCTGAAGCCTGGAGAGCGAGAGGGGTCGGTGCGCAACGACCCCTCTCGCTCTCCAGGCTTCAGCGAAAGCCTGCATTCGCCCCATAGGATGCACACAGATTTCCCCTTCATTTTTGGAGAGGAAAAAGTGCTTCCTATAGGGCAAAAAATACGGTAGACTGTAGAAGTGGACCCCAGGTCCTCAGTCTTTTTTTCGGTTCCACCACTGAAACTTTCCATCTTTTTCTTAAAGCCAAATGCCCCAATGCAAAGTGCAGGCTCCCCAAGAGTGCATCTGACAAGCAAAAGGGATCTGAGGAAAGCAGGGTGAACATGGATACTGACGGAATTGTAGAATTGTGGAATGAGAAAGTTCTCCAAAGATATTTACTCATCTCTGTGTTCCTGCCTCCGCTTAGCTTGCCAGAGTGACTAAAACATCTATTACTTTTATGCAAGATGTGAAGTATCTCTGCGCTACTTGATATCCGAAAGGAATGGACATGACAAGAAGCACAAACAAATTTGCATTAAAAAAACAGAGGTTCTGGTGGAGCATGTATACATGTAGATAACATTTTCCGCCTTCCATTATATTTCCTGAACATGCACCGAAGCGACTCAGAACCCAACCCAGGATTCCATCAGGTGGACGGACATCATTGCAATAGTCGTGGTTATCTGCAATCTTTTGCTCATTGCTCAGGCACTTTATTCCATAAGGAAATTTCTCCCTGTACCAGAAGGCATAAAACAACTTCACGGTCAGCTGACCAGTTTATCAGATAAAGCCAAAGAAACGCACATTTAATAAACTAGCAGCCTACAACAAGACAGACTGTCTCGGCGGTAGCCTTAAAAAACACCGCAAACTGCCTGTTAGGTTTAATGGAAATATTTCTGATTTTAGTAATGCAGATAACGTTCATAGTAATCTTCTGAGGCTATTGGAAGAACCAGCATATTCTCCAATGGTGGTAAATGGTGGTGGTGACAGAAAGGTTGTGTGAAAGCTTTTTACTGCTCAGCACAAAATAGACTGTAGAAGTGGACCCCAGGTCTTCAGTCTTTTTTTCGGTTCCACCACCAAAACTTTCCATCTTTTTCTTAAAGCCAAATGCCCCAATGCAAAGTGCAGGCTCCCCAAGAGTGCATCTGACAAGCAAAAGGGATCTGAGGAAAGCAGGGTGAACATGGATACTGACGGAATCGTAGAATTGTGGAATGAGAAAGTTCTCCAAAGGTCCTCTAGTCCAGACCCTTGCAACCAGTGGCGTAGCGTGGGGGGTGCGAGGGGTGCCGGCCGCACTGGGCGCAACATCTGGGGGGGTGTGAGTCCAGAGGGAAGGGACAAGTTCCTTCCTCCGCCGGGCTCCCCGCCGCCACCGCCAGCCTTGCGCCCTAGCCCGCGTGCGCCCCCCGCCGCCGCTGCGGCTGTGCTCCACTCACTGCTCGCAGGAGGAGCAGCCGCTGCAGCAGCTCCGACGCCGCCACCGACGCCTGGCCGGGCACAGGCAGCCTCCGCACCCCACCGACGCCGCCATCCCCTCGGCCCAGCCACAGGAGGCGGCTGCTTCTGCTGACTGGGAGGGAGGAGAGCTCCAAGGGGCCGCGCCGCGCCCTGCGCTCCCCAAAACCCTCCGAGAGGAAGTCGGCGGGAGGGCGAGGGTCTCCCGGCGGAGGGGGCGCCGCTGGCTCCGGCTCTCAGCGCAAGTCTCAGCCGCAGGGGGGGGGGGGCGATGGCGGAGTGCAGCTGGAAGCCCCTGGACCCGGCCGGGAGGAGGAGAGGCGCTCGCCAAGCCCGGATATGGAGCGCCTCGGAGCGCGGGCTCCACCTACAGCCCAAGGAGAGGAGGGGGCGGGGAGGCGCCCAAGGGGAGGGGGCTTCGGCTGCCTCGGCCCGCGGGGGCTCCGCAAATAATAAATTTAATAAATTCCTGCTGAGCCTTTGGGGGGGTCCTTGGTTCCTTCGCTCGCCCCCAGCCCCAGTGGCGTAGCGTGGGGGGTGCAGGGGGGCCAGGCGCAACATCTGGGGGGGCGCGCTCGCACTCAAGTGCTAAAATCCACGGGTTAGGGGGCGCAAATTACTTGCCTTGTCCCGGGTGCTGACAACCCACGCTACGCCACTGCTTGCAACGCAGAAATCACAACCGAGGCATCCATGAGAGGTGGCCATCCAAGCTCTGTTTAAAAAGCTCAAAGGAACCAGAGTCCACCAGGGAGTCTGTTCCTTTGTCAAACAGCTCTTACCGCCAGAAAGTTCTTCCTAATGTTGAGTCAGACTCTCCTTTCTTATCATCTGAGTCTACGGGTTCAGGTCCTCCACTGCAGAGCAGCAGAAAGCAAGCTTGCTCCGTCTTCCACGTGATTTGTGCTTCAGATTTGTGGAGATGGCTATCTCATTCAAAGCCAAGTGGTTTAGTTGTGTGCCGTTAGTTAACGTTTCTGGGAAGTTATTAGCCAAATCCTCTGGGGGATGGAGAAATAATATTTTGGAACAAGGAGTACAAGATGGGGTGATGGTTTGGGAGATGTTGTGTGCCTAACAGGAGTTATTGATGCAACACTGTAATACAAGGGTCACACGACTGGTGGCAGGTGATTCTTTCAGATTAGAGCCTTTTCAAGAAAAAAACAAAATGACGCAAACCTTCTTAGGAATAGCAGAAGGTGACAGCAGTCACAAAATTAAAAGACGCCTGCTTCTTGGGAGGAAAGCGATGACAAACCTAGACAGCATCTTAAAAAGCAGAGACATCACCTTGCCAACAAAGGTCCCTAAAGTTAAAGCTCTGGTTTCCCACTTCCGAACCCAAAAGCATCTGCATCAGCAAAAGCATTAGGCATTCATGTTCTGCTTTAAATGTGGCAGCTAGACTGGTGACTGGGAGTGGCTGCTGAGACCACAAAACACCAGTCTTGAAAGACCAGCATTAGCTCCCAGTACGTTACTGAGCACAATTCAAAGTGTTGGTGCTGACCTTGAAAGCCCGAAACTGCCTTGACCCAGTATACCTGAAGGAGCGTCTCCACCCCCATCATCCCGGACACTGAGGTCCAGCTCTGAGGGTCTTTTGGTGGTTCCCTCACTGCAATAAGTGAGTTTACAGGGAAGTAGGCCTTCTTGGTGGTGGCACCTGCCCCATGGAACACCCTCTCATCAGATATTAAGGAGATAAACAACTATCTGACGTTTAGAAGACATCTGAAGGCAGCCCTGCTTGGGGAACTTGGGGAAGTTTTTAATGACTGATGTTTTAATGTATTCTTAATCTTTTGTTGGAAGCTGCCTGGAGTGGCTGGGGAAACCCAGCCCGATCGGTGGGGTATAATAATAATAATAATAATAATAATAATAATAATAATAATAATAATTTATTAATACCCTGCCCATCTGGCTGGCTCCCAACAGAACACCAAAATACAATAACCTATTAAACATTAAAAGCTTCCCTAAACAGGGCTGCCTTCATATGTCTTCTAAAAGTTTGGTAGTTATTTTTCTCTAAGTAATAAATAAATACATAATAAATTATTATTATTATTATTATTATTATTATTATTATTATTATTATTATTATTATTATTATTATTATTATTGAAGGAAGCTGTAAAAGAATACTGCCGAAAGACCAGAGAGATCCCATATTCAAAACAACTTCTAGATTCAGTCCATTCTTTTCTTTTCTTTTTTTAAGAGATTGAGATTCTCAATGCGATGGAAGAGCTTCATGAAGTGATGCAAGTTTCCCATTGTCTGGTTTTAATTCACTAGGCTTCAGCGCCCCCCTCCCTGCCCCCCTCGTTCCTCTTTGAATTCCCGCAAGGTAATCCCACTACCCACCACAAGGGGTGCTGCTGCCCACTTTGGGAACCATTGTCCCAGATTTACCTTTGTGGACTTGGTTCCCTTCGGAGCAACTTGTGAGAGGTATTTACTCATCTCTGTGGCCCTGCCTCCGATTAGCTTGCCAGAGTGACTAAAACATCTATTACTTTTATGCAAGATGTGAAGTATCTCTGCGCTATTTGATTGCAGAAAGGAATGGACATGACAAGAAGAACAAACAAATTTGCATTAAAAAAACAGAGGTTCTAGTGGAGCATGTATACATGTAGATAACATTTTCCGCCTTCCATTACATTTCCTGAACATGCACCGAAGCGACTCAGAACCCAACCCAGGATTCCATCAGGTGGACAGACATCATTGCAATAGTCATGGTTATCTGCAATCTTTTGCTCATTGCTCAGGCACTTTATTCCATAAGGAAATTTCTCCATGTACCAGAAGGCATAAAACAACTTCACGGTCAGCTGACCAGTTTATCAGATAAAGCCAAAGAAATGCAAATTTAATAAACTAGCAGCCTGCAAGAAGACAGACTGTCTCGGCAGTAGCCTTAAAAAACACCGCAAACTGCCTGTTAGGTTTAATGGAAATATTTCTGATTTTAGTAATGCAGATAACGTTCATAGTTATCTTCTGAGGCTATTGGAAGAACCAGCATATTCACCAAAGGTGGTAAATGGTGGTGACAGAAAAGTTGTGTGAAAGCTTCTTACTGCTCAGCACAAAATACCGTATTTTTTGCTGCATAGGGCGCACTGGCCCATAGGACGCACCTAGTGATTTTTTTTTGGGGGGGGGGGGAATAAAGGAAAAAATTATTCCCCCGACCCCAGCCCCCAGAACAGGCAGCTCTCCGCAAGCCTTGGGAGACCGGTACGACTTCCCCTCTGGGCTCCCAGGCTTGCGGATATCTGCCTGAAGCCCAAACCAGGTAAGGGAACAGCAGGATGGCACACTGCGCCTCCCTGCTGTCCCCCGAACTTGTGGGGCTGGCGGCGGGGAGAAGCGCGCCTCCCCTCTGCCCCCCGAGCTTGTGGGGCTGGCGGCAGGGAGAAGCGCGCTTCTCCTCGCCGCCAGCCTCCAAACCAGGTCGGGGATCCGAAGCCCAGGGCGCCCTGTGCTTCATGAAGTGATGCAAGTTTCCCATTGTCTGGTTTTAATTCACTAGGCTTCAGCGCCCCCCTCCCTGCCCCCCTCGTTCCTCTTTGAATTCCCGCAAGGTAATCCCACTACCCACCACAAGGGGTGCTGCTGCCCACTTTGGGAACCATTGTCCCAGATTTACCTTTGTGGACTTGGTTCCCTTCGGAGCAACTTGTGAGAGGTATTTACTCATCTCTGTGGCCCTGCCTCCGATTAGCTTGCCAGAGTGACTAAAACATCTATTACTTTTATGCAAGATGTGAAGCATCTCTGCGCTATTTGATTGCAGAAAGGAATGGACATGACAAGAAGAACAAACAAATTTGCATTAAAAAACCAGAGGTTCTAGTGGAGCATGTATGCATGTAGATAACATTTTCCGCCTTCCATTACATTTCCTGAACATGCACCGAAGCGACTCAGAACCCAACCCAGGATTCCATCAGGTGGACAGACATCATTGCAATAGTCATGGTTATCTGCAATCTTTTGCTCATTGCTCAGAAACTTTATTCCATAAGGAAATTTCTCCCTGTACCAGAAGGCATAAAACAACTTCATGGTCAGCTGACCAGTTTCTTGGAATAAGCCAAAGAAACACGCATTTAATAAACTAGCAGCCTGCAACAAGACAGACTGTCTCGGCGGTAGCCTTAAAAAACACCGCAAACTGCCTGTTAGGTTTAATGGAAATATTTCTGATTTTAGTAATGCAGATAACGTTCATAGTAATCCTCTGAGGCTATTGGAAGAACCAGCATATTCACCAAAGGTGGTAAATGGTGGTGGTGACAGAAAAGTTGTGTGAAAGCTTCTTACTGCTCAGCACAAAGACCGTATTTTTCGCGCCATAGGGCGCAACGGCCCATAGGACGCACCTAGGTGGGGTTTTTTGGGGGGGGGGATAAAGGGGGGGAAATTACTCCCCCGACCCCGGCCCCCAGAACAGACAGCTCTCCGCAAGCCTTGGGAGACCGGTGCGACTTCCCGCCGGGCTCCCAGGCTTGCCGATATCTGCCTAAAGCCCAAACCAGGTCGGGGAACAGCGGGAATGGCGCGCTGCGCCTCCCTGCTGTCCCCCGAACTTGTGGGGCTGGCGGCGGGGAGAAGCGCGCCTCCCCGCTGTCCCCCGAGCTTGTGGGGCTGGCGGCGGGGAGAAACGCGCTTCTCCTCGCTGCCAGCCTCCAAACCATGCCGGGGAACTGAAGCCCGGGGCGCGCTCTGCAGCTCCCAAAGCTTGCGGAGAGCTTCCTGAAGCTTGGAGAGCGAGAGGGGTGGTGCCCAATGACCCCTCTCGCTCTCCAGGCTTCAGTGAAAGCCTGCATTCGCCCCATAGGATGCACACATATTTTCCCTTCATTTTTGGAGGGGGAAAAGTGCGTCCTATAGAGAGAAAAATATGATAGACTGTAGAAGTGGACCCCAGGTCCTCAGTCTTTTTTCGGTTCCACCACCGAAACTTTCCATCTTTTTCTTAAAGCCAAATGCCCCAATGCAAAGTGCAGGCTCCCCAAGAGTCCATCTGACAAGCAAAAGGGATCTGAGGAAAGCAGGGTGAACATGGATACTGACGGAATCGTAGAATTGTGGAATGAGAAAGTTCTCCAAAGGTCCTCTAGTCCAAACCCTTGCAACACAGAAATCACAACCGAGGCATCCATGAGAGGTGGCCATCCAAGCTCTGTTTAAAAAGCTCAAAGGAACCAGAGTCCACCAGGGAGTCTGTTCCGTTGTCAAACAGCTCTTACCGCCAGAAAGTTCTTCCTAATGTTGAGTCAGACTCTCCTTTCTTATCATCTGAGTCTACGGGTTCAGGTCCTCCACTGCAGAGCAGCAGAAAGCAAGCTTGCTCCGTCTTCCACGTGATTTGTGCTTCAGATTTGTGGAGATGGCTATCTCATTCAAAGCAAAGTGGTTTAGTTGTGTGTCGTTAGTTAACGATTCCGGGAAGTTATTAGCCGAATCCTCTGGAGGATGGAGAAATAATATTTTGGAACAAGGAGTACAAGATGGGGTGATGGTTTGGGAGATGTTGTGTGCCTAGCAGGAGTTATTGGTGCAACACTGTAATACAAGGGTCACACGACTGGTGGCAGGTGATTCTTTCAGATTAGAGCCTTTTCAAGAAAAAAACAAAATGACGCAAACCTTCTTAGAAATAGTAGAAGGTGACAGCAGTCACAAAATGAAAAGACGCCTGCTTCTTGGGAGGAAAGCGATGACAAACCTAGATAGCATCTTAAAAAGCAGAGACATCACCTTGCCAACAAAGGTCCCTATAGCTAAAGATCTGGTTTCCCCAGTAGTGATGTATGGAAGTGAGAGCTGGACCACAAAGAAGGCTGATCGCCAAACAATTGGTGCTTTTGAATTCTGGTGCTGGAGGAGACTCTTTTCTTTTTTAATAATAATAATTTTTATTGCATTTTCCATTATACGTATTCATCATATCAATTTTTTTTCACAAATTTCAGCTTTTTAGACTTCCATCAGCTTCTCTGCAAATCATCCATATTTTTACATACTTTACGCATTCTTTAAATTTAATATTGCCTTTTAGTATACCCTTACTATCCAGTTCCTTTTTAACAATACTCCTCTAACTCTCACAAAATTTCTTTAAATCCCACTAGCGTTGTTTGTTCGTCACATATACTTTTCAGATATTCAGTAAATTTCCCCCAGTCCTCGATGAACTTGTGATCCCGTTGATATCTAATCTTCCCAGTTAGTTTGTCCAACTCTGCATAGTCCATAAGTTTCATTCTCCATTCTTCAAGGGTCGGTAGTTCTTCCTGTTTCCATTTCTGGGCCATTAATATTCTCACCGCCGTAACTGCATATTGGAAAAGTTTGTAGTCCCTTCTGTTTATTTCACTTCCTGTTATTCCTAACAGAAAGGCTTCTGGTTTCTTTACAAATGTATATTTCAACGTCTTTTTCAATTCATTATATATCATCTCCCAGATACCCTTCACCTTCTTACATTCCCACCACATATGATAAAATGATCCTTCTTTTTCTTTACATTTCCAACACTTATTACATGTTTTGAACATTTTTGCTAACTTAACTGGTGTAATATACCATCTATATACCATTTACATGATATTCTCCTTTAACGCAGTACATGCTGTAAATTTTATATTTTCATTCCATGCTTTTCCCCAATCCTCCATTTGTATATTATATCCAAAGTCTCTGGCCCAGTATATCATAACCGACTTTACTTCCTCATCCATCGTATGCCATTTCAACAACATTTTGTACATTTTTGACAATAACTTATAATCATTATTTATTATCTCTATTTGAAATTTCGATTCCTTTTCTGCATATCCACTCTCTTTAAAATCTTTTTTGAACATTTCATTTACCTGAAAATAATGCAACCAATCAAACACATATTCTTTTACTTGTTCATATGGCTTCATTTTCCATTTTCCTCCTTCTTTAATTATTAATTCACCATATGTGATCCAATTCCCTCTCATATTAATTTTATTTACACTCATAACCTCTATTGGAGACAACCAGTGTGGAACTTTTGGTTCTAATAGGTTTTTATACCTATCCCATATTTCTATTAAAGATCTCTGGAAGATATGGTTCTCAAAACCTTTATGACTTTTCTTCTTCTCCAACCATAATATGCGTGCCATCCAAATCTGTTATCAAATCCTTCTAAATCTAACAATTTATTGTTTTTTATTTTTATCCATTCCTTTAACCAAGAGAGACAAGACACTTCGTAGTATAATTTCAAGTCTGGCAGGGCAAAGCCTCCTCTTTCCTTCGCACCTGTTAATAACTTAAATTGTATTCTTGGCTTTTTACCCTGCCAGATATATCTTGAAATTACTCTTTGCCAATCTTTAAAAATCGTTGTCCCTTTAATTATTGGAATCATTTGAAATAAAAATAACATCTTTGGAAGTACACTCATCTTTATCGTTGAAATTCTACCCCAGAAGGAGAGTTTCATCCTTCCCCACACCTCCAGATCTTTTTTAATTCCATTCCATACCGGTATATAATTGTTTTGAAATAAATCAATATTTTTGGATGTTAACCATGTTCCCAAATATTTTACTTTCTTCGCCACTTTGATCCCTGTTTTTTGTTGCATTGTTTCTATTACACTATGATCCATATTTTTTACAATTACCTTAGTTTTTTTCTTATTTAATATAAACCCAGCCACTTTACCAAATTGCTCAATCTCCTCCAACACCTCATTTAAACTTTTTATCGGATCTTCTATTGTTATTACCAGATCGTCTGCAAAGGCTTTAACTTTATATTCATTCTGACCTACTGTCACCCCTTTTATTAATTCATTTTGTCTAATTGAGCTCAAAAGGACTTCCAGGACTGTTATAAATAGCAATGGCGCAAGAGGACATCCCTGCCTTGTACCTTTCGATATCTTTACTTCTTCCGTAATTACATTGTTCACAATCAATTTTGCTCTCTGTTCTGTATAAATCACCCTTATTCCATTATAAAAATCATTCCCCACCTCCATATACTCTAAATTTTTCAGCATGAATTCCCATGATATATTATCAAAGGCCTTTTCTGCATCCACAAACATCAATATGGCTTGTTTCTCATTCCTGGCAGTCAGATACTCCAAAGTATTAATTATATTTCTAATATTATCCTTCATCTGTCTGCCTGGAAGAAAGCCTGCTTGATCTTCATGAATAATTTCTTGCAAAACCTTTTTCATTCTTTTTGCTAATATTCCTGAAAAAAATTTATAGTCTGTGTTCAACAATGAAATCGGCCTGTAGTTCTTTACTTGTGTTAAATCGGAATCTTGCTTAGGAATTAGTGAAATAAAGGCATCTTTCCAAGTTTCTGGAATATCTTTTTTCTTCAAGATGTTATTCATTACTTCTTTCAGTAGCGCTGTTAGGGTATGCCTCAATTCTTTATAATAACTTGACGTAAATCCATCTGGTCCTGGAGCCTTTCCTTTTTAAAATTCTTTTATGACCTCTATTATTTCCTCATTCTCAATTGGGGCGTTCAGTCTGTCTTTCTTTTCTGTCGGGATCTTTTGCACCTTTTTTCCTTTTAGATATCTTTCTATTTTCCTCTCCTATCTTTCTATTTTCCTCTCCTATCTTTCTATTTCTAATTCCTATCTTTCTATTTTCCTTCCTGTCACTGGAAGGACAGATTGTGAAGCTGAGGCTCCAGTACTTTGACCACCTCATGAGAAGAGAAGACTCCCTGGAGAAGACACTGATGCTGGGAAAGATGGAGGGCACAAGGAGAAGGGGGAGACAGAGGATGAGATGGCTGGATAGTGTTTTCGAGGTTACCAGCATGAGTTTGACCAAACTGTGGGAGGTAGTGGAGGACAGAGGTGCCTGGCGTGCTCTGGTCCATGGGGTCACGAAGAGTTGGACACGACTAAACGACTAAACAACAACAACTATTTTCCTCATATTATTCTTTTCTCTTTTTCTGTACAAATGACTATAAAAGTCCAAGAATCCTTTTCTGATGCCTTTCGGGTTTTCTATCTCTTCTCCATCCACAATAATTTTACTGATTGTGTTTTGTTCCTTTCTTTTCTTAATTTGCCATGGTAGCCATTTGCCTGACTTCTTAGCGAACTCAAAGTTTCTTTGTCTTAACTTTTTAATGTTCCATTCCACCTCTTTGTTTATTATCATTGCAAATTGCGTTTGCAAAACTTTGATATTTTGTTTTATTTTTGAGTTGTTAGGTTTCTTGATTAATTTTTGTTCATTGTCCATTATTTGTTTTAAGATTTCCTTCTTGCCCTTCTCTCTGTGCTTATTTCTGATTGCGTTCTGTTGAATGAAGAATCCTCTCATTACCGCCTTACTTGCATCCCAAACTGTACTCATCTTCATACCTTTATTACAATTGTCCACAAAATATTCCATCAGCTTCTTTTGTGCATCCTGTAAAAAATTTTGGTCATCTAAGAGGTAGTCATTAATTCTCCATCTAAATGTTCTTTCTTCGTAGCCTTTAATCTCCAATTTTATTGGACTGTGATCTGAGATCACTCTTGGCTGGATTTCAATTTGCAGAATTCTTGGAGTTAGTTCGTTTGAGACCCAAATTTGATCTATTCTTGACATTGACTGATTTGGTTCCAAATAAAATGTAAACTGTTTCTCTAGTGGATGTCTGAGTCTCCAAATATCAATTAAATTACAATTTTTCGTCATCGAAAAGAAAGTCTTGGGTAGTTTTCCTTCTTTGCTAACTTCTTTATCTCTTAACCTGTCCATTTCCATTAAAACTACTCCATTCATGTCTCCCATTACTATAATTTTTTGATCCATGTATTCAAACAGTCTTTCTTCCAAATTTTTGTAAAAATCAGTCTTATTTCCATTAGGTGCATAGATCCCGACAATTATTAATTTTTCGCCTTGCCATTTGATCTGGACAGCAATAATTCTTCCTTCTTCATCTTTAAAAATTTTCTGGGCTTCAATTTTGTTTCTTACATATAATACAACCCCTCTCTTTTTCCCTTTGTCAGAAGATATGAATTCATTTCCTAATCTTTTATTAATCAACATTTTCCTGTGTTTTCTTGCCACATGTGTCTCTTGCAAACAAATAATTTTTCCTTTTTAAATATTGTTCAATTTTATTTCGTTTTTTCCTGTCATTCATTCCATTAATATTCCAATTCCATAATTTCAGCGCCATAGTGAATTCCTAAATAAATTAATTTAAATTATTATTTTTTATAATCTGTCAACTTCTTGTTCTTCTTCTTGTTGTTGTTGTTCCTCGTCCGTCTTTTCCCCGTTCTCCTCCTCCTTCTCTTCCAAATGCTTCCCCCCTAGGGGATCTACTCCTCCAACTGCTCCTTTTACTTCTTCCTCCTCTTCTGTTAATTCCTTGTATCTTCTCTGGAATTTACCCACTTCCTCAGGGCTAGTAAGTTTGTGCTTCTTGCTTTTATAAAAAAAGGAAATCCCCTGCGGGAATTCCCATTTAAATTCAATCTTGTTCTTCTTAAGAATTTGCACCAGTGGTTTATATGGGTCTCTTCGTTTCAACAATCTAATTGGGATGTCTTTAAAGATGATTATACAGTTCCTATCGATATTTAGTCTTTTTTCTCTATTTTTTTGAAGTATCAAATTTCTCATTTCTCTATCTTTAAAAGTAATTAGGCAATCTCCTGGAACTTTCCTTGACTTTGTTGTTCTTACTCTCATCCTAAATGCATTTTGCACTGTTCTCGCAACCTCTTCATTTTGTAACTCTAACCATTGTGCTATCTCTGTTATTAATTTCTCTCTAATGTTCTCTCCTTGAACCTCAGGCACAGCTCTCAGCCTGAGGTTCACTTCCCTCTGCCTCAATTCGTTCATGGCAATTGCATCCCATATCTCCTCCTGTGACTTGTTGATTTCCGATAGTCCCACTTTGATTTTATCTTCCTCACGTGGGACGCAAGTAAAGCAGTGATGAGAGGGTTCTTAATACAACAGAATGCTATTAAGAAAAGGAAACAAAATGAAAAGAAAGATAAGATCCTGGAAAAAATAAAAGAATTAGAGAAGAAGCTAAGAGTAAATCCGAAGTCGCAGCCGATTCTGAGAGAAATTAAACTTCATCAGGCACAATATTCTAAACTGATAAATCAGGAAATAGAATGGAAGATTAAGTCAATGAAACAAAAAACGTTTGAATCGGCAAATAAATGTGGGAAACTGCTGGCTTGGCAGTTGAAGAAGAGACAAAAGTTAAATATAGTAACAAATCTAGAAATTGAAGGAAGAAATATTCAGAACCCCGTGGAAATCAGAAAATCTTTCCAGAAATATTTCAAGAAACTATATACTCAAGGGCCACAAAATGAGGTTGAGATTGAACAATTTTTGAAAAAAAACAGTTTTAAAAAGTTTACACAAGAAAATAGACTACTCCTGAATAGTCAAATAACACGACAAGAAATTGAACATGCCATTCAGAACATGAAGCTGGGCAAATCTCCAGGACCAGATGGCTTGACCTCCAAGTATTACAAGACAATGAGTGACTATCTGATTCAACCTTTGATGGAGGTCAGCAATGAAATTTTGGAGGGAAAGAAAGCGCCGGAATCGTGGAAGGAAGCTTTTATCACGTTGATACCAAAATCAGAAACTGAAAAGACACAACTTAAGAACTACCGCCCCATCTCCCTTTTAAATGTGGATTACAAAATATTTGCTGATGTTTTAGCAGGCAGACTTAAAAGAGTTTTGAATGAAGTAATTCATAAGGACCAGGCTGGCTTTCTCCCAGGTAGACATATGTTTGCAAACACAAGGAACATTATTGACATTCTGGAACTTTTGCAAACAGATATAAACACTAAAGCAGTGCTGATTTTCATAGACGCGGAGAAGGCCTTTGACAACATCTCCTGGAAATTTATGAAGGGAAATTTAAAAGAAATGGGAGTGGGGCGGGGTTTTCAAAATGGGATTGATGCAATATATTCAGAACAAAAAGCCAAATTGATAGTTAACAATGTGGTAACGGAAGAATTTAAAATTGAAAAAGGAACACGACAAGGCTGCCCGATTTCCCCTCTGTTATTTATTTCAGTTTTAGAGGTGCTCTTGAACATGATTAGAGGGGACCGGCTGGTGCAGGGGATCCAGGTCGGAGCGAAACAATACAAACTTAAAGCCTTTGCAGATGACCTAGTTTTGACATTGCAGGAGCCAGAACCTAGTACGAAAAGAGTATTACAACTGATACATGACTTTGGTCAGGTGGCAGGATTTAAGCTAAATAAACAAAAAACGAAGGTGATAGGGAAAAATATGACAGATACAGAGTCAGAACGGTTTCAGAGAGAAACAGAATTATCATTGGTGAAAAAGGTAAAGTACCTAGGGGTTAATATAACAGCCAAAAATCTGAGTCTATTTAAGGATAATTATGAAAAATGTTGGTCTGAAATTAAGAGAGACTTGGACAGTTGGGCAAAACTGAAGCTTTCTTTGTTAGGACGAATAGCTGCGATTAAGATGAATGTGCTGCCAAAGATGTTGTTTTTGTTTCAAACATTGCAAATTGTGGATAAAACGGAGTGTTTCCGGAGGTGGCAGAGAGATATTTCCAAATTTGTCTGGCAGGGCAAAAAGCCCAGAATCAAGTTTAAGATATTAACAGACGCAAAGGAAAGAGGGGGCTTTGCCCTGCCAGACTTAAGGTTGTACTATGAAGCCGCAGCTTTCTGCTGGCTAAAAGATTGGCTACTTCTCGAAGACACTGATGTGTTAGATTTGGAAGGTTATAACAATGCTTTTGGTTGGCATGCATATTTGTGGTATGACAAAGTTAAGATCAACAAGGCTTTTAAGAACCATATTGTCAGAAAAGCAGTGTTTAATGTCTGGACAAAATACAAAGACTTATTGGAAAACAAAACTCCAAGGTGGCTCTCACCTTTGGAAGCTAAGGCCCGGAAAAGACCCAATATGGAAGCCTACTGGCCAAAATATTGGGAACTGTTAGAAAAAGATGGAGATAATTGGAAACTGCAGAGTATGGAGAAAATGAAAGACAATGTGCGAGACTGGTTACACTACGCTCAGATTAAGGAAATTTTTAAAAGTGATAAAAAGTTAGGATTCCAGGTGGAGAAATCGAAGTTGGAAACAGAACTGTTAGAACCTTAGACTAAGGTACTTTCAAGAATGTATAATTTGCTGTTGAAATGGAACACACAAGACGAAATGGTTAAGTCGGCTATGATAAAATGGGCACAGGATATTGGGCATAACATTATGTTTGAGGACTGGGAAAGGTTGTGGACCACTGGGTTGAACTTTACCGCATGTAATGCTTTGAAAGAAAATGTAATGAAAATGATATACAGATGGTACATGACCCCAGTTAAACTCGCCAAAATATACCATTCGTCTGATAACAAATGTTGGAAATGTAAAGAAAATGAAGGAACATTCTTCCACCTCTGGTGGACTTGCCCTAAAGTGAAGGCCTTCTGGGAAATGATATATAATGAGCTGAAAAAGGTATTTAAGTATACCTTTACCAAGAAACCAGAGGCCTTTCTTCTGGGCATTGTCGACCAGAAGGTGTTAAAGAAAGATAGAACATTTTTCATGTATGCAACAACAGCAGCAAGGATACTACTCGCTAAGAACTGGAAAACTCAAGATTTACCCACACTGGAAGAATGGCAGATGCAACTGATGGACTATATGCAACTGGCGGAGATGACTGGCAGAATCCGAGACCTGGGAGAAGAAAGGATTGAAGAAGATTGGAAGAAATTCAAGACTTACTTACAGAAATATTGTGATTTAGTGGAATGTTAAGAAGGATGCTTGGTTATAAATAATTGGCCATCACTAAAATAGATCAGGAATTGATGATAAGAGAGATTAAGAGAAACAAATTTGCAGGAGAATTATTTTATTGTATTTAAGTAAGTGGTTACAGATTTGGAAATAAGATTATAATTTGCTTGACAAAAACTTATTAATGATGTAAGTGGGAGCGGGAGACGTGAGGAAGTTTAAGGATATTATGAAATTTTGTTAAAACAAAGTAACAATGTTTATTAATATTGTATTCTTTTTTCTAAAAACCCTAATAAATATTTATATGATTTTATCTTCCTCACGCTTCACTTCTTCATTTCAGTTCTTGTCTTCTTCATCCCTTCCTCTAGGGATTGTGTTCTTCTGGATACCTCTTTAATTTGACCTTTCAGCTCGTTTACTGTCTCATCAATTTTTTTATCCATTTTTCCAATTCTCGTATCCACTTGTTCTAATTTTTCTTCTAAGTTCTTTTCGCTTTGCCTGATTTCGGCAAACATTTTTAATATTTCTCCCTTGAAGTCTGATTCTTGTTTTGATCCTCTTCTATCTGCTGGTGTTCCCCCCTCTCCTCCTTTCTTCGGTTGATGAGACATTTCCACAAATATGCTTTAAACACTTCTCACATAATAATCCAAATTGATTTTATGAAAATAAATTCTCACCACCACTTACTACACAACCTTATATAAACCTTGCCCAAGGTATAAATATATCCAATTAACTTCAAGTTTGGTATTCAATATCTTTTTAAATTTGTAATTTAGTCCTTTATTAATTCTAATTTCAAATCTTCACTTTAATGTCCAATTATCTTCGGCCCAGTCAGATCCTTAAACTTAGAAAAAGTGAAAACTTAAAACCCAAACCAAATGAATATATTCTTCTTGCCACCAATTAGGCTATTCCTTTTGAAATCTTAGTACTCCATTTATAATCAAATTTTTATTCCAGTTTTGTTCCAGCTGTGCCGCCAAAAAAAAAAGTTTATTCTACTCCTAAAAATCAAAGTTTAAAGTTTAAAATCTTCTGCCACCAATTAGGCTATTCCTTTCGAAACCTTTATAATCAGGTTGTAATCCAGTTTAGATTTATAATCCAATTTAGTTTTATAATCCACTTTAGCCTCTTAATTATACCAAAGGAGATTTAAAAATTTAAAAAGTGATCTCCACATAAAAAATAATATCCAAATGTTTATATCCAAATAAAGGGTAATATAATCCTTACACTTATATCCAAATGAAGAAGATCCAAGCAAATACTCCGCAAAAGCCAAGTAATGAGGAAAAGGGGGGGGGGGACCAGAAAAGCCCAACCCCTTCTGAAGGGTAAAAAAAAAAAAATACACCAAACCAAAGAGAACAAGAAAAACAAGTGAGAAAAACAAATTGTAATTTCTCTTCTGACCACCGGGACTCAAAAAATTAAGCAAGGAGTCTATAAGTCAAACTTTACTTAGAGTTTTTCTAAGAGAAAAAAAACCCAAAGGTAGCAGTGGCCAATGAAAAAATGAAATAAGTCCATCTAAATAATAACCCCCCCCCAAAAGGATATGCAGAAATACCCAAAATAAATCAAAAAAAGATCCTTTTCACGATTGTCTACGTCCGTAAAAAGAAACAATGGAGTCGGAAGCTCTTCTTCCGTTGCGCAGTTTCTTTAAAAGTGAAACTGGAAACGTTTTCCCTTCTCTTTTCTCTCACAGTTACAAAGAGAACCTTCAAACCTTCAAATTTTAGTCCCTCTGTCCCCCCTTTTAACTTTGTTCCTCCTTAAGTTATTCAGTATCCTCTTTAAAAGTTATTTCTTTGTCAGTCAAACAGGGGGGGGGGAAACAATAGCCGCTAGCGGCAACTCACTTCCCTTTCTCCAGCTTTGCTTGTATGATGCGTCTAAGCTGATTGCAGATGACGGCTGACCTCTGTATTTATTTATTTCATATCCGAATCCTTCTTGATGTTGCAATCCGCTTTTTAAAATCAATTTGGGGTCGAACTCCTTGCATTCGAGAATTAAGCACTTCCCCTGCAAGCTCAGGGCTTCATTTTCCGGAGGTAGCTATGGCTTCCCTTCAGCCCACTTCTCCCCCCCCCCCCCCGCCGCACTCTTCGCTCCTACCGGGAGTTACTTGGCAGCCGGGTGGTCTGCGTTTTCGGCTTCCGCGGGAACCTGAGTATCTGCACACCCTCCAGGTACCATTTCTGGGGGCCACTGCGCCCTGTGGCACCCCTAAATCCTCCAAAAAACCCGGGATTCTTCACTGGGAAAAATCCCCGCTTGCGGCGGGATCGCGCTCAACCGGAAGTCCCGGTGCTGGAGGAGACTCTTGAGAGTCCCATGGACTTCAAGAAGATCAAACCTCTCCATTCTGAAGGAAATCAGCCCTGAGTGCTCACTTGAATGTGGGAGTCATAAAGCCATGGCAGAGGTTTGTAAATACTGCAGGGTACCTCCGGGCCTCGTGACCAGCACTCTGAGCTTTACAAGGTCTTGGAATGCAATGGCCTTATATGGCATGGGTGCAATAAAAGCTTGACCGGATGAGGTAACGTGAGACATTGGAATGCAGCCATGCGGCTGGACAGAACAAAGGATAATAAAAAGTGATCGGAGGAGAGGAGAAGTCTCAATGAGCTCTCTCTCTTATTATGGAATATTACTCGCTCTCAATGTCTTTATTTTATATTAAAGAAGTGCCACTTGTAATGGCTGGCCCGACAAGTGGTGCCCCGTGTGAGGCTGAATAATAATAAATATGACTGAGGTTTTTAAAAGAGAAAAAAAGAAGCAACTTAAGCAAACAGTCTGAGGCAGACTAAGAGGATTTTTGATCCAAGCAGTGGATATCATCGGCCCCCTTCGTCCGGCAAGGATTGCAAAGCGCTGAAGCATCTTGAAAAAAGATCCCAGGGTGAGTCCGATCCCTTTTCTTCTTTTTTTATCTTATTTTAGAGACATGGGTAGCTCCCTATCTTCTCCACAACAGAAATTTTTAAAAGACTTAAAATTTCTCCTCTCCTCCAACAAATTGGAAGTTCCTGATGGTGATTTGATACAGCTCATTCTGGCTATTGATGAACATTGTCCCTGTTTTCCTTTGAATGGAACATGGGAAATAAAACATTGGGATATGATTGGGACTCATTTTCATGGACATCCCAGCATAGGAATTCGAATTTTAAATGCTTGGTGTAAAATTCGATATGCTATGGGTTCTTTATCACCAAAAAATATCTCCATGGCTGTATTGCCAACACAACCTTCAGCTTCTCTAATTCAGCCTGCTGTGCTGGCATCTGTTCCAATACTTGCTTTGCTGCCAGCAGCAGCTCCAGACCCCAAACCTCCGGACTACAGTTCCTCACCAGAGGACCCAATCCTGCAAAAATACAGTGGTCTGGCTGGAAATGACCCTGCTCTTTCAGCAGCAGAACCAGCTACCCCTTTTCAACGTGCAGTCCTTGCCTGCTCCTTATCTCAGGATACCATGGCATTCCCTGGTGCTCCAGCAGGAACTCAAGCCCAGCACCAACCTTTTGACTTTAAAATCTTGAAAGAGCTCCAATTGTCAGTTAGGACAAATGGACTTCAAGCACCTTTCACACAGGCTCTCTTGGAAGCCACATTAGCCCAGCTGTTGGTGCCAGATGACATCAAGCTTTTGGCACGTACAGTTTTGCCCCCATCAGCTGGTGTACTGTTTGCTTATGAATGGGAAATCGCCTGTGGTTCTTATGCTCCAGCATTATTACAGCAACAAGCAAGAGGGAATAATCCTAATCTTACCCTCGCAGATGTGATGGATGCTATGATGGGGCATGGCCCCTTTGCTCAGGCTTCAGTACAAGCCACACTGCTGCAGATCTTATTGAGGGATACTGCTCTTGCTGCTCAACAAGCAATGAGAAAAATCCCGGAACCCACCAGTATCCAGTCTAGGTGGGGTTCAATCAGACAAGAACGGTGGCCTCCACCAAAAGAAAAATCCGCAGCACCAGCTTGTTTCTGAACAGCTTATTTCTGAACAATTGACTTTCGGCCACATTGAACCATCTTCATCCCACTGGCCCCAGCAGACAGGAACGGTTTGCTTTTATATTGCCAATATAACAATTTGCAGCCCAACCAGCGATGTCAGTGGATTGTCCTGCCTCACAGCATGTGGAACTCCCCTACACTTTGTCAGCATTTTATGGATGAAGCATCGAAACCTTTCCGCATGCGCCACCTAGAGGTGCTGAACACCAGCTGCATCTGACAGTATTTGCTACACCATTATTGCCAACAGGAATTTGGCAAGAAGAAGACTATCTGCATTATAGAATGGATACAGTTACCTCATACCCCTCCAAAAAACATTTATTCAGTAATTGAATCCACATCAGACATTGTTATCAAAGGACGTTCACGAGCGATAGCTCTGAGCGGTTTTGATGTTGCATCAATTTATTTGCCTTTTTCACAGACTGAACAGCAGCATTTATTGATCACAAATGCTGCCGTGCAAATCGCCTTGGCTGATTTTATAGGTGTCACCATTTTTAACCCTCCAAAGGATGACCGTTTGACATTTTTGACACAGGTCACCTATGTCTTGGCTATCCCCTTGTCTCTCACACCTCTCCCCTCTGCACTAACCCACTTCACGGATGGAACGAAAAGTAGGGGGGTGGTGACATGGGAGGAAGGAGGAAAATGGAAATGTTATTTACCTCTCCACAGTCTTCTGCCCAGCGAGCTGAACTAGAGGCTGTGATTCTTGCCTTTCAATCCTTTCCTACTCAACCTTTCAATCTTATTGTGGATACTCAGTATGTATATCGCCTTTTTGCTATTTTACCAGTATCTTATATATCTCCTTCCTTGGATTCTGACTTGTTTTCCTTGTTTCTTGCCCTGCAAGCTTTACTTCAGCACAGAGAGTTCCCTTATTATGTTGCACATCTTCGCTCCCACACATCGCACCCAGGGTATTTAGCAGAGGGCAATGCAAGAGCAGATGCAGCCTTGAAGAACATTTCTGCCTTTTCTCTCTTTTCTGATCCTGTACTAGGTCATAACACCCTTCATCTCCCTGCGAAAGCATTGGCTAAGCAGTTTTCTATTCCTTTGGCCCAAGCTAGGGATATAGTGTCCCAAGGTGCTTCCTGTTCCCAAGGATGGCGTGCGGCCATGGCGAGCATCTTCAACCGCGGAAGCGCCTTCCTAACCATTTGCCTTGCCATCCTTTCCTGCACCGTTATACAAGGAAGAGAAGCAGATGATCCAGTCCAGTTGAAACCACCATATTTCACCTTATCAGCTGGCAAGCCGCTGTCATCAGAATCCTACTCTGGCTGGCAGCATCCACGGCTCAGCCACTCTCGAACTAGAAGAACAGTGTTGTTGAATAAGACTTTTAGGGGTGAAAATTATCATAAGATATGGAGGGATAATATTTTTGTACAAGATATGATTAAGTTTACCAGTTTATTGCATGCTTCTAAATGTTGGGTGTGTATGCCTGCCCCCATTTGTTTTCAAATTAAAGAGGGGAAAGAATCATGGGGCATATATCCAAACTGTCAATATACTTTGAAATTCATGTTTAATAGCTCTTGTTCTCTTACAGGAACATACAGTGACCAATACCAGTGCATACCAGTGCATGGTTAAAAACTAGAAAGGAAGCCTACCATGCAGCTTGGGATCAGAATTCTTATATTCTTGGCTTCCGGATGGAAGTTGGCTTCGACATTTATTGATTATAGTGATTATTATAGTAGTTATTTGCATTATTTTGTGTTGCTATATACAATGTATTCCTTCCTTAATTTCTGTATGTACTGCATGGTTCTCCAGTCCGCGGCCCGCTTCCGGTCTCACAAGAGTCGCCTATCGCTCTCGACATAACCGTTGGTACTGATATATATGGCTCTGATTAAAATATAAAGAAAGAGGGCATGTGGGAGTCATAAAGCCATGGCAGAGGTTTGTAAATACTGCAGGGTACCTCCGGGCCTCGTGACCAGCACTCTGAGCTTTACAAGGTCTTGGAATGCAATGGCCTTATATGGCATGGGTGCAATAAAAGCTTGACCGGATGAGGTAACGTGAGACATTGGAATGCAGCCATGCGGCTGGACAGAACAAAGGATAATAAAAAGTGATCGGAGGAGAGGAGAAGTCTCAATGAGCTCTCTCTCTTATTATGGAATATTACTCGCTCTCAATGTCTTTATTTTATATTAAAGAAGTGCCACTTGTAATGGCTGGCCCGACACTTGAAGGACAGATCCTGAAGCTGAGGCTCCAATACTTTGGCCACCTCATGAGAAGAAAAGACTCCCTGGAAAAGACCCTGATGTTGGGAAAGATGGAGGGCGCAAGGAGAAGGGGACGACAGAGGGCGAGATGGCTGGATAGTGTTCTCTAAGCCACCAGCATGAGTTTGACCAAACTGTGGGAGGCAGTGGAAGACAGGAGTGCCTGGCGTGCTCTGGTCCATGGGGTCACGAAGAGTCGGACACGACTAAACAACAACAACAACAAACTAATAAGAACTCATCCGCTCCTCTCATTCATGCTCACCAGATGGGCAGACTCACTAAAAGAGGTGATCAATCTCTTTATATAGTTTCACTATGTATAAGTCTTAGCATAGCTTTCGTCACGCTGATTTCTCATATTATCTTTGTGAATAGTTCTTTGTCTCAGCATGTCCTTTGTGAACAGTTATTTGTCTCAACATGTCCTCAACTCATCCAAACATCTGGTACATCCTGCTTATCCATCCTGTTTTGTACATTCCATTAGCTGGTTCAACAGTCCCTCTTTCTCTATCTTCAGAATCAAACAATCTCTTTATCTTCAGAGTCACATACCATCTGGTTTTACTCACACTCAAAACATACACATCTCCATTCATACTCTAAGACACTCATAGGCCTCACACAAGTAGGCCACCCAAAATAACCCACGAGTTTAGTTTCTCAGGTGCACTCTCAATATAAAACAACTGTATGAAAATAAATGAATTGGATTGCTGTATGGATCAGGGACTGGATAAAACTGGAAAAGGAAGAAGCATTGGACTTAGAAGGTCACAATAACAGTTTTGGATGGCATGCATATTTATGGTATGGGAAAGGAAAAATGCATAAAGGACTCTACAATCATATAATTAGGAAATCATTAATGAGGGTTTGGGATGCGGGTGGAGCTTTGGGTTAAACCACAGAGCCTAGGACTTGCCGATCAGAAGATCAGCAGTTCGAATCCCCACGACAGGGTGAGCTCCCACGACAGGGTCACTGCTCCTGCCAACCTAGCAGTTCGAAAGCACCTCAAAGTGCAAGTAGATAAATAGGTACCGCTCTGGCGGGAAGGTAAAGGGTTTTCCGTGCGCTGCTCTGGTTCGCCAGAAGCGGCTTAGTCATGCTGGCCACATGACCCGGAAGCTGTACACCGGCTCCCTTGGCCAATAAAGCAAGATGAGCACCGCAACCCCAGAGTCAGCCACGACTGGACCTAATGGTCAGGGGTCCCTTTACCTTTACCTTATGAGGGTTTGGGAGAGACACAATCAATCAATAGACTTTATTTGCGTAGCCGACAGGCCATAGCATCAAAGGACAAACATCGACAAGAATACATTAGAAATATAGATACCATAAAATCTTATGACCTATCAAAACCTTAGGTAGAAACTGGTTTGGTAGAGATATAGAGATTTGATAGAACCAAAGACAACTTGGTGGCTCTCACCAATTGAAGCTTTGTTGCTCAAACCACTTGGCAAGAAGGGGAAGTGGCTTACATACAGTGATTTATTAAAAAATCAAGAAGGAAAAATGAAATTAAAAGAATATGAGGCAATAAAAAAGACCATTTTCAGAGTTGGCTACCTTATAGGCAGCTACATGAAATGTATAAAGAAGACAAGAAGAAAGGATTTAGTTACACCACTTCTAGATTTCAAAAGGAAGTCATAGAAGGGAAGGTGAAGCTGCTGAAGGGTGCATATAGTATTCTGCTAGAATGGGAAACAAAAGATGAGAGGTGAAATCAGTCATGATCCAATGGGCACAAGATATAGGTCATAACATAAAATTTGAAGATTGGGGGAAACTGTGGAAAACAGGCTTAAAATTTACAGATTGCTCTCTTTTGAAAGAAAATGATATGAAAATGATGTACAGGTGGTATATAATGCCAGTACAGATAGCAAAAATGGATTGCTGACTTTCTGAATTAGATAAACACACATCAATAAATGAGAATTTTGACAGAATGCAGAGTAAGGTTTGCAGCCTTCTCTAGATTCAGTTCCAGTCTTTGGCCTTCATTCAACCCAGTGTTGCCTCTAAGCAGCTGCCTAAAACCTCAGCGGCCGGTCTTGATTCAGATTCATTTCATGGACAATTACTGGCCCAAAGTCACCCATTGAGCTTCATGGCTGAGTGGTGAGTTGAAACATGGGCTCTCCCAGACCCTAGTCCAATTGTTTCTCCATTATTTTCTAATATTATATTTCCTGCAATTTCTGCTGCCTGGACGGCTGCTCATCCATAGAGCTTTCAAAGGAAAGTGGTCTGGGTGTGCTTTTGGGTTGATTGCATCTGTCCGATTATTACAAACTCATAATGAATATGACACCCCCATACCCTCCACAATATTATCTATAAATCCTCTGAAACGATCGCAAACAGGAGAAGTTAAAGTTGCCATGATTTTCAGCAACTGAAGCAGAGAACGAAAGACAGACAAGTGAGTAGCTTTCCTAGATTGCTAATTTTTTTGCCCAGTCCTTGAAGAGGTGTTCAGTGGCACCAGATTCTCACAGCAGTTTTGAAGTGGAACTAAAGGGGTTTAAAAAAAAAAAAAAAAGGTAAAGGACTCCTGGACGGTTAAGTCCAGTCAAAGGTGACTATGGGGTTGCAGCGCTCATCTCGCTTTCACACTGAGGGAGCCAATGTTTGTCCACAGACAGCTTTCTGCGTCATGTGGCCAGCAGGACTAAACTGCTTCTGGTGCAATGGTACACTGTGATGGAAACCGGAGCGCACAGGAATGCCGTTTACCTTCCCGCCACAGCAGTACCTATTTATCTACTTGCACTGGCATGCTTTCAAACTGCTAGGTTGGCAGGAGCTGGGACAGAGCAACGGGGGATCACCCCGTCGGGGGGATTCGAACCGCCAACCTTCTGATTGGCAAGCCCAAGAGGCTCAGGGGTTTAGATCACAGTGCCATTGCAGAGATGAAGCCAAAGGTTGGCAAATTTCAAAGCTGGGGAGGTGTTTCAGCTGGGGAGCGGGTGCATTCAACACAGTCACAAACACTAAATCTCAAACGTTGATGTTATATTTCATGCTAAAGAAATTAAGAGTCAATAAAACACATTCTTTTCAAATGAGAAAAGGAAAATCCCAAACTGTCATTGGAAAAGCAAACTTCTCTGGACCATCAATTAGATTTTTTTAATCTAAGAGAGAGAGAGAGAGAGAGAGAGAGAGAGAGAGAGAGAGAGAGAGAGAGAGAGAGATGGATGTACTGTATTAGGCGAATATGTTTGAAGCCTTTTTTCCAGCTTTGTTTCAGCTCGGATCCAGTGCTGCATATACAGTTGAAAGGTAGATTCTCCTCCACTGGAGGTTTTTAAACAGAGATGATGATGATGATGATGATGATGATGATGATGATGATGATGATGATGATGATTTACAGCCCACCCATCTGGCTGGGTTTCCCCAGCCACTCTGGGCAGTTTCCAACAAGATATGAAAAATACAATGAAACATCAGACATTAAAAACTTCCCTAAACAGATTGGATCTGTCAGGAAATATTTAGCTGTTTCGCAGGGAGTTGAGCTAGCTAGATGACCCTTGGAGTCCCGTTGCAACTCTAGAACTCTATAATTCTTTGAATCCTATATTTCAACCACCTAAATTTCACCAGCCCTCTAGTTTAAGCTTACTACATGATCCCCACTGCCAACCCAGAGAGACATTCCAGGAATCAGGATCCTGGAGTCTCAGAAGCTAGTGATTTTTTTAATTTATTTATTTTTGCTAGTGATCAATCTAGTATCCAGGGAATAGGATCCAGGAAAATCCAAACGGGAAACCGGTTTAGGTAAAAATGAAAGAAAAACATTTTCAGAGGAAAAAGGGAGGTGGGGAGGAAACTAAAATATTTTGGGACAATGAGGATACCTTAAGGTCCACCTGAGCCCTGATATCCCATCTTGAGAGAGCCAGCTTGGCAAAGTGGTTGGACTTGGACCTGTGAGACCAGGGTTTTTGAATCCCCACTCAGCCTGGGTGATCTCGGGCCAGTCACGCCTTCTCTGCCTAACCAACCTCTCAGGTTTGTTATGAGGGTGAAATGGGGAGATGAAGAACTATGAACAGCGTCTGGAGCTCCTCAGAGGAAAGAAAGTGGCATATAAAGCCAATAAATAAAGAGTAATAAACCTGACTACAACAGAGTCATGTCAACTCCCAGGAAAACAAGTATTTTCTTATAGGGTGGGGAACTGGATACAAGATAGGAAACTTAGTCTACTGGAGAGCGAGTGTCTCTATGTATTCCTTTATCATCTTCTTCTTCTCTCTGCAAGTACAGATGGGGCCAGTCGCTTCCTTCCTTTCTGAACTCCTGGTCATCACCTTTCTCCTGCAAGGTACATCCAAGCTGGACTCCTCAATTTCTCTTTCAGATGAGGCAAGCCAAGATGAAACAGGATGGCTTGGCACTCAGGTGCAGCGGGGGTTCCTTCCTGCTGGTATGCAGTGGTGGAGCCATCACTTAGTGGTGGAGCATAGACTATGCATGGTAAAGGTCCTACGCTGGACCCACACTATCTCCAGTTAAAATGAGGATCAGGTGGCAGGTAATAGTAAAAACACTTCTTTCCCAGACACACCACAGACACAAGGTCTTCCCGTGACAAAGAAGTCCTTCTGGCTTTGTTTTCCCCAAATCACTTTTCTCATGGAGGAACAGACTATCAATGACTATCCAGGACCAGTAGAACATGTCCTGAGTACAATCTACTGGAGATCAAGCATGACAGAGTCCAATTGTCCTCATGCCCTTGAATGTGCATCTACTGTTAGGATATTTCCGTTCCACCTTAAAAGGGAGCAGGCTTTGTGAGTCACAGAGTCTGCGTATTTCCTGTTCACAGGAAGTTTATGTTTTCCTTTGCTTTCGTTTCTCTCTCAGTGTCTGAACACTGAAGCAGGTGGTCATGTTTTTTCTTTGTTCTGACCAACGCTGAATAAACTTAAATAATGCTCTCCTGCGTGCATCTTTCGCTGTGCATTATCTGCTGATAAGAGCGTGCATCAGCTCTGGAATGTGGCAAGCTATTTCTGGAGCTCGTGTCGCTAATTGCTGATACTGCATGTCTACGGGAGATCGATGGACGTCCAGAGGCGACGTGGGGCCATGATGGACTTTGTCTCCCTGGCAGTATCCCAACATCTACCACCTCCTTCAAGTGCTTCTTGACTCCTCTTCCCAAATTAGTCTTTGCCTGTATCTATAGCCGTTGCATTATAGTCATCACACCCTGTGTGATGTCACACAAAGAACTCCGCACACAGCGTTGAGCAAATCTGTATCTGAATTCTGACCTACTCTTCCCCACAAGAAGTTATATTTTATATACATGGCACATCCACACTGGAGGAAAATGTGGAGGTCTCACCATTGATGTAGAGATGTCCACATGACTTTCTCCTCACCCCAGTGCTGTCCTGGACCTTCCCCTTTTAAATGCAATGAGGAGAGGTCGATTCTTGGAAAATCCAGATAAGAACACCATCAACACCACTCTATGTGAAATGGAAAAGATTTGGGCCAACACTGTGGTGGGGTCCATATTTTGTTCCAATGTGGATAAGCCCATAGGTGAATTAGGTGTTACAGGATTGCAGTTTAAGGGGGTAAACCTATTGAACGCAGCTTGTATAGGATTGCATTTTCTACTTTGTAATTAATCATTCACTCAAGCAAGCAATTCAACACAAATAACTCAGTATAAATGTTTAAATATAACCATCTTCAACTATCTAAAGGACTGACACAAAGAAGATGGAGCACACTTGTCTTCTGCCGTTTCAGAGGGTGGGAATCAAACCAATGACAGGAGATTCCAACTAAACATCAGGGTTAACTTTCGGACAGCAAGAGCTGTTCAAGTAGGGTTGCCATATTTCAAACAGTGAAAATCCAGACAGAAAGTTGTTGAGCTGCTGTTGTTGCTGTTTGCCCCAAGTTGCTGAGCTTATTTTGCAAAATCACATAGATAATTTACATTTTTGAGCTATTTTTATGGAAAGCTTTGGGCAAAATCACATCGATAATTGACGTTTTTGAGCTATTTTTATGGAAAGCTGATGAAAACGACACTGCCAACATGGGTTGCCAAACGTCCAAATTTCCCCCCGAAATTTTGACAATTTTTGCCCGGACACTGCTACCAACTGCAGTGTTCCAGATATGTCCAGGAAATTCAGGTTGTATGGCAACTCTGCATTCGACAGAGGAATGGATTCCCTCAGAAGCTGGTGACTTTCCTTCATTGGAAGTTTTAAACAGAGTTTGGTTCATGTTCTTCAGTTGTGATTCCTGCTTTGCAAAGTGTTGGACTATTGGGCCCCTTCCAATTCTACAGTTCTATAATCCTATGATTCTAAGTGTAATTGAAATTCGTTGATTGTATTTAAATTACAGTTAAGGGCATGACTTTGCTACACCCCCTCACCAAGATTTTCTCTCCTCTAGCAGGCGCAGAAGCAAGTCCCTGCCCAGAGAAATGGATGTTCTTTGGTGGAAGTTGCTATGCATTATTTGAGAATCCCCTATCTTGGAATGATGCAGAGGTAAGAAGCTATTCTTGGAATATTGCAGTCTGTTCAACTACTAAGAAAATTCTCAAAGTATTTTCCTAATAATCTTCTCAAGGAGTAATCATGACCCAATGCACTCAAAATTATAAAAGGAAGGTACGCATTTATGTGTCGTACACAGCGTGGTGGTGGGAAGAGAAGGTCTATTTAAAAACTCAAACCACTAACTGGCAAAACGATCTCTTGTTCTTTCTATCTGATTTGTTATCAAATAAAATTCAGTGCTGATTCCATAGAGGCATAAGAGTCTATATCACACAAAGTAGGCGTAAGTAAAGATGCCGTTTCTAATTTTGCGATCTTTATGCTCAAGAATGTTTGAGCTCACCTGGAGCCCTAACCCTAACCCTAGATACTTTGTGGGGCTGATCCTGCCAACCCAAGCTGGCCACTGAAATTCACCTCCCTGGGGTGGGATGGAGTCAAAGAGGGCACCCTCTAGGGTGAAAACCTTAACTCTTTGTCTCTCTCAGGCAGATTGCCAAACACAGAAGCAAGGAGGACATCTGGCTTCCATCCTTGATGACCACGAGATGAAGACAATAGCAGCCTATATTCGTTTGAATCAAGAAAAAAATTCTGCGGTCTGGATTGGGCTGTTTTCCCACAAGGCGAGTGAGGTGTGTACAGGAAGCTTCTAGTTTTGTTTTGTTTTGTTTTGTTTCTTCTTCCTCTCCATATTCTGTGGCCGAGGAAACTGCAGATCGAAAGCTTAGGAAGATGCCATTGAACCAAGAAACTGTGCCCTACGTTAGAAGAAGAGGCCATTGTGCCAGAAATTTTCAAATATTTGAAAATCCACTGCCATGCAGTGTGGAGAACAGTATCCCCATCACTTCTTCAACTAAATGGGGAGAAGCCTCTCTTACAGGACTGGCCCTTCCCTGAGGTGGGGTGAAGCAGTCATGGCAGAACCCCAAGAGGTGGCACCGCCGCGGTCACCCCACACCACCTCTGTCAACAAAAGAGAAAAGGCGCTGGCAGCAGCGCCTGCTACTGGCAAGATCACGTGTGACCTTGTCAAAATCTCGCGAGAGCTTGCTGAAACCCGTCCTGCTGCTTCGCAGGCACTGCCACCCATGCCTGGTAAAGGAGGCTTTGGCAGCAATGAGGAGGGGCAGCACATTCCCATTTCTCCTCAGGCGGTGGAACAGGACGTGTCATTCCCTGCTCTTTGCTACTTGGGATAGGATCGAATTCCACAGAGGGAAGGAGAAGGTCCAAGGACAGTGAGGGAACAAAGGCCACTCCATCCTTCCTTATTGTATTTTAATATGCTGTTGGAAGCCTCCCAGAGTGGCTGGGGAAACCCAGCCAGATGGGCAGGGTATAAATAAATTATTATTATTATTATTATTATTATTATTATTATTATTATTATTATTATTATGAGAGGCAACTCTGCCATCACTGTTGAGGTGCTACAGCCTCTTAACTTCCTCCTTCCCAGTGCTCCTGTCATAAGAGCGACAGCTAAGTTCTTTTTGGATCAGAGCGTTTTCAAGAAAGACAGAATGACACAGATCTCCTCAGAATACAACCCTTTATTGATTAACTGGTAGGAGCTAATAAGGACTCATTCACACCTCTCATTCATACTCACCAGATGGTTGGACCCACTAAGAAAGGTGATCAGCCTTTCTTAAGAGTCTGTTGGGTGGCTTTCCTCTGCAGTCGGACAGCCAACGCACCTTGTCAGGGCTTTGCAGCTTCTTAAATAGTCTCCTCTCTCATAGGAATCAATGTTCCCTTTGTTACGCTGGTCCCTCATGATGTCCTCATGAAGAGTCTCCCACAGTCTGGCTTCTGCCATGCTGTCTCCATGAATAGCTTGCTTGTTTCAACATGTCTTCAGTTTGTCCTCTAATTCACCCAGACATTTGGTACATCCTGCTTTTGTTGCAGTCCATTAACTCATCCATCCAGTTTTGCCCAGTCCATTAACTGGCTCAATAGTTCTTTATCTTTGACTCAATAACCTCTTTATCTTTTGTCTTCAGAGTCACGTACCATCTGGTTCTGCTCACACTTCAGACATATCTCCATTCATACCATTTGGCATACTAGATATATCTTCAGTTATACCATAAGGTCATTTTCTGGCCTCACACTCCATCATGTTCAATAGGGGAGAATTGAAAGGTCAAGAAATTGGTGGCTTTTCCCCAGCTCAGAATTTAATCCAAGCCATAGAAGAATTTTAGGGACCTTCAATAGACTGTAGTCCTCCACTGGGCTGGTTTGTTGTGTTGGTTTTTTGGAAGGTGCAGCACAATTCCTCTGCATCATCTTTTAATAGCCTATTGTTTCCTTTGTTTTTCTTATTTTCTGATGGTAACAGCTGTTCGACAGTAGAATGGACTTAGATTCATAAAGGCCATAGAATCATAGAACTGTAGAGAGGGAAGGGACCAGAAAGGCCACCTCATCCAAACCCCTGCCCATCCGCTTCTGTTGCTGCGTTTGCTCAAACTCAACAAAGAGCAGGGAATCCCCTGCCCTCCTGGCAAGCAGAGGGTTAAGGAAAGGATCGAGTCCTTCCTTCTAATTCTTTCCTAGTCACACTGCGGCGCAGGCTCCAGCCCACCACCTCCTCCTCTCCCTGCTCTAGGGACTCGCAGGCAGCCAAAAAACATGCAGGTGGGAGAGAGAGAGAGAGAGGGCTGGCTTGGGTGGGTGGGGACTTTTGCCTTCCTTTCCTCCCCCCCCCCCCCGTTAAACCCCTCCCTTGCATTCTTAGCCAGCTGCTTCTCCGCACACCCCTTTTGTGCTCCTTGTCCCTTCTGTGTTTTTCCTTCCCTCCCCATTTAAAATGTGGTGACAAAGCACGGATCCACATGGATCCTCAGGATTTTTGCATTCACCATCAGATCACATTACATGTCCATGGCTACAGTCTGTACCAAAAAAATCACGCACCCACTGTTGCCTGGGGCTGCAATGGTGCACAAATGTGGTGACAAAGCACGGATCCACATGGATCCTCAGGATTTTTGCATTGGGTCACCCCAAATTCACCATCAGATCACATAGCATGTCCATGGCTACATCTTGCACCAAAAAAATCACGTACCCACTGTTGCCTAGGGTCGCAGTGGTGCAAAAACGTGGTTACAAAGCATGGATCCACATGGATCCTCAGGATTTTTGCATTGGGCTACTCCAAACTCACTGTCAGATCACATGTCTGTGGCCACAGCATGAGCCACAAAAATCATACATCCACTGTTTCATTTAGAATTTTTTTTCCTTGTTGTCCTCCTCTAAAAACTACTTGCGTGTTATGGTCTGGTGCGTGTTATAGAGCGAAAAATACGGTAAATAGGAAAAAGAGGTGGGGAATTACATGTCAACAAACACCTAAGCAATACAAATTAATTGGTTATTTAAACTTCTAACATCATGCACATGTTTTGGACTTCGTCTGATCCCTCCCATCTGAATTTCCTTGTATTTAAATGCAGCAGTTTTCTAACATCATCATTAAAACACCGTATTCCAATTAAAATAAAATTTCTTAACTTATCTTAAGGTTCTAAATCTCAATTATTTAACTAACTCTTAATTTCCTGTCTCTTTTTCTGTCTCTACAGATCCCCAAGTGGCAGTGGGTTGACATGTCTCCACTCCCATACTCTGCATGGGCACCCGGGGAGCCCAGTGGGACAGGTGGTGTTGAGAAGTGTGCTGAACTAAAAACTAATGGTGAGAGGGGTGTGTGTATCACAATATGCCTTTGGGAGTGCCAGCAGTCAGCTTCTTCTATACTGTGTGCCACTCGTGGCCTGGTTGAAAGCAGTCCAAGGGTGAGTGCGTAGAGAAGAAGAACTTGTCCCTAGCCACCTCCTACCTGAGCAAACCAGCAGGTCAGTTGGCCATGTCAGCAGAAGGGAGGCTTTCACGAACCAGTGACCTGCCTATTCAGTGTGGTGCAGTGGTTAAGAGCGGTAGCCTCGTAATCTGGGGAACCGGGTTCGCGTCTCCGCTCCTCCACATGCAGCTGCTGGGTGAACTTGGACCAGTCACACTTCTTTGAAGTCTCTCAGCCCCACTCACCTCACAGAGTGTTTGTTGTGCGGGAGGAAGGGAAAGGAAAATGTTAGCCGCTTTGAGACTCCGTAAAGGGAGTGAAAGGCGGGATATCAAATCCAAACTACTCCTCCTCCTCCTCCTCCTCCTCCTCCTCCTCCTCCTCCTCCTCTTCTTCTTCTTCTTCTTCTTTGAGAAAGTCTCTTGGGTCCCAATGGAGCAGGAAAGACAATTTATGTATGAAACCACGACTGAGTGGATGAAGAGTGGCAGATTTCAGTGGATGGATTATGCCAAAATGGCAAAAATGACCGGAAGAATCAGAAATCAGGAAGACCAAAATTCTAATAAGGAACGGGGGAAATTTATAATTTATCTTAATAAACCATTGTAAACAGCTAAAATCTTTAGTAGGATTGGAATAACACTTGTAGTTTAATGGCAAATTTGGGATACAATGGAGAGGTAAAACATTTGGACTTGGATTATTATAAAAGATGCAGGAGAAAATGGTTCATAAAAGGACCCACAAAGGGGGAGAGGGAAGTTCGGGAGGTTCTTTGTCTTTATGCTGTATGTTGGATATGTGATTGTAAAACTTCGATCTGAAATTAGATAGATGATAGATAGATAGATAGATAGATAGATAGATAGATAGATGATAGATAGATAGATGATAGATGATAGATAGATGATAGATGATGATGATAGATAGATATAGATAGATAGATAGATAGATAGATAGATAGATGATAGATAGATAGATAGATGATAGATAGATAGATAGATAGATAGATATAGATAGATAGATAGCTATAGATGATATAGATAGATGATGATAGATGATAGATGATAGATAGATAGATGGATAGATAGATGATAGATAGATAGATGATAGATAGATAGATGATAGATAGATAGATAGATAGATAGATAGATAGATAGATAGATAGATGATAGATAGATGATAGATAGATAGATAGATAGATAGATAGATAGATAGATAGATAGATAGAGATAGATAGATAGATAGATAGATGATAGCGAGAGAGAGAGAGAGATGATAGATAGATGATGATAGATAGATAGATAGATAGATAGATAGATAGATAGATGATAGATAGATAGATAGATAGATAGATAGATAGATAGATAGATAGATGATAGATAGATAGATAGAGAGTCTCTTGGAGGTGCCCCAACCTGCTTTGGTTTATCCAAGCAGCAGCAAGGAAAACACAGGCAGAATATTCTTGGGTAGTAAATGTAAAATGGTAGCTTCAACCATGTGCTCTAAGCTTGGAGCCCATGTAGGCATGTCTTTCTTGACCATGGTGCAAAGAGGGGGGACGACAATAAGTGAAGACTTCACTTACTCCTTCATCAGAGATGAGGGGGCATGACCTAGCTGAACCCAGGAGCACACTTCTATGATCTTAACCCATTCATACGCAAACTAACACTCATGCACAGTTATGTTTGGCTGAAATAAATAAAACATTAACAAAAAAATACAAAACCAAACTGAACCATTTCCTACATAAATCGCTGCAGTCCAGAATTGTCCTAGATTCTGTCAATTACAATGAAAACAAAAATCACTTGGTCAAATGTGTGGAGTGGAAACTGCCATCCAATTTAATTTATCGGGATCATTTTGCCAGGTCTGAATTAAGATTTTCTTTCAGTGGGAAGAAGCCATGAAAGGACAGGGACACCTGACATCTTTTCTCTCTTTCCCCCTCTAGATTACCTGCAGTGGAATGACCGTGACTGTGAAACTGCCCTTTCCTATCTCTGCAGATATTCCAGGTACTGAGGGCAGCCGTTTATCGAGGCTTCAACACGCTCAGTGACCTTTGAGGAATATGGAGCTGAATTATGCCTTCCAATGCCCCTTCCCCATAGGCTGCCTGTGGGTCAGATCTTCTCTTCTCTGGCCTCAGATACTAATAAACTTTCTCTCAAATCAGCACAAGGGCTTGGAGTTTCTCTGTCTCCTCTCCTTTCATCCATTCATAGCATCTTTGGTTTACAGAAGTTCTGGCATCTCCACCTGAGTGTAATGGAGAAATTGCTTTTCTGCCCCAAGGGGAACATTTAAAAAAATTGTTGTTGGTTGTAGGCATTCCTCTGTCTTGAGAGACAATGGATTGCGCTTCTGGGGGTCAAACTTCCTGGGTGGAAGTCTGGACACAGTGTACAGAGGATACAAAAGCCCTGCCCCACTTGTAAATGTCCTGTTGCCCTGTGCTTCTGCATTAGTCTGTGTCAGGGAACTGCCATCAGCTCAGAGGCGAGAGGTGGAAGGGCAGCTGGATTACAGAGAGCCCCCAAAGATTGTGGGAAGCAGCACTACCTCAGTGGAGGAGGGAGGCCCCACCTCTAGTGGGGAAGAGCTGCAGGGCTCGGAGGATGCAAGGAAGAGCCAAGGCACCGTGCCTGAGCAAAGCAGGGAGGAGGGAGGTCCCCCTTTACCCAAGCCTTCCCTGCGCAGTAGGTTTTCACGCAGAGAGGGGAGGTGTCAGATGGGGGTCAAGAGACTAGGGAAAGTTTAAGGACCGTCCACTCTCAGATTCTGCTAGTGACTGAGCAAGACATGGGATTGAGACTTTCTGCAATGTAAATGCTTCACACCAATCATAAAGCTTTTGAAAAGACCAGTGAGGGATCTTGCCTGTTCGCTCTCAAGCAACCACCTGATAGGCACAATAGCAATCTGAGAGTCCCTCCATATCTTCTGCAAATTGCTCTGCAGCTGGCACACTCCATTCCTCCTCTCCACGCCCTGGGAAGGCCCATAGTTGGCCATAAAGGGGCTCATCCCCGTGGACACATGTTCAGTGTTGTTATACGCAAACTCAGCTAGCGCCAATTTCTCCACCCACCCAATCATTCTGCCTCTCACTGACGTCGCAGCGTAGGTACTGCTGCAATATGCCGTTCGCTCTCTCGGCCTGCCCGTTGGTTTCTGAGTGCCTAGCCATTTAGAAGCTCACCTCTACCTGCAGCAGGCTCATGAGTTTACGTCAGAACCGCAAGGTAAACTGTCTTCCGCAATCAGAGACGACCCTTAATGGAGTTCCATGCAGCCTAAAAATGTGATCCACAAACAGCTTGGCTGTCTCCTCGGCTGACACCACATGGGAGCAGGCCCCGAATTAACACATTTTGGTCAGTAGATCGACAACCACCATCACCATTGTCTTTCTCCTTGACTTGGGCAGATCTGTCATAAAATCAATGGACACCACCTCCCAGGGCCTCCCCGGTGTCGGTAAGGATTCCAGTAACCCCGCTGGTGCAGTTCTTTCCCCTTTGGCACTCTGACACCTGTCGCACTCTCAGACATATTCCCATACATATTCCTGTACATATTCCCGTACATTATGCAGGAATGTCGTTAGGTTCATTCAAACCAAAGTAATATACTAATATAAATGGATTAGTTGCAGGTTTCTTCTTCTTCGGGGAATTAATCACCTTATCTAAAAATCGAATAACTGCTTACCATCTATAAACCACCACCCCGTGTATGACACCCCCTATTTTGGGGGCACAAAATTAAGAAAATGGGGGGAGATTGCCCAGAGTTGTTGAGCTTTCTTGGGGGGGGGGATTGCAAAAAATTGCACACCCGCAAGACTGACAATGGCAACTGCACGCATCACCAAACCTGCCAATTGTCTGTCCGCTTGCTGCCAGCCGCCGCCCAATTGCCGCTGCAACAGCCAATTGACAGCAGCCTTTGCCGCAGCCACCAATCACCCACCCAATTGCCGCAGAAAAACTCCTGCTTGCGGCAGCAACCAATTCCCCCGTCCCAACTCTACACTGTCCTTTTATAAAATGACCCCCCATTTTTGACATTATTTCATAAGAAAAAACCCTCGTCTTATACACGGAAAAGTACGGAATGTCCTTTGGATCATGGAGACATTTCCTTCTAGCCAAACATTTCTGAATCATGAGCATCTGATGTGATGGATAGATAAGATAGAAAGATTTTTAAAGGAAAAAGAAGTGCAGAAGATCCCGACGGAGAAAAAAGATTTTTTGAACGCCCCAATTGAAACAGAAGAAATAAAAGAGGTAATAAAGGAATTGAAAAAAGGGAAAGCTCCAGGACCAGATGGATTTACAGCCAGATATTATAAGGAAATGAGAAGCACCCTACTTATACCATTGAAAGAAGTCATAAACAACATATTAAAGAACTGTGAAATTCCAGAAACATGGAAAGAAGCCTTTAGCACACTTATCCCAAAACAAGATTCGGATTTGACACAGATTAAAAATTATAGGCCTATTTCACTGTTGAACACTGACTATAAAATCTTTGCGAGTATACTAGCAAAGAGAATGAAAAAAGTATTGCAAGAATTTATACATAAGGATCAAGCGGGTTTTCTTCCTGGCAGACAGATGAAAGATAATATAAGAAACATAATAAATATATTGGAATATCCGAATGCCAGGAATGAAAAACAAGCTATTTTAATCTTTGTGGATGCTGAAAAGGCCTTCGATAATATATCATGGAACTTTATGTTAAAAAATCTAGAGTATATGGAAGTGGGTAAGGAATTTTATAATGGGATAAAGGCAATATATACAGAACAGAAAGCGAAGCTAATAGTAAACAACTATACCACAGAAGATATTAAAATAACCAAAGGTACAAGACAGGGATGCCCACTGTCGCCACTATTATTCATTATGGTGCTAGAAGTTTTGCTAAAATCAGTAAGAAAAAGAAGATATAAAAGGGGTGTCTATAGGGAAAAATGAATACAAAGTTAAAGCATTCGCGGACGACTTGGTATTGACAGTAGAAGAACCAGTGGAAAGTACTGAAAGAATCTTAGAAGAAATAGAACAATTTGGTCGAGTTGCAGGATTTTATCTCAACAAAAAAAAAGACGAAAATCATGGCTAAAACATGAATCAAGAACTAATTGAGGAAATACAACAAAGGACAGAGATAGAAGTGGTGAACAAAGTGAAGTATTTAGGTATATGGTTAACCCCCAAGAACATTGATTTGTTTCAAAACAATTACTTACCTATGTGGAATCAGATAAAAAGGGATTTGGAGGTGTGGGGAAAACTGAAATTGTCCTTTTGGGGGAGAATATCTACGATAAAAATGAGTGTGCTACCAAAGATGTTATTCCTTTTCCAATCATTGCCGATAATTAAGGGGGCATCAATCTTTAAAGAATGGCAAAAAATAATTTCAAGTTATATCTGGCAGGGTAAGAAGCCAAGAATTCAGTTCAAGTTATTAACAAATGCAAAAGAGAGAGGTGGCTTCACCCTGCCAGATTTGAAATTATATTATGAAGCATCATTCCTCTGTTGGATAAAGGAATGGATTAAATTAGAGAATGGAGAGCTGTTAGATTTAGAAGGATTTGACAACAGATTTGGTTGGCACGCTTACCTATGGTATGAGAAGAAAAAAATACACAAAGGTTTTGAAAACCACATCTTCCGAAGATCACTGATAGAGGTGTGGGAGAGGTATAAAAACTTGTTGGAAACTAGACTCCCCCATTGGATTTCACCATTAGAAGTGATGAGTGTGAAAAAAATTAACATGAGGGGGAGGTGGATAACATATGGAGAATTGGTAACAAGAGAGGGGGGGAAATGGAAAATGAAAACTTATGAAGAGGTGAAAGAATTTGTTTACGACTGGTTAAACTACTTTCAGATTAATGAAATGTTTAAGAAAGATTGTAAAATGTGTGGGTATGAAGGTAAAGAATCAAAATTCCAAGTGGAGGTATTGAATAATGAGTATAAAAACCTGTCTAAAATGTATAAAATGTTGCTGGAGTGGCATACAAAAGATGAAGAGGTAAAAGTAGTAATGATACACTGGGCAAGAGACTTTGGTTACAATATACAGTATGATGATTGGATGAAATTATGGAATGAAAGGCTAAAATTTACGGCATGTACTGCGTTGAAAGAAAATGTAATGAAAATGTTTTACAGATGGTATATAACGCCAGTTAAACTGACCAAAATGTATAAAACATGCAATAAGTGTTGGAAATGTAAAGAAAAAGAAGGTACTTTCTATCATATGTGGTGGGAGTGTAAAAAGGTGAAAGACTTATGGGAAATGATATACAATGAATTGAAAAAGAGGTTGAAATATACGTTCGTTAAAAAACCAGAAGCCTTTCTATTAGGAATGGTAGGAAACGAAATCAATAAGAGAGACTGTAAACTGTTTCAATATGCAGTGACTGCCGCAAGGATACTTCTGGCCCAAAGATGGAAACAGGAAGAAATTCCAACAGTGGAAGAATGGAGAAGGAAATTGACCGAATATGCAGAATTGGACAAATTGACTGGGAAGATTCGATACCAGAAAGACCAAAAGTTTATCGAGGACTGGGGGAAATTTACAGAATATCTGAAAAATATATGTGATGCACAGACAACGCTTGTTGGTTTTGAAGAGACTCTGTGAAATAGTAAGAAATACTGCAAAAAAGAGAGTAACAGGAAAAGGAGTGGGGAAAGGCAATATCATGTTTAGAAATGCGTCAATAAATAGAAATTTTTCGAAAGATTGACAGAGAAACTGAGGGAAGTCAAAAATTGAAGCATGAGTGTAAAATAATTTGTTGACTGTATAAAACTTGTTTGGAAAATGAATAATTTTTTTTTTAAAGAAAAATAGTTCAAAAATGGCAAAGCTCAACAACTTTGCCCCAAAAAACTTAGCAACTTTGAAATATGGCAACCAAAGTCTGACTGTCCGTTTAGACCCAGTAGTGAGCTCAGTGGACCAGTGATCAGAAATGAAAGAAATGTTCCAATCGTTTATGTCTGTCCTGTCCAGAACTTCAGCTTTTAATATTATATTCTCCATGCACCCTACACCAGTTCATTGGGAGTTCCTGGTTCACAGGTCACTGCTCACCTGGAAAAATAAACTGTTGTTCTAATAGGTTGTGACTGATGACTGTATTGCCAGCACATGCCTCCCCCTGGCAGTCTCTGTATATAGAAACCTGTGCAGAAGGAACAAAAGTTTCCCTTGCCCTGGACAAGTTAATTGGGGAAAGGCAGTGAGACAAAGAGGTAAGTAGTTCTCTTTGGCTTTGCTAATCTTTCAGAGGCTCTCAGTGGAGGCAAATGCCCATGAAAAGTTGGAAGGGAAATGGATGGGTCTCCGTCGGGAGGACGAAATAAACTGTGGCTGGGTTTGAAATTTGCAGGGTTTGCTTGCCAACAATCATGGATTTAAAGAATCGTGGAGTTGGAAAACATCGTTTGATCCAACCCCCTGCAGTGCAGGAGTGTTAAGTTTTACTATATCAGTTTCAATGTTATATAATAGATTTATTAAAAAGCTGTAGTAATTTGATTGCAATTCCTCCCAGGTGCTTGGTTGGTGAAGATTGGGTTAGAAATACCATGCATGGATGTAGAAGTAAGGCAGGGCATTTAGACGGCACAGCAGAAGTCACAGAGGAAGAAAAGGGGTGTTGCTACTTAATACGCTGCTTTAGAAGGTGGTTAATAAATTGGTTGTATTATTATTGTTGTTATTATTATTATTATTATTAATTTCTATACTGCTTTATGTTTTTAAGAAAAACCTCAAAACAGTTTACAGCATATTAAACATTAATAAAACAATCCAGAATCAAGCATTTCCGAAGAAAGTCAAATATAAAGTATACAGTCAAAGCAAGATAGTTAACAGGACAATAAAATATTACCTTAAAGATTTCAAAATAAAGGAGGTCAACTACAGAACACTTATTTAACACAAAACAAAGTTAACACACAAAGAAATCTTTAACATTTCAAAAGAAAGCATTGCTAAGTGAAGTTAAATATAAAATGCACATTTAAAACAGCATAGTTAACAAGAGAATAGTATATTATCATAAGCACGACACGGCTGTTTGGCAGGCACAAAAAGATAATCATTAGTAGTAGTGATATTTTTATTGTTTCTCGGCGTTTCTACCAAGTCATGGCTAATACTTGTTGGGAGACAAATTTTCTCTCTCTGAGCCATCATTTTAAAAAACCTGCCTAACCTAAAGGCCAAGATCACATATTGTGGCGGTGAGTTCCATAGGATGATTGTGGGGTGCTTGAAGGTGTGCTTGCTTTGGTCCTAGAAAACCAACTCCTTTGTAAGAGAGGAAGAATAAATCTCTTTATACCCTCTCTGCTCATTGTTCACAATCTCTTAGTAGCCTGTCTGAACTAAAGATATAATTTTTAAAAGTCAGCCTCTCCGGTGCTTGGACCTCCTAATCCTCCTGTTGGTGTTGTTGATGTCGGGAATCAAGCCTTTATCTGGAGAAACTGGCAGCACTCCCAGGCACCCGGCTTGATCTCCTGTTTACCTCCCTGGCTGCATTCCCCAGCAAGATCCAGGGAGGTCACGATAGGCGATTCTTCTCAGCGTGGGGCAGGGGAAAGAGATAGACAGAAAACGTATTTACATGCCTTTATTTCTGCCTTTGCAGCATTACGAAAACATGACTGCTCTCTTCAAGCTCCAGCAGTCGAGTGACAAACACTTCCTGTACTTCCTGTACAGCTCATATTACACTCTGAGCTAATTCCGGTGCTTCGCACTGTAAATTGACTGTCCCTCTGTTTCCCACGGACAGTCCCAACATTCCCATTATGTTTTGCTTTCAAGCTAGCAGTTTGCAACTGCATTGCTTCTATATCGTAACAGTTATGTGTTGGTGGGCTAAGAGCCATAGCAGAGCTGTACTGCTCTCCATAGCAGAGCAAATGGAGAGCTGTACTGACTGGCAAAAGTGTGTGTGGCGGAGGATTATGTTTTTATTTATTGCTTTTTTAAAACCCCACCTTTCCTCCATGAAGCTGCATATATCCTCACAACAACAGCCTCTCAAGTCCAAGCATGCCTGCCCTTTGGAACTTCTTCAAAACAGGTACCAAAAGCAAGCAATGATACCTCCAAAAAGTGGTGTAAAACATATGCATATTCAAGCACAAGTTCTTCTTAAATATAGAATTACGATCAGAGCCAAAATCAAAGCTCTGTCTCTCCCATAGCCTTCATCCAGCCTAAGACTATGCAGCTCCATGGAGAGGCACCAGGATCGCGTTCTTATGTTTTCTGTGGCGTCCAGAGAAAGACTAACAGGAGATTTGCAACTGAATCCCTTCACATGATCTAAGGTTAAACACTCACTTGAGTGTTAGCAGAGAACACCAGCAGTTAGTTATCAATCTGTTAGAGCTCAGAGAGAGCTTCAGCGTGCTTCCATGGAATTTCCCAGTGCCAAACCCTTCACCAATATATATACAGGTTTCTCCATTTCAGGGGTGCCAACTTGAATAAAATATGGTGGGGGCGTAGATATGCCCTGCCCTGCATAATTGATCACATGATGCAATGCACACACACCATTTGAATGGGAATGCCCATCAACTTTATGGGGGCCTGGCCCTCTCAAATATTTTATTGTGGAGGTCGAAGCTCCCAGGGCCCCTTGGAGTTGGCTCCTACGCTCCATTTCAATGTGTAATTGAGCAATTATAAACAACCCCAGGAGGGGAAAGTGCTCTTATGCTCAAATTCTGCATCCTGTTTCCCATAGGTTGACTACTGTGAGAACAGGGTGCTGAGCTAGATGGATGCTCTTATCTGTTCAGGTAAATCACTGCCAGTAGATCATTGTACAGTAGAACTTCTACTTACAACCGCCTCTGCTCGGGGACGTTCCAGGTTGCGACCGCGGCAAACCCAGAAGTAACCGGCAGGTTTGCCGCCACTCGCCGTTCGCGCATGCGCAGGAGCGGCGATTGCCGTTCATGCAAGCGCACAACGGCGACTCTCCCAGTGTCCCGTTTCACCATAAGGACGGGCCTCCGGAACGGATTGTGGTCGTGAGTAGAGGTTCCACTATATAGTCTCTTTGAAGCATGGATTGGGGCTCCCTACCTAGTTGTTTATTAAGCAATGCCACGGACACATTCAGCACATCATATACACGACTAATTAATGTTGGTGGTGTTCATTTGGAATGGAGGTAGCTGGCTTCATATTGTAATACCTTACAAGGATGTGGTAGGATTTTTACAGCAGTTCTTCCTGCTTAAGTCAAAGCAAATGGCTACCCTCAGCAATGCGGCTGAATACAGTTGCATGAGCACATGAACTTTTCTATCAATCCTTTCCCCTTGCTCTCTAGGTACAGATGGGGCCTCTATCACTCAAGTTCAGACTTTCTCTTTTGAGGCTCCTGGTCATCTTCCACGAAGATATATTCTGCCTGGGACAAGCCAACCATGAGGTCTTGGGTTCGTTTTGCTTATATTTTGTATTTCTATATTGTTATTTTATGTTGCAAAGCACCCTGAGACCTGCGGGTATAAGGTGGTATACAGGAGGAGGAGGAGGAGGAGGAGAAGAAGGAGGAGGAGGAGGAGGAGGAGGAGGAGGAGGAGGAGGAGGAGGAGGAGGAGGAGAAGGAGAAGGAGAAGGAGAAGGAGGAGGAGGAGGAGGAGGAGGAGGAGGAGAAGGAGAAGGAGAAGGAGAAGGAGAAGGAGAAGGAGAAGGAGAAGGAGAAGGAGAAGGAGAAGGAGAAGGAGAAGGAGAAGGAGAAGGAGAAGGAGAAGGAGAAGGAGAAGGAGAAGGAGAAGGAGAATATATATTTCCATGGCTACCAGTTCAAACTTTCCCTTCTGAAACTAGCTGGTAGATCCAACCAAGTCAAGCTTTGTCGTTCCTCATTATATCTCCCTTCCTTTGACAAAACAGGAAAGCGTTGACCTCAAGAGTCAACTTTTTAGCTTATAATTAACCAGCTCAACTATCTGGTTTGGCCAAGCATGGCAACTACACGAATGTTAGTCTATTACGTTTTGCAGCCGTAGAAATCCACCTCTGGTCCCCTCCAGCTATCATTCCTGCTTTTGCAATCATGGAAGTCCATCTCTGTCCCTAGGTCCAGGTTCAGGCAGCTACAATAGTTGTCGTCACCACCCAAGGCCCCTTCTTCATGTGTCCCTTCCATGGGAGATTTGGAGGGTGGAAACACAAGAACAATGGATCTTTTCAGTGGTGGCTCCCCATTATTGGGATGTTTTTGCTGGGGAGATTTGCCTGGCACTAACATTACCCATCTTCAGTCATCAGCCAAAAACATTCCTTATTAACAAAGTATATGACCTTTAACAATCTGTGGCCTTTTAGAGCAGGTGGGCTGTTCTAATGTATATTTCCTATGGTTTTACTGTCTGCACGAGGTGGGCAGGCTGATAACTCATGTTGTAAGTAACTTTGAGTTGCCATGGCAAATAGATAAAGCAACTACAGTCATACCTTGGATCCTGAACGCCTTGGTACTCGGATGTTTTGGCTCCCGAACGCCACAAACCCAGAAGTGAGCTTCCTGCAGCCAATCAGAAGCCGCGCTTTGGTTTCTGAACGTTTTGGAAGTCAAGTGCACTTCCGGAACGGATTCTGCTCGACTTCCAAGGTACGACTGTAATAAATTAAATTTAATAATAACAACTGAATCAAATTTCTCCTCTGTTCTTTGCCCTGTGTGCCTGAAAGAGCTTGTAGATACCAGCTGATGGCAAAATGAGCCCTTCCGAAGAGCCCAATGTTTTGCTTATTCTTACAGAGTGGACTTGGAGATCAAATGATGGAAAATCTGCTGCTCCACCTCAAAGCTACATAAAGGCCATTATCGATCGCATTGCAAAGGTAGAATTAAGACTCTCCCAGCTGGAAAAAATTTCCGCAGCCTATCGTAAAGAAATAACGGAATTGCAAAAGAATAACATTGGGTTGATGGACAGAATAAGTAAAGTTGAAGACATCCAAGGTTAGTCTGCTAAATTTTGGCCAAGGTTAGTCTGCTAAATTTTGTTGTTGTTTAGTTGTTTAGTCGTGTCTGACTCTTTGTGACCCCCCTGGACCAGAGCACGTCAGGCACTTCTGTCTTCCACTGCCTCCCGCAGTTTGGTCAGACTCATGCTGGTAGCTTCGGGAACACTGTCCAACCATCTCGTCCTCTGTCGTCCCCTTCTGCTTGTGCCCTCCATCTTTCCCAACATCAGGGTCTTTTCCAGGGAGTCTTCTCTTCTCCTGAGGTGGCCAAAGTCTTGGAGCCTCAGCTTCAGGATCTGTCCTTCCAGTGAGCACTCAGGGCTGATTTCCTTCAGAATGGAGAGGTTTGATCTTCTTGCAGTCCATGGGACTCTCAAGAGTCTCCTCCAGCACCAGAATTCAAAAGCATCAATTCTTTGGCGATCAGCCTTCTTTATGGTCCAGCTCTCACTTCCATACATCACTACTGGGAAAACCATAGCTTTTACTATACGGACCTTTGTTGGCAAGGTGATGTCTCTACTTTTTAAGATGCTGTCTAGGTTTGTCATTGTCTGCTAAATTTATACAGGACTTTTTAATGGGAGATGTTGGAACATAAAATATGCTGTGCTAGATATCAAGAGGGGTCTCCTGTTCAGTCTTTATTGGATGAAATGCAGCAAGGCTATGGCTTTAATTGCGTGGCGAGTTCCCGCCCCCACAGTGGAAATAATGACTCATGACACAATTATTAAGGTTAATGGGCTAAAGACTTCCGGGTTAGCGCCAGCAACTAATGGCGGATTCCCTCCGAGCTCCGGAGGGAATCGGCCCTGCAGGATTCGGGTCTTGCCGCTGCGGCGACACGGGGACCCTCAGAAACCACAGGCACAGAAGCCTGTGGACTTGGTGACTCGGCGGGCACCTTTTGCCCCCCCCAACCCGTGAAGGAGCCTTTTTAAAGGCTTCGGAATGGGGGACGGGGTGAGCGGCGCAGTGCTGAGAGTCGACTGCTCCTCCTGCGGGGTAAAGCTGCGTGCCATGGTCGGAGAGCGCTGACTTCTTCCTTTGAACAAACGGACCTCAAAATCCACAACCCGTGAGTAGTACGGAAATTGGATCTAAAAGGAAAAATTTCTTTGAATTTGGTACGACCGGGGAAGGCGCAAAAAGGAAGTCCGTCTCCCCATCTTGTAAATAATTTAAAGCAAGGACTAGATAACTAAGGTCGAGAGAACTTCTTCTTCTTTATTGGGTAAAAGACATTAATTTCACGATTTGGCAGTATAAGTAATCTTACTGGAGGATAAGAGCCAATTTTGAGAGCTGAAGTGCCACCCCCCTGGACCCGGGAGTGATTCGCGAGAGAGCCTGTTGAAGAGATATAGAAGAGTTTGACAGCTGTCAAATTAGCTGTCAAAGCTGAAAAAAGAGAACTTTGTTCCTGTTGTTTCTGCTGGCTATATTAGTTACAATTTGGTTATAAATTGATGAAAACAAGGAAGAACTGATACAAACTAACTTGACTTTTGGATTTGAACTGGAAGGAATATTAAGTAACCAGAACCCCTCTAGAGGGGGTTTTGGGACACTACAAGAATGGCTGAAGGAGGAAAAATTCAGGCTGAATTGGACAGAGTGTTTCTTCTCTTGGGAAAGTTACAAGGCCAAAGTGATGTTTTGGCTAAAAATGTTGCAACCCTGAACTTAACAGTAAATAAACTTATTGAATTTGATAAGGATTTGACTCAGGAAGTTTGTGCAGCTGGACAAGAAGAGAAACTTGAGAACTTTGAGAGAGTGGAGAAAGAGATATATGTTGTTCCGGAGGAAAGGGAAGGAGGAGCTGTAATGTTGCAGATTACAAAGGAGAGCCAGAGGCCTGTCAAGATGGATACAAAGGAAAATAAGAACTGGATGATGGAAATCTGGTTTGAATTGGAGAATGAAGAATGGAGAGATCTTCTTATGGGGAGATCTGAAGACCTATGGATTACAAATCTGATCAAGGTGGAAGCTGGAGCTTTTGGGACATTTGGACTTAAAAGGAGTAAGAAACAAGATTTGGGCTCCACTTTTAAATATGGAGGTCTGGCTGGAAGAAACATGGGCCCTATTGGGACAGAGCTTCTCCGAGATTTGGTGTTTAATACAAAGGACTATCAAAAAAACCGGCAGAGAGGAATTGAGAGAGAATTAAGAGCCTCGGACGTGAGGTCTCCAGGCTGATAGCAGATAGACTGATGGACATTTATTGGGGATCAAAACCGGGAAAGGGGGGGTGGGGGTTGGGAATCCAAAGGGTGTACAATTATATTCTGTTTCTTTTTATTCTGTTTTGTTATTAGTATAAAAATTGGGGAATTCGTGGAAGGGAATGTGGGTCGACTTTAGAAAAGGGTTTTAAGAATGAGCACTGATGTACAAATACTGATGTTTATAAGTTAAAATTGGTTAACTAAAATGAATTAAATATAATAAGGTTAAAAAATTGGGGACAAGAACTTGTTGAACTAACAATTTGAACTAGAATACAAGAAGGGGAGGTGTGGGGAAGTCAGGGAAATATGTTATAGAAAATAAGGATTGCAAACTCTATGTGTTTTTAACTTTTTTGTTTTTCTCTTTTTTGATTTTTTTAATGTATTGTGGAAAATCTTAATAAATATATTTTTTTTTATAAAAAAAAAAGGTTAATGGGCTAAATAAGGCCACAACTTTATTCGTTACAGGTGATGAGCGGTATTGGCTTAGGCATTGGTCCTAACCGACTATATCCGGCTTCAGCCCGTTCACTTGAAGTTTGGGAAGGGTTAACCACCAGTAGGGGGAGTCCTGCTGATGCACATCAACTAGGAACTCCCCTGGGGTCACCGTTAGGGGGCGTGCCTTAGTCCCTCACCTCCCAAGGCTTCGGACAGGGCCACGCCGCCCGGAATCCTTTATCGGACTACCCTTCAGTATGTGGGACAGGGGATGGCGCTTCCTCCCCTCTTCCATCTACAGAACAATACCAATGCCTAACCGCCAATACCCAGAAAGTTGTGACGATTTGCTATGAGGTAGGCAAAAACCAAGTGGCTGGTGCCAATTTGCCAAGTGGAAAAATTCCTACCAGGCCCCTCAATGGCGACCAACCAAGGTCCATAGCAAAGTCAAGGAACAAAAACCTTATAGGGCGGGAGGGTGGGAAAAACAGGAACAGCTGGCAGGCGGGAAAGAGGGAGATCCCCGGCCGCGTCCTGCCTTAAATAGGGCAGACCATGCCCCCAGAGCCAGCCAATTTGCTGGCTAGAGGATGACGCGGCCAGGAATTTCCCCAATCTCACGGGGCTGGGCTGTGAAGCCCACAACTCCACCTCCTTCGAAGGGCGGAAGTGGCTTTGTTGGGAAACAAACCCTGCCTCCCCTCTGACCCTCCTTTCCTTCTCCAGTGAAAGGCTCAGGAGACCCCTGCCCCGAAGACTGGTTCTCTTTTTCCCGATTTTGCTATAAATACAACAAGAACCCAGAATCTTGGAACAGAGCAGAGGTAAGGCATGAATCTTGGAACTCCCCTGTCTTTGCTGCCCGACTTGCATTGCATGCCAAAACTTATTTCTCTGATGATCTTTAAGCTACAATCAAAACCACACTCTTGGAAGCCATGAGATCCTGCAACCGGTGAACCCTTTGGTAAAAACCTTGGCCAAGCAAATGTACTCCAGGATCAAAGGGAGGGAGTAGTAGTCGAATTGTGCAGTAGCAATTGAAGAAAACAATGGTTTGTCCATATGGTAAGGGCATATTGTCATATTGGCAGTGTGTTTCCCCCACATTTTGTGAATCTTTGCACTTTTGCCCATTGCCTGTATTTATTTTCCCCGATTCGAACTATAAAATGGTGGTTTTCTTGAGTCAAAATGAGAGTACTCCTAAATAGTTTTTTAGAAGGGGGGGGAGCATTTCATATTGGTATTCATTATTGATTACACACAGAGAGAGAGGGCTTTTTATTAAGGTTTATTTATATGGGACTATGGTAGCTGCTAAGGACGCGGGTGGTGCTGTGGGTTAAACCACAGAGCCTTGGGCTTGCCGATCAGAAGGTCGGCGGTTCGAATCCCTGTGACGGGGTGAGCTCCCGTTGCTCGGTCCCAGCTCCTGCCAACCTAGCAGTTCGAAAGCACATCAAAGTGCAAGTAGATAAATAGGTACCGCTCCGGCGGGAAGGTAAACGGCGTTTCCGTGCGCTGCTCTGGTTCGCCAGAAGCGGCTTAGTCATGCTGGCCACATGACCTGGAAGCTGTACACCGTCTCCCTCGGCCAGTAAAGCGAGATGAGTGCTGCAACCCCAGAGTCGGCCATGACTGGACCTAATGGTCAGGGGTCCCTTTACCTTTACCTATGGTAGCTGCTAGCCAGAAAATATAGCGGAAGGGTTCAGGAAATGAGAAGGGATGTTGCTAAGTAGCGATAAATGACAATAATCCTCACCAAAACCAGCTGGTGCCAAAATTTACTTCCTTTCCCTGCTCCACTTCTCTCCCTGCTCCATTGCTCTTTTAGGGTAAAATGCCGGTTCAGGGAAACTTGGCAGGGGTGTGTGTGACCTCTCCTGTTATCCCTCAGAAGTGATTGTTTGTTCAGATGCACAGAAGGAATAAGAAGAACTGTGTGGTATTCACGAGGCGACCGTCTGTTCGTTGGGCTAACCGACTCCTTTTCCTCGTTCTCTCTCAGGCCAAATGCCAAGCCTACGGCCCAGAGGTGCATCTTGCCACCATTGCCAGTCGTGAAGAAATGGCCGTTGTGACCAAAGAACTAGCTAAGCGCGTTCAACCTAAGCATAAGGTCTGGATTGGGATGCACAGGATGAAAAGTGGCAAGGTGAGTAGAGGCAGCCTGCAATTTTTGCTGCTATCCTGGGGCGGTGCGCTCAGGGGCGGGGCAAACCACCCATAGGGACGGCACGGTGCATGGGGGCTGCGCTGGTGGCGGCGAGCCTCCTGAGTGTGCAACAGTGGCGAGCCTCCCAGGCCTACAACGGCACAACGGTGGCGAGCCTCCCGGGCGTGCGCCACCTCCAGCAAGCCTCCAGGGGGCGCTGCTGTGGCGAGCGTCCCAGGGAGAGCGGCACAGCGATGTCACCCCCCACCCTCAGGGATGAAACCCAGGGCAGGCCGTACCCCCACACCCCCTTCCTCTGCTAATGGTGCACCTGCCACTATCCCCTCTTTGGTATGAATGTTAGAAGGACAGAGGTCCTGGCTTCCTTTACATTTGGCATCTTGTTTCATTTTTCTCCTTTAAAACAAACAAATTATTTAGTTTTTCAGATTTTACCAATTTGCAAATGGTTATCAAACAGCCAACAAAGAAAGAGAATTTCCAGAGAGTATCCTGAACTTCCCTCCTCCCCTTTGTGGGTCCTTATATTAACCTTTTCCTCCTGCATCTCGTCTATCAATCCAAATCTATGACATCTCCATGACACCCAAAATTTAACAGTAAACTACAAGTGTTATTCCAATCCTACTAATAATTTTAATTGTTTACAATAGTTTTTAAGGTAAATTAGATATTTTCCCCGCACACTCTGTCCCTTTCCCCCACCACCCACAAAAGCCCCCTTTTATCCCTCCTAAAAAGAATAACGACACAAAAGTCTTCTTTTAAAAGTATTAAGAAATTTACTCACATTCAGTTCACGGTTGGATCCCTGAAGACAGGTTTTAGCTTAGAGCAGGCTTCCTCAACCTCGGCCCTCCAGATGTTTTGAGACTACGGCTCCCATCATTCCTGACCACTGGTCCTGCTAGCTAGGGATCATGGGAGTTGTAGGCCAAAAACATCTTGGAGGGTCAAGGTTGAGGAAGCCTGGCTCAGAGTTACAGAAGAGGGTTAGAGTTCATCCTGTATGGGAATGAGCCCATGTCCTGGTGGCTAAGGGCCAGTAGACAGCAAAATACATCAGTATCAAGAGAACATAGCATCAAGAGAAGGGAGGTGGCTGTGTGACTGGCCCTTTTATGGGGTCTTCCGGGGTCATGCCCACCTACCTGGTCACATGCTGAGGATGTGACACAAAGTCCTCCTGGCTGTGGAATAACACCCTCCTGTGTGTCCACTCTGGGCAAACAGGAAGTGTTGTACTTGACTAACAACAACAACAACAACAACAACAACAACAACAACAACAACAACAATAATTTATTTATACCCTGCCCATCTGGCTGGGTTTCCCCAGCCACTCTGGGAGGCTTCCAACAAAAGATTAAAAACCCAATAAAACACCAGTCATTGAAAATTTCCCTAAACAGGGCTTTCTTCAGATGTCTTCTGAAAGTTAGATAGCTGTTTATCTCCTTGACATCTGATGGGAGGGCTTTCCACAGGGCGGGCACCACCACTGAGAAGGCCCTCTGCCTGGTTCCTGGTAACCTCACTTCTCACAGGTAGGGAACCGCCAGAAGGCCCTCAGAGCTGGACCTCAGGGCTGAACGATGCGGGTGGAGACGCTCCTTCAGGTATACTGGGCCGAGGCTGTTATGCTTATGTTACACCCCACACTGTCTCCATTCCATGTTGGTGAGACCATTGCCCGCCTAATATTTTCCCCAAAACTGACTATTGTAACTCAGCAAATCTTTACATACTTTGGAAATCCATATGGATTTTGTCTTGTCTTTTACTTGGGCAGAGCCAATGAAAGAGTCTGAGTCAGGGATGAGGAGGTAGAATTGGACGGTGCTGCTTTCTCAAAAAGACACTGACCCTTTTGCTATCTCTACAGTTCCCAAGGTGGAGGTGGACAGATTTTTCGACAGCTGACTACATGCCTTGGGCAGTTGGGGAACCGCACGCTCAGGAAAAAGAGCACTGTGTAGCGCTGCACGCTGAAAGTAAGATTTAATCACCTTGGTGGGGTTCAGAGAACATTTCCTCTTAATTTCAGTCTTCCAATTCTTCTTTCCTGCCCACCCTATCAAGGCAACCCTTTGCAGATACACACTGTATGGCAAGCACAAGCTTCCTCGCATAATTCAGAATGTTCTTGGGCAGCTGCATCTGAAAATTGGGATTTTGAATTGCAGCAGGAGAGTCCCATCTCAGAGCCAGCCAGCTGACAAAAAGAGGTGTGGCAACCCTAAGTCTAAGAGCAGGACAACCCTAAGGGCAGACCAGGACTGGTTGTATAGTCCACAAAACAGATTAGCAGTCACACAGGGCTTGTCAGGCTGGATCTAGACACGTCGAAGAAGCATTTCAGTTTAAAGCATAAATTTAAACAGGGAAAGCAGGTAGAGACAAACAGGACTCTACATCGCAATCTAATATAAATCACTTTTTTTTACCAAAAAAAAATTCCTTCCAGTAGCACCTTAAAGACCAACTAAGTTAGTTCTTGGTATGAGCTTTCGTGTGCATGCACACTTCTTCAGATACAGTCTAGCTGAGTCCTCAGTTGCAAGAAGAGCTTTATTTGAACCAGGACACAGTCTCAGAACCTGTCTGCCATATAAGAAATCTTACTTACTCATATCTGGCACCAGTGAAGACTTCCTTTTCCCATGCTTGTAAGGTAAAGGACCCCTGGATGATGAAGTCCAGTCAAACATGACTATGGGGTTGTGGTGCTCATCTCGCTTTACTGGCCAAGGGAGCTGGCGTTTGTCCACAGACAGTTTTCTGGGTCATGTGGCCAGCATGACTAAGATGCTTCTGCTGCAACAGAACACCGAAACCAGAGCAGTGCATGGAAACACTGTTTTGCTTCCCGCCCAAGTGGTACCTATTTATCTACTTACACTTTGACGAGCTTTCGAACTGCTAGGTTGGCAGGAGCTAGAACAGAGAAACGGGAGCTCACTCCGTCGCGGGGATTCGAACCGCTGACCTTCTGATCAACAAAGCCAAGAGGCTCAGTGGTTTGGACCACAGTGCCACTCGCTTTGAAATGAAGCTTTGTGTGTGCAGCACACCTTTTCTCTTTGGCAAACTCTGCTGTATTACTAATATTGCAGAGATCCCAAATTCTGATATAGCCAACTCCCAAGAAACTGTGATCTACTCAGAGAGTTACAGACTGCCAGTGATCTACCCCATTTTGGGCGGTTTCAGGGGTTCAGGTCATCAAAGTTGGGGGTACAGAGCTAAAATGTAGGGGAGCCAAAGTTGTTGAGCTTCTTTGTGGGGAGCCAGTGATCTACCACAGGTGTCCGGTGATCTACTGGTAGATCACAATCTACCCATTGGATGTGCCTGTGATATAGCATGTATACCAGATTGATTGATTCTTTAGCAACTGGAGGAACGTGTAGCTACGCTCCAAAGAATTAGAGAGCTGGAGCTCTTCTTGGAAGCAACAGAGAACACCGTCTCCACCAAGGAGGAGACAGGGGACACCCCTGAGAAGGAGGCTAGTTCACCAACACAGGTGCCAGATATATGGAGAAACGTGACTCAAAGAAGTAGGAGGCCCAGGGTTCGCTCTGATTGTTTAGAAATACACAATCGCTTTGAAGTCCTCTCCCCTAGCATGGAAGACGAAGAACAGACTCCATTTGAGGATCTCTCCCTCATTACAGTCAATCAGGTATATGAAGACGAGCAGCAAAGTCAGTCCTCAGGGAATGTGCAGGCCACCTTGGAATGGACAGCTCACGGAAGAACCCCGACCAAACCTAAGAGGAGGTGTGTAGTGGTGATAGGGGATTCCCTACTGAGGGGAACAGAAGCAGTGATCTGTGGGCCTGACAAGATGTCTCGGGAGGTGTGCTGTCTCCCCGGGGCTAAGATCCAAGATGTAACTGAACGACTGCAAGGAATCATAAAACCCACTGACAAATACCCCTTCCTCTTGGTTCATGTGGGAACCAATGACACTGCAAGCAATAGCCTCCAGAAGATCAAAAGAGACTGCGAGGCTCTGGGCAGGAAATTGAAGCAATTAAATGCACAAATTGTCATCTCATCTGTCCTCCCAGTTGAACGACGTGGCCCAGGGAGAGAGGGAAAAATAGTGGAAGTGAACAGCTGGCTTCGCAAATGGTGTAAACAGGAACGGTTTGGAATCTTAGATCATTTTCTTGAAGATGGACTTCTGGCAAGCGATGGGCTGAACCTCACAATGGTTGGGAGGAATGTTTTTGCCAAAAATCTCAGAAACCTCATCAGGAGGGCTTTAAACTGACTAATGTGGGGGAGGGAGACAGTGCTCCTGAAGGTAGGAGTCTATCAATTGATGAAGATGATCATCCAAATGTCATAGACCAAATGGAGCAAACAGCACGCAGACCTAGTGGTGGGAGGAAAAAATCCTTAAATAAGAGACACGGGGGAATGATTAATGGACTTCAATGTCTGTACACTAATGCGCAAAGCATGGGAAATAAACAAGATGAGCTTGAGCTCTTGGTACAGCAAACTAAATATGACATAATAGGCATCACTGAAACCTGGTGGGATAAGTCCCATGATTGGAATGTAATAATGGAGGGATGCAATCTATTTCAGAGAAACAGACCAGACAAGAAAGGAGGAGGCACAGAATGAACTCAGGCTTGCTAGAGAGGTTAAAAGCAACAAAAAAGGCTTTTATGGGTATGTCCATAGCAACAAAAAAGGCTTTTATGGGTATGTCCATAGCAAAAGGAAGAACAAAGAAACAGTGGGGTCACTCAGAGGAGAAGATGGTGAAATGCAAACAGGGGACACAGAAAGGGCTGAACTCCTCAATGCCTTCTTTGCCTCAGTCTTCTCCGATAAAGAAAACAATGCCCGACCTGAAGAAGCGGACACGGAGCAATGGATCCAAACTACAAGAAAGAAGATTCCACCTAAACATTAGGAAGAACTTCCTGACAGTAAGAGCTGTTCGACAGTGGAATTTGTTGCCAAGGAGTGTGGTGGAGTCTCCGTCTTTGGAGGTCTTTAAGCAGAGGCTTGACAACCATATGTCAGGAGTGCTCTGATGGTGTTTCCTGCTTGGCAGGGGGTTGGACTCGATGGCCCTTGTGGTCTATTCCAACTCTATGATTCTATGATTCTATGAATTTGGAGCAAATGATTCAGCAGAGGAAACACAGCCCAGAATAACTAAAAAGATAGTACAAGAATACTTGGCTAGTTTAGATGTATTCAAGTCTCCAGGGCCAGATGAACTGCATCCAAGAGTATTAAAAGAACTGGCAGATGTGATCTCAGAACCACTGGCAGTCATCTTTGAGAATTCCTGGAGAACAGGCAAAGTCCCGGCAGACTGGAGGAGGGCAAATGTTATCCCTATTTTCAAAAAGGGGAAAAGAGAGAACCCAAATAATTATCGCCCAGTCAGTCTGACATCAATACCAGGGAAGATTCTGGAGCAGATCATTAAGCAAACAGTCTGTGAGCACCTAGAAAGGAATGCTGTGATCACCAATAGTCAGCATGGATTTCTGAAAAATAAGTCATGTCAGACTAACCTGATCTCGTTTTTTGACAGAATTTTCCCCTGCCTCCATCATTTGGCAAATGCACCACCAATGGTTTTGTTTGTTTTGTTTGTTTGTTTGTTTGTTTTTAAGAAAAGCTGTTGCCAAAGAGCAGAGCTCATCCTTTTCTCTGCCCTGTGCTCTGGGTGGCATATATCAATTTTCAGTTCAAGAATAAAGGGGAGTCTCCATCAGTCCCTGTCATCTGGCACAGCTGATCTTGCCCATAGTCCTCTCCTCCAGCAGAGCCGAAATTAGAGGTACAAGCAGGGCAATTAAATGCTCGATACTTCAATAGTACATGCACACACCCACACCCGGATTTTAATGCACCTCTAAAAGGGATGTGGATGGCACTGTGGGTTAAACCGCAGGGCCTAGGACTTGCCAATCAGAAGGTCGGCGGTTCGAATCCCCGCGACGGGGTGAGCTCCCGTTGCTCGGTCCCTGCTCCTGCCAACCTAGCAGCTCAAAAGCACGTCAAAAAGTGCAAGTAGATAAATAGGTACCTCTCCGGCAGGAAGGTAAACGGTGTTTCCATGCATTGCTCTGGTTCGCCAGAAGCGGCTTAGTCCTGCTGGCCACATGACCCGGAAGCTGTACGCCGGCTCCCTCGGCCAATAAAGCGAGATGAGCGCCGCAACCCCAGAGTCAGTCACAACTGGCCCTAATGGTCAGGGGTCCCTTTACCTATTTAAAAGACTAAAAAATAAAAAATAAACCTGCAATGTTTAAAGAATTTGGAAAGTTCCTTTTTAAAGGTTTTTCTTGAAAATGCTATGTGCTCTCATGCGTGAGCCACATGATACCATCTGTATCATTTTACCAACTGTCATAAATGGCACTGTTTCAGTAGGGAAAACCTGGTGACATTTCTTTCTGATTTCTTCCAGACCTTGCTCTATGGACTGATAATATGTGTGAGGAAAAGTTTCCCTTTCTGTGCCGATTTTCATTGCGCTGAGTGCAGCAATTTGCCATGGCTTTCCAAACAGCTTCCAGGAGCCCCACGCGTTGAATAACAGGGTTGGCTTCGAGTCCTTTCCTTCCATGGGGGCCCAAGCCATTGTCCTTGCTATGTTCCAGCACCTTCGCCTCTTTCCTGCCTGGCCTGTGTGTGACACCACGACGAATAAACTCTCTTTCAAGCACATATGTGACTCTCGTTTTGTCTCTGCCTCCTTGAATCTAGTGATGGTGCTGCTGCTAATACTGGCTTACAAAAGTTCTGGCGTGTCAGGCTGAGTCTCAGTGTGTTTCTGCATGATGGGGAAGCTTCCCTATACACTCCTGGTTTAAAACGTTAAGGAAAGGTCAAGGAATGGTTTTGGTAACTATATGGACTCAGGACGTCCTACTTTTAAGGTTCATAACCCATTATTAGGGACGCGAGTGGCGCTGTGGTCTAAACCACTGAGCCTCATCATAATCTCATGCGGGCAATTATATATATTTAAAATCCCGATGTCTTTCGTTATTACGACTGACTCATTTTCATACTCATTAATGTCTCCCAATAGCCTGTTTCATCTGTCTACAAAACAATTCAAGATTAATCACAATGGCTGTGCCAGGCACCAGGCAAGAGCATTCCTATTCTCCCAGGCCTTGGTCTAATTTATGGCCTTTTAAATGTGTTGTGTGGGACGCAGGTGGTGCTGTGGTCTAAACCACTGAGCCTCTTAGGCTTGCCGATCAGAAGGTCGGCGGTTCGAATCCCCGTGACGGGGTGAGCTCCCGTTGTTCCATCCCTGCTCCTGCCAACCTAGCAGTTCGAAAGCACGTCAAAGTGCAAGTAGATAGATAGGTACTGCTCCGGCGGGAAAGTAAATGCCGTTTCCGTGCACTGCTCTGGTTTCGCCAGAAGCGGCTTAGTCATGCTGGCCACATGACCTGGAAAAACTATCTGCGGACAAGCGCTGGCTCCCTCGGCCAGTAAAGCAAGTTGAGCGCCGCAACCTGAGTCGGCCATGACTAGACCTAATAGTCAGGGGTCCCTTTACCTTTATACCTTGCTTAAGGATTGTATATGGTGCACATCCTGAATTGGATCCATATGATAGGAAGGAACCAGTAAAGAAATTTGTTACAAACATTACCACTGAGCCTGTTGCACTTGCAGCAGTGGAAGTGTGCAGAAAAATCGCCTGGTTTGATCAACTCATCAAGGACTTTGGGTTGATGAGAAAAGAACCTGTCAGCTTGCTAGAGGACAATCAGAGTTGCATAAAGCTGACGCAGAGTGAGCAATTTCTAGCCAGAACGAAACATATTGGAGTCAGGTAACATTATATATGCCAGATGATCCAGGATGGACTTGTAGAATTATCTTATTGCTGCACCGACGAGATGACTGCTGACATCCTGACAAAACCCTTACCAAGAGAGAGTTTCCAGAACCTACGTATCAAACTGGGACTCTGGGTGGTTGATTGAAGTTATCTACATTTTTGTGTGTTGTATTTGTCTGAGAAGGGGTATGTGGGATGTAAGAATCAGGTGCAGTCAAACACAGCATGGCTAGAGTAGACATGAAGGTTATCTCAGTCCTCCAGCCGGAACTTCCTGCTTTCCAGGACTAAGACAAAACTTCCTGTGTGTAACTTGAGATGAGCGTGGCCTCTCCTGAAGTAGAAAGAACCAGAACCACAGGCTGGCGACCATTCTTCTCTCTCTTGTCTCTATTGATGCCATCTTAACAACAGCACTACTAAGATGCACCCTTGGCTCCAGGCCAAGAGAAGAAAAAGGGGGCTTTCTCCCATAAGGAGATAGTCACCACATTTAAACTATGTTCTAACCTTTAAAGTCCGCCTTCTGGGAACCTTTGTGTGAACAGATGATTACTTGTGAGTAAACATTTTATACTTTACAGAAGACTGCGTAGCGTCTTATTTTAGGAGGGATTAAACAGGGAAAATACCAGGAAATATTTACAGAGACTCTAACGAGTCTGAGGAAGCTATCTGCTGTGCGTGTGTTTAAAAAAAGGAGAATGTTAACTCTGCTGATTTTGTTGAACTTGTAAAGACAAGTTGGGATAGGAGAGCTTAGACAATATATCCTCCCCCGCATCCCTAAGCATTCCCACAACTATTGCATCTGCGTAATAAGATATTGTTTTTGTTTGGACCTCCTTGCTCAGCAGCATGGCGAGTGCAGTCCGGCCAAAGTTGAGGGGCCTGGACTTGCCCAGAGGGACCAAAAGCGATTGCAAAGGACAAGTCTAGCACAGGGCAGGGAAGCAAAGCAAAACCCATTTGTGGGGCATGTGAGGAGGCATCTGGGTACTTGCAGTGTACTGGAAGAAGTAAAGATCACCAGCGTTGAAGCAATGATTCTTCAACATCAGCTTCATTGGACTGGTCATGTTGTGCGGATGCCTGATTATCGTCTTCCAAAGCAACTGCTCTATTCTGAACTTAAAATGGAAAGTGTAATGCTGGTGGTCAACAAAGGAGGTTCAAAAACTCTCTCAAGGCAAATCTTTTAAAAATGTAGATGAACACCAGCAACTGGGAATCACTGGCCTGCGAGCGCTCCAGTTGGAGAACAGCCTTTGCCAAAGGTGTCATGGGCTTTGAAGACACTCGAACTCAGGACACAAGGGAGAAACGTGCTAAGAGGAAGGCACGCTTGGCAAATCCACACCGTGATCAACTCCTGCCTGGAAACCAATGTCCCCACTGTGGAAGGACGTGTGGATCCAGATTTGGCCTCCACAGTCACTTACGGACTCATTGTTAAGACAGTATGCATGGAAGACAATCTTACGATCATCAAAGAAGAAGACAAGTGGAAGGCGAGGGAGGGGGGCAAACATGGAACTATTGGGAGCCAAACACTCATGGTAGGGGCAGGGAGGCAGTGCAGTATAGTGGTTAGTGTCAAAGGAGCACCTGGGAGAGACCAGTGTTCGAATCCCCATTATGTCTTGAGGCTCACCAGGCAACCTTGGTCACTGTTTTTTTTGGGGGGGGGGGTGTTATAGTGTTGTTTTTATATTGTGATTTTATGTTGTAAACACCCTGAGACCTGCGGGTATAGGGCAAGCTGCAAATGTAATGAAGAATAATAATAATCTCTCAGCCTAGCCTACCTCACTGGGTTGTTATGGGGGGAGGAGAATCAGGTATACCACCTCGATTTCCTTGGAGGGAAGAAAGAGCTATAAGTGTAATAAAGAAGTAAGATTAGGGAACAGGGAACTCGTACACCAGGGTGGATTAGCTTTGAAGGAGCAGGTTTCCCAAACCTAAAACCTGACTGTGCAGTCAGTCTGAAACAGGCCCCAAAATCCCAGTTTTTCCTTCTCCAGGGATCCATTAGCTAAAACCCATTAACTTGAGCTCATGTATAACAGGGACCCAGCTGTATAAACAAAGCCCTCTCCTTTATCAGTACGTGACGCTTAATAGATGGCCTTGTCAGTTCCGAAGTGGAGACGGGACGGCAGAGCTGGGGCTTATCTTATCCTGTAGGTTGTAAATATCCTGACACACTGATGCACACACCTTGCAACACCCCCCCCCCCCACGCTCAGGGGTGGTGCCAGGAGTGCTCTTAGAGTTGGTGACCTTCTTACCCCAAGATAAGGAAGACAGGAACAGGAACATCTGTTTATGGTCATGGATGTCAACTTACACGTATAAGCTGACGTGGCTGGATTCCTGGGGATGTCAGCTTATGTGTATAAGCCAACGTGGCTGGATTCCTGGGGAGAGGGAAGAGGGTGCCTGTAGGGGATATATACTGCTTGAAATTTCTCTTTCGGTGGGCTTGCTGTGAACTGACCACGCAAGTGCCTTCCTGCTCCTCCAGAGAGCAGAAATAAAGAACTCTTTCTCTGAATCAACCTCAGTGTCTTTTGACTCCTTCCTCCCTCTCTGGGAGCAATGCTCACCCAACCAATCGGTAAAGTCTAAGAAGGCTACAGCTTCCCTTCCAGACATGGGGTGAGAAAAGCAGACATTGGCTGTTTCTGCCTGTGTTTCTGACAGCGACCTCTGACATCCCTGGTTGGTTAGCCCCGTGATCAGTTTGAAGGAGACAGAGACGGGATGCAGAGGAGAATTTCTTTATTGAAGTCTCAAGATGGAGACATCTCAAAGGCTACGACATGGGGATGCAATGTGGGTGGGTGAACGAATGCCCCGGTGGAAGAAAAAGACCTCCAGGTTGGTCCCATTCTCCAAGGTGCTGAGCTTGTTGAAGCCTCAGTAGTGAAGGATGTCCATCTCTAGATTGGCATTTTGCACAAGTAATAGTTCTCGTTCTCGCAGTCGGTATCATTCCACATATCAAAATCTAGAGGAAACAGCAAAGAAGAACCGTCAGACCTGCCTCCCTCCCTCCACGTTTAGAAACCAGCATTGATAAATGTAAAACTTCCCCCCACCGCCAGCCCCACAAGGTCGGTCGAAAAGCCCGCAGGAGCCGCACGCTCTTTAAAGGATGCACGGCTCCTGTGGGCTTTTCTAGGAGGTGGGGGAATTCCAGCTGTGGAATTCTTGTGGGGCTGGTGGGGGGGGGGAGTGCTGCTTGTTAGGATATTTCCGTTCCACCTTAAAAGGGAGCAGGCTTTGTGAGTCACAGAGTCTGCGTATTTCCTGTTCGCAGGATGTTTATGTTTTCTGTTGCTTTCGTTTCTCTCTCTCGGTGCCTGAACACTGAAGCAGGCGGTCATGTTTTTTTTTTGTTCTGACCAACGCTGCATAAACTTAAATAATGCTCTCCTGTGTGCATCTTTCACTGTGCATTACTGCTGATAAGAGTGTGCATCAGCTCTGGAATGTGACAAGCTATTTCTGGAGCTCGTTTCACTAATTGCTGATACTGCGTGTCTACGGGAGATCGATGGACGTCCGGAGGTGACGTGGGGCCATGATGGACTTTGCCTGCAGATGGCTAGAAGCAGAGGGAGGGTGAAGACCCCACGCCAGTGGAAAACAAGGCTTTGTTTGCTGGCACAGCTTCACCAAAGGCTAAAGGCAAGTCTGATGGCCAGGAGCAGGGGGGCAAGCAGCAAAAGCCCATGCCGGTGAAAAACAAGGTTTTGCTTGCTGCAAAAGCTGCTCCAAAGGCCAAGGCCAGATTTATTGTGGATTCAGGATGCACCCGCCATTTGACAAAAGACCGGCATCTCTTTATCTCCTTCAAACCTCAAGATGGTGAGATCCACCTGGCTGACGGAAAGACATTACGAATTGCAGGAGAAGGGACTGTGAAACTGGCAAGTCTGCACACAACCATCAACGATGTACTTTATGTTCCAGGTGCTGCAGACAATTTGCTCAGTGTCCCACAGCTGACTGGGCGTGGCTTTGAGATTTCCTTCAAGAGGAGCGTCTGTGTCATCAGGAAAGGCAAAGAGGACATTTTGCATGCAAAGTTTATGGATGGCTTGTTCTGTATAACTTATGATGACAATAGTGCTGTTGCTGTGTCTAGTGTTGATTCTTGTTGTGTTGCACAAACTAACAAAGTTCTTCATGCAGGATGTATTCATGATGCACACAGAAGATTTTGTCACATGTCTTGGCAGGCACTGGCCAAGATGCCTGAGTTGGTTCAGGGTTTGAACATCAAACCCTGTAAGTTTCACATGAAATGTGTATCTTGTGCAGAGAACAAGGTGAAGGTTGCTCCAAAAGGCAAGGAGTCTAGCAGGCAGGCTTCCAAACCCTACCAGCTAGTCCACGCAGACCTGGTTGGTCCACTTGTGCCCTCTTTGGGTGGAGCAAGGTACTTCATGGTTCTAATTGATTCTTTTTCCAGGTACATTCATGTGTTTATGCTCGAGCAGAAATCGCAAGCGTTTCCTAAGTTCAAGGCATTCTGTGCTTGGTTGGAGAATGTTCACGGTAAACGTTTCGGCTGTCTCTTTACTGATCGGGGCGGGGAGTTCACTTCTCAGCAGTTTGAAGCTTTCCTGACTGAGAAGGGAATCCAACATGACTTGTCAACGCCTAGATCGCCATGGATGAATGGGCTTGCGGAGCGAGCAAATCAGACTTTGCTTCAAGGCCTAAAAACTTTGTTGCATGATGCCAATCTCCCTGAAAAGTTTTGGGGGGAGGCTCTGTCGACTTTTGTTTATACTTATAATCGCAGATTGTCATCACCTATTGGTTGTACTCCCTATGAGAAGATGTTTGATAAGAAACCTTATGTCGAGCACATGAGAATCTTTGGTTCTGACATGTGGGTACACACCCCACAAAGCAACAAGCTTGGGAAGCGTGGGGCACATGGTTTGTTCATGGGGTACGAAAAAGGTGCATACAGGGTATGGATGACTGACTCTAAGTCCATTAAGTTCACAAAGAGTGTTGAGTACAATCCTAAGTGGGGCGGAATTTTCCAGAGTTACCCAAAGGAAGATGAAGGTGATGTGAAAGATGCTGAGGAAGCTGAGGAAGCTGAGGATGATGATGATGATGATGATCAGAGTTCGGATTCCAGCTCAATGGGCGGCGCTGCTGCTGATGTCAGCGACAGTGATGACACAACAGACTACAAGAGCGCAAAGACCTCAGTCAGACCATCTGATGCGTCTGACAATGAACTGGAAGAACCACTGTTCACCATTGGTCACTTTTCTCCTAAGAAGGAGGAGATGAGTCCAGAAGACTTGCGTCTAGTACGCAGAGAGAGCCACGAAGGGCAAACCTCCAAAGAGATTTGCTGATGAGTTTGCTAAGATGGCAACTGCTGTTCTTAGTAGCTCAGAGAAGGTGTGGGAACCTTCAAGCTTCAAAGAGGTTCAGGAGTTAACCTCTAAAGATGCTGAGCCTTGGCTTAATGCCATGAAGGCTGAAGTTGATTCCTTGAATAGGAACCAAACTTGGGAACTGGTACCGGTAGTCCCAGGGATGAGACTGGTTGGCAGCAAATGGGTCTTTAAGGCCAAGACGGACCAGAATGGCAAGGTTGTCAGACACAAAGCCAGATTGGTTGCCAGAGGTTTTTCACAGGTACCAGGACAGGATTACCACAAGACCTACTCTCCCACCGTCAAATATGAGAGCATTCGGCTGATGCTCAAGATTGCTGCGGAGGAGAAACTGCATGTTTCCCATCATGACATTACTACAGCTTTTTTGTACGGGGTTTTGGGGGAGGAGCTGTTTATGCTTCCACCTGATGGAATGCAGCTACAGAAGGGAATGGTCTGTAAACTACGGAAATCCTTATATGGTCTCAAGCAGAGTGCTAGGTGTTGGAACACAAAACTCACTGAGACGGTGCTTTCTCTAGGTTTTCACCAGGGCAAAGCTGATCCATGTGTGTTTGTAAAGGAGGAGGGGCAAAACAAACTGTATTGTTTATGTTTTGTTGATGATCTTCTGATGTTTTGGAAGAATCAGGCTTTCTACCAAAGCACCCTACCAAAGCACCCTACCAAAGCACCCTAGCTCAGCTGAAGGAGCACGCTGAATAAACTTAAATAATGCTCTCCTGCGTGCATCTTTCGCTGTGCATTATCTGCTGATAAGAGTGTGCATCAGCTCTGGAATGTGACAAGCTATTTCTGGAGCTCGTGTCGCTAATTGCTGATACTGCATGTCTACGGGAGATCGATGGACGTCCGGAGGCAACGTGGGGCCATGATGGACTTTGTCTCCCTGGCAGTATCCCAACACTGCTTTCCCCCACTGCCAGCCTCAAAGACCAGACTCTCCTGGCTTCAGCGAAAGCAACGTGAAGCCTCCAGAGCACAGGCTTTGGAGGCTTCACATTGCTATCGCTGAAGCCATGGAGCTTGCATTCGCTCCAGGACACACACACATTTCCCCTTAATTTTTGGAGGGGGAAAAGTGCATCCTATAGAGCGAAAAATACAGTGTGTCCTGAAAGGCCTTATATAGATAACAGTAATCAATAGAATGGAATCAAGGTTCACAGAATACAAAGAAGCAATGGTCTTCAGTTTATGAAGCACCCTTCTTACCATCCCCAAATATCTCGACACAGTATCCGCTCTTGTCTGGCTGTCCATCTCCCCAAGCTGTGTAGTCAAAATTGGCACCATCAGACCATCTTAACTGTATGTTCTGTAGAGAGAGCAAAAAGTCTTTGCTGAGGAAGGAACAGGAGCTTCCAGTTGCCTCATTCAGAATCGGATTTAGGGGAGCGTGGCTGGTTTGGCGTCTCTGGGCGTGGAGCTTTGGGGGCACATTCCTAGAATCGTAGAGTTGCAAGGGACCCAACCTCCTGCAATGCAGTAATTTCTTGCCCAGCGTGGGGCTCGGACCCACAACCATGAGATGAAGATTCCCATTGTTCTACCAAATGACTCCCAGGGACATGAGTCCAAAGGGATCATTTGTTGTGGCACCAAGCAATCGCCCCCAAGCAGCTTCAGCCTGAGACACACTGGGATGCCTCCCTGAGACTTTGCCCATCCTTGAGAGGAGCTGCAAGGACTCCATTTGAGGCCAGGGGTGCTGCGAGGGCACCCATTCCTTAAGACTTCTGGCGGCAGCAGTGAGCCGCATTGATTCGAGGACCTTGACCCAGTGGCGGAGCTAGCTGCATGGGCACCTGGAGCGACAACCATGCCATGCACTCGGCAGGGGCGGTGCAAGCTGGGGGCGCGAACCGCCGTGCATGCAGCATGCAATGGCAGCAGGGTGACCCGCCACACACGGCAATCCAAGGCACACAGCGGTGGCGGTGGAGTGATCTGCTGCGCGAGGCAGGGCGATCCATGGCGCACAACAGCGGCGGTGGTGTGTTTTTGTCACACACCCCCACGGATGACACCCAGGGCGGTCCGCACCCCCTGCACCCACCTTCCTACGCCCCTGCCCCGACCTTTCAGCTCTTCTCCCCAGTGTGATTTTAGAGCAAGGCTGTCAATGAATTGATTTTCAGCTGGTGGGATCAAATCCCAAGGAAGATGTGGCGGATGGACCTCTCAGTCTTGTACTGCTTGGGGGAGATCTAGCCAGGATCAGCTGTTCTCCATCACCCAGCACAAGAAATGCACCTGCTACATCCCTCTACTCTGCAGAAGTGTTAAAGGAAGAAAAGACGGTATGTCCTCCTTTCCAACTGGATAGTCAAATACAGTGGTATCTCGGGTTACATACGCTTCAGGTTACAGACTCCGCTAACCCAGAAATACTCCCTCTGGTTAAGAACTTTGCTTCAGGATGAGAACAGAAATCGTGCTCCGGCAGCACAGCAGCAGCAGGAGGCCCCATTAGCTAAAGTGGTGCTTCAGGTTAAGAACAGTTTCAGGTTAAGAACGGACCTCTGGAATGAATTAAGTGCTTAACCCGAGGTACCACTGTATTGCTCCAAGGCTAAGGGGCATATCAACTTTGCTGATTTAAAACCTTATTAAAGTAATATTGCGAGAGTTCTAAATGGGACCTGTGTTGCATCCTGGGGATGCAGGCAGATGGCTACTCTTTGAATTAAGAGCTTCACCAGAGCCCCAGATCCTCCCTTACAGAGATGGGAATATCTGGCCTTCCCTTCCCTGCAGGGAGCTCTCGTCTTCTGGACTGCTCCTCTGTGCCCTTGCCGGCTGCTATTCCTACTGAGAGGCAAATGAAAAAGAGAGTTTGCCCCCTTTACTTACCCTCCCGCCCTTTTTAATTCTGAACAGTCCAATCCAGATACGAATTCCGGGATCATTTCCTCCTGCTATAACAGCGGCCACACGCTTGTTCTCTTCCTCGCTAAGGATGGAGGCCAGGTGGCTTTTTTCCCCATACGTTTGGCAGTCTGCCTGTGAGAGGAAAAGAACATGGGGGGGTTACCTTGGAGATGAGGGCTAGCTGCTTGGCTGCAGCGAGTGACTCCTGCAAGATTTCCCAAGAAGGATTATGTGGGGTCTCAAAGATGAGACTTGATCTGGGAGTCCATTTGGACTCACAGCTGTCCATGGAGGTGCAGGTGTGTCCAGGGTAGCTGTTTATCAGCTCCATCTGGTACGCAGGATGAGACCTTCCCTGCCCATGGACTGTCTTGCCAGAGTGGTGCATGCTCTGGTTATCTCTCGCTTGGACTACTGCAATGCGCTCTATGTGGGGCTATCTTTGAAGGTGACCCGGAAACTGCAATTAATCCAGAATGCGGCAGCTAGACTGGTGACTGGGGGCAGCCGCCGAGACCACATAACCCTGGTCTTGAAAGACCTACATTGGCTCCCAGTACGTTTCCGAGCACAATTCAAAGTGTTGGTGCTGACCTTTAAAGCCCTAAACGGCATCAGCCGGCATCAGGGAGGTAACCGCTTAGGCAGTCATGGCTGCCTGCAGAGAATCCTGGGAAATGTAGTTTGTTAAGGGTGCTGATGTCACAGAGCTCCAATTTCCAGCATCCTTATCAGACTGCAGTTCCCAGGATTATCTAGAATTGTCACTATGGTAAAGGAGTGTTTTAAATGTGTGGTGCGGATGTGAGCCTTATCTTCTGATTCAGGAGGAAAATAATCAACTCTACTCTTCATTGAGAAACCAGTTTTATATATTCCTTTTGTTATGTACTGAGTTGAATAGGATTCAGAATGCAGCAGTCTGATTGGTTCTAGAACAATAGCATTCAGAATGCAGCAGTCTGCTTGGTCCTAGAAGAATAGGGTTCAGAATGCAGCAGTCTGATTGGTCCTAGAATGATAGGATTCAGAATGGAGCAGTCTGATTGGTCCTAGAACAATAGGATCCACATAAACCAGGATCCAGAATGCAGCAGTCTGATTGGTCCGCAGGAGCCACCCAATCCAGCTCCAGGTGGAAATGAATCCGCAACCTAATTGCCCTACAAGAGAATCCTGGAATTAGCCAATCACGTGGGGCCCATTGTGTAAATAATGTACATAAACCAGAAATTTCGGGGGAAACTCCCATTCCTCACTACTATGAGCCGAATAAAGAGCATGAAATCCACACTCAACTCCGAGTATCTTTCACCTTTATAGCAGCGTCGTCATCTTTCTTTCATTATTATTTTAACCTGCCATGTGACATATGCAGGGATAACTTTGTATCCCAAGACTATGCTTCATTTGCTGTGAGTTGCTTGCCAGGGAGGAGAGGAAGGGTGGGTGGGTGTTTGACATTTGACTGGAAACATGGTGCCTGGAGGAATTTGCTACACAGGGCTTCCAAGAATCTCTCCTTACCTCCGCATCATACCAATTCCGCGCAAATTTCTTTAATGAATAGCAATGCCTCTGAAAGTTGATCCAGTCCTGGGGGCAGCTAACTGCTTCCGTGCCTGTCAGAGGAGAGGGAACACAATGTCAAGGTTGTGGAGGAGGTGGCTGGGTCAGAATCTGGACTATTTGCAGGAAGTGGAGAGGGGCCTCACCCAGGACCTAGGGGTGAGACCTGAAAGGCTGTGTGGCCGGCACAATTTCAAAGATGCTGAGGACCTGTGGGAAGGGGGATCTAATATATGTGCTATTGAGAAGCAAGGATTTGTGCAAAAAGACACTTATTGAACAATAACAACAGTAACAATAACAACAATAATAAAAATAATAATTTATTCATACCCCACCCATCTGGCTGGGTTTCCCCAGCCACTCTGCGCAGCTTCCAGCAAAATATTAAAACACAATAATTTACCAAATATTAAAAGCTTCCCTAAACAGGTCTGCCTTCAGATCTCTTCTAAAAGTCAGATAGTTGTTTATCTCCTTGGCATCTGACGGGAGGGCATTCCACAGGGCGGGCGCCGCCACCGAGAAGGCCCTCTGCCTGGTTCCCTCACTGGTGGTTCCTGCCCTGTGGAATGCCCTCCCATCAGATGTCAAGGAGATAAAGAACTATACAACGTTTAGAAGACATCTGAAGGCAAACCTGTTTAGGGAAGTTTTGAATGTTTGATGTTTTATTGCGTTTTTAACGTTCTTTTGGAAGCCGCTCAGAGTGGCAGGGGAAACTGAGCCAGATGGGCAGGGTTTAAATAATAAAAGTTTTAGTTTTAGTTGTTTTAGTTGTTTAGTTTTAGTTTTAGTTTTAGTTGTTTTAGTTTTAGTTTTAGTTTGAGACCCAAGGGTCATCTAATCCAATCCCCTGAAATACATGAATCACAACTAAATAATCCCTGACAGGTGGCCATCCAGCCTCCGTTTCAGAACCTCAAATGAAAGCCTGTTCCGCTGTCAAACAGCTCTTACCATCAGAAAGGTCTTCCAGCAACATTTTCACCAGCCAGATATTGAGGTGAGAGTCTCAGAAAACTTCCTCTGTCCACCTTACCCCCAAACTCCTAGCGGGCTAGAAAGTTGCATTTGAATATTCATGTAGCTCATTTATGGAGAATCTACCAGCCATGATGGCTCTGCTCTGTCTCCACAGCTCGAGGCAGCCTTCCGAATCAAACTTGGTAGGAACCACAGGAGGGGAGAGAGCTCTTGTGCTCATCTTCTGCTTGCTGGCTTTTGTTTGGCCACTATGAGAAAAGGATGCTAGACTAGATGGACCATTGACCTGAGCCCTTTTTATGTTCTTTCTTTGGCTGCACTGGGCAGCCCTTCCAAACCATCTCCAGCACTGCCGACCATCATGCTTAGCATGATTTTCTCCTGGAGGAGGGCAAGGTGCTGGTTTTAACCTTTAAAGCCCTATACAGCCTAGGACCCTCGTACCTATGGGACCGCCTCTCCAGGTATGTTCCACGGAGGACCTTACGGTCTTCAAACAAAAACATCTTGGGGATCCCGGGCCACAGGGAGGTTAGGCTGGCCTCAACCAGAGCCAGGGCTTTTTTGGCCGCGGCCCCAACTTGGTGGAACGCTCTGTCCCAAAAGACCAGGGCCCTGTGGGACTTGACATCTTTCCGCAGGGCCTGCAAGATGGAGCTGTTCCACCAGGCCTTTGGCCAAGGCACAATCTGACCGCCTCCTTTGGTGATCCTCATAGAACTCTGGTTGCCATTAACTTGATTTTGAATTGGTTTTAGAATGCATTTCAATCAATTTATTGTGATTTTATGTAAATTGTGTTACTTTTATTGTTGTTAGCCGTTCTGAGCCCGGCTTCGGCTGGGGAGGGCGGGATATAAATATAAATTTATTATTGTTATTATTATTATCACGAATGCCCCGCTTCCCTGAAGGGAAGTTAAAAAGGACCCTTCTTCTCCCTGTGCCCTCTGTATGTGCACATTGACTCAAGCACGGCAGAAACCCCACTTGGCTAGGCATCAAGCCATGCCATTCCTCCCGAGAACTACTATAGTTTGCTTGGCCTTTCTCAGCCAGAGATGGAGGAGCCCAGCTGGGATGTACCTTGCAGAAAGAAGCAGGCAGCCAGGAAGCCCAAAATGGAGAGATGGAAGAAAGTGGTAGGACTCATCTTCAGCTGAGGTGGGAAAATCAAAGAAGAGGAAGTTCTGGTTAGTAGAACAGATGCTCTCATGCAATCTCTGCCATTCTTCTAAAAAGAGGACTATGATTCCTTATGCTGCACCTCGATCACTAAGATACTCTGATGGAGCATCTCTGGTGGTTCCCCTGAGGCTCAGTTGGGAGAGGGGCTCCTAAGCAGTGTGAACTGGGGTGCAGAGAAGATTCTGGCTTGGGACCCAACATCATTAACTTGATGAAGTTTTCAGCTTGGCTGTTCTTCATCCTTTCCTTTCCTACCCTATCCCACAATGTTCAGAAGACTGCCCACCCACCCTAAGCCCTCAAGAGGGACTCTGTGACATCTAATAAATATTGAATTAAAACTAAAGAGCAGCTGGGAAACCTCAGTCATCTTCTGGAATCTGGTGGGAAGGCAAGATTAATGTTCCTTCTGCGGCAAATAGAGGGTTCAAGGGCGAGGGGATGGTTCTTAAGAAAACAGCACAGTGACAAAGGAGTAACTCCCAATCAGGTTTCTCCACAGCTGTTATTTTACCACAACACACCCCAGATATGTGAAACGAAGCCATGCATTTTATGATATTGTCTAGTTTGGCTCTAAGGGGGGCAGGACCTAGAAATGCCAAAAATAAGAATCATATAAAATAATGAAGATCTCCCCTTTAATTTTCATGAGTCCCAATATCTCAAAAAACTTCTCACCTAGAGAGAGCCTCTAGATCTGAATACCAAATACTATAGCCAACAACACTCCTTCATATCTTGCTGATGGGATTTCCAAGGAAACTAAGCAGCTGTGGCCATTCCCATAAAAGCTAGCTATGGAAGTTACTCACCAGGTGTCCTTTTCGACTGCACTTGTTTGGCTAGTCTAGGTCTTCTGTGAAGGATGTGAGATACTCCTGCAGTTTTATAGAGCAACTGGTGGGGAGTGGTGTGTGCATGTGGCCCCGTCATCAGGAAGAACTACTGAACCCAAAAGCACATCCAGGCCATTTGGGAATTCTATGGCTGAGCAGTGATCCATAAGGAATCACAGCAGTAGATCGATCAGGAAACTCTCTCCTCTGGTTCAGCAGCGGGAGACTATTGAGTCCTGTGGCTGGTTGAGTAGCTCATCTAGACAAAATCTCACAGAAAACATGGTGCCACTAGTCATCCTTCATTGACTGTTGGCTTTGTCGGTTGGAACCAATGGGAGTTTGTATTCCCCCAGCATCCAGAGGTTGCCATGTTGGTTATCCCTGTTTTGGTGGAATGTAATGCTCTGGTTGTCTCCTGCTTGGACTACTGCAACGTGCTCTATGTGGGGCTACCTTTGAAGGTGACCTGGAAACTACAACTAATCCAGAATGTGGCAGCGACCACCAAGACCACATAACACAGGTCCTGAAAGACCTACATTGGCTCCCAGTACATTCCTGAGCACAATTCAAAGTGTTGGTGCTGACCTTGAAAGCCCTAAATGGCATCAGCCCAGTATACCTGAAGGAGCATCTCCACCCACATTGTTCAGCCCAGACACTGAGGTCTAGCTCCGAGGGCCTTCTGGCGGTTCCCTCCCATCAGATGTCAAGGAAATAAACCACTATCTGACTTTTAGAAGACATCTGAAGGCACCCCACGTTAGGGAAGTTTTTAATTGTTTGATGTTTTATTGTAAAAGTTTTTAATATTCTATTGGGTGTCACCCAGAGTAGCTGGGGAAAGCTAGCTGGATGGGTGGGGTATAAATAATAAATTGGGGTGGTGGTGGTTGTAATTATTATTATTATTATTATTATTATTATTAGGTCTTCCCAGCAGAGCTGGGTATGTTAGGCTAAGGAAATCAAAACCCTGGACAGCTCGCAGTGGACTCTTCCAGCATAGCTGGGCTTGGGGAGATGATGTTGCAGCAAAACGCTAACAGTCACCTGAAGCCTTAAAAACAGGCTGGCAAGCCTTGACCTTCCTGTGCTCTCATTCTTCTGGGAAAGCTGTTCACATTGTTTAACATTTGGCAGTGGCTTGCTCCTATGGGGAGCATTTCCATTTCCTGTGGAATTCTCCAGTGTGCTGTACTGGTTAAGAGCGGCAGACTCGTAATCTGGTTTCATGTCTCCGCTCCTCCACATGCAGCTGCTGGGTTACCTTGGGCTAGTCACACTTCTTGGAAGTCTCTCAGCCCCACTCACCTCACAGAGTGTTTGTTGTGGGGGAGGAAGGGAAAGGAGAATGTTAGCCGCTTTGACACTCATTTGGGTAGTGATAAAGCAGGATATCAAATCCAAACTCTTCTTTTTCTTCTACAGCATCCCTAATTTCTAGTTAGATTATAGTAACCATTTCTAGATTTGCATTTAAATTAGCAAACACAAATCTTACATATACCTGTGTCTTCATTTTCATTTTTTGGGGTGGTGTATTTCCTCTTTCCAGAGTGCTCACTGGAAGGACAGATCCTGAAGCTGAGGCTCCAATACTTTGGCCACCTCATGAGAAGAGAGGACTCCCTGGAAAAGACCCTGATGTTGGGAAAGATGGAGGGCACAAGGAGAAGGGGACAACAGAGGACGAGATGGTTGGACAGTGTTCTCGAAGAGACCAGCATGAGTTTGACCAAACTGCGGGAGGCAGTGGAAGACAGGAGTGCCTGACGTGCTCTGGTCCATGGGGTCACAAAGCGTTGGACACGACTAAATGACTAAACAACATTTCCTCTTTTAGGGTGATCTGTAAGTTACCACTCTGACCTTCCTTCAGAAGGACTACTGTGGATGATACCATCACATTCTGAACCTTGGAGATGATGTGCTTGGGCTATGTACCTTAAAATAATGTTGCCTGGTTGTACCACAGCATCGTTCTGATGCCTCCAATGTACAGGTCATTGACTACCAAATGCCCTAAAATATCAACAACCACTGACCCAACTTATGCTTATTGTTCAGAAATGTTAATGCGAAAGGAAATTTCTTCATGACCCAAAGAGCATGAACAATATTTAGATTGTTTTGATTAGGCATTATCTTCCTGGACAAATTCACCAGGCATTTGGTTTCAATTACTTCAGGGCTAAGGACATGACATACCTTTCCATTTTATATCTCAAAGGATCATTTGTGGGGGATGTCCTCAGTTAGATCCACTCTTTCCTCCCCGCCCCCCATTGTTAACTGATCTTGTGAAATTGCTTCACAAGGTATGGGCATGTTACCCTTCTTTTTTCATGGTGTGAAAATGGAGTGGGCCTAATTCGGGGCACCTTCCCCCAAAATAATGGTCCTTTGAGTGGCAGAATAGGAAGGCTCATCAACTTCTTCTTTTTTAATAAAGTTTTTTATTGATACAAGAAAAAAGGAAAAAAACACAAATACCAAATTACACACAAGAATAACCATAGACACACAATTTTCTTAGCAAACAATAAAACATCTATTGGTCTTAACACTTTAACACTCAAGACCCAGCCTCCCGTCTATTCCAAATTCTATTTCAAATTCATTTTACTTATTGCCAATATACACTTTTATCATAATTAAACTTATTCTTAATAAATCTAATTTCTTATATCTACCTTACAACTATTTCTGAAGTTCCTCGAATGCTGCAACAGAATTTAAACTACTATATTTATTTTTCAGATATTCTTTGAAAACCTCCCACTTTGAAACAAATTCCTGTTTTGATTTATTCTTTATTTTTTCTGATAAACCATCTAATTCGGCATATTCTGTCAGCTTTTGATCCAATCTTGTATAGAGGGGATTTCATTACTCTTCCATTTTGCTGCGATCAAAACTCTTGCTGCCGCAGTCGCATATAAAACGATACCCTTTCTCTTTTGTGGAATATCCGAATCTGTTATTCCCAGGAGGTAGGCCTCTGGTTTTTTATTGAAAGAGATCTTTAGCATTTTTTGCAGTTCTGCATGGATACCCTCCCAGAATACCTGCATTTTCCTACATGTCCACCACATGTGGTAGAATGTTCCTGAGTCTCCGCATCGCCAACAATTACTTGACACATTTTTATACATTTTTGAAAGTTTCCATGGTGTTAGATACCATCGATGTTGCATTTTTTGAAAGTTCTCTCTAATCGTGTAACAATTTGTAAATTTCCAGTTGATCTTCCATAAATTTTCCCATTGGGCCATGGTTATTGAATGGCCAAAATCCTGGGACCACCTCACCATTGCCACTGTTACTTTCTCCTCCTTGACTGTCCAGTCAAGGAGGAGTCGATAAGTTTTGGAAAGAGTTTTTCTTTTAGAATTTACAAGATCAGATTCGAATCGGGAAATTTCTGTTGAGAACCCCTTTTGTTTTTCAGATTTAAATTTTTCAAATAACTGATGGTATTGGAACCAGTCTGAGATGTGTTCTCTTATTTCCACAAAGGTTTTTAATTTTATTTGGTTATCTTCGTTTTTAGAAGTGTTTTATATGTTGGCCAGCTTTCCTGAGTATTTTTCCATTTTACTGCTATGGCTTCTATTGGAGAAGTCCACCACGGGACTTTAGACGCCATCAGGTCTTTATATTTTTTCCATACAGCAAAAAGTGACTTTCTTATTATATGGTTAGTAAAATTTTTATGAATTTTCGCTTTTCCATATATCAGGTAGGTGTGCCATCCCCAACGGTTGTCAAAACCTTCCAGGTCCAGGAGATCCGGATCCTGCAACGTGCACCAATCTTTTAGCCAGGTGAAACAGGCTGCCTCATAATAAAGTTTTAGGTCGGGTAGAGAAAAGCCTCCTCTCTCTTTTATGTCTATTAAGACCAGGTGTTTAATCCTAGGTTTCTTCCCTTCCCACAGGAATTTGGAAATTTGTCTTTGCCATATCTTGAGACAACCTGCTTTGCCCAGTATTGGAATCATTTGAAATAAAAAAATTAATTTTGGAAGCACATTCATCTTTATAATGGAAATCCTACCCAGAAATGTTAATTTTAATTTACTCCAGGTTACAAAGCTTTTTCTAATCTCATCAACTTCTTAATGCTGAAGTCATAGAATCATAGAATCATCTAGTCCAGTGGTTCTCAACCTGTGGGTCCCCAGATGTTGTTGGACTACAGCTCCCATCATCCCTGAGCTCTGGCCTTGCTAGCTAGGGGTGATGGGAGTTGTAGTTCAACCACATCTGGGGACCCACAGGTTGAGAAAGACTGATTCTAGTCCAACCCCCTGCAGTGCAGGGATATGGCGTTGTCCCATGCAAGGACTGAACTTGCAACCATCACATTATCAGCACCACGCAAGTTGTTGCAACCAAAGTTGATGTATGCCTGGTGAGTTTCTTCAGGAAGCTTAATGCTAATCAAAACAATCTAAATCTTGCTTATGCCCCTTGGATCATGAAGAAATTTCCTTTCAAATTAACATTTCTGAGATATGAGCATAACTTGGGTCAATAATCCTTTACGTTTTGGGGCATTTGGTAGTCAGTGAACTGCACAGAGAACATCTCCATGATGCTGTGGTACAGCCAGGCAACATGATTTGAAGGCACAGAGCCCAAGCACATCTTTTTGACATTTCAGAATGCGACAGCAATTATTAGAATTGATACCGTTAGTAGGCAGTATTTGTATAATTTAGGTTTTGATAATAGGCCTTTGAAACTTCCATTCAGATATGCCTTTTCTTTTAATAGCAGCTGCTTGTTTTTGATATAATTTTATAAGATGTTACTACAATTATTTTAAGGGGCACGGGTGGCACTGTGGGTTAAAACACAGAGCCTAGGACTTGCCGATCAGAAGGTCGGCGGTTCGAATCCCCGCAACGGGGTGAGCTCCCATTGCTCGGTCCCTGCTCCTGCCAACCTAGCAGTTCAAAAGTACACCAGTGCAAGTAGATAAATAGGTACCGCTCCAGCGGGAAGCGAAACGGCGTTTCCGTGTGCTGCTCTGGTTCGCCAGAAGCAGCTTAGTCATGCTGGCCACATGACCCGGAAGCTGTACGCCGGCTCCCTCGGCCAATAAAGCGAGATGAGCGCCGCAACCCTAGAGTCGGTCACGACTGGACCTAATGGTCAGGGGTCCCTTTACCTTTACAATTATTTTACTTTAATGATAGCAGAACTAAGTTTAATCAAAATTGTTGCAGACGTTTCAAGGAATGTACTTGGGGCATTTTTGTTGTTGTTGTTGTTTAGTCGTTTAGTCGTGTCCGACTCTTCGTGACCCCATGGACCAGAGCACGCCAGGCACCTCTGTCCTCCACTACCTCCCGCAGTTTGGTCCAACTCATGCTGGTAACCTCGAAAACACTATCCAACCATCTCGTCCTCTGTCGCCCCCTTCTCCTTGTACCCTCCATCTTTCCCAGCATCAGTGTCTTCTCCAGGGAGTCTTCTCTTCTCATGAGGTGGCCAAAGTACTGGAGCCTCAGCTATGGGGCATATGATTTATCAAATCCCTTTAAAAAGTAGGATATTTAGTGGAATGCAGTCTTGTTTTTCTTTGACATTTTATCACGTTATCATTTATTTAACACGTTTTGCTCACTGCCCAATTCACAGAATCATAGAATTGTAGTTGGAAGAAATCCATCAATTAAATGCCATTTTTGAAAAAGACAATGGAATGAAGGGTTTTGACAATAAAATATCAAATTTGGAGGACATTCTATATAATAACCAGAAGACTCTTTCAAAAATTTATAAACTGGAAGTTGAGGAATGAGGAAATTAAAGAGGTTATGAGAAAATGGGACCAAGACCTAGGTTATATGATTGAATTGGACAAATGGAAAGAGCTCTGGATAAAACAGTTAAATTTATAGCCTGCTACTTAATAAGGGAATATTTCATGAAAATGAAATACAGGTGGTATCTAACCCCTGTTAAGTTGGTTAAAATAAATAAATCTCACAACAATAATTGTTGGAGGTGTAAAAACTAAATAGGAACTTTTTATCACATGTGGTGGTTGTGCCCAGAGATAAAAAAATTCTGGGACATGAATCAGGTACACCATCTTGGAGAGGAAGATTGCCAGACAGACAACCAGAACTTCAAACACTGTGAACAGCTCTCCCAGAAGAGGGAGACCAGCAGAAGGCCAAGGCCTGCCAGCCTGTTTTAAAAGACTCCCCAAACCGAGCTATGCTGGAAGAGTCCACTGGGAGCTGTCCAGGGTTCTGAATTCCCTAGCAGAACAGCAGAGCCGCTCTCCTGGGAAGACCACTTTTCATCACACCAAGCCAAGGTGCTGCCCTCTGCATGTTGGTGGGCTACAAACTCCCATCAATCCCAACCAGCAAGACCAATGGTCAAGGATGATGGGAGCAGTGGCGCCACTTTTGCTGTGATGTGCTACTCGACTCAATAATCTCCCACTGTTGTACTGAAGGAGAGAGTTTCCTGATCGTTCTACTGCTGTGATTCCTTATGGATCACTGCTCAGCCATGAAACTCCCAAATGGCCGAGATGTGCTTTTGGGTTCAGTAGTTCTTCCTGATGACGGGGCCACATGCACACACCACTTGCACCAGTTCGCCTAAGGGAGCTTCAGGACTGTATAATATCCATTGCAGAAGAGACCAGCTTCCCATCTCTCCAGACTTGCCAAACAAAGAGAGTCTAATAGGCCACAAGGTGAGTAAGGTTCATAGAAATAGCCAGCAACAGCCACTTAGATGCCTTTGGAAAGCCCCTCAGAAGGGTATGAATGTGATGCCTTGGCCTGTTGTTTGTCTGTAATTCTTCATAATTTACTTTATATCATCATCATCATCATCATCATCATCATCATCATTTCTTCCTTTTTTTCCCTTTCTAACCTTCTATTAACTGAATATTTTCAATCTCAGAGCAGGGGTGAATGTGATATGATAATGAGAATAAATGTATACAATTTTTAATATTTATATTCTATTATAAGCGTTCAGTGAAAAAATAATATAAAAGAAAGGAAAAGTGAATAATGTGAAAGGGGGGGGGGAGATAAAATAACCATAAACAATACAATAGAGTATATATGTATATAAGGAATACAATTAAGCCAATAAATGTAAAATTATTATCAAGACATTATATGCTTTATTAATAGATTTCACATATGGTTGTATTTATCCATACAAAATCTGCAGCTAAAAGCAATCCATTCATATGTTGCAAGAACTGTCATATCTTCTATCCATCGATCAAAGGCGGCCATGGTATTATCTTTTCAAGGAATTAAAATCAGCCTTTTAGCAGAAATAAGGGCATGGAGAATCCATTTGCGGTGACCCTTTGTCAAACCCCATATAGTTGGCATATAGTTTAAAATAATATCATCATCTGATAATGTTATTTCCCTCCCCCCAAGTAGTATTTATACATCTTAGTTTTTTTCTCCAAAAATGTGTGAGTGTTGCCCATGATGTCAACATATGTTTCAAAGAAGCATCCTCCTTAATACATCCTCCAACAGTGTGTTGTTTCTAAGCAAGCGTAGTGGAGTGCAATAAATCCTATACTGAGAATGGATGAAATTTAAAGACTATTTAGCTAAATATGTTAAGTTAACTTAATTGGAAAAGCTTGCAAACATTAGATAGGCTTAGGATTTAAATATGTAAGGATAGGATTCAAGATGTTTAAAGCTAATTTAGAAAGAGAGGAAGATGTTAAGTGATCAAGTTAATTTTTTGAGAAAATTGATTTTGTAAATCTGTTAAAATGATATATAATGAAATTCAGCCAAGGGAATCTGAGCAAGTCACTTAATAATGTTTCAAAGATTGGTTTAATTATAAATAGGATGTGTGTGTATTTGTTTGTTTGTTTTAAATTTTTGGAAAATTTATATAAAAAAAAATGAAAATAAAATCCTAAACTGAATTTATTCAGCACATTCCCTCCTGCTGTTTCTGGCAACCGGTACTCAATGCCATACTGTGGCGTTAGACAGGGGAGGTAGAACATCAGAGTAAATAGCCATCAAAAGCCTTGGCCTCTGTGAATTTGTCTAATCCTATTGGAGGAGCGAATTCCATAGTTTAATGATGAACTGCATGAGAAAGTTCTTTCTTTTCCCTGTCCGGACTCTTCCAACATTCAGATCCATTTAATGCCCATGACTTCCAATGTGATGAGAAAAAACCTGTCCCTGTCCACTTTCTCCATGCCTTAATAATAAGCAGGTGGTCTTCCCAACAGCTGCCATCCCATCTCTCACAGCTGGGGAGCTGCTTCTCAGTTAGTAAGTAAAGGTAAAGGGACCCCTGACCATTAGGCCCTGTCATGGCCGACTCTGGGGTTGCGGCGCTCATCTCGCTTTATTGGCTGAGGGAGCCGGCATACAGCTTCCAGGTCATGTGGCCAGCATGACTAAGCTGCTTCTGGCGAACCAGAGCAGCGCACAGAAACGCAGTTTCCTTCCCACCTATTTATCTACTTGCACTTTGACTTGCTTTTGAACTGCTAGGTTGGCAGGAGCAGGGACCGAGCAACGGGAGCTCACCCCGTTGCGGGGATTCGAACCACCGACCTTCTGATCAGCAAGTCCTAGGCTCTGTGGTTTAACCCACAGCGCCAGTAGCCTTCCTTATATCTTGGAGTAGAGGGTTTTCATGACGAGTTGTGCGAACAAGGACTGCCTTTCGTCTGCTAAAGACCTGTTGTCCATTAACTCCATTAGGTATCTTCTTCTTTTAGCCTGTCACCCGTAACCTTTCTATCAACAGATGACAGATCTAGAGGATTCTATAAAATGCACGATCCCATTTCACAGATCTCAGGAGTCTCTTCTTCTTTTCTTCTCTCTTCTCAGGTGCCAATGGGACGCACCACTTTCTTCCACCTCTCCATTTCGGGCTTCCTGATTGCCTGCTCCTTTCTGCAAGGTACATCCCAACTGGGCTCCTCAAACCTGGACTGGGAGAAGCCAAGCAGATAGCAACCATTAGGAGAAAAGGCATGGCTCATGAGGCAAATCCTAGTAATATAGATTTCAAACATCAATCAGAGGACGAAACGGGGGCATTATATGTTTTTGTGACAAACGTAACATACTGATGTAAGCTTTATTGTCCTAAGCTCATAGGACTTAAGTTGTAAAATTTCTCCTTAGTTCATCAACGGTGGAACCAAACTTATCTTTAACCTATTGTCTATTTGTTTGGAGAGATCCTTAACTGAATTTCAGAGGGGGTGGGAATAGAGAGAAAATCTATGCCCTCTTTATTTTCATTTCTGGACAATTTCTGGACTCTTCTGGAGAGCTTGCAGGGCAGCAGCTGAAGGAGGAGCAAAAGGGTTTTCTTGTGTGCATGTTTCTTGTGTGTGTGCTGCTCTCCCTGTGCAAAGGTCAGAGGGGGCAGGGTTTCTGTTGAGTCAGGTGATTAGCTGTGGGAGGAGCTTATCAGAGCTTGCAGGGCAGCAGCTGAAGGAGGAGCAAAAGGGTTTTCTTGTGTGTGGTTTCTTTGTGGCAGATTACCTGCTCTCCCTGTGCAAAGGTCAGAGGGGGCAGGGTTTCTGTTGAGTCAGATGATTAGCTGTGGGAGGAGCTTATCAGAGCTTGCAGGGCAGTGGCACGCACCTGGCAGCGTGTGCAGTTTGATCCATCTTTTAGATTTAGGGGAGCTAGTCTCAAACGTTTGTTGGGGGAGACCTAGGTTTTTTTGGGGGGTTATTTGTCCTGTCTTCACGCTTTTTAAGATGGAGGACCACTGTAGCCACCCCCAATGACACGTTCTCAAGATGGAGGGTGAGGGAACAGCTGAAGTCACCTGCGGTTCCTGCGCAATGTTTGCCATCTTGCCAAAGGTTGCAGGCAGCTTTACCTGCAGCAATTGTATGTTGATTGCCCTCTTAGAAGACAAAGTCCAGCAACTGGAGGAATGTGTAGCTACGCTCCAAAGAATTAAAGAGCTGGAGCAATTCTTGGAAGCAACAGAGAACACCGTCTCCACCAAGGAGGAGACAGGGGACACCCCTGAGAAGGAGGCTAGTTCACCAACACAGGTGCCAGATATATGGAGAAACGTGACTCAAAGAAGTAGGAGGCCCAGGGTTCGCTCTGATTGTTTAGAAATACACAATCGCTTTGAAGTCCTCTCCCCTAGCATGGAAGACGAAGAACAGACTCCATTTGAGGATCGCTCCCTCATTACAGTCAATCAGGTATATGAAGACGAGCAGCAAAGTCAGTCCTCAGGGAATGTGCAGGCGACCTTGGAACAGACAGCTCACGGAAGAACCCCGACCAAACCTAAGAGGAGGTGTGTAGTGGTGATAGGGGATTCCCTACTGAGGGGAACAGAAGCAGCGATCTGTGGGCCTGACAAGATGTCTCGGGAGGTGTGCTGTCTCCCCGGGGCTAAGATCCAAGATGTAACTGAACGACTGCAAGGAATCATAAAACCAACTGACAAATACCCATTCCTCTTGGTTCATGTGGGAACCAATGACACTGCAAGCAATAGTCTCCAGAAGATCAAAAGAGACTACGAGGCTCTGGGCAGGAAATTGAAGATGAGGAGAAGATGATGAAATGCGAACAGGGGACACAGAAAGGGCTGAACTCCTCAATGCCTTCTTTGCCTCAGTCTTCTCCGATAAAGAAAACAATGACCGACCTGAAGAATTTGGAGCAAATGATTCAGCAGAGGAAACACAGCCCAGAATAACTAAGGAGATAGTACAAGAATACTTGGCTAGTTTAGATGTATTCAAGTCTCCAGGGCCAGATGAACTGCATCCAAGAGTATTAAAAGAACTGGCAGATGTGATCTCAGAACCACTGGCAGTCATCTTTGAGAATTCCTTGAGAACAGGCAAAGTCCCGGCAGACTGGAGGAGGGCAAATGTTGTCCCTATTTTCAAAAGGGGGGAAAGAGAGGACCCAAATAATTATCACCCAGTCAGTCTGACATCAATACCAGGGAAGATTCTGGAGCAGATCATTAAGCAAACAGTCTGTGAGCACCTAGAAAGGAATCCTGTGATCACCAATAGTCAGCATGGATTTCTGAAAAATAAGTCATGTCAGACTAACCTGATCTCGTTTTTTGACAGAATTACAAGCCTGGTAGATGAAGGGAACGCAGTGGATGTAGTCTACCTTGATTTCAGCAAGGCATTTGACAAGGTGCCCCATGATATTCTTGTAAAGAAGCTGGTAAAATGCGGTCTTGACTATGCTACCACTCAGTGGATTTGTAACTGGCTGACTGACCGAACCCAAAGGGTGCTCATCAATGGTTCCTCTTCATCCTGGAGAAGAGTGACTAGTGGGGTGCCACAGGGTTCTGTCTTGGGCCCGGTCTTATTCAACATCTTTATCAACGACTTGGATGATGGACTCAAGGGCATCCTGATCAAATTTGCAGGTGACACCAAACTGGGAGGGGTGGCTAACACCCCAGAGGACAGGATCACACTTCAAAACGACCTTGACAGATTAGAGAACTGGGCCAAAACAAACAAGATGAACTTTAACAGGGAGAAATGTAAAGTATTGCACTTGGGCAAAAAAAAATGAGAGGCACAAATACAAGATGGGGGACACCTGGCTTGAGAGCAGTACATGTGAAAAGGATCTAGGAGTCTTGGTTGACCACAAACTTGACATGAGCCAACAGTGTGACGCGGCAGCTAAAAAAGCCAATGCAATTCTGGGCTGCATCAATAGGAGGATAGCATCTAGATCAAGGGAAGTAATAGTGCCACTGTATTCTGCTCTGGTCAGACCTCACCTGGAGTACTGTGTCCAGTTCTGGGCACCACAGTTCAAGAAGGACACTGACAAACTGGAACGTGTCCAGAGGAGGGCAACCAAAATGGTCAAAGGCCTGGAAACGATGCCTTATGAGGAACGGCTAAGGGAGCTGGGCATGTTTAGCCTGGAGAAGAGGAGGTTAAGGAGTGATATGATAGCCATATTCAAATATATAAAAGGATGTCATATAGTGGAGGGAGAAAGGTTGTTTTCTGCTGCTCCAGAGAAGCGGACACGGAGCAATGGATCCAAACTACAAGAAAGAAGATTCCACCTAAACATTAGGAAGAACTTCCTGACAGTAAGAGCTGTTTGACAGTGGAATTTGCTGCCAAGGAGTGTGGTGGAGTCTCCTTCTTTGGAGGTCTTTAAGCAGAGGCTTGACAACCATATGTCAGGAGTGCTCTGATGGTGTTTCCTGCTTGGCAGGGGGTTGGACTCGATGGCCCTTGTGGTCTATTCCAACTCTAGGATTCTATGATTCTATATGGGAAAGGTTTTTTTATCTTTCCCCTCACCCAGCTTACCTCCCGTGGGTGCTGCATCCACCTCTCTCCTGCATCTTCTTCCCTAAGTGCCATTTTGCTCAAATCCTTGCTTCTCAATCATAGCAGATATTAGATCCCCCTTCCCACAGGTCCTCAGCATCTTTGAAATTGTGCCGGCCACACAGCCTTTCAGGTCTCACCCCTAGGTCCTGGGTGAGGCCCCTCTCCACTTCCTGCAAATAGTCCAGATTCTGACCCAGCCACCTCCTCCACAACCTTGACATTGTGTTCCCTCTCCTCCGACAGGCACAGAAGCACTTAGCTGCCCCCAGGACTGGATCAACTTTCAGAGGAATTGTTATTTATATAGGCAAATTGCACGGAATTGGTATGATGCGGAGGTAAGGAGAGATTCTTGGAAGCCCTGTGTAACAAATTCCTCCAGACACCATGTTTCCGGTCAAATGTCAAACACCCATCCACCCTTCCTCTCCTCCCTGGCAAGCAACTCACAGCAAATGAAGCATAGTCTTGGGATTCAAAGTTATCCCTGCATATGTCACATGGCAGGTTAAAAAAAAAATGAAAGGAAGATGATGCTGCTGCTATAAAGGTGAAAGATACTTGGAGTCGATTGTGGATTTCATGCTCTTTATTTGGCTTATAGTAGTGAGGAATGGGAGTTCCCCCGAAATGTCTGCTTTATAGACATTATTTACACAATGGGCCCCACGTGATTGGCTAATTCTGGGATTCTCCTGTAGGGCAATCAGGTTGCGGATTCACTTCCACCTGGAGCTGGATTGGGTGGCTCCTGTGGACCAATCAGACTGCTGCATTCTGGATCTTATTGTTCTAGAACCAGTCAGACTGCTGCATTCTGAATCCTATTGTTCTAGGACCAATCCGATTGCCTCATTCTGAATCCTATTCAACTCAGTACATAACAAAAGGAATATATAAAACTGGTTTCTCAATGAAGAGTAGATACCAGTTGATTATTTTCCTTCTGAATCGGAAGATAAGGCTCACATCCGCACCACATTTAAAACACTCCTTTATCATATTGACAATTCTAGATAATCCTGGGAACTGTGGTTTGATAAGGATGCTGGGAATTGGAGCTCCGTGACATCAGCACTCTTAACAAACTACATTTCCCAGGGTTCTCTGCAGGCAGCCATGACTGTCTTAAGTGTGCTTTAACGAGTGCAGCAAAATCAGAAGCCCACTGAATCGATCCTACTGTGTGCCATGGATGCCACAGAAAGGCAAGCACATCAAATCCATCTTTATTTCTTCAATTCCTGCCTGAATGAGGATAGACATGTGTGTGGACAGGATTATATGCTTCCTCCATTGATATTCCTCTGGACCAAGCGCAAGGGTAGCCCCACATAGAGCACATTGCAGCAATCCAGCCTTGAAGTTGCCAACACATGAAGTTCTCCATCCAAATGATGTCCACAAAGGTGGCTGCACAGTACACAAAGAAGATATTAGTGGGGGGAAATGTGCAAACTTGAATCATGTTAGGGGAAATTGCTTGCAAAAATGTGTATCTAAGTGGAAAGTCTTATCGATGAATTTCCATGAGGAATTCGTTTTTAATCAATAAATCAATCAATCAGTCGCAAAATGATGTGGACATCTGATGGGGCTAAACTTAACGTTGGAAAAATGAGAAATTGGGGTGCCTTCTTTGAGAGAAGCAGAACCGATCACTGTATTGATCACACTGCTTTGTGTATCCCTGGCACCTGGTACTGCAGATCCATCCATGGTTGTGAGGTCACGGTGATCTACACAAAAATCTTACAGCTGTGCTGTGGTCCTTGCACAATCCTGCATGGGAAATCTTACAGGAGCCGCTCGATGCAAATAAGCAGCTTACGCTCACCTCCAGGGTAAAACCCCTTATTCTTTTTCTCTACCAGGCGGACTGCCAAATGTTTGGGCAAAAAAGCCACCTGGCCTCCATCCTTAGCGAGGAAGAGCACAGACGTATAGCCTCTGCGATAACAGGGTCATATGAGATCAAAGGCCCTGTCTGGATTGGACTGTTCAGAAAGAAAAAGGCCCGGAAGGTAAGTAAAGTGGGCAAACTCTCTTTTTCATTTGCCTCTCAGTAGGAACAGCAGCCGGCAAGGGCACAGAGGAGCAGTCCAGAAGACGAGAGCTCCCTGCAGGGAAGTGAAGGGCAGATATTCCCATCTCTGTAAGGGAGGATCTGGGGCTCTGGTGAAGCTCTTAATTCAAAGAGTAGCCATCTGCCTGCATCCCCAGGATGCAACACAGGTCCCATTTAGAACTCTCGCAATGTTACTTTAATAAGGTTTTAAATCAGCAAAGTTGATATGCCCCTTAGCCTTGGAGCAATACAGTGGTACCTCGGGTTAAGCACTTAATTCATTCCAGAGGTCCGTTCTTAACCTGAAGCACCACTTTAGCTAATGGGGCCTCCTACTGCTGCCGCGCCGCAGGAGCACGATTTCTGTTCTCAACCTGAAGCAAAGTTCTTAACCCGAGGTACTATTTCTGGGTTAGCGGAGTCTGTAACCTGAAGCGTATGTAACCCGAGATACCACTGTATTTGACTATCCAGTTGGAAAGGAGGACATACCATCTTTTCCACCTTTAACACTTCTGCAGAGTAGAGGGATGTAGCAGGTGCATTTCTTGTGCTGGGTGATGGGGAAGAGCTGATCCTGGCTAGATCTCCCCCAAGCAGTACAAGTCCTTGGGATTTGATCCCACCAGGTGAAAAAAAATATTCATTGACAGCCTTGCTGTAGAATCACACTGGGGAGAAGAGCTGAAGGGTGGGGGCAGAGGCGTAGGAAGGGTGATTGGGAACAGCTGGTCCTTCCTAGATCTCCCCCATCCACTACAAGTCTGAGAGGTCCAACCGCCTCATCTTCCTTGGGATTTGTTCCCATCCCTCCAGCTGAAAACCAGACACTGTATTTTCATGAGCCGCTTACTGCAGAAGGGAGACTGACCTCACGTTGGGACATCCCTTCCTCAGTCAAGACCCCAACTCTTTTTGCTGTGGTGCTGTGGGTCAAACCACAGAGCCTAGGGCTTGCTGATCGGAAGGTCAGCGGTTCGAATGCCCACGACGGGGTGAGCTCCCATTGCTCAGTCCCTGCTCCTGCCAACCTAGCACTTCGAAAGCACCTCAAAGTGGAAGTAGATAAATAGGTACCTCCGGCGGGAAGGTAAACGGCGTTCCCGTGCGCTGCTCTGGTTCGCCAGAAGCAGCTTAGTCATGCTGGCCACATGACCCGCAAGCTGTACGCCGCCTGCCTTGGCCAGTAAAGTGAGATGAGCGCCACAACCCCAGAGTCGGCCATGACTGAACCTAATGGTCAGAGGTCCCTTTACCTTTACAGAATGTACACTGGGAATGGACCGATAATGCCGCGTTCGACTACATGACTTGGGGACCTGGACAACCCTCCAACTGCGGAAATAACCAAAACTGTGTCGAGATGTATGGTGAAGGTGAGGAGGGGGGTTTCCACAAGTTGTAAAGATTGTGCTTAATGGGTTTAATTTGTTGGAAGCCACCCAGAATGGCTGGGGCAACCCAGTCAGATGAGTGGCATATAAATATATTACAGTGGTACCTCGGTTTATGAACTTAATCCGTTCCAGAAGTCCATTCTTCAACCAAACCCGGTTTTGCACAGTTTGTAAACGGAATCGTTCTTAAACCAGACTGTTCTTAAACCAAGGTACCACTGTATTATTATTATTATTATTATTATTATTATTATTATTATTATTACTATTATTATTAGATGGGGCCCTTTGGTCAGAGGTGGGGAATTGGCTCAGACTTGTGATGAGATGCTCACTTCACCTCACCCCTCCATGGTCCAACATTTGACAGGGTTGTACATCAGGGCTAGTAGAGGTGGACATGGCTTGGCCAACATTGTCTTGTGGGCCAAATGGCGGGTCAAATCTGGCTTGCAGTCCAAGGCTTCTCCACATCTGCCGCAGGTGGTCTTCATCCGATTCCTTCTGTCTCCTGGAACCCTCAGTGCAGGACAGCAGTATATTGTCCTCTGTGGGGTGGGGAATCTTCACCCTTTCTCCTGTCACTGGGTGAAAAGTATTCAAGCCCCCCCCCCGGCTGCCTTTCACCAAAACAGCCAGCTTGGGCTGGCAGGGGCAGTGGCGTGCAGGGCAGCCCAAGCCCAAGCTGCTGGTGACCCAAGCAGAGGAAGAACCCCAGCTCCTACCTGATATTTGCTGCAACAGCCTCACTCTCCTGTGGTGCTTCCACTTCTGGGGCACAGGGCCCTCCCAAGCATGTGTGTGGCCCCCCAAAAAACTCTAACCCGCCCCCCAAGAAACAAACAAAAAAACCCATTTCCTTTAAAATGGGAAAAATCTGGAACTTCCGGGTTAGCGCCATCCGCGAATGGCAGAGTTCCTCAGACCGGAGGTACGGGCTCCGTGGAAATTGGGTCTTCCCGCCACGGTGAAGGCGGGGGCCCGCTAGAAATCCCAGGCGGAGGAAGCCTGGGAACGTGGGGTTCGGCAGAGCACCAAGAGCTCTGCCCCTACTCACGAGGAAACCCATTTTGGGGCTCCGGAGTGAAGTGGGGTGAGCAGCGCGGTGCATTGAACCGATAGCTATTTCCATGGAGGGAAGCCGCACAGCCATCGCCAGAGAGCGCTGACTTTTTCCTGATGACATTTGGACTTTAAATCAAGTACCCGTGAGTATAAACAGAGAATCGGATTAAGAAATCTGCAAATTTATGAATTAGGCACGAAGCGGGAAGGTGTAAACAGGAAGTCCGCCTCCCGTTCTTGTATACAGATTGAAGCAATGATCTTGCAACCTAATAGCCTAAAAAGTTCTTTTAAAGTTGGAAATTTCCTGCACCCATAACCAACAAAACCCCCTTGGAAGCAGGAGAAAAGGGGGGGGATTTGACTGTTTAATCCTGCAGGAAGTGAGAAAAGGAATATAAGTTTCCACCGTCCCAAACCTGGGGACGGGGTGTCGGGACAGAAACTGTTTGAGACGTTCATTGATTGAAAGTGGAGTACTTTGACAGATAGAAAAAAATAAAAAAGAAACAAACTAACTTCAACGCTACCTTCTGCATTTTTGCCCTTTAAAGAAACAAAGTATTTGAAATCGAAAGGACTTGAAATCGAAAGTAATTTTCTTTGTTCGATACTTTCTTTAAAAATGGATACAAATAGAAATTGTGTCCCCTAGAGGGAGCCTGTCAGTTTGCGGTTGCAGCTTACATATGTGAGATTTGGACCGTGGCAACAGCCGTTTGACCTTGTTCTTGAACAGAAATGTGTTGGCAGGAAGGTTTGGTGTCTGCCCTTGGCAGGACTAATGCTTTGCTGGAGCAGCTGTACGAGAAAAAGAGCCTGATGAATGAAGAATTGGACTTCATGAGTGCTGTGGCCAGTGAATATGATTTAACAGGGAACAAGGATAAAGAAGCTACACAGCGATCAACTCAGGAATCTGGTTTGACAAGGCAAGTCCAAGGGCAGATGGAGAAGGAAGAGGTAGTAGCTATTCCCTATACAACACAAATGGAAAGATCCAAAGTTCTGCAGGAACAAAAGCTACTGTGTTGGAAGATTGAACTTGGAGAGTGCTGGGAAGTATTTTAAGTCAAGGAAGCTTTTTACTCTAGTGGGACTGTGAAACAGGTGAACAACAATCTGGACAAATACTTTTTGGATTACAAAGATGAAGATTGGGAGTAGGACTGGGGGGAAGGGGACAATCGGATGAAGGAAAATGGAAATCATTGCTGGATGGAACCCTCCGGAGACCCACTCCCTCAGAAACTAACAATAGACAAAGAACTGCGTAAGCACAAACAAGAACAAAAAAATTTGCAGAAGGGGCCTAGAAGAGATTTAAGGGCCTCGGACATTAGAACACCAGATTGATGGACTATGTAATGGATAGAAAGGACTGATATGACCTGAAACCAGGAAGAAGGGACGCTGGATGAAAATCAGAGATATGAAGGGAAATTCTTGTGTTAATTTTGGAATCAGTGTAATATTATTGAAATTTGAGGGATTATGCTGGAAAGGAACTAAATTGGCTTTAGTAGAAATGATTTTAAGGAGAAATGCATGAATGTGATGTGATTTTGAAATTTTAAGATTTTTAAGATAAGATAAGGTTAAAGAGAGTAAGGTAAATTGAATAATAGATTATATTAAAAGAGGGAAAGGTTATGTTGATTGATAAATAAGATAGGGTGTGAAGATTAATTATTTAAAATAAAATTGAGAAATATGGGAAGAATTTGCTGAAATAACGAACTAAACTAGAATACTAAAAGGGAGGTGTGAGGAGGTTCAAGAATTAAGGAAATGAAAAACTGTAACTTGAGATTTGTAATTTTTTCTTTCTTTTTTCTTTTTATTTTTTCTGTTTTCCTTTTTGGGTTAGGGTTGGGGGTTTTTATATGTATTGATGAAACTTTGAATAAATATCATTTGAAAAAAATAAATAAAATAAAATGGGAAAATCTGCCCGGATGGGCATGTGTCCCCCCAAAAAGAGGACATGTCCTGGGTTTCCCAGATATATGGCAACCAGGGTTTCTCAGATGTTTTCTCTCTCCTCTAGAACAACTCACAGGCATGTCCAAAGTCCGTGTTGGGGACCTAATTCAGCCCGCTGGTCAGTTTAATCCGGCCGCTGTGGCGGTTTGTTTCCTGGTGTAAAATCTTAAAAAAACCTCAACAACTTCCATCCTAAAAAATGCTCAAGAATTTCAACCCTAAGAAAACTCAACAACATCAATCTTTAAAAAAACCTTTGGGATAAAATCGTTTTAAAAAAAGGTCAATAACTTTGGTTGGCCCTTTGGTCGGCCCTCACGGCCCTTCACTTCATCAAATCTGGCCCTCTTTGAAAAAGGTTTGGACACCACTGGAAGGGACACCATGAGGTTTGTATGAAACAAAGATTAAAGTTTCCTTAAAGATAAGTGAAAGGTTCTTGGTTACTAGAATAGAAGCAGCGACCCTATGGAGGAAAATTCCAGTACATATGAACATAAGAAAATGCGGTTGGGTCATGCCAATGGCCTATCTAGTCAAATCCACAAGGACAGGGGAGTCCGACAGGGATGTCTCCTAGCACCCTTTCCGCCCAATTTTGATATAAATGATATTGTTCAAGAACTAAGAGGTCTACAATATTTTCCTGTTTCTGTTAAGGATGTCAAACTCGCAGTTCTTTTGTATGCCGACGGTACTGTTTTGATTTCTGCTACCTTACTTGGGATGTGAAGACTTTGGGGGAAGTTGAATGTCTTTTGCACAAAAGAGCCGTTGACAGTCAACCATTCTAAACCTAAAGTGGGGATTTGGGGAAGAGGAGAAAACCTCACAGATACCTCTAGATATGAACGCTTCTGGTTGCGTACGCGTCGGATTACGAGCTGCGCTAACCCGGAAGAAGTTACTCCCGGATGAAAACCTTGCCCTGGGATGCGAGCGGAAATCGCGCACTGGAGGCCTGCGTGCAGCGAGAGGCGCCCTTTCGCTAATGGCGCCTCATGTTAAGAACAGTTTCAGGATAAGAATGGACCTCCAGAACGAATTAAGCTCCCAACCGGAGGTGCCACTGTAAACCTATTGAACAACAATGCTATTATAAGTACCTGAGCTTGGGTTTTAATTCAAAACTGTCCTGGAAGTCACACATAATCGCAGCTAAATTGAAATCCTCTCTCTCTATCTACTCTTTATTACGGTTTTCCAGAGTTCAGGACGGGGGGGGGGCTTAGTAGCTCCCACAGTTGAGGTATTTCTAAAGAAGATAGTGCCACAATTATTGTACGGTGCAGAGATCTGGGGATATAGGAATCTCCTCCTGTCAGAACGCCTTCCTGAAATCACTGCTGTTTGTCTCCAAAGCTACACCCGCCCCCTTTTTAAGAGCTGAAACAGGGCTAATAATCATAATCTTAACTTATTATTTATTATTTATACCCTGCTCATCTGGCTGGGTTTCCCAAGCCACTCTGGGCGGCTGCCAACCAAAGATTAAAAATACATTAAAACAGTCTCCCTCAACCTCAGCCCTCCAGTTGTTTTTGGCCTACAACTCCCATGATCCCTAGCTAGCAGGACCAGTGGTGAGGGATGTTGGGAATTGTAGTCCAAAACATCTGGAGGGCCGAGGTTGAGGAAACCTGCATTAAACTATCAGTCATTAAAAACGTCCCTAAACAGGGCTGCCTTCAGATGTCTTCTAAATGTCAGATAGTTGTTTATTTCCTTGACATCTGATGGGAGGGCATTCCATAGGGCGGGCGCCACCACCGAGAAGACCCTTCTCCTTACAAACCAGTGTGCATGAAGCTCTAGCCCTATACTGGATGAAACTGGCTAGCATGAGTAATACTAGGTAAAGGTAAAGGTACCCCTGCCCGTACGGGCCAGTCTTGACAGACTCTAGGATTGTGCGCCCATCTCACTTAAGAGGCCGAGGGCCAGCACTGTCCGGAGACACTTCCGGGTCACGTGGCCAGCGTGACAAAGCTGCATCTGGCGAGCCAGAGCCGCACACGGAAACGCCGTTTACCTTCCTGCCAGTAAGCGGTCCCTATTTATCTACCTGCACCCGGGGGTGCTTTCGAACTGCTAGGTTGGCAGGCGCTGGGACCGAGCAACGGGAGCGCACCCCGCCACGGGGATTCGAACCGCCGACCTTTCGATCGGCAAGCCCTAGGTGCTGAGGCTTTTACCCACAGCGCCACCCACGTCCCTATGAGTAATACTAGGTTCCCTTTAAAAAAATGCTTCCTAGAGCAATTGCAATTGCAAACCCACAAGTAGGACTCTGAGTCCTCTCTCTTCCTCTGGCTTCCAGCAGATGTTGTTCAGAAACACTGTTTCCTCCAACTGATGTTTCTTCTTCCTCGTCTTTCTAGAATTGTTGGACTGGAATGATACTCAATGCGATACTGAGAATTACTACATCTGCAAACTCCCGCTGTAGGAATGGGCTTCGGCAATTTCAGCGCTTTGGAGAATGGGACCAAGTTGTAGGTCCTTGTCTTCCACAGTTGCCCAAGTCCACCTGCCTGCCCAGCCGTCACAGCTTTCGAGATCGCTCGTGAACCAGACTTGCTCTTCTCTGTGTCGAGACATTAATAAAGCGATTCTCCTACACGTCGGCCTCTGTCTCCTTCAAATTGTCCATGGGGATACTAGAGGACTCGTAATGTTTTTGGGGTGGAGAGAAATTACATCACCACAAACAAAACACATACCGTATTGGCCCGAATATAAGCCGCACCTGAATATAAGCCGCACCTTGAAAATTGGAGGGGGTGGGGAGGAAAAAAAATACCTGAATATTATTTGCTCTCTTCCTCGCTGTTCCTGGCTGCATACTGGGCGTGCGGGGGGGGGGGGAGCGATGCTGCGTTGCTGGCTGCCTTTCCCCTTCCTTTCTCTCCCTTTCCAGACGGGGGCCTACGCACAGGTTGGGCGCCGTTTTGCCACGCTCCTGGCGCTGTTTCCCCCATGCTCCTGGCTTCATACAGTAAGGTCGCAAATATAAGCCGCACTTTAACTTTTCATGTTCGGAATTTGGGGGGGAAATGAGGCTTATATTATGATACAATACAGTGCAATAATCTTTATTGTCATTGTCCCATACAGAACAACGAAATTGAAAAAATCTACATAAGACATTCAAAAACCAGCAAGCCTGCTATTCCAACTATCCCAACCTGGTTAGCCCCCTAAAAACTCTGATGCCCCATTTTTAAATACAATATACTCCCACAGAGACTACCTTACACTGCGTTTAAAACCAAAATCACATTTGGATAGAAACTGTTTCTCAGGCGGCTAGTCCTAGTCTTTATAACCCTGGACCTTCTTCCAGAAGGCAGAAGCTGAAAGAGATCCTTTCCAGGGTGTGCACTTTCCTGCGCTATCCCTGCAGCTTTCTTATGACACCTGGAAGTGTAGATTTGATCCAAGGTGGGAAGAGTGCACCCAGTTATTCTCTCCGCAGTCTTCACAACCCTGGACAGCATTGTTTTTCCCCTGACCGTGCAGCTCCCAAACCACACACACTGACCATAATACACTCTCAACGGTACAATGGTAAAATGCCATCGACAGGTCCTTTGAGAGATTGTTTTCCCGGAGGATTCTCAGAAAATATAACCTCTGCAGTGCTCTCTTCATCAGGTCTTTGCTGTTTTCTCCACAGGTTGCATCATCTCTCAACTCCATTCCCAGAAATCGAAACACCGAGACCTGTTCCACACACTTCCCCTCAATAATGAGTGGCTGAATATTCAATTTACATTTCCTAAAGTCCACAATAATCTAATTTTTCTTTAAGTTAAGGAGTAAGTTGTTTTTTCTGCACCACTCCCCCAATGGTATAACACCGGAGGCCGTGAAGGTCACCAACATAGTTGGCTTTAAAAGGGAATTGGACAGATTCGCGGAGGAGAGTGTTAGCAGCCAGGATGGCTGTGCTCAGGCTCAACGGTCAGAGGCATTAATGTTTCTGAATCCCAGCTGGTAGAAACGACAGGAGGGGAGAGGGCTCTTGTGCTCGGATCCTGCTCACGGGCTTCCCACTGGGGCATCTGCTTGGCCCCTCTGAGAACAGGATGCTGGGGTAGATTAAGGTTACCAGATTTTTTTCAAGGAATCCAGGGACTTCAATGGATTTTGTACGGGGACTGATTTGTAAATCCAGGGACTGTCTCCGGGAAACGGGGACGTCTGGTAACCTTAGACTAGATGGGCCATTGGCCTAATCCAGCACTCTTCTTATGTTTTTAATTTGACTATAAACAGTCCTGCTACTACTAGTGGATGCAGAGAAATAATGGGAAACCCCTAAGTAATCATGGAGAAGATGCATAAAAACTAGCAGCCCTACCCACCAAGTATAGAAACATAGAATCATAAAATTGTAGAGTTGGAAGGGACCCCAGGGGTCATCTAGTCCAACCCCCCGCAATGCAGGAATCTCAACTAGAGCATCCATGACAGATGGCCATCCAACCTCTGCTTAAAAACCTCCAAGGAAGGAGGAGAGTCCACCACCTCCAGAGGGAGACAGTTCCACTGCTGAGCAGCTCTTACTGTCAGAACGTTCTTCCTGATGTTTAGTCGGAATTTCCATTCTTGCAATTTGAATCCGAGTCCTGCCCTCCAGAACAGGAGAAAACAAGCTTGCTCCATCTTCCTTGTGACAGCCCTTCAGATTTCTCCTATGGCTCTCCTCTTCTCCAGGCTAAACATGCCCAGTTCCCTTAACGCAGTGATGGCCAAACTTGGCCCTCCAGCTGTTTTGGGACTACAGTTCCCATCATCCCTGACCACTGGTCCTGTTAGTAGGGGCGATGGGAGTTGTAGTCCCAAAACATCCGGAGGGCTGAGTTTGGCCATCACTGCCTTAACTATTCTTCATAACCATTTCCAGGCCCCTGATCATCCTGGTCATTCTCCGGTGGACACGTTCCAGCTTGTCAACATCCTTCTTAAATTGTGGTATGTAGTGGAAATGCGGAAGACAATTGTATTTCGAGGAGTTAGGTGGCATGTCCCTTTCCCTTTAACACCCCCAGTTTGAGGTTTCCACGTAGCTTGTCTCCATGGGTGTTCTGACCCTTGCACATTCAGACATTCTGAACTTCTCAAGCAACTGCTCAATCTTGCCTTTTTGACTGAGCAAGAAGCTTCCATCTTCAGACCGCTCTATCTGGACTCCGAGGTAAACTTTCACTGAACCTAGGTTCTTGAGTTGCAACCCTTTTCCAAGCCTTGTGGCAAAGCCTTGAACCTGCTTCTCTGTCCTTGCCACATAAACTATATCATCCACAAAGATCAAGACCAGTTCTTGTGACTCTCCTGACCCTTTCAGGTACAGGCAGCTGTCAGCAAGACTCCTCTTGAAACCTAAACTCTCTAAGGCTTCATTCAGACACAAGTTGCAGTTCCTGGCCACCTGTTTCAGTCCGTAAATGGACTTGTGAAGTTTCCACATTGCATCTGGCCTATTGCCCTCTAACCCTGGAGGAGGAAGCATGTACAGATCCTCTTGGAGGTCTGAGTTAAGTAGACTACATCCACATCAAAGTGATGCACTTGATGACCTCTCTGTGCAGCATTGGCTAAGAGCATGTGCAGAGTTTTACTCCGGGCAGTAGGAGCATACACCTCAGTGTAATGCAGCCTCTGGCTACCAGCCTAGCCTTGTACTGTGGTTCTCCAGTTGCTGTGGGTTTAAGATGGTAAACCCAAAAGCTGCTCACAGCCTGTTTACCTGCTGGCAGTGTCGTGATGGAGAACGCACCTCGAGACTCCATTGAGTTCATCTCCTTCTGCATTGCCTCTTGCCATTTCCTGGGTTCTGCTTCAGGGAATTTCTGAACTTCCTCATAACTCTCAGGTTCACAGTGAGCTACACCAACCTACACACTAGTGACCTCAAACCTGTAGGGTGGTTTACCCTTAGTGGCGTGAGTTGAACGCCTCAGCAAAACTTCAGGTACCCCCTCTAACCCACTAGGGTGTCCTTGGCTTCAGAGAACTCCCCCTCTGCCTTTCTGTGCCTCCTGAACTTCTCAACTGGACTTGTGGGTGAGGAAGGCGCACGCTTTTCCACTAACTTGACAACTTTAGGAGATGCCCTTGGCTGTTCCTGCTCTGGGTCTGGACTCTGTGCCTCAGCAGCAGGATCAGTTTCTAGCTCTCCCTCATCAGCAGAGGCAAGCAGCCTCTCTGAAAGAACATCGGGATTCCCATGTATGCATTTCCACCCACTCTGCTCAGAGAACTCAGCACTCCTGCTGAATAGAACCCTGGACTGATTGCCTTCTGGATAGGCAAACCTCCCCCCCTTGGTTCCTGCCTTATACCCACAGAAGATCATCATTCGGGACCTAGGTCCACCTTTTCTGTGCTTGGCCTTTGGAACAAGGACCCAAGGCTCACAGGCAAATACAGTGGTGCCTCGCAAGATGAAAAGAATCCGTTCCGCAAGTCTCTTCGTCTTGCGGTTTTTTCGTCTTCCAAAGCAAGCCCATTAGCGGCTTAGCGGCTTAGCGCTATTAGCGGCTTAGTGGGCTTAGCGGATCAGCTGATAAGAGGCTTAGCGGATTAGCGGATCAGCTGATAAGCGGCTTAGCGGATTAGCGGATCAGCTGATAAGCGGCTTACCGCACAGCTATTAAGCGGCTTAGCGGCTTAGCGGATCAGCTGTTAAGCGGCTTAGCGGCTTAGCAGATCAGCTGTTAAGCGGCTTAGCGGCTTAGCGGATCAGCTGATAAGCGGCTTAGCGGCTTGGGGAAAAGGGGGGGAGGAAAAAACCCTGCAGGAACTCGCAAGACATTTTCGTCTTGCGAAGCAAGCCCATAGGAAATTCGTTTTGCGAAGCACCTCCAAAACGGAAAACCCTTTCGTCTAGCGGGTTTTCCGTCTTGCGAGGCATTCATCTTGCGGGGCACAGGGAGAAATGTAAAGTATTGCACTTGGGCAAAAAAAATGAGAGGCACAAATACAAGATGGGTGACACCTGGCTTGAGAGCAGTACATGTGAAAAGGATCTAGGAGTCTTGGTTGACCACAAACTTGACATGAGCCAACAATGTGACGCGGCAGCTAAAAAAGCCAATGCAATTCTGGGCCTCATCAATAGGAGTATAGCATCTAGATCAAAGGAAGTAATAGTGCCACTGTATTCTGCTCTGGTCAGACCTCACCTGGAGTACTGTGTCCAGTTCTGGGCACCACAGTTCAAGAAGGACACTGACAAACTGGAACGTGTCCAGAGGAGGGCAACCAAAATGGTCAAAGGCCTGGAAATGATGCCTTATGAGGAACGGCTAAGGGAGCTGGGCATGTTTAGCCTGGAGAAGAGGAGGTTAAGGGGTGATATGATAGCCATGTTCAAATATATAAAAGGATGTCACATAGAGGAGGGAGAAAGGTTGTTTTCTGCTGCTCCAGAGAAGCGGACACGGAGCAATGGATCCAAACTACAAGAAAGAAGATTCCACCTAAACATTAGGAAGAACTTCCTGACAGTAAGAGCTGTTCGACAGTGGAATTTGCTGCCAAGGAGTGTGGTGGAGTCTCCTTCTTTGGAGGTCTTTAAGCAGAGGCTTGACAACCATATGTCAGGAGTGCTCTGATGGTGTTTCCTGCTTGGCAGGGGGTTGGACTCGATGGCCCTTGTGGTCTCTTCCAACTCTATGATTCTATGATTCTATGATTCTATGATTCTATGATTCTATGATTCTACCACTGTACACAGAACAAATGCACCTTGGGCTTCTTGCCGTGCAGTAGAAAATAGGGTGTGTCCCCTACAACAGAACAATAAGAGCGGTTAAGAGTTAATGTTGCGGATTTCCATGCTTCTCCCCAAAACCGCTGAGGCAAACCTGAAACAAAAAGCTGCACCTCAAATGCCTCCTGCAGCGTTCTGTTCCAGCATTCCACAATTCCATTCTCCTGGGGAGAATTCGGAACAGTCAACCTGTGACATATCCTTTTCTGGTGGAAGAAGCTCTTCAGTGCAGACCCGGTGAACTCTCCACCGTGATCTGATTGAAAGATCTTAACATGCAGTAAGAACTGTAACTCAGCCGCAGTTATCCAGTCTTTCACCAGAGCTGCAGCTTCTCCCTTGTGCTTCAGTATGAAAACCCAGCCATTTCGTGAAAAATCATCCACTAGCAAAAGAATGAACTTGCCCCCGCCCAGACTGGCTACTAGCATAGGGCCGCACAGGTCTGCATGGACTAGCTCAAAAGGTTTGGTGGTTACCCTGTCAGACCTAGGATAAGAGCACATTTTTACCTTGGCTTTTTTACAGGCCCTGCAATCAAGGTATTTGTCACATGCCTTCATTTTGCACCCCTCAGCGCACCCAGGGATCTTCTTCACGTAACACCAGTTCACGTGTGCTAATCTTCTGTGCCAAAGATGCTGACACCCATCATGGATGGGGATGTTGGCACACTGTGCTTGTGCTGACTCAGTGGGACTTTTACCTGCAGCAGGCGTTTCTAGGACAAACAGCCTGTCTTTGCATTCAACACTGACCAGTTGACGCCCACCCCTGGAAATTGAACACATGTTATTTTCAAAACACACTCTGAAACCGTCAGCAACCAGAGCAGGAACAGAAAACAGACAACAAGTCATCTCTGGAACGACGTAAGCTTGAATCTCCTCCTGTAAGAAAGAACAATACAGAGAGCCAGACATGGTTAGTTCATGTTTGGATCCATCTGCAAGAGAAACTGTGTGTCCAGATTTCAAAGCCTTGCAGTTCTGCAGCAAACCACCAGATGGCACCAGGTGATGTGAAGCTCCACTGTCAATTACCCAGTTCAGCACGTTGCTCTGGTCGCAGCTGGTCTCTGTTGACATGGTCTCTTTTGCCACTGGACTCTGAGCTGTTATGCCTGTAAGCTCTGATTCCCCTCACACAGATGTCATGCACATAGTATACCCCTGTATCCCCGTTCCACCCTTGGAACTACCTGCAACAGGACTAGCCTTGGGCCTTACCATCTTGCACTTCTGGTTACTCTCCTTCCATGGGACTAGCTCTGTTCCTCTCTGAGGAAGCAGTGTCTACCCTTAGAGCCTTTGGGCGTGGTTTCCCGTCCTTTGAGGACAAACCTTGTACCTCTTTCAAGACTTTGTGTTCCAAGACCTGCGTCAAGCTACTAGCTGCAGCTAAAACTGCAACAACTGTGTTAGCAAACTTGCGCGCATACCTGGTGAGTCTCTCACCCTTCGTAGCTCCTTCTGATCTGTGTATCAGGCGCATGCCCTACACTGTATCAGTGGAACTCACCTCAGTATTCTCCATGTCACTGTCAACATCAGATTCTACATCTGAGTCATCATCAATGGGATAGCTTTGGAAAATATCCCCATCTCCCCCCCCCCCATTTTGCAGTGTACTCAACATCCCTGTGTCTGTTATAAATGATGAAAACTTCCCTTCCTTAGAGAACTCAATCTTTCTTGCACGGGTTCGAGGTGAAGGTGGGTGCTCTTGTTTGCCTCGGGGGCCAATGCTGGAAGTGACCGCTGTCTTTCAACACCAAATCAAAGTCGGATAATGTCCATTTCCATGCTGTCATGGTTGAGCAGTGAGCTAGGTACCAGGAAGGACAGAGAAATGGGACTTGGCAGATGGAAACGATTGATGGCTGTACTTTTTCAAGATAGCAAGCTGTTTCAGTCCCCTGCAGCTAGGGGAGCGGAGAGACTGCTCAGTTTGAAATTAAAGATGAACCAACCTGGTTTGTTGTTGTTTTTTACCACATTTATATCCCACCTTTTTCTCCACCAAGCTAAAGGTGGTGTGCAGAGTTCTCATTTGATCCCTGCAACAACCCTGAGAGGTAGGTTAGGTTGAGAGGCAGTGAGCTTCATGGGTGAGTGTGGGATTTGAACTCGGGTCTCTCTCAAGTCCTGGCCAGGCATTCTGACTACTACATCACACTCATCTGCACTTTCCTAAACAACCCACGAACCAAAACACAGCCGTCCTTCAAAATCCAGAGTTGTCTGAGTTTTGGAATGCGATACTCCAGCCACACGATATGGGCAGAAATGCAAACACTGGGGTAAAGTATGCAAAAAAAATGTGTATATTATGCTTTCTATCAGGTAAAATTGGTTTGCGGGGGGGGGGAGTATATTAGGCAAAATTGCACAGGGGGGGAGTGTGCTTTGGGAGAAATCCGCACCAAAATATCAACAAATTTTCACGAGGACTTAAAAATAATACAGACTGATGTGGAAATGTGGAGAACATAAAATCAGAGCTGGAAAAAGATCAACAGAAACAAAGTGGTGTGTGGGTGTGTGGGTGCAAAAACAGAGTCCCATTTCTACTGAAAATAAAATAGCTGCACCAAATGAAGGACGTACTGAAGCTGTCATAAAAAGCCCTTCCTATCATTCTGAAGGGAATGTAAGCAATCCATTTTAAATTCTTACATTGCAATGCTTCCACAGCCAGACATTTCTTAGCAAAAATGCAGGGACTGTTCAATTGTACACTATCTACTCAGAAGTAAGTCCCACTATGTTCTATGGAGCTTACTCCAAGGTAACTGGGTAAAAACTGGCAAGCCTTACACTGCAATCCTGAGCATTCTTACTCAGAAGTAAGTCTGACTGAGTTCAATAGGATTTGCTCTTTGATATGTTCCTGAGCATTTTCATTGTTGTTGTTGTTGTGGTAATAATAGTATATTTTTATTTGTAGCCGTCCCTCCACGGCCAAGGCCGGGCTCAGAGCACCTAACATCATAAAAACAACACAAATTGCATGAAAACAGACATCAATTAATTAAAATACATCTTAAAATTAATTCTGCCCTTTTCCCTGACAGGGGCTCCAGGCAGATTACAGCTGAACTTTTCTTTTATTCCATTTATCTGGGGAAGGCATTGCACAAGATCCCTTCCCTCGAATTTTTTTCATTACAACAATTTGGCATGGGAGGTTAGGCAGATAGGTTGCAATTGGCTCAAGGCGATCAATGTAGGCGTGTGCCTGGTGCCTAGGTGTTCAGCGAGATCAAACGCAGAAGAAGCTTCCTGATGTCCCTAGAGAATATCCCTATTATTATCGGAGAAATGTTGGAGGGTATGTTAAGGAGTTTGCAGAAGTGGCAAGGGGTGTATTTTGAGCAGACGGTTTATCAGATCCTTCCTCGAATCTGGATATTTTCTGGTCATTCTTCTCCCGAGTTTCCGTATGGATCACTGCTCAGCCATGGAACTCCCAAATGGCCAAGATGTGCTTTTGGGTTCAGTAGTTCTTCCTGATGACGGGGCCACAGGCACACACCACTAGCACCAGTTCGCCTAAGGGAGTTTCAGGACTTTATAATATCCGTTGCAGAAGAGACCAGCTTCCCATCTCTCCAGACTTGCCAAACAAAGAGAGTCTAATAGGCCACAAGGTGAGTAAGGTTCATAGAAATAGCCAGCAACAGCCACTTAGATGCCTTTGGAAAGCCCCTCAGCAGGGTATGAATGTGATGCCTTGGCCTGTTGTTTGTCTGTAATTCTTCATAATTTACTTTATATCATCATCATCATCGTCATCATCATTTCTTCCTTTTTCTTCCTTTCTAACCTTCTATTAACTGAATATTTTCAATCTCAGAGCAGGGGAGAATGTGATATGATAATGAGAATAAATGTATACAATTTTTAATATTTATATTCTATTATAAGCGTTCAGTGAAAAAATAATATAAAAGAAAGGAAAAGTGAATAATGTGATGGGGGGGGAGAGATAAAATAACCATAAACAATACAATAGAGTATATATGTATATAAGGAATACAATTAATCCAATAAATGTAAAATTATTATCAAGACATTATATGCTTTATTAATAGATTTCACATATGGTTGTATTTATCCATACAAAATCTGCAGCTAAAAGCAATCCATTCATATGTTGCAAGAACTGTCATATCTTCTATCCATTGATCAAAGGCGGCCATAGTATTATCTTTTCAAGGAATTAAAATCAGCCTTTTAGCAGAAATAAGGGCATGGAGAATCCATTTGCGGTGACCCTTTGTCAAACCCCATATAGTTGGCATATAGTTTAAAATAATATCATCATCTGATAATGTTATTTCCCTCCCCCCAAGTAGTATTTATACATCTTAGTTTTTTTCTCCAAAAATGTGTGAGTGTTGCCCATGATGTCAACATATGTTTCAAAGAAGCATCTACCTTAATACACCCTCCAACAGTGTGTTGTTTCTAAGCAAGCGTAGTGGAGTGCAATAAATCCTATACTGAGAATGGATGAAATTTAAAGACTATTTAGCTAAATATGTTAAGTTAACTTAATTGGAAAAGCTTGCAAATATTAGATAGGCTTGGGATTTAAATATGTAAGGATAGGATTCAAGATGTTTAAAGCTAATTTAGAAAGAGTGGAAGATGTTAAGTGATCAAGTTAATTTTTTGAGAAAATTGATTTTGGAAATCTGTTAAAATGATATATAATGAAATTCAGCCAAGGGAATCTGAGCAAGTCACTTAATAATGTTTCAAAGATTGGTTTAATTATAAATAGGATGTGTGTGTATTTGTTTGTTTGTTTTAATTTTTTGGAAAATTAATAAAAAACATTGAAAATAAAATAAAATCCTAAACTGAATTTATTCAGCACATTCCCTCCTGCTGTTTCTGGCAACCGGTACTCAATGCCATACTGTGGCGTTAGACAGGGGAGGTAGAACATCAGAGTAAATAGCCATCAAAAGCCTTGGCCTCTGTGAATTTGTCTAATCCTATTGGAGGAGCGAATTCCATAGTTTAATGATGAACTGCATGAGAAAGTTCTTTCTTTTCCCTGTCCGGACTCTTCCAACATTCAGATCCATTTAATGCCCATGACTTCCAATGTGATGAGAAAAAACCTGTCCCTGTCCACTTTCTCCATGCCTTAATAATAAGCAGGTGGTCTTCCCAACAGCTGCCATCCCATCTCTCACAGCTGGGGAGCTGCTCCTCAGTTAGTAAGTAAAGGTAAAGGGACCCCTGACCATTAGGCCCTGTCATGGCCGATTCTGGGGTTGCGGCGCTCATCTCGCTTTATTGGCTGAGGGAGCCGGCATACAGCTTCCAGGTCATGTGGCCAGCATGACTAAGCTGCTTCTGGCGAACCAGAGCAGCACACAGAAATGCAGTTTCCTCCCAACCTATTTATCTACTTGCACTTTGACTTGCTTTTGAACTGCTAGGTTGGCAGGAGCAGGGACCGAGCAACGGGAGCTCACCCCGTTGCGGGGATTCGAACCACCGACCTTCTGATCAGCAAGTCCTAGGCTCTGTGGTTTAACCCACAGCGCCAGTAGCCTTCCTTATATCTTGGAGTAGAGGGTTTTCATGACGAGTTGTGCGAACAAGGACTGCCTTTCGTCTGCTAAAGACCTGTTGTCCATTAACTCCATTAGGTATCTTCTTCTTTTAGCCTGTCACCCGTAACCTTTCTATCAACAGATGACAGATCTAGAGGATTCTATAAAATGCACGATCCCATTTCACAGATCTCAGGAGTCTCTTCTTCTTTTCTTCTCTCTTCTCAGGTGCCAATGGGACGCACCACTTTCTTCCACCTCTCCATTTCGGGCTTCCTGATTGCCTGCTCCTTTCTGCAAGGTACATCCCAACTGGGCTCCTCAAACCTGGACTGGGAGAAGCCAAGCAGATAGCAACCATTAGGAGAAAAGGCATGGCTCATGAGGCAAATCCTAGTAATATAGATTTCAAACATCAATCAGAGGACGAAACGGGGGCATTATATGTTTTTGTGACAAACGTAACATACTGATGTAAGCTTTATTGTCCTAAGCTCATAGGACTTAAGTTGTAAAATTTCTCCTTAGTTCATCAACGGTGGAACCAAACTTATCTTTAACCTATTGTCTATTTGTTTGGAGAGATCCTTAACTGAATTTCAGAGGGGGTGGGAATAGAGAGAAAATCTATGCCCTCTTTATTTTCATTTCTGGACAATTTCTGGACTCTTCTGGAGAGCTTGCAGGGCAGCAGCTGAAGGAGGAGCAAAAGGGTTTTCTTGTGTGCATGTTTCTTGTGTGTGTGCTGCTCTCCCTGTGCAAAGGTCAGAGGGGGCAGGGTTTCTGTTGAGTCAGGTGATTAGCTGTGGGAGGAGCTTATCAGAGCTTGCAGGGCAGCAGCTGAAGGAGGAGCAAAAGGGTTTTCTTGTGTGTGGTTTCTTTGTGGCAGATTACCTGCTCTCCCTGTGCAAAGGTCAGAGGGGGCAGGGTTTCTGTTGAGTCAGATGATTAGCTGTGGGAGGAGCTTATCAGAGCTTGCAGGGCAGTGGCACGCACCTGGCAGCATGTGCAGTTTGATCCATCTTTTAGATTTAGGGGAGCTAGTCTCAAACGTTTGTTGGGGGAGACCTAGGTTTTTTGGGGGGGTTATTTGTCCTGTCTTCACGCTTTTTAAGATGGAGGACCACTGTAGCCACCCCCAATGACACGTTCTCAAGATGGAGGGTGAGGGAACAGCTGAAGTCACCTGCGGTTCCTGCGCAATGTTTGCCATCTTGCCAAAGGTTGCAGGCAGCTTTACCTGCAGCAATTGTATGTTGATTGCCCTCTTAGAAGACAAAGTCCAGCAACTGGAGGAATGTGTAGCTACGCTCCAAAGAATTAAAGAGCTGGAGCAATTCTTGGAAGCAACAGAGAACACCGTCTCCACCAAGGAGGAGACAGGGGACACCCCTGAGAAGGAGGCTAGTTCACCAACACAGGTGCCAGATATATGGAGAAACGTGACTCAAAGAAGTAGGAGGCCCAGGGTTCGCTCTGATTGTTTAGAAATACACAATCGCTTTGAAGTCCTCTCCCCTAGCATGGAAGACGAAGAACAGACTCCATTTGAGGATCGCTCCCTCATTACAGTCAATCAGGTATATGAAGACGAGCAGCAAAGTCAGTCCTCAGGGAATGTGCAGGCGACCTTGGAACAGACAGCTCACGGAAGAACCCCGACCAAACCTAAGAGGAGGTGTGTAGTGGTGATAGGGGATTCCCTACTGAGGGGAACAGAAGCAGCGATCTGTGGGCCTGACAAGATGTCTCGGGAGGTGTGCTGTCTCCCCGGGGCTAAGATCCAAGATGTAACTGAACGACTGCAAGGAATCATAAAACCCACTGACAAATACCCCTTCCTCTTGGTTCATGTGGGAACCAATGACACTGCAAGCAATAGTCTCCAGAAGATCAAAAGAGACTACGAGGCTCTGGGCAGGAAATTGAAGATGAGGAGAAGATGATGAAATGCGAACAGGGGACACAGAAAGGGCTGAACTCCTCAATGCCTTCTTTGCCTCAGTCTTCTCCGATAAAGAAAACAATGACCGACCTGAAGAATTTGGAGCAAATGATTCAGCAGAGGAAACACAGCCCAGAATAACTAAGGAGATAGTACAAGAATACTTGGCTAGTTTAGATGTATTCAAGTCTCCAGGGCCAGATGAACTGCATCCAAGAGTATTAAAAGAACTGGCAGATGTGATCTCAGAACCACTGGCAGTCATCTTTGAGAATTCCTTGAGAACAGGCAAAGTCCCGGCAGACTGGAGGAGGGCAAATGTTGTCCCTATTTTCAAAAGGGGGGAAAGAGAGGACCCAAATAATTATCACCCAGTCAGTCTGACATCAATACCAGGGAAGATTCTGGAGCAGATCATTAAGCAAACAGTCTGTGAGCACCTAGAAAGGAATGCTGTGATCACCAATAGTCAGCATGGATTTCTGAAAAATAAGTCATGTCAGACTAACCTGATCTCGTTTTTTGACAGAATTACAAGCCTGGTAGATGAAGGGAACGCAGTGGATGTAGTCTACCTTGATTTCAGCAAGGCATTTGACAAGGTGCCCCATGATATTCTTGTAAAGAAGCTGGTAAAATGCGGTCTTGACTATGCTACCACTCAGTGGATTTGTAACTGGCTGACTGACCGAACCCAAAGGGTGCTCATCAATGGTTCCTCTTCATCCTGGAGAAGAGTGACTAGTGGGGTGCCACAGGGTTCTGTCTTGGGCCCGGTCTTATTCAACATCTTTATCAACGACTTGGATGATGGACTCAAGGGCATCCTGATCAAATTTGCAGGTGACACCAAACTGGGAGGGGTGGCTAACACCCCAGAGGACAGGATCACACTTCAAAACGACCTTGACAGATGAGAGAACTGGGCCAAAACAAACAAGATGAACTTTAACAGGGAGAAATGTAAAGTATTGCACTTGGGCAAAAAAAAATGAGAGGCACAAATACAAGATGGGGGACACCTGGCTTGAGAGCAGTACATGTGAAAAGGATCTAGGAGTCTTGGTTGACCACAAACTTGACATGAGCCAACAGTGTGACGCGGCAGCTAAAAAAGCCAATGCAATTCTGGGCTGCATCAATAGGAGGATAGCATCTAGATCAAGGGAAGTAATAGTGCCACTGTATTCTGCTCTGGTCAGACCTCACCTGGAGTACTGTGTCCAGTTCTGGGCACCACAGTTCAAGAAGGACACTGACAAACTGGAACGTGTCCAGAGGAGGGCAACCAAAATGGTCAAAGGCCTGGAAACGATGCCTTATGAGGAACAGCTAAGGGAGCTGGGCATGTTTAGTCTGGAGAAGAGGAGGTTAAGGAGTGATATGATAGCCATATTCAAATATATAAAAGGATGTCATATAGTGGAGGGAGAAAGGTTGTTTTCTGCTGCTCCAGAGAAGCGGACACGGAGCAATGGATCCAAACTACAAGAAAGAAGATTCCACCTAAACATTAGGAAGAACTTCCTGACAGTAAGAGCTGTTTGACAGTGGAATTTGCTGCCAAGGAGTGTGGTGGAGTCTCCTTCTTTGGAGGTCTTTAAGCAGAGGCTTGACAACCATATGTCAGGAGTGCTCTGATGGTGTTTCCTGCTTGGCAGGGGGTTGGACTCGATGGCCCTTGTGGTCTATTCCAACTCTAGGATTCTATGATTCTATATGGGAAAGGTTCTTTTATCTTTCCCCTCACCCAGCTTACCTCCCGTGGGTGCTGCATCCACCTCTCTCCTGCATCTTCTTCCCTAAGTGCCATTTTGCTCAAATCCTTGCTTCTCAATCATAGCAGATATTAGATCCCCCTTCCCACAGGTCCTCAGCATCTTTGAAATTGTGCCGGCCACACAGCCTTTCAGGTCTCACCCCTAGGTCCTGGGTGAGGCCCCTCTCCACTTCCTGCAAATAGTCCAGATTCTGACCCAGCCACCTCCTCCACAACCTTGACATTGTGTTCCCTCTCCTCCGACAGGCACAGAAGCACTTAGCTGCCCCCAGGACTGGATCAACTTTCAGAGGAATTGTTATTTATATAGGCAAATTGCACGGAATTGGTATGATGCGGAGGTAAGGAGAGATTCTTGGAAGCCCTGTGTAGCAAATTCCTCCAGACACCATGTTTCCGGTCAAATGTCAAACACCCATCCACCCTTCCTCTCCTCCCTGGCAAGCAACTCACAGCAAATGAAGCATAGTCTTGGGATTCAAAGTTATCCCTGCATATGTCACATGGCAGGTTAAAAAAAAAATGAAAGGAAGATGCTGCTGCTGCTATAAAGGTGAAAGATACTCGGAGTCGATTGTGGATTTCATGCTCTTTATTTGGCTTATAGTAGTGAGGAATGGGAGTTCCCCCGAAATGTCTGCTTTATAGACATTATTTACACAATGGGCCCCACATGATTGGCTAATTCTGGGATTCTCCTGTAGGGCAATCAGGTTGCGGATTCACTTCCACCTGGAGCTGGATTGGGTGGCTCCTGTGGACCAATCAGACTGCTGCATTCTGGATCTTATTGTTCTAGAACCAGTCAGACTGCTGCATTCTGAATCCTATTGTTCTAGGACCAATCAGACTGCTGCAATCGTGATCCTATTGTTCTAGGACCAATCAGACTGCTGCATTCTGAATGCTATTGTTCTAGAACCAATCCGATTGCCTCATTCTGAATCCTATTCAACTCAGTACATAACAAAAGGAATATATAAAACTGGTTTCTCAATGAAGAGTAGATACCAGTTGATTATTTTCCTTCTGAATCGGAAGATAAGGCTCACATCCGCACCACATTTAAAACACTCCTTTATCATATTGACAATTCTAGATAATCCTGGGAACTGTGGTTTGATAAGGATGCTGGGAATTGGAGCTCCGTGACATCAGCACTCTTAACAAACTACATTTCCCAGGGTTCTCTGCAGGCAGCCATGACTGTCTTAAGTGTGCTTTAACGAGTGCAGCAAAATCAGAAGCCCACTGAATCGATCCTACTGTGTGCCATGGATGCCACAGAAAGGCAAGCACATCAAATCCATCTTTATTTCTTCAATTCCTGCCTGAATGAGGATAGACATGTGTGTGGACAGGATTATATGCTTCCTCCATTGATATTCCTCTGGACCAAGCGCAAGGGTAGCCCCACATAGAGCACATTGCAGCAATCCAGCCTTGAAGTTGCCAACACATGAAGTTCTCCATCCAAATGATGTCCACAAAGGTGGCTGCACAGTACACAAAGAAGATATTAGTGGGGGGAAATGTGCAAACTTGAATCATGTTAGGGGAAATTGCTTGCAAAAATGTGTATCTAAGTGGAAAGTCTCATCGATGAATTTCCATGAGGAATTCGTTTTTAATCAATAAATCAATCAATCAGTCGCAAAATGATGTGGACATCTGATGGGGCTAAACTTAACGTTGGAAAAATGAGAAATTGGGGTGCCTTCTTTGAGAGAAGCAGAACCAATCACTGTATTGATCACACTGCTTTGTGTATCCCTGGCACCTGGTACTGCAGATCCATCCATGGTTGTGAGGTCACGGTGATCTACACAAAAATCTTACAGCTGTGCTGTGGTCCTTGCACAATCCTGCATGGGAAATCTTACAGGAGCCGCTCGATGCAAATAAGCAGCTTACGCTCACCTCCAGGGTAAAACCCCTTATTCTTTTTCTCTACCAGGCGGACTGCCAAATGTTTGGGCAAAAAAGCCACCTGGCCTCCATCCTTAGCGAGGAAGAGCACAGACGTATAGCCTCTGCGATAACAGGGTCATATGAGATCAAAGGCCCTGTCTGGATTGGACTGTTCAGAAAGAAAAAGGCCCGGAAGGTAAGTAAAGTGGGCAAACTCTCTTTTTCATTTGCCTCTCAGTAGGAACAGCAGCCGGCAAGGGGACAGAGGAGCAGTCCAGAAGACGAGAGCTCCCTGCAGGGAAGTGAAGGGCAGATATTCCCATCTCTGTAAGGGAGGATCTGGGGCTCTGGTGAAGCTCTTAATTCAAAGAGTAGCCATCTGCCTGCATCCCCAGGATGCAACACAGGTCCCATTTAGAACTCTCGCAATGTTACTTTAATAAGGTTTTAAATCAGCAAAGTTGATATGCCCCTTAGCCTTGGAGCAATACAGTGGTACCTCGGGTTAAGCACTTAATTCATTCCAGAGGTCCGTTCTTAACCTGAAGCACCACTTTAGCTAATGGGGCCTCCTACTGCTGCCGCGCCGCAGGAGCACGATTTCTGTTCTCAACCTGAAGCAAAGTTCTTAACCCGAGGTACTATTTTTGGGTTAGCGGAGTCTGTAACCTGAAGCGTATGTAACCCGAGATACCACTGTATTTGACTATCCAGTTGGAAAGGAGGACATACCGTCTTTTCCACCTTTAACACTTCTGCAGAGTAGAGGGATGTAGCAGGTGCATTTCTTGTGCTGGGTGATGGAGAACAGCTGATCCTGGCTAGATCTCCCCAAAGCAGTACAAGTCCTTGGGATTTGATCCCACCAGCTGAAAATCAATTCACTGACAGCCTTGCTGTAAAATCACACTGGGGAGAAGAGCTGAAGGGTGGGGGCAGGGGCGTAGGAAGGGTGATTGGGAACAGCTGATCCTTCCTAGATCTCCCCCATCCACTACAAGTCTGAGAGGTCCAACCGCCTCATCTTCCTTGGGATTTGTTCCCATCCCTCCAGCTGAAAACCAGACACTGTATTTTCATGAGCCGCTTACTGCAGAAGGGAGACTGACCTCACGTAGGGACATACCTTCCTCAGTCAAGACCCCAACTCTTTTTGCTGTGGTGCTGTGGGTTAAACCACAGAGCCTAGGGCTTGCTGATCGGAAGGTCAGCGGTTCGAATGCCCACGACGGGATGAGCTCCCATTGCTCGGTCCCTGCTCCTGCCAACCTAGCAGTTCGAAAACACCTCAAAGTGGAAGTAGATAAATAGGTACCTCCGGTGGGAAGGTAAACGGCGTTCCCGTGCGCTGCTCTGGTTCGCCAGAAGCAGCTTAGTCATGCTGGCCACATGACCCGGAAGCTGTACGCTGCCTCCCTTGAGATGAGCGCCACAACCCCAGAGTCGGCCATGACTGAACCTAATGGTCAGAGGTCCCTTTACCTTTACAGAATGTACACTGGGAATGGACCGATAATGCCGCGTTCGACTACATGAAATGGGGACCTGGACAACCCTCCAACTGCGGAAATAACCAAAACTGTGTCGAGATGTATGGTGAAGGTGAGGAGGGGGGTTTCCACAAGTTGTAAAGATTGTGCTTAATGGGTTTAATTTGTTGGAAGCCACCCAGAATGGCTGGGGCAACCCAGTCAGATGAGTGGCATATAAATATATTACAGTGGTACCTCGGTTTATGAACTTAATCCGTTCCAGAAGTCCATTCTTCAACCAAACCCGGTTTGACAGAGTCTGTAAATGGAATCGTTCTTAAACCGGCCTGTTCTTAAACCAAGGTACCACTGTATTATTATTATTATTATTATTATTATTATTATTATTATTATTATTATTAGATGGGGCCCTTTGGTCAGAGGTGGGGAATTGGCTCAGACTTGTGGATGAGATGCTCACTTCACCTCACCCCTCCATGGTCCAACATTTGACAGGGTTGTACATCAGGGCTAGTAGAGGTGGACATGGCTTGGCCAACATTGTCTTGTGGGCCAAATGGCGGGTCAAATCTGGCTTGCAGTCCAAGGCTTCTCCACATCTGCCGCAGGTGGTCTTCATCCGATTCCTTCTGTCTCCTGGAACCCTCAGTGCAGGACAGCAGTATATTGTCCTCTGTGGGGTGGGGAATCTTCACCCTTTCTCTGGGGGCCTGCTAGAAATCCCAGGCGGAGGAAGCCTGGGAACGTGGGGTTCGGCAGAGCACCAAGAGCGCCTCCCCTACTCACGAGGAAACCCATTTTGGGGCTCCGGAGTGAAGTGGGGTGAGCAGCGTGGTGCATCGAACCGATAGCTATTTCCATGGAGGGAAGCCGCACAGCCATCGCCGGAGAGCGCTGACTTTTTCCTGATGACATTTGGACAAAACCCCCTTGGAAGCAGGAGAAAAGGGGGGGGGATTTGACTGTTTAATCCTGCAGGAAGTGAGAAAAGGAATATAAGTTTCCACCGTCCCAAACCTGGGGACGGGGTGTCGGGACAGAAACTGTTTGAGACGTTCATTGATTGAAAGTGGAGTACTTTGACAGATAGAAAAAAATAAAAAATAAACAAACTAACTTCAACGCTACCTTCTGCATTTTTGCCCTTTAAAGAAACAAAGTATTTGAAATCGAAAGGACTTGAAATGGAAAGTACCGTATTTTTCGCTCTATAACACGCACCTGACCATAACACGCACATCATTTTTAGAGGAGGAAAACAAGGGAAAAAACATTCTGAATGAAACAGTGGATGTATCATTTTTGTGCTTCATGCTGTGGCCACAGACATGTGATCTGATGGTGAATTTGGGGTGACCCAATGCAAAAATCCTGAGAATTCCTGTGGATCCATGCTTTGTAACCACGTTTTTGCACCATTGCAGCCCCAGGCAACAGTGGGTGCGTGATTTTTTGGGTGCAGGCTGTAGCCATGGACATGCTATGTGATCTGATGGTGAATTTGGGGTGACCCAATGCAAAGATCCTGAGGATCCATGTGGATCCATGCTTTTTAACCATGTTTTTGCACCATTGCAGCCCCAGGCAACAGTGGGTGCGTGATTTTTTTGGTGCAGGCTGTAGCCATGGACATGCTATGTGATCTGATGGTGAATTTGGGGTGACCCAATGCAAAGATCCTGAGAATCCCTGTGGATCCATGCTTTTTAACCACGTTTTTGCACCATTGCAGCCCCAGGCAACAGTGGGTGCGTGATTTTTTTGGTGCAGGCTGTAGCCATGGACATGCTATGTGATCTGATGGTGAATTTGGGGTGACCCAATGCAAAGATCCTGAGGATCCATGCTTTGTAACCACGTTTTTGCACCATTGCAGCCCCAGGCAACAGTGGGTGCTTGCTTTTTTTGGGTGCAGGCTGTAGCCATGGACATGCTATGTGATCTGATGGTGAATTTGGGGTGACCCAATGCAAAGATCCTGAGGATCCATGTTGATCTATGCTTTGTAACCACATTTTAAGTGGGGAGCGAAGGAAAAACAAAGAAGGGACATGAGAGGGGTGTGCAGAGAAGCAGCTGGCTAAGAATGCTGGAGAGGGATTTGGGGTGGGAGGAAAGAAAGGCAAAAGTTCCCCCCCAAGCCAGCCATCTCTCTCTCCCTCCCTCCCCCCCCTCTCTCCCTCCCCCCCTCTCTCCCTCTCCCTCCCCCCCTCTCCCTCTCCCTCCCCCACTCTCTCTCCCTCTCCCCCAGCAGCACCGGAGCACAGAGAGGAATTAGAAAGAACGGCACTCTGCTTGCCTGGAGGGGAGGGGCTTTCCCTGCTCTTTGTTCCGTTTCAGCAATCACAGCAACGAAACAGAGGAGGGTGGGCAGTAAGACCCTGAGGCAGAATGCAGGAAAGCTGCCACTTCCTCTTTTCAGGTTTCCCTTCTCGTGACTCGCGGTTTGACTTTTGCTTGATTTTTTGGCTCCAGGGACCACACATTCGCTCTATAACACGCACAGACATTTCCCCTTCCTTTTTAGGAGAAAAAATCTGCGTGTTATAGAGCGAAAAATACGGTAATTTTCTTTGTTCAATACTTTCTTAAAAAATGGATACAAATAGAAATTGTGTCCCCTAGAGGGAGCCTGTCAGTTTGCGGTTGCAGCTTACATATGTGAGATTTGGACCGTGGCAACAGCCGTTTGACCTTGTTCTTGAACAGAAATGTGTTGGCAGGAAGGTTTGGTGTCTGCCCTTGGCAGGACTAATGCTTTGCTGGAGCAGCTGTACGAGAAAATGAGCCTGATGAATGAAGAATTGGACTTCATGAGTGCTGTGGCCAGTGAATATGATTTAACAGGGAACAAGGATAAAGAAGCTACACAGCGATCAACTCAGGAATCTGGTTTGACAAGGCAAGTCCAAGGGCAGATGGAGAAGGAAGAGGTAGTAGCTATTCCCTATACAACACAAATGGAAAGATCCAAAGTTCTGCAGGAACAAAAGCTACTGCGTTGGAAGATTGAACTTGGAGAGTGCTGGGAAGTATTTTAAGTCAAGGAAGCTTTTTACTCTAGTGGGACTGTGAAACAGGTGAACAACAATCTGGACAAATACTTTTTGGATTACAAAGATGAAGATTGGGAGTAGGACTGGGGGGAAGGGGACAATCGGATGAAGGAAAATGGAAATCATTACTGGATGGAACCCTCCGGAGACCCACTCCCTCAGAAACTAACAATAGACAAAGAACTGCGTAAGCACAAACAAGAACAAAAAAATTTGCAGAAGGGGCCTAGAAGAGATTTAAGGGCCTCGGACATTAGAACACCAGATTGATGGACTATGTAATGGATAGAAAGGACTGATATGACCTGAAACCAGGAAGAAGGGACGCTGGATGAAAATCAGAGATATGAAGGGAAATTCTTGTGTTAATTTTGGAATCAGTGTAATATTATTGAAATTTGAGGGATTATGCTGGAAAGGAACTAAATTGGCTTTAGTAGAAATGATTTTAAGGAGAAATGCATGAATGTGATGTGATTTTGAAATTTTAAGATTTTTAAGATAAGATAAGGTTAAAGAGAGTAAGGTAAATTGAATAATAGATTATATTAAAAGAGGGAAAGGTTATGTTGATTGATAAATAAGATAGGGTGTGAAGATTAATTATTTAAAATAAAATTGAGAAATATGGGAAGAATTTGCTGAAATAACGAACTAAACTAGAATACTAAAAGGGAGGTGTGAGGAGGTTCAAGAATTAAGGAAATGAAAAACTGTAACTTGAGATTTGTAATTTTTTCTTTCTTTTTTCTTTTTATTTTTTCTGTTTTCCTTTTTGGGTTAGGGTTGGGGGTTTTTATATGTATTGATGAAACTTTGAATAAATATCATTTGAAAAAAATAAATAAAATAAAATGGGAAAATCTGCCCGGATGGGTATGTGTCCCCCCAAAAAGAGGACATGTCCTGGGTTTCCCAGATATATGGCAACCAGGGTTTCTCAGATGTTTTCTCTCTCCTCTAGAACAACTCACAGGCATGTCCAAAGTCCGTGTTGGGGACCTAATTCAGCCCGCTGGTCAGTTTAATCCGGCCGCTGTGGCGGTTTGTTTCCTGGTGTAAAATCTTAAAAAAACCTCAACAACTTCCATCCTAAAAAATGCTCAAGAATTTCAACCCTAAGAAAACTCAACAACATCAATCTTTAAAAAAACCTTTGGGATAAAATCGTTTTAAAAAAAGGTCAATAACTTTGGTTGGCCCTTTGGTCGGCCCTCACGGCCCTTCACTTCATCAAATCTGGCCCTCTTTGAAAAAGGTTTGGACACCACTGGAAGGGACACCATGAGGTTTGTATGAAACAAAGATTAAAGTTTCCTTAAAGATAAGTGAAAGGTTCTTGGTTACTAGCATAGAAGCAGCGACCCTATGGAGGAAAATTTCAGTACATATGAACATAAGAAAATGCGGTTGGGTCATGCCAATGGCCTATCTAGTCAAATCCACAAGGACAGGGGAGTCCGACAGGGATGTCTCCTAGCACCCTTTCCGCCCAATTTTGATATAAATGATATTGTTCAAGAACTAAGAGGTCTACAATATTTTCCTGTTTCTGTTGAGGATGTCAAACTCGCAGTTCTTTTGTATGCCGACGGTACTGTTTTGATTTCTGCTACCTTACTTGGGATGTGAAGACTTTGGGGGAAGTTGAATGTCTTTTGCACAAAAGAGCAGTTGACAGTCAACCATTCTAAACCTAAAGTGGGGATTTGGGGAAGAGGAGAAAACCTCACAGATACCTCTAGATATGAACGCTTCTGGTTGCGTACGCGTCGGATTACGAGCTGCGCTAACCCGGAAGTAGTTGCTCCCGGATGCAAACCTTGCCCTGGGATGTGAGCCGAAATCGCGCACTGGAGGCCTGCGTGCAGCGAGAGGCGCCCTTTCGCTAATGGCGCCTCATGTTAAGAACAGTTTCAGGATAAGAATGGACCTCCAGAACGAATTAAGTTCCCAACCGGAGGTGCCACTGTAAACCTATTGAACAACAATGCTATTATAAGTACCTGGGCTTGGGTTTTAATTCAAAACTATCCTGGAAGTCACACATAATCGCAGCTAAATTGAAATCCTCTCTCTCTATCCACTCTTTATTACGGTTTTCCAGAGTTCAGGACGGGGGGAGCTTAGTAGCTCCCACAGTTGAGGTATTTCTAAAGAAGATAGTGCCACAATTATTGTACGGTGCAGAGATCTGGGGATATAGGAATCTCCTCCCGTCAGAACGCCTTCCTGAAATCACTGCTGTTTGTCTCCAAAGCTACACCCGCCCCCTTTTTAAGAGCTGAAACAGGGCTAAGAATCATAATCTTAATTTATTATTTATTATTTATACCCTGCTCATCTGGCGGGGTTTCCCCAGCCACTCTGGGCGGCTGCCAACAAAAGATTAAAAATACATTAAAACAGTCTCCCTCAACCTCAGCCCTCCAGTTGATTTTGGCCTACAACTCCCATGATCCCTAGCTAGCAGGACCAGTGGTGAGGGATGTTGGGAATTGTAGTCCAAAACATCTGGATGGCCGAGGTTGAGGAAGCCTGCATTAAAACATCAGTCATTAAAAACTTCCCTAAACAGGGCTGCCTTCAGATGTCTTCTAAATGTCAGATAGTTGTTTATTTCCTTGACATCTGATGGGAGGGCACTCCATAGGGCGGGCGTCACCACCGAGAAGACCCTTCTCCTTACAAACCAGTGTGCATGTAGCTCTAGCCCTATACTGGATGAAAGTGGCTAGCATGAGTAATACTAGGTAAAGGTAAAGGTACCCCTGCCCGTACGGGCCAGTCTTGACAGACTCTAGGATTGTGCGCCCATCTCACTTAAGAGGCCGAGGGCCAGCACTGTCTGGAGACACTTCCGGGTCACGTGGCCAGCGTGACAAAGCTGCATCTGGCGAGCCAGAGCCGCACACGGAAACGCCGTTTACCTTCCTGCCAGTAAGCGGTCCCTATTTATCTACTTGCACCCGGGGGTGCTTTCGAACTGCTAGGTTGGCAGGCGCTGGGACCGAGCAACGGGAGCGCACCCCGCCACGGGGATTCGAACCGCCGACCTTTCGATCGGCAAGCCCTAGGTGCTGAGGCTTTTACCCACAGCGCCACCCACGTCCCTATGAGTAATACTAGGTTCCCTTTAAAAAAATGCTTCCTAGAGCAATTGCAATTGCAAACCCACAAGTAGGACTCTGAGTCCTCTCTCTTCCTCTGGCTTCCAGCAGATGTTGTTCAGAAACACTGTTTCCTCCAACTGATGTTTCTTCTTCCTCGTCTTTCTAGAATTGTTGGACTGGAATGATACTCAATGCGATACTGAGAATTACTACATCTGCAAACTCCCGCTGTAGGAATGGGCTTCGGCAATTTCAGCGCTTTGGAGAATGGGACCAAGTTGTAGGTCCTTGTCTTCCACAGTTGCCCAAGTCCACCTGCCTGCCCAGCCGTCACAGCTTTCGAGATCGCTCGTGAACCAGACTTGCTCTTCTCTGTGTCGAGACATTAATAAAGCGATTCTCCTACACGTCGGCCTCTGTCTCCTTCAAATTGTCCATGGGGATACTAGAGGACTCGTAATGTTTTTGGGGTGGAGAGAAATTACATCACCACAAACAAAACACATACCGTATTGGCCCGAATATAAGCCGCACCTGAATATAAGCCGCACCTTGAAAATTGGAGGGGGTGGGGAGGAAAAAAAATACCTGAATATTATTTGCTCTCTTCCTCGCTGTTCCTGGCTGCATACTGGGCGTGCGGGGGGGGGGGAGCGATGCTGCGTTGCTGGCGGCCTTTCCCCTTCCTTTCTCTCCCTTTCCAGACGGGGGCCTACGCACAGGTTGGGCGCCGTTTTGCCACGCTCCTGGCGCTGTTTCCCCCATGCTCCTGGCTTCATACAGTAAGGTCGCGAATATAAGCCGCACTTTAACTTTTCATGTTCGGAATTTGGGGGGGAAATGAGGCTTATATTATGATACAATACAGTGCAATAATCTTTATTGTCATTGTCCCATACAGAACAACGAAATTGAAAAAATCTACATAAGACATTCAAAAACCAACAAGCCTGCTATTCCAACTATCCCAACCTGGTTAGCCCCCTAAAAACTCTGATGCCCCATTTTTAAATACAATATACTCCCACAGAGACTACCTTACACTGCGTTTAAAACCAAAATCACATTTGGATAGAAACTGTTTCTCAGGCGGCTAGTCCTAGTCTTTATAACCCTGGACCTTCTTCCAGAAGGCAGAAGCTGAAAGAGATCCTTTCCAGGGTGTGCACTATCCTGCGCTATCTCTGCCACTTTCTTATGGCACCTGGAAGCATAGATTTGATCCAAGGTGGGAAGAGGGCACCCAATTATTCTCTCCGCAGTCTTCACAACCCTGGACAGCATTGTTTTTCCCCTGACCGTGCAGCTGACCATAATACACTCTCAACGGTACAATGGTAAAATGCCATCGACAGGTCCTTTGAGAGATTGTTTTCCCGGAGGATTCTCAGAAAATATAACCTCTGCAGTGCTCTCTTCATCAGGTCTTCTCTGTTTTCTCCACAGGTTAGATCATCTCTCAACTCCATTCCCAGAAATCAAAACACCAGGACCTGTTCCACACACTTCCCCTCAATAATGAGTGGCTGAATATTCAATTTACATTTCCTAAAGTCCACAATAATCTAATTTTTCTTTAAGTTAAGGAGTAAGTTGTTTTTCCTGCACCACTCCCCCAATGGTATAACACCGGAGGCCGTGAAGGTCACCAACATAGTTGGCTTTAAAAGGGAATTGGACAGATTCGCGGAGGAGAGTGTTAGCAGCCAGGATGGCTGTGCTCAGGCTCAACGGTCAGAGGCATTAATGTTTCTGAATCCCAGCTGGTAGAAACGACAGGAGGGGAGAGGGCTCTTGTGCTCGGATCCTGCTCACGGGCTTCCCACTGGGGCATCTGCTTGGCCCCTCTGAGAACAGGATGCTGGGGTAGATTAAGGTTACCAGATTTTTTTCAATGAATCCAGGGACTTCAATGGATTTTGTACGGGGACTGATTTGTAAATCCAGGGACTGTCTCCGGGAAACGGGGACGTCTGGTAACCTTAGACTAGATGGGCCATTGGCCTAATCCAGCACTCTTCTTATGTTTTTAATTTGACTATAAACAGTCCTGCTACTACTAGTGGATGCAGAGAAATAATGGGAAACCCCTAAGTAATCATGGAGAAGATGCATAGAAACTAGCAGCCCTACCCACCAAGTATAGAAACATAGAATCATAAAATTGTAGAGTTGGAAGGGACCCCAGGGGTCATCTAGTCCAACCCCCCGCAATGCAGGAATCTCAACTAGAGCATCCATGACAGATGGCCATCCAACCTCTGCTTAAAAACCTCCAAGGAAGGAGGAGAGTCCACCACCTCCAGAGGGAGACAGTTCCACTGCTGAGCAGCTCTTACTGTCAGAACGTTCTTCCTGATGTTTAGTCGGAATTTCCATTCTTGCAATTTGAATCCGAGTCCTGCCCTCCAGAACAGGAGAAAACAAGCTTGCTCCATCTTCCTTGTGACAGCCCTTCAGATTTCTCCTATGGCTCTCCTCTTCTCCAGGCTAAACATGCCCAGTTCCCTTAACGCAGTGATGGCCAAACTTGGCCCTCCAGCTGTTTTGGGACTACAGTTCCCATCATCCCTGACCACTGGTCCTGTTAGTAGGGGCGATGGGAGTTGTAGTCCCAAAACATCCGGAGGGCTGAGTTTGGCCATCACTGCCTTAACTATTCTTCATAACCATTTCCAGGCCCCTGATCATCCTGGTCATTCTCCGGTGGACACGTTCCAGCTTGTCAACATCCTTCTTAAATTGTGGTATGTAGTGGAAATGCGGAAGACAATTGTATTTCGAGGAGTTAGGTGGCATGTCCCTTTCCCTTTAACACCCCCAGTTTGAGGTTTCCACGTAGCTTGTCTCCATGGGTGTTCTGACCCTTGCACATTCAGACATTCTGAACTTCTCAAGCAACTGCTCAATCTTGCCTTTTTGACTGAGCAAGAAGCTTCCATCTTCAGATCGCTCTATCTGGACTCCGAGGTAAACTTTCACTGAACCTAGGTTCTTGAGTTGCAACCCTTTTCCAAGCCTTGTGGCAAAGCCTTGAACCTGCTTCTCTGTCCTTGCCACATAAACTATATCATCCACAAAGATCAAGACCAGTTCTTGTGACTCTCCTGACCCTTTCAGGTACAGGCAGCTGTCAGCAAGACTCCTCTTGAAACCTAAACTCTCTAAGGCTTCATTCAGACACAAGTTGCAGTTCCTGGCCACCTGTTTCAGTCCGTAAATGGACTTGTGAAGTTTCCACATTGCATCTGGCCTATTGCCCTCTAACCCTGGAGGAGGAAGCATGTACAGATCCTCTTGGAGGTCTGAGTTAAGTAGACTACATCCACATCAAAGTGATGCACTTGATGACCTCTCTGTGCAGCATTGGCTAAGAGCATGTGCAGAGTTTTACTCCGGGCAGTAGGAGCATACACCTCAGTGTAATGCAGCCTCTGGCTACCAGCCTAGCCTTGTACTGTGGTTCTCCAGTTGCTGTGGGTTTAAGATGGTAAACCCAAAAGCTGCTCACAGCCTGTTTACCTGCTGGCAGTGTCGTGATGGAGAACGCACCTCGAGACTCCATTGAGTTCATCTCCTTCTGCATTGCCTCTTGCCATTTCCTGGGTTCTGCTTCAGGGAATTTCTGAACTTCCTCATAACTCTCAGGTTCACAGTGAGCTACACCAACCTACACACTAGTGACCTCAAACCTGTAGGGTGGTTTACCCTTAGTGGCGCGAGTTGAACGCCTCAGCAAAACTTCAGGTACCCCCTCTAACCCACTAGGGTGTCCTTGGCTTCAGAGAACTCCCCCTCTGCCTTTCTGTGCCTCCTGAACTTCTCAACTGGACTTGTGGGTGAGGAAAGCGCACGCTTTTCCACTAACTTGACAACTTTAGGAGATGCCCTTGGCTGTTCCTGCTCTGGGTCTGGACTCTGTGCCTCAGCAGCAGGATCAGTTTCTAGCTCTCCCTCATCAGCAGAGGCAAGCAGCCTCTCTGAAAGAACATCGGGATTCCCATGTATGCATTTCCACCCACTCTGCTCAGAGAACTCAGCACTCCTGCTGAATAGAACCCTGGACTGATTGCCTTCTGGATAGGCAAACCTCCCCCCCTTGGTTCCTGCCTTATACCCACAGAAGATCATCCTTCGGGACCTAGGTCCACCTTTTCTGTGCTTGGCCTTTGGAACAAGGACCCAAGGCTCACAGGCAAATACAGTGGTGCCTCGCAAGATGAAAAGAATCCGTTCCGCAAGTCTCTTCGTCTTGCGGTTTTTTCGTCTTCCAAAGCAAGCCCATTAGCGGCTTAGCGGCTTAGCGCTATTAGCGGCTTAGTGGGCTTAGCGGATCAGCTGATAAGAGGCTTAGCGGATTAGCGGATCAGCTGATAAGCGGCTTAGCGGATTAGCGGATCAGCTGATAAGCGGCTTACCGCACAGCTATTAAGCGGCTTAGCGGCTTAGCGGATCAGCTGTTAAGCGGCTTAGCGGCTTAGCAGATCAGCTGTTAAGCGGCTTAGCGGCTTAGCGGATCAGCTGATAAGCGGCTTAGCGGCTTGGGGAAAAGGGGGGGAGGAAAAAAACCCTGCAGGAACTCGCAAGACATTTTCGTCTTGCGAAGCAAGCCCATAGGAAATTCGTTTTGCGAAGCACCTCCAAAACGGAAAACCCTTTCGTCTAGCGGGTTTTCCGTCTTGTGAGGCATTCATCTTGCGGGGCACAGGGAGAAATGTAAAGTATTGCACTTGGGCAAAAAAAATGAGAGGCACAAATACAAGATGGGTGACACCTGGCTTGAGAGCAGTACATGTGAAAAGGATCTAGGAGTCTTGGTTGACCACAAACTTGACATGAGCCAACAATGTGACGCGGCAGCTAAAAAAGCCAATGCAATTCTGGGCCTCATCAATAGGAGTATAGCATCTAGATCAAGGGAAGTAATAGTGCCACTGTATTCTGCTCTGGTCAGACCTCACCTGGAGTACTGTGTCCAGTTCTGGGCACCACAGTTCAAGAAGGACACTGACAAACTGGAACGTGTCCAGAGGAGGGCAACCAAAATGGTCAAAGGCCTGGAAATGATGCCTTATGAGGAACGGCTAAGGGAGCTGGGCATGTTTAGCCTGGAGAAGAGGAGGTTAAGGGGTGATATGATAGCCATGTTCAAATATATAAAAGGATGTCACATAGAGGAGGGAGAAAGGTTGTTTTCTGCTGCTCCAGAGAAGCGGACACGGAGCAATGGATCCAAATTACAAGAAAGAAGATTCCACCTAAACATTAGGAAGAACTTCCTGACAGTAAGAGCTGTTCGACAGTGGAATTTGCTGCCAAGGAGTGTGGTGGAGTCTCCTTCTTTGGAGGTCTTTAAGCAGAGGCTTGACAACCATATGTCAGGAGTGCTCTGATGGTGTTTCCTGCTTGGCAGGGGGTTGGACTCGATGGCCCTTGTGGTCTCTTCCAACTCTATGATTCTATGATTCTATGATTCTATGATTCTATGATTCTATGATTCTACCACTGAACACAGAACAAATGCACCTTGGGCTTCTTGCCGTGCAGCAGAAAATAGGGTGTGTCCCCTACAACAGAACAATAAGAGCGGTTAAGAGTTAATGTTGCGGATTTCCATGCTTCTCTTTTTTTTTTTTTTAAATAATTTTTATTGCATTTTTTCAGACATAGACAGAAAAAAAAAGAAAAAAAAAGGAAAGAAAAAAAAACAAAAAGCAGATACAAAGAATCATGACCTTTCAACAACTTATTTCTATCGAGCTTCCCCGCATCTCCCGCACAATGCATTCTTAACAATAAATTTATCAGCAAATTATAACCTTGTTTCGTGTGTTTCTTTTATACTTTCAATTACAGTTTAAGTTTAAATCCCTTGTTGTCCATTTACTCTAAAAACAGAATATATTATCATTTTTAACATTTAAACATTGATTCTTTCAATAACGTTATCCAATTCCGTAAATGTTGCATTCTCATTGCTGGGGCTAGCATTTCAAATTATGCATCATTTTATAGTTCATATAACTTATAAAATCTTTGCAAGTAATTCTTGAATTTTTTCCAGTCCTCCTCCATTGCTTCTTCTCCCAGGTCTCGGATTCTGGCAGTCATTTCGGCCAATTCCATGTAGTCAATCAGTTGCGTTTGCCACTCTTCCAGCGTGGGTAAATCTTGAGTCTTCCAGTGTTTGGCGATCAAAATTCTTGCTGCAGTGGTAGCATACATAAAAAACGTTCTATCCTTCTTTAAAACCTTTTGGCCGACAATACCCAAGAGGAAGGCCTCCGGTTTTTTAGGGAAGGTGTACTTAAACACCTTTTTTAACTCGTTGTAGATCATTTCCCAGAAGGCCTTCACTCTTGGGCAAGTCCACCAAAGGTGAAAGAATGTTCCTTCAGCCTCTTTGCACTTCCAACATTTGTTATCAGACAAATGGTATATCTTAGCAAGCTTGACTGGGGTCATGTACCACCTGTATACCATTTTCATAATGTTTTCTTTCAAGGCATTACATGCCGTAAATTTCATACCGGTGGTCCATAACCTTTCCCAGTCTTCAAACATGATATTGTAACCAATGTCCTGAGCCCACTTTATCATGGCTGATTTAACTGTCTCATCCTGCGTATTCCACTTAAGCAGCAAGTTATACATTCTCGATAAAACCTTGGTCTTTGGTTCTAACAATTCTGTCTCAAGTTTCGATTTTTCCACCTGGAATCCTGTTTTTTTGTCCAACTTAACCACCTCGTTAATTTGGGCATAATGAAACCAATCTCGCACCTTATCTTTTAAATTTTCAAAGCTCCGCAACCTCCAATTGTCACCTACTTTTTCTATTAGTTCCCAATATTTCGGCCAGCCGGTCTCCATATTGGGTTTTTTCCACGCCTTAGCCTCCACTGGTGATAACCACCTCGGAGTCTTACTTTCAAGTAAGTCTTTGTATTTCAGCCAGACCATAAAAATTGCTTTCCTGACAATATGGTTTTTGAACATTCCATGTGTTTTTGCCTTGCCGTACCACAGATAAGCATGCCATCCTAACGAGTTATTAAAACCTTCCAGGTCTAGGACATCTGTATTCTCTAATAGAATCCAATCTTTCAACCAGCAGAAGGCTGCCGCCTCATAGTATAACCTTAAGTCTGGCAGGGCAAACCCCCCTCTTTCTTTTGCATCAGTTAGTATTTTGAACTTTATTCGGGGCTTTTTGCCCTGCCAGACAAACTTTGAGATATCCCTCTGCCACTTTCCAAAACATTCCACTCTGTCCACGACCTGCAAGGTTTGAAATAAAAACAACATTTTTGGCAAAACATTCATCTTGACAGCAGCAATTCGGCCCAGCAAGGAAAGCTTCAGTCTCGACCAAGTTTCCAAATCTTTCTTAACTTCTGACCAGCATTTCTCATAATTGTCCTTAAACAAATTCAAATTTCTAGGCGTCAAGTTTACCCCCAGGTATTTCACTTTCTTAACCACAGTTAACTCTGTTTCCTTCTGAAACCCCTCTATTTCTAAAGGCGTCAAGTTTTTCCCCAAAACTTTAGTTTTTTGTTTGTTCAACTTAAATCCTGCCACCCGACCAAATTCTTGTATCAGTTCCAGAACTCTTTTTGTACTAGATTCTGGCTCCTGTAATGTTATTACTAAGTCATCTGCAAATGCTTTCAGTTTATATTGTTTCACTCCGACCGTAATCCCCTGTATTTGCCGGTCCCTCCTGATCATGTTCAGCAAAACCTCCAGGACTGATATAAATAGTAGGGGGGATAAGGGGCACCCCTGGCGTGTTCCTTTTTCAATATAAAACTCCTCTGTCACCACATTGTTCACTATCAACTTAGCTTTTTGTTCTGAATAAATTGCTTCTATACCATTTTCAAACCCTCGTCCCACTCCCATCCCTTCCAAGTTTTTCTTCATAAATTTCCAAGAAATATTGTCAAAGGCCTTCTCGGCATCAATAAAGATTAACACTGCTTTAGTGTTAATATTTGTTTGTAAAAGTTCCAGAATATCGATAATATTCCGAGTATTGTCAAACAAATGCCTGCCAGGAAGAAAGCCTGCTTGGTCCTTATGAATTACTTCATTTAACACCTTTTTCAGTCTACTTGCCAAAATGTCTGCAAATATTTTGTAATCCACATTTAGGAGTGAGATGGGACGGTAATTCCTAAGTTGAGTCTTTTCAGTTTCCACTTTGGGTATCAATGTGATGAAAGCTTCTTTCCACGTTTCCGGTGCCCTTCTTCCCCCCATAATCTGATTGCAAACCTCCATTAGTGGTAGAATCAAATAGTCTTTTAATGTCTTATAGTATTTGGAGGTAAGCCCATCTGGGCCTGGAGATTTGCCCAACTGCATATTCTGAATGGCATCCTCCATTTCCTGTTGTGTTATTTTACAATCCAAGATTGATCTCTTCTCCTGAGACAGTTCTGGTAAGCCATTGAGTTTCAAAAATCGTTCCATCTCAGACACTTCCTCAGGCCCTTGTGTATACAACTTTTTGAAGTATTTCTGGAAACACTTTCTAATTTCACCTGGTTTCTGGATATTTTTCCCTTCCACCTCTAGATTGGTAACGTAATTAAGTTTCTGTCTTTTTTTCAACTGCCATGCCAGCAGTTTCCCACATTTGTTTGCTGACTCAAAGGATCTTTGTCTCATTTGTTTAATTTTCCATTCCACTTCTTGATTTATCAACTTCAAATATTGTGCCTGATGGAATTTAATTTCACGCAAGATCTCTTTGGATTTTGGTTTAGATCTCAACCTTTTCTCTCCATCTCTTATCTTCTCCAATATTTTATCCTTTTTCCCATTCCAGAGTTTTTTCTTAATTGAGTTTTGTTGTATCAGAAACCCCCTCATTACAGCTTTACTGGCGTCCCAGATTGTTCTTTTCTCCACTGAGGTATTCAAGTTGATTTCAAAATAATCCTTTAAAGTTTTTTGGGCCTTCTTTACGATCTCTTGATCTCTAAAGAGGGTGTCATTCATTTTCCATCTGAAGGAACCGGCTGGAGTAAGTCTTAATTCCATTTTCAGGGCATTGTGGTCGGAGCAAGTCTTTGGGCAGATTTCTGCAGGAACTCGCAAGACATTTTCGTCTTGCGAAGCAAGCCCATAGGAATATTGCGTTTTGCGAAGCACCTCCAAAACGGAAAACCCTTTCATCTAGCGGGTTTTCCGTCTTGCGAGGCATTCGTCTTGCGGGGCACAACTGTACACAGAAGAAATGCACCTTGGGCTTCTTGCCGTGCAGCAGAAAATAGGGTGTGTCCCCTACAACAGAACAATAAGAGCAGTTAAGAGTTAATGTTGCGGATTTCCATGCTTCTCCCCAAAACCGCTGAGGCAAACCTGAAACAAAAAGCTGCACCTCAAATGCCTCCTGCAGCGTTCTGTTCCAGCATTCCACAATTCCATTCTCCTGGGGAGAATTCGGAACAGTCAACCTGTGACATATCCTTTTCTGGTGGAAGAAGCTCTTCAGTGCAGACCCGGTGAACTCTCCACCGTGATCTGATTGAAAGATCTTAACATGCAGTAAGAACTGTAACTCAGCCGCAGTTATCCAGTCTTTCACCAGAGCTGCAGCTTCTCCCTTGTGCTTCAGTATGAAAACCCAGCCATTTCGTGAAAAATCATCCACTAGCAAAAGAATGAACTTGCCCCCGCCCAGACTGGCTACTAGCATAGGGCCGCACAGGTCTGCATGGACTAGCTCAAAAGGTTTGGTGGTTACCCTGTCAGACCTAGGATAAGAGCACATTTTTACCTTGGCTTTTTTACAGGCCCTGCAATCAAGGTATTTGTCACATGCCTTCATTTTGCACCCCTCAGCGCACCCAGGGATCTTCTTCACGTAACACCAGTTCACGTGTGCTAATCTTCTGTGCCAAAGATGCTGACACCCATCATGGATGGGGATGTTGGCACACTGTGCTTGTGCTGACTCAGTGGGACTTTTACCTGCAGCAGGCGTTTCTAGGACAAACAGCCTGTCTTTGCATTCAACACTGACCAGTTGACGCCCACCCCTGGAAATTGAACACATGTTATTTTCAAAACACACTCTGAAACCGTCAGCAACCAGAGCAGGAACAGAAAACAGACAACAAGTCATCTCTGGAACGACGTAAGCTTGAATCTCCTCCTGTAAGAAAGAACAATACAGAGAGCCAGACATGGTTAGTTCATGTTTGGATCCATCTGCAAGAGAAACTGTGTGTCCAGATTTCAAAGCCTTGCAGTTCTGCAGCAAACCACCAGATGGCACCAGGTGATGTGAAGCTCCACTGTCAATTACCCAGTTCAGCACGTTACTCTGGTCGCAGCTGGTCTCTGTTGACATGGTCTCTTTTGCCACTGGACTCTGAGCTGTTATGCCTGTAAGCTCTGATTCCCCTCACACAGATGTCATGCACATAGTATACCCCTGTATCCCCGTTCCACCCTTGGAACTACCTGCAACAGGACTAGCCTTGGGCCTTACCATCTTGCACTTCTGGTTACTCTCCTTCCATGGGACTAGCTCTGTTCCTCTCTGAGGAAGCAGTGTCTACCCTTAGAGCCTTTGGGCGTGGTTTCCCGTCCTTTGAGGACAAACCTTGTACCTCTTTCAAGACTTTGTGTTCCAAGACCTGCGTCAAGCTACTAGCTGCAGCTAAAACTGCAACAACTGTGTTAGCAAACTTGCGCGCATACCTGGTGAGTCTCTCACCCTTCGTAGCTCCTTCTGATCTGTGTATCAGGCGCATGCCCTACACTGTATCAGTGGAACTCACCTCAGTATTCTCCATGTCACTGTCAACATCAGATTCTACATCTGAGTCATCATCAATGGGATAGCTTTGGAAAATATCCCCATCCCCCCCCCCATTTTGCAGTGTACTCAACATCCCTGTGTCTGTTATAAATGATGACAACTTCCCTTCCTTAGAGAACTCAATCTTTCTTGCACGGGTTCGAGGTGAAGGTGGGTGCTCTTGTTTGCCTCGGGGGCCAATGCTGGAAGTGACCGCTGTCTTTCAACACCAAATCAAAGTCGGATAATGTCCATTTCCATGCTGTCATGGTTGAGCAGTGAGCTAGGTACCAGGAAGGACAGAGAAATGGGACTTGGCAGATGGAATCGATTGATGGCTGTACTTTTTCAAGATAGCAAGCTGTTTCAGTCCCCTGCAGCTAGGGGAGCGGAGAGACTGCTCAGTTTGAAATTAAAGATGAACCAACCTGGTTTGTTGTTGTTTTTTACCACATTTATATCCCACCTTTTTCTCCACCAAGCTAAAGGTGGTGTGGAGAGTTCTCATTTGATCCCTGCAACAACCCTGAGAGGTAGGTTAGGTTGAGAGGCAGTGAGCTTCATGGGTGAGTGTGGGATTTGAACTCGGGTCTCTCTCAAGTCCTGGCCAGGCATTCTGACTACTACATCACACTCATCTGCACTTTCCTAAACAACCCACGAACCAAAACACAGCCATCCTTCAAAATCCAGAGTTGTCTGAGTTTTGGAATGCGATACTCCAGCCACACGATATGGGCAGAAATGCAAACACTGGGGTAAAGTATGCAAAAAAAATGTGTATATTATGCTTTCTATCAGGTAAAATTGGTTTGCGGGGGGGGGGGAGTATATTAGGCAAAATTGCACAGGGGGGGAGTGTGCTTTGGGAGAAATCCGCACCAAAATATCAACAAATTTTCACGAGGACTTAAAAATAATACAGACTGATGTGGAAATGTGGAGAACATAAAATCAGAGCTGGAAAAAGATCAACAGAAACAAAGTGGTGTGTGGGTGTGTGGGTGCAAAAACAGAGTCCCATTTCTACTGAAAATAAAATAGCTGCACCAAATGAAGGACGTACTGAAGCTGTCATAAAAAGCCCTTCCTATCATTCTGAAGGGAATGTAAGCAATCCATTTTAAATTCTTACATTGCAATGCTTCCACAGCCAGACATTTCTTAGCAAAAATGCAGGGACTGTTCAATTGTACACTATCTACTCAGAAGTAAGTCCCACTATGTTCTATGGAGCTTACTCCCAGGTAACTGGGTAAAAACTGGCAAGCCTTACACTGCAATCCTGAGCATTCTTACTCAGAAGTAAGTCTGACTGAGTTCAATAGGATTTGCTCTTTGATATGTTCCTGAGCATTTTCATTGTTGTTGTTGTTGTGGTAATAATAGTATATTTTTATTTGTAGCCGTCCCTCCACGGCCAAGGCCGGGCTCAGAGCACCTAACATCATAAAAACAACACAAATTGCATGAAAACAGACATCAATTAATTAAAATACATCTTAAAATTAATTCTGCCCTTTTCCCTGACAGGGGCTCCAGGCAGATTACAGCTGAACTTTTCTTTTATTCCATTTATCTGGGGAAGGCATTGCACAAGATCCCTTCCCTCGAATTTTTTTCATTACAACAATTTGGCATGGGAGGTTAGGCAGATAGGTTGCAACTGGCTCAAGGCGATCAATGTAGGCGTGTGCCTGGTGCCTAGGTGTTCAGCGAGATCAAACGCAGAAGAAGCTTCCTGATGTCCCTAGAGAATATCCCTATTATTATCGGAGAAATGTTGGAGGGTATGTTAAGGAGTTTGCAGAAGTGGCAAGGGGTGTATTTTGAGCAAACGGTTTATCAGATCCTTCCTCGAATCTGGATATTTTCTGGTCATTCTTCTCCCGAGTTTCCGTATGGATCACTGCTCAGCCATGAAACTCCCAAATGGCCAAGATGTGCTTTTGGGTTCAGTAGTTCTTCCTGATGACGGGGCCACATGCACACACCACTCGCACCAGTTCGCCTAAGGGAGTTTCAGGACTTTATAATATCCGTTGCAGAAGAGACCAGCTTCCCATCTCTCCAGACTTGCCAAACAAAGAGTCTAATAGGCCACAAGGTGAGTAAGGTTCATAGAAATAGCCAGCAACAGCCACTTAGATGCCTTTGGAAAGCCCCTCAGCAGGGTATGAATGTGATGCCTTGGCCTGTTGTTTGTCTGTAATTCTTCATAATTTACTTTATATCATCATCATCATCGTCATCATCATTTCTTCCTTTTTCTTCCTTTCTAACCTTCTATTAACTGAATATTTTCAATCTCAGAGCAGGGGAGAATGTGATATGATAATGAGAATAAATGTATACAATTTTTAATATTTATATTCTATTATAAGCGTTCAGTGAAAAAATAATATAAAAGAAAGGAAAAGTGAATAATGTGATAGGGGGGGGGGAGATAAAATAACCATAAACAATACAATAGAGTATATATGTATATAAGGAATACAATTAATCCAATAAATGTAAAATTATTATCAAGACATTATATGCTTTATTAATAGATTTCACATATGGTTGTATTTATCCATACAAAATCTGCAGCTAAAAGCAATCCATTCATATGTTGCAAGAACTGTCATATCTTCTATCCATTGATCAAAGGCGGCCATAGTATTATCTTTTCAAGGAATTAAAATCAGCCTTTTAGCAGAAATAAGGGCATGGAGAATCCATTTGCGGTGACCCTTTGTCAAACCCCATATAGTTGGCATATAGTTTAAAATAATATCATCATCTGATAATGTTATTTCCCTCCCCCCAAGTAGTATTTATACATCTTAGTTTTTTTCTCCAAAAATGTGTGAGTGTTGCCCATGATGTCAACATATGTTTCAAAGAAGCATCTACCTTAATACACCCTCCAACAGTGTGTTGTTTCTAAGCAAGCGTAGTGGAGTGCAATAAATCCTAAACTGAGAATGGATGAAATTTAAAGACTATTTAGCTAAATATGTTAAGTTAACTTAATTGGAAAAGCTTGCAAATATTAGATAGGCTTGGGATTTAAATATGTAAGGATAGGATTCAAGATGTTTAAAGCTAATTTAGAAAGAGTGGAAGATGTTAAGTGATCAAGTTAATTTTTTGAGAAAATTGATTTTGGAAATCTGTTAAAATGATATATAATGAAATTCAGCCAAGGGAATCTGAGGAAGTCACTTATTAATGTTTCAAAGATTGGTTTAATTATAAATAGGATGTGTGTGTATTTGTTTGTTTGTTTTAATTTTTTGGAAAATTAATAAAAAACATTGAAAATAAAATAAAATCCTAAACTGAATTTATTCAGCACATTCCCTCCTGCTGTTTCTGGCAACCGGTACTCAATGCCATACTGTGGCGTTAGACAGGGGAGGTAGAACATCAGAGTAAATAGCCATCAAAAGCCTTGGCCTCTGTGAATTTGTCTAATCCTATTGGAGGAGCGAATTCCATAGTTTAATGATGAACTGCATGAGAAAGTTCTTTCTTTTCCCTGTCCGGACTCTTCCAACATTCAGATCCATTTAATGCCCATGACTTCCAATGTGATGAGAAAAAACCTGTCCCTGTCCACTTTCTCCATGCCTTAATAATAAGCAGGTGGTCTTCCCTACAGCTGCCATCCCATCTCTCACAGCTGGGGAGCTGCTCCTCAGTTAGTAAGTAAAGGTAAAGGGACCCCTGACCATTAGGCCCTGTTGTGGCCGACTCTGGGGTTGCGGCGCTCATCTCGCTTTATTGGCTGAGGGAGCCGGCGTACAGCTTCCAGGTCATGTGGCCAGCATGACTAAGCTGCTTCTGGCGAACCAGAGCAGCGCACAGAAACGCAGTTTCCTTCCCACCTATTTATCTACTTGCACTTTGACTTGCTTTTGAACTGCTAGGTTGGCAGGAGCAGGGACCGAGCAACGGGAGCTCACCCCGTTGCGGGGATTGGAACCACCGACCTTCTGATCAGCAAGTCCTAGGCTCTGTGGTTTAACCCACAGTCCCAGTAGCCTTCCTTATATCTTGAAGTAGAGGGTTTTCATGACGAGTTGTGCGAACAAGGACTGCCTTTCGTCTGCTAAAGACCTGTTGTCCATTAACTCCATTAGGTGTCTTCTTCTTTTAGCCTGCCACCCGTAACCTTTCTATCAACAGATGACAGATCTAGAGGATTCTATAAAATGCACGATCCCATTTCACAGATCTCAGGAGTCTCTTCTTCTTTTCTTCTCTCTTCTCAGGTGCCAATGGGACGCACCACTATCTTCCACCTCTCCATTTCGGGCTTCCTGATTGCCTGCTCCTTTCTGCAAGGTACATCCCAACTGGGCTCCTCAAACCTGGACTGGGAGAAGCCAAGCAGATAGCAACCATTAGGAGAAAAGGCATGGCTCATGAGGCAAATCCTAGTAATATAGATTTCAAACATCAATCAGAGGACGAAACGGGGGCATTATATGTTTTTGTGACCAATGTAACATACTGATGTAAGCTTTATTGTCCTAAACTCATAGGACTTAAGTTGTAAAATTTCTCCTTAGTTCATCAACGGTGGAACCAAACTTATCTTTAAACTAATGTCTATATCTTTGGAGAGATCCTTAACTGAATTTCAGAGGGGAATAGAGAGAAATTCTATGCCCTCTTTATTTTCATTTCTGGACAATATGGGAAAAGCTCTTTTATCTTTCCCCTCACCCAGCTTACCTCCCGTGCGTGCTGCATCAACCTCTCTCCTGCATCTTCTTCCCTAAGTGCCATTTTGCTCAAATCCTTGCTTCTCAATCACAGCAGATATTAGATCCCCCTTCCCACAAGTTCTCAGCAACCTTGAGATTGTGCCTGCCACACAGCCTTTCAGGTCTCACCCCTAGATCCTGGGTGAGGCCCCTCTCCACTTCCTGCAAATAGTCCGGATTCTGACCCACCCACCTTCTCCACAACCTTGATATTGTGTTCCCTCTCCTCCGACAGGCACGGAAGCACTTAGCTGCCCCCAGGACTGGATCAACTTTCAGTGGAATTGCTATTCATATAGGCAAACTGCACGGAGTTGGAATGATGCGGAGGTAAGGAGAGATTCTTGGAAGCCCTGTGCTGTGGTCCTTGCACAATCCTGCATGGGAAATCTTACAGGAGCCGCTCAATGCAAACAAGCAGCTTACGCTCACCTCCAGGGTAAAACCCCTTATTCTTTTTCTCTACCAGGTGGACTGCCAAACGTTTGGGCAAAAAAGCCACCTGGCCTCCATCCTTAGCGAGGAAGAGCACAGACGTATAGCCTCTGCGATAACGGGGGCATATGAGATCAAAGGCCCCATCTGGATTGGACTGTTCAGAAAGAAAAAGGCCCGGAGGGTAAGTAAAGTGGGCAAACTCTCTTTTTCATTTGCCTCTCAGTAGGAACAGCAGCCGGCAAGGGCACAGAGGAGCAGTCCAGAAGACGAGAGCTCCCTGCAGGGAAGTGAAGGGCAGATATTCCCATCTCTGTAAGGGAGGATCTGGGGCTCTGGTGAAGCTCTTAATTCAAAGAGTAGCCATCTGCCTGCATCCCCAGGATGCAACACAGGTCCCATTTAGAACTCTCGCAATGTTACTTTAATAAGGTTTTAAATCAGCAAAGTTGATATGCCCCTTAGCCTTGGAGCAATACAGTGGTACCTCGGGTTAAGCACTTAATTCATTCCAGAGGTCCGTTCTTAACCTGAAGCACCACTTTAGCTAATGGTGCCTCCTACTGCTGCCGCGCCGCAGGAGCACGATTTCTGTTCTCAACCTGAAGCAAAGTTCTTAACCCGAGGTACTATTTCTAGGTTAGCGGAGTCTGTAACCTGAAGCGTATGTAACCCGAGATACCACTGTATTTGACTATCCAGTTGGAAAGGAGGACATACCGTCTTTTCTACCTTTAACACTTCTGCAGAGTACAGGGATGTAGCAGGTGCATTTCTTGTGCTGGGTGATGGAGAACAGCTGATCCTGGCTAGATCTCCCCCAAGCAGTACAAGTCCTTGGGATTTGATCCCACCAGCTGAAAATCAATTCACTGACAGCCTTGCTCTAAAATCACACTGGGGAGAAGAGCTGAAGGGTGGGGACAGGGGCGTAGGAAGGGTGATGGGGAACAGCTGATCCTTCCTAGATCTCCCCCATCCACTACAGGTCTGAGAGGTCCAACCGCCTCATCTTCCTTGGGATTTGTTCCCATCCCTCCAGCTGAAAACCAGACACTATATTTTCATTAGTCGCTTACTGCAGAAGGGAGACTGACCTCACGTTGGGACATCCCTTCCTCAGTCCAGACCCCAACTCTTTTTGCTGTGGTGCTGTGGGTTAAACCACAGAGCCTAGGGCTTGCTGATCGGAAGGTCAGCGGTTCGAATCCCCACGACGGAATGAGCTACCATTGCTCAGTCCCTGCTCCTGCCAACCTAGCAGTTCAAAAGCATGTCAAAGTGGAAGTACATAAATAGGTACCGCTCCGGCGGGAAGGTAAACGGTGTTTCCGTGCGCTGCTCTGGTTCGCCAGAAGCAGCTTCGTCATGCTGGCCACATGACCCGCAAGCTGTACGCCAGCTCCCTCAGCCAGTAAAGTGAGATGAGTGCCACAACCCCAGAGTCGGCCATGACTGAACCTAATGGTCACAGATCCCTTTACCTTTACAGAATATACAGTGGTTATGGACCGATAATGCCGTGTTCGGCTACGTGAATTGGGGACCTGGACAACCCTCCAACAGCAAAAATGACAAACACTGTGTCGAGATGTATGGTGAAGGTGAGGAGGGGGGTTTCCACAAGTTGTAAAGATTGTGCTTAATGGGTTTAATTTGTTGGAAGCCACCCAGAATGGCTGTGGCAACCCAGTCAGATGAGTGGCATATAAATATATTACAGTGGTACCTCGGTTTATGAACTTAATCCGTTCCAGAAGTCCATTCTTCAACCAAACCCGGTTTGGGGTAAAATCGTTAAAAAAAAGGTCAATAACTTTGGTTGGCCCTTTGGTCGGCCCTCACGGCCCTTCACTTCATCAAATCTGGCCCTCTTTGAAAAAAGTTTGGACACCACTGGAAGGTACACCATGAGGTTTGTATGAAACAAAGATTAAAGTTTCCTTAAAGATAAGTGAAAGGTTCTTGGTTACTAGCATAGAAGCAGCGACCCTATGGGGGAAAAGTTCAGTACATGTGAACATAAGAAAATGCGGTTGGGTCATGCCAATGGCCTATCTAGTCAACTCCACAAGGACAGGGGAGTCCGACAGGGATGTCTCCTAGCACCCTTTCCGCCCAATTTTGATATAAATGATATTGTTCAAGAACTAAGAGGTCTAGAATATTTTCCTGTTTCTGTTGAGGATGTCAAACTCGCAGTTCTTTTGTATGCCGACGGTACTGTTTTGATTTCTGCTACCTTACTTGGGATGTGGAGACTTTTGGGGAAGTTGAATGTCTTTTGCACAAAAGAGCAGTTGACAGTCAACCATTCTAAACCTAAAGTGGGGATTTGGGGAAGAGGAGAAAACCTCACAGATGCCTCTAGATATGAACGCTTCTGGTTGCGCACGCGTCGGATTACGAGCTGCGCTAACCCGGAAGTAGTTGCTCCCGGATGCAAACCTTGCCCTGGGATGCGAGCCGAAATCGCGCACTGGAGGCCTGCGTGCAGCGAGAGGCGCCCTTTCGCTAATGGCGCCTCATGTTAAGAACAGTTTCAGGATAAGAATGGACCTCCAGAACGAATTAAGCTCCCAACCGGAGGTGCCACTGTAAACCTATTGAACAACAATGCTATTATAAGTACCTGGGCTTGGGTTTTAATTCAAAACTGTCCTGGAAGTCACACCTACTCGCAGCTAAATTGAAATCCTCTCTCTCTATCCACTCTTTATTACGGTTTTCCAGAGTTCAGGACGGGGGGAGCTTAGTAGCTCCCACAGTTGAGGTATTTCTAAAGAAGATAGTGCCACAATTATTGTACGGTGCAGAGATCTGGGGATATAGGAATCTCCTCCTGTCAGAACTCATTCCTGAAATCACTGCTGTTTGTCTCCAAAGCTACACCCGCCCCCTTTTTAAGAGCTGAAACAGGGCTGATAATCATAATCTTAACTTATTTATTATTTATACCCTGCTCATCTGGCTGGGTTTCCCCAGCCACTCTGGGCGGCTGCCAACAAAAGATTAAAAATACATTAAAACAGTCTCCCTCAACCTCAGCCCTCCAGTTGTTTTTGGCCTACAACTCCCATGATCCCTAGCTAGCAGGACCAGTGGTGAGGGATGTTGGGAATTGTAGTCCAAAACATCTGGATGGCCGAGGTTGAGGAAGCCTGCATTAAACCATCAGTCATTAAAAACGTCCCTAAACAGGGCTGCCTTCAGATGTCTTCTAAATGTCAGATAGTTGTTTATTTCCTTGAGATCTGATGGGAGGGCGTTCCACAGGACGGGCGTCACCACCGAGAAGACCCTTCTCCTTACAAACCAGTGTGCATGTAGCTCTAGCCCTATACTGGATGAAACTGGCTAGCATGAGTAATACTAGGCTCCCTTTAAAAAAATGCTTCCTAGAGTAATTGCAATTGCAAACCCACAAGTAGGACTCTGAGTCCTCTCTCTTCCTCTGGCTTCCAGCAGCTGTTGTTCAGAAACACTGTTTCCTCCAACTGATGTTTCTTCTTCCTCGTCTTTTTAGACTTGATGGACTGGAATGATACTCAATGCGATAATGAGAATTACTACATCTGCAAATTCCGGATGTAGGAATGGGCTTCGGCAATTTCAGCGCTTTGGAGAATGGGACCAAGTTGTAGGTCCTTGTCTTCCACAGTTGCCCAAGTCCACCTGCCTGCCCAGCCGTCGCAGCTTGCGAGATCGCTCATGGGCCAGACTTGCTCTTCTCTGTGTCAAGACATTAATAAAGTGATTCTCCTACACGTCGGCCTCTGTCTCCTTCAAAATGTCCATGGGGATACTAGAGGACTCGTAATGTTTTTGGGGTGGAGAGAAATTACATCACCACAAACAAAACACATATGTATTGGCCCGAATTTAAGCTGCACCTTGAAAATTGGAGGGGATGGGGAGAAAAAACACCTGAATATTATTTGCTCTCTTCCTCGCTGTTCCTGGCTGCATACTGGGCGTGGGGGGTGGAGCGATGCTGCGTTGCTGGCGGCCTTTCCCCTTCCTCGCTCTCTCCCTTTCCAGACGGGGGCCTACGCACAGGGTGGGCGCCGTTTTGCCACGCTCCTGGCGCTGTTTACCCCGTGCTCCTGGCTTCATACAGTAAGGTCGCGAATATAAGCCGCACTTTAACTTTTCATGTTCGGAATTTGGGGGGGAAGTGAGGCTTATATTATGATACAATACAGTGCAATAATCTTTATTGTCATTGTCCCATACAGAACAACGAAATTGAAAAAATCTACATAAGACATTCAAAAACCAGCAAGCCTGCTATCCCAACTATCCCAACCTGGTTAGCCCCCTAAAAACTCTGATGCCCCATTTTTAAATACAATATACTCCCATAGAGACTACTGTCCCATTAAACTTTAATTAGTTTAATGCTAAGCGCAATGTCCAGTGCGCTTCCGCCGCCACAATGTCCCATTACAGCAGAGCATTTCGCGCAGCGGCCCAAGAAGGGCTGGAGAGTCAGCATCCCTTCAATAAAGGAATCTTGGAGCAAGCAGTTTGGAACTCAAATAAAAGGTTTATTTACACAAAAACAAAAAACCCTGGTGACGAACCACACATATCAGCAAACACGCCCAAAAGGAAAGGAGGGGAAGGGGCAAACACATGAGTGAGCTGACTATTTATACAAACTCACATTCCTGGAAACTTAACGACTTCCAGCTGCTCAGTGATTAGAGCGTCTTGATTAGAGCCTTTTAACCCTTTAATACCAACACCCCCTCTCGCTCGTAACACTGAGCTGTACCAACCTTAATTCAAATTTAAACCTGAACAGAAACATTTATGAGATTGCAGACTCAAAGCTTTTGTAAAACCGTCTGCGAGATTTTCTTTGCTTGGACAATACTTTAGTTCAATTAAACCTTGTTTTACACTTTGGCATACATTTTGATAACGGATATCCAAGTGTTTTGTGTGTGCCTTGAATTGACCTGATTTAGCTAGTTTAATACAAGGCTGATTGTCTTCCCACACTCTGATAGGTAGGGAACATTCTCCAAACAATTCTTGTAGCAGTTGCTTATAAAATTCCAGTTCTCTACATACATCTGATAATGCATTGAACTCAGATTCAGTTGAACTTAAAGCTATAAGTGATTGTTTTCTTGATCTCCAACCAATTAGTGCATTTCCAAATTTTATCGCCATTCCTGACACTGATTTTCTATCTGGTCCAGCATCTGCCCAACTGCTGTCGGCCCAACATTCAAGTTGTGTGCTGCCCTCTGCTGATAGTTTTAAGCGAAAGCTTTTGGTAGTTTGGAGATACCTTAAAACACTTTTTACTCCTTGCCAAGCATGAATTGATGGTTTTTCAGCTTGTCTACACAGCATGTTGACAGCATATGTTATATCGGGCCAAGTCCACTGTGCAATGTGGAGTAGACTGCCTATCGCTGACTGGTAAACCCCGGGATTACAGAACTCTGCCTGTTGCTCAGTTTGAGCATCCTTTGTGTAACTTAACTCCATTGGGGTTTTAACACCGGCACAGTTGTCCATTTTAAACCTTTCCAGCAACTACTGGATTTTAGCTTCTTGGCTGAGCCAATAGTTACCATTTTCATCTTGCTGAATTTTAACTCCTAGATAAACAGATACATTGCCTAGTGATTTTATCTGAAACCTTTCTCCAAGCTTTGTGGCAAATTGTTGTGCAAGTTTATCGTCCTTTCCACTGTATAATAAATCGTCAACAAATATCAAGACTGCTTCTTGTTCACATCCCGAGCCTTTTAGATAAAGACACGCATCTGCTGCGCTCTTTCTGAACCCCATGCTCTCTAGAGCAGTGTTTCCCAACCGGTGTTCCGCGGCACACTAGTGTGCCGCGAGACGTTGCCTGGTGTGCCGCGAGATGTTGCCTGGAGGGAGGCGGGCGAGTCGGGCGGCGAGAGGCGGGGCGGCGGCGGCGAGGAGAGGCCGGCCAGCTCGGGGCTCTCGCCGTCTGCCTGCCTGGCTGCCTGCGTGGCGCTGACGTCACGGGGCTGTAACGTGCCCCACATAGGCACACGCGGGGCGGCGAGCTCCCTCCCTCCCACATCCCATTGCCACTCGCTTCGGCCGGCCTACTGGGCTGTCGCAGGCAGAAGGCCTGTGCATGCGTGAGGTTTTCGCGCCTTCGGGATTCCCTTCATGCCTTCCTCCTCCCGGGTCCTTGAGAGCGCGGGAAGCGGCAGCGCGAGACCGGCGTTGAGCCTGGTAGGTATTGCGCTTGCCAAGGCAGTCATTTGGGAAATGAAAACTTGCAAAGCAAGCAACCAGTTCAATCTGAAGTACATGTATGCTTAATATCCTGTATCTGAAACCTGTTCTGCCCCCTCCCCCACACTTGGTGCCATTTTCATCTACACATGCAGCAGAGTAAGTTGACCCAGAATAGTACCAATTCAGATGGCAGATGGGAGAATGACAGTGCTGAATGCTTTCCCATGTAGAACAGTCCCTGCAAATAAAAACCTAGCATATTTGGAAGAGGGATGCTAGCCTAACCATTACCTTCTATGCTGTTACTATTTTTTTTATTTTTTTTTACATAAGTAAAAAGTGACCTTTCCCCATCTGGCATGGTGGTGTGCCTCGAGATTTTTTTCATGAAACAAGCCCTCTGGACTTTGCCCAAAAAAGGTTGGGAAACACTGCTCTAGAGCATCGTTTAAGCAGGAATTCCAATTACGGGCGGACTGTTTCAACCCATAAATGGATTTGTGTAGGCGCCAGACCTGGTTTGGCTTGTCTCCTTCAAAACCTGGTGGTGGTGTCATATAGACTTCCTCCTGTAAGTCTGCATTTAAATAAGCCACATTGACATCAAAATGAAACAGCTTATTTCCCTTCTTAGCTGAAGAGGCTAAAAGCATTCTTAATGACTCCGATCTTGAAGTAGGGGCATAGATTTGAGAATAGTGAACTCCTTTGCGCTGCGAAAACCCTTTTGCAACTAGTCGGGCTTTATATTGCAACTCTTCAGTAGTTGTGGGCTTTAAACGGTATACCCATCGACAACCTACAGCTTGTTGCCCTTTTGGAAGCTCTGTACTTGTAAACACACCGAGAGACTTCATTGAAGCCATCTCTTTTTCCATTGCTTCCTGCCACTTTACGGCTTCTGAGCTTGGAAGCTGTTGTACTTCCATATAGCTTTCTGGCTCACACTGTGCCATTTTTACGTACACACTTGTCACCTTAAACCGCTCTGGCGGCTTGCCCTTCGTGGCGCGTTTTGACCTGCGCAATTACTCCTCTTGTGCCCCCTCTGACCGTTGGCTGTCAGAATCTGTCTCAGACTTTATGTCTGGACGTGCCTCTAGGGATAAAGACCTCCGTTTAGATACCTCCCTTGGGCTTGGTGTTGCAGGCGACCTGCTTCGCTTTTGCTGTCTGCTAGGCCTACTGACTGGCGATGTTGGAACACTCCCAGATTCTGGCTTTTCTACCTTAGGAGAAGAACCTTGTGCCTGGTCAGAATCTGCATCTGAACCATGTGCACTGTCCCCTTCTGGCTCACCACCCTCTGGACTTTCTTTCTCAGCATAAATGCCTAAATCATCTCTCAAAATGTCAGGGTTAGCATGTAAGTGAGTCCATCTGGATTGCTCACAAAATTCAGCGCTCCTACTGAGGACCACTCTTGTAGTATCCCCATCTGGGTCCACAAACCTCCAAGATTTGGCATGTGGTTCGTACCCGCAAAAGATGAGTTTCCTAGCCCTTGGACTTCCCTTTTTCCTTAACGCTTTTGGGATAAGTACATAGGCTTGAGATCCAAACACCCGAAAGTAATTAACTTTGGGCTTCTTCCCATATAAAGCAAAATATGGCGTAGTATCAATTACCGAATTATATACTCGGTTCAGAATATGAGTAGCCGCCTGCCAGGCTTCCGCCCAGTAACTTTGAGGGAGTTTAGCATCAAACAACATAGAGTTTGCCAACTCTTGCAGAACCCTGTTTTTACGTTCGGCCACACCTCCTTCTTGGGGGGAATAAGGTGTAGAGAGACGATGCTTAATTCCCTTTTTCTTAAAGAAATTCTGCAACACAGACCCGGTAAATTCTGACCCTCTGTCTGTCTGAAAAGCAAGTACTCTAGTACCGAATTCAAGTTCTACTGCATGAACCCAATTTTTAACTGTTTCTGCAGTATCTGCTTTTGTTTTGAGAGGAAAAAACCATGTAACCTTTGTTTTGTCATCCGAGAGACACAGTGCATACCTTGAACCTCCCATGCTAGCAACAGGCATTGGGCCACATAGGTCCATATGCACAAGTTGGAATACTTTGTCAGATTTCCTATTTGAACTGGGATAGCTGCATCTATGAACCTTCGCCCTTTTGCATGCAGTACAATCCAAATACTTAGTACATTTGTTCAATTTGCACCCTTCTGATAATTCAGGTTGCCTTTTAACATACTGAAAATTAATATGTCCCAAACGGCGGTGCCATAAATGAACACAAGAATTATGGGTAGGCAAGTTCACACAACCAGCATGAACCTGTTCAACTTCATCTGGACTTGTCTCAAAATAATATAACCCATTTCTGCTTTCCACCTGCAAAAGAGATACGTTATTCTTTGAAATAGTGCAAACCCCATTTTCAAACACAGTTTTAAACCCATTTCTATCAAGTTCTGACACAGACAAAATACACCCCTTCATTCCCTTTAGCACGTAGGCATCAATTTCAGTTTGCAAACAATTCAGGAACACTGTGCCTACGGTCTCTAAGGAACGTTTAGTTGAATCTGCCATTGTCACAACTTTAGGGGTTTGCAAATGTCTGCAATTCTGCAAACAGACACTAGATGGCGCCACCAGGTGGTGAGATGCACCACTGTCGATCAACCAGCGTAGATTGCTGCCTTGGCCACGCCCTTGCATCAACGCCATTGCTGAAGCCATGTGCTGTGTGCTGTGGGAGTAGCCACGACCTCCTCCTCTTCTTCGACGTCCCCTGGAACTTCTTGTCTGGTAACTAGGGGTAACGGCCTTGGTGCTGTCTTGACCAGGTTCACGTGTACAATTCCTGATTAAATGGGAAGAGGAACCACAGCGAAAACAGTGTCTAGCTGCAAAAGCATTTACTGTGTTCTCAAACTCAGCATCCCCACTCTTAGGCACAGCATAACTCCCCTTTGAAGACAAACCTCTTTCTCTTTGCCTTTTATCCTGTTCATCTGCAAGTCGAGAAGAAATGTATTCAAGGGTTAATTCAGTTGAAGGCATAGCTTCCAAAGTTAAAGCTAGAGTCTCATAGCTTTTATCAAGAGAAGACAACAATATGTATGACTGCTGTTCCATAGAGAAAGGAATGCCCAGCTGTCTTAGTTGATTAAAGGCAGACACCATTTTGGCAATATGTTCTTTCACACACGCTCCCGGTTGGAGACGTAAATCAAACAAACATCTTGTAGCATGGATCTTGGCCCCCGCAGTGTTTCTGGAATTTAGCCGCTGCAGAACCGTCCAGACCTCATGCGTGTTCTTTAACTCAGAAACATAAGGCATTTGCTCTGGTCCCACTGCCAAAACTAGTAGACCTTGGGCTTTCCTGTCGCGTTTCTGTGAAGCTGCCGCTGCTGCTTTGTCTTCTGCAGACGCGTCTGCAGCTGCCTGTAAAGGCGGTGCTTCAGTACAACTCCACAACTCTTTTGCTTGCAACCAAACCCTTACTCTAGCCTTCCAATCTTGCCAATTTTTCCCATTGAGTCGCGTAAATGGGACAGTAAAACTTTCCTGGGACTCTGCCATCCTCCCCGGGGCTTAGGAACGATACTCACACACCTGTAGACCGTCTCCCAGCTGCTGAGGTGGCTCCTTGAGGAATAAGACGTCTTCCAGCGAGTACAAACTGCGCAGTGCCTGTTTAAAACTTTTTTCTAGGCACGTTGCAGGACTCAAGCTGCTTTGAAGGCTTTCGTTGTCGGCAACCGCTTCTGTCTTCGCTCCAGTCCTTTCATAAATCACCCTGAACTGCACTCCTTATCTCCTTCTTGACGTACAAACATCCATAACCTGTCCCATTAAACTTTAATTAGTTTAATGCTAAGCGCAATGTCCAGTGCGCTTCCGCCGCCACAAGGTCCCATTACAGCAGAGCATTTCACGCAGCGGCCCAAGAAGGGCTGGAGAGTCAGCATCCCTTCAATAAAGGAATCTTGGAGCAAGCGGTTTGGAACTCAAATAAAAGGTTTATTTACACAAAAACAAAAAACCCTGGTGACGAACCACACATATCAGCAAACACGCCCAAAAGGAAAGGAGGGGAAGGGGCAAACACATGAGTGAGCTGACTATTTATACAAACTCACATTCCTGGAAACTTAACGACTTCCAGCTGCTCAGTGATTAGAGCGTCTTGATTAGAGCCTTTTAACCCTTTAATACCAACAACTACCTTACACTGCGTTTAAAACAAAAATCACATTTGGATAGGAAGTGTTTCTCAGGCGGCTAGTCCTAGTCTTTATAACCCTGGACCTTCTTCCAGAAGGCAGAAGCTGAAAGAGATCATTTCCAGGGTGTGCACTTTCCTGCGCTATCCCTGCAGCTTTCTTATGACACCTGGAAGTGTAGATTTGATCCAAGGTGGGAAGAGGGCACCCAGTTATTCTCTCCGCAGTCTTCACAACCCTGGACAGCGTTGTTTTTTCCCTGACCGTGCAGCTCCCAAACCACACACACTGACCATAATACACTCTCAACGGTACAATGGTAAAATGCCATCAACAGGTCCTTTGAGAGATTGTTTTCCCGGAGGATTCTCAGAAAATATAACCTCTGCAGTGCTCTCTTCATCAGGTCTTTGCTGTTTTCTCCACAGGTTGCATCATCTCTCAACTCCATTCCCAGAAATCGAAACACCAGGACCTGTTCCACACACTTCCCCTCAATAATGAGTGGCTGAATATTCAATTTACATTTCCTAAAGTCCACAATAATCTATTTTTTCTTTAAGTTAAGGAGTAAGTTGTTTTTTCTGCACCACTCCCCCAATGGTATAACACCGGAGGCCGTGAAGGTCACCAACATAGTTGGCTTTAAAAGGGAATTGGACAGTTTTGCGGAGGAGAGTGTTAGCAGCCAGGATGTCTGTGCTCAGACTCAACGGCCAGAGGCATTAATGTTTCTGAATCCCAGCTGGTAGAAATGACAGGAGGGGAGAGGGCTCTTGTGCTCAGATCCTGCTCACGGGCTTCCCACTGGGGCATCTGCTTGGCCCCTCTGAGAACAGGATGCTGGGGTAGATTAAGGTTACCAGATTTTTTTCAGTGAATCCAGGGACTTCAATGGATTTTGTACGGGGACTGATTTGTAAATCCAGGGACTGTCTCCGGGAAACGGGGACGTCTGGTAACCTTAGACTAGATGGGCCATTGGCCTAATCCAGCACTCTTCTTATGTTTTTAATTTGACTATAAACAGTCCTGCTACTACTAGTGGATGCAGAGAAATAATGGGAAACCCCTAAGTAATCATGGAGAAGATGCATAGAAACAAGCAGCCCTACCCACCAAGTATAGAAACATAGAATCATAAAATTGTAGAGTTGGAAGGTACCCCAGGGGTCATCTAGTCCAACCCCCCGCAATGCAGGGATCTCAACTAGAGCATCCATGACAGATGGCCATCCAACCTCTGCTTAAAAACCTCCAAGGAAGGAGGAGAGTCCACCACCTCCAGAGGGAGACAGTTCCACTGCTGAGCAGCTCTTACTGTCAGAAAGTTCTTCCTGTTGTTTAGTCGGAATTTCCATTCTTGCAATTTGAATCCGAGTCCTGCCCTCCAGAACAGGAGAAAACAAGCTTGCTCCATCTTCCTTGTGACAGCCCTTCAGATTTCTCCTATGGCTCTCCTCTTCTCCAGGCTAAACATGCCCAGTTCCCTTAACGCAGTGATGGCCAAACTTGGCCCTCCAGCTGTTTTGGGACTACAGTTCCCATCATCCCTGACCACTGGTCCTGTTAGTAGGGGCGATGGGAGTTGTAGTCCCAAAACATCCGGAGGGCTGAGTTTGGCCATCACTGCCTTAACTATTCTTCATAACCATTTCCAGGCCCCTGATCATCCTGGTCATTCTCCGGTGGACACGTTCCAGCTTGTCAACATCCTTCTTAAATTGTGGTATGTAGTGGAAATGCGGAAGACAATTGTATTTCGAGGAGTTAGGTGGCATGTCCCTTTCCCTTTAACACCCCCAGTTTGAGGTTTCCACGTAGCTTGTCTCCATGGGTGTTCTGACCCTCGCACATTCAGACATTCTGAACTTCTCAAGCAACTGCTCAATCTTGCCTTTTTGACTGAGCAAGAAGCTTCCATCTTCAGACCGCTCTATCTGGACTCCGAGGTAAACTTTCACTGAACCTAGGTTCTTGAGTTGCAACCCTTTTCCAAGCCTTGTGGCAAAGCCTTGAACCTGCTTCTCTGTCCTTGCCACATAAACTATATAATCCACAAAGACCAAGACCAGTTCTTGTGACTCTCCTGACCCTTTCAGGTACAGGCAGCTGTCTGCAAGACTCCTCTTGAAACCTAAACTCTCTAAGGCTTCATTCAGACACAAGTTGCAGTTCCTGGCCACCTGTTTCAGTCCGTAAATGGACTTGTGAAGTTTCCACATTGCATCTGGCCTATTGCCCTCAAACCCTGAAGGAGGAAGCATGTACAGATCCTCTTGGAGGTCTGAGTTAAGTAGACTACATCCACATCAAAGTGATGCACTTGATGACCTCTCTGTGCAGCAATGGCTAAGAGCATGTGCAGAGTTTTACTCCGGGCAGTAGGAGCATACACCTCAGTGTAATGCAGCCTCTGGCTACCAGCCTAGCCTTGTACTGTGGTTCTCCAGTTGCTGTGGGTTTAAGATGGTAAACCCAAAAGCTGCTCACAGCCTGTTTACCTGCTGGCAGTGTCGTGATGGAGAACGCACCTCGAGACTCCATTGAGTTCAACTCCTTCTGCATTGCCTCTTGCCATTTCCTGGGTTCTGCTTCAGGGAATTTCTGAACTTCCTCATAACTCTCAGGTTCACAGTGAGATACACCAACCTACACACTAGTGACCTCAAACCTGTAGGGTGGTTTACCCTCAGTGGCGCGAGTTGAACGCCTCAGCAAAACTTCAGGTACCCCCTCTAACCCACTAGGGTGTCCTTGGCTTCAGAGAACTCCCCATCTGCCTTTCTGTGCCTCCTGAACTTCTCAACTGGACTTGTGGGTGAGGAAGGCGCACGCTTTTCCACTAACTTGACAACTTTAGGAGATGCCCTTGGCTGTTCCTGCTCTGGGTCTGGACTCTGCGCCTCAGCAGCAGGATCAGTTTCTAGCTCTCCCTCATCAGCAGAGGCAAGCAGCCTCTCTGAAAGAACATCAAGATTCCCATGTATGCATTTCCACCCACTCTGCTCAGAGAACTCAGCACTCCTGCTGAATAGAACCCTGGACTGATTGCCTTCTGGATAGGCAAACCTCCCCCCCTTCGTTCCTGCCTTATACCCACAGAAGATCATCCTTCAGGACCTAGGTCCACCTTTTCTGTGCTTGGCCTTTGGAACAAGGACCCAAGGCTCACAGCCAAATACAGTGGTGCCTCGCAAGATGAAAAGAATCCGTTCCACAAGTCTCTTCGTCTTGCGGTTTTTTCGTCTTCCAAAGCAAGCCCATTAGCGGCTTAGCGGCTTAGCACTATTAGCGGCTTAGCGGGCTTAGCGGATCAGCTGATAAGCGGCTTAGTGGATTAGCGTATCAGCTGATAAGCGGCTTAGTGGCTTAGCGGATCAGCTGATAAGCGGCTTACCGCACAGCTGTTAAGCGGCTTAGCGGCTTAGCAGATCAGCTGTTAAGCGGCTTAGCGGCTTAGCGGATCAGCTGATAAGCGGCTTAGCGGCTTGGGGGAAAGGGGGGGAGGGGAAAAAACCTGCAGGAACTCGCAAGACATTTTCGTCTTGCGAAGCAAGCCCATAGGAATATTCGTTTTGCGAAGCACCTCCAAAACGGAAAACCCTTTTGTCTAGCGGGTTTTCCGTCTTGCGAGGCATTCGTCTTGCGGGGCACAACTGTACACAGAAGAAATGCACCTTGGGCTTCTTGCCGTGCAGCAGAAAATAGGGTGTGTCCCCTACAACAGAACAATAAGAGCAGTTAAGAGTTAATGTTGCGGATTTCCATGCTTCTCCCCAAAACCGCTGAGGCAAACCTGAAACAAAAAGCTGCACCTCAACTGCCTCCTGCAGCGTTCTGTTCCAGCATTCCACAATTCCATTCTCCTGGGGAGAATTCGGAACAGTCAACCTGTGATGTATCCCTTTCTGGTGGAAGAAGCTCTTCAGTGCAGACCCGGTGAACTCTCCACCGTGATCTGATTGAAAGATCTTAACATGCAGTAAGAACTGTAACTCAACCGCAGTTATCCAGTCTTTCACCAGAGCTGCAGCTTCTCCCTTGTGCTTCAGTATGAAAACCCAGCCATTTCGTGAAAAATCATCCACTAGCAAAAGAATGAACTTGCCCCCGCCCAGACTGGCTACTAGCATAGGGCCGCACAGGTCTGCATAGACTAGCTCAGAAGGTTTGCTGGTTACCCTCTCAGACCTAGGATAAGAGCACATTTTTACCTTGGCTTTTTTACAGGCTCTGCAATCAAGGTATTTGTCACATGCCTTCATTTTGCACCCCTCAGCGCACCCAGGGATCTTCTTCACGTAACCCCAGTTCACGTGTGCTAATCTTCTGTGCCAAAGATGCTGACACCCATCATGGATGGGGATGTTGGCACACTGTGCTTGTGCTGACTCAGTGGGACTTTTACCTGCAGCAGGCGTTTCTAGGACAAACAGCCTGTCTTTGCATTCAACACTGACCAGTTGACGCCCACCCCTGGAAATTGAACACATGTTATTTTCAAAACACTCTGAAACCGTCAGCAACCAGAGCAGGAACAGAAAACAGACAACAAGTCATTTCTGGAACGACGTAAGGTTGAATCTCCTCCTGTAAGAAAGAACAATACAGAGAGCCAGACATGGTTAGTTCATGTTTGGATCCATCTGCAAGAGAAACAGTGTGTCCAGTTTTCAAAGCCTTGCAGTTCTGCAGCAAACCACCAGATGGCACCAGGTGATGTGAAGCTCCACTGTCAATTACCCAGTTCAGCACGTTGCTCTGGTCGCAGCTGGTCTCTGTTGCCATGGTCTCTGTTGCCACTGGACTCTGAGCTGTTATGCCTGTAAGCTCTGATTCCCCTCACATAGATGTCATGCACATAGTATACCCCTGTATCCCCGTTCCACCCTTGGAACTACCTGCAACAGGACTAGCCTTGGGCCTTACCATCTTGCACTTCTGGTTACCCTCCTTCCATGGGACTAGCTCTGTTCCTCTCTGAGGAAGCAGTGTCTACCCTTAGAGCCTTTGGGCGTGGTTTCCCGTCCTTTGAGGTCAAACCTTGTACCTCTTTCAAGACTTTGTGTTCCAAGACCTGCATCAAGCTACTAGCTGCAGCTAAAACTGCAACAACTGTGTTAGCAAACTTGCGCGCATACCTGGTGAGTCTCTCACCCTTCGTAGCTCCTTCTGATCTGTGTATCAGGCGCATGCCCTACACTGTATCAGTGGAACTCACCTCAGTATTCTCCATGTCACTGTCAACATCAGATTCTACATCTGAGTCATCATCAATGGGATAGCTTTGGAAAATATCCCCATCCCCCCCCCCCATTTTGCAGTGTACTCAACATCCCTGTGTCTGTTATAAATGATGAAAACTTCCCTTCCTTAGAGAACTCAATCTTTCTTGCACGGGTTCGAGGTGAAGGTGGGTGCTCTTGTTTGCCTCTGGTGCCAATGTTGGAAGCGACCGCTGTCTTTCAACACCAAATCAAAGTTGGATAATGTACATTTCCATGCTGTCATGGTTGAGCAGTGAGCTAGGTACCAGGAAGGACAGAGAAATGGGACTTGGCAGATGGAATCGATTGATGGCTGTACTTTTTCAAGATAGCAAGCTGTTTCAGTCCCCTGCAGCTAGGGGAGCGGAGAAACTGCTCAGTTTGAAATTAAAGATAAACCAACCTGGTTTGTTTGTTTGTTTACCACATTTATATCCCACCTTTTTCTCCACCAAGCTAAAGGTTGTGTGGTGTGGAGAGTTCTCATTTGATCACTGCAACAACCCCGAGAGGTAGGTTAGGTTGAGAGGCAGTGAGCTTCATGGGCGAGTGTGGGATTTGGGTCTCTCTCAAGTCCTGGCCAGGCATTCTAACTACTACATCACACTCATCTGCACTTTCCTAAACAACCCACGAACCAAAACACAGCCGTCCTTCAAAATCCAGAGTTGTCTGAGTTTTGGAATGCGATACTGCAGCCACACGATATGGGCAGAAATGCAAACACTGGGGTAAAGTATGCAAAAATAAATGTGTATATTATGCTTTCTATCAGGTAAAATTGGTTTGCGGGGGGGGGGAGTATATTAGGCAAAATTGCACAGGGGGGGGGGGGAGTGTGCTTTGGAAGAAATCCGCACCAAAATATCAACAAATTTTCACGAGGACTTAAAAATAATACAGACTGATGTGGAAATGTGGAGAACATAAAATCAGAGCTGGAAAAAGATCAACAGAAACAAAGTGGTGTGTGGGTGCAAAAACAGAGTCCCATTTCTACTGAAAATAAAATAGCTGCACCAAATGAAGGACGTACTGAAGCTGTCATAAAAAGCCCTTCCTATCATTCTGAAGGGAATGTAAGCAATCCATTTTAAATTCTTATATTGCAATGCTTCCACAGCCAGACATTTCTTAGCAAAAATGCAGGGACTGTTCAATTGTACACTATCTACTCAGAAGTAAGTCCCACTATGTTCTATGGAGCTTACTCCAAGGTAACTGGGTAAAAACTGGCAAGCCTTACACTGCAATCCTGAGCATTCTTACTCAGAAGTAAGTCTGACTGAGTTCAATAGGATTTGCTCTTTGATATGTTCCTGAGCATTTTCATTGTTGTTGTTGTTGTGGTAATAATAGTATATTTTTATTTGTAGCCGTCCCTCCACGGCCAAGGCCGGGCTCAGAGCACCTAACATCATAAAAACAACACAAATTGCATGAAAACAGACATCAATTAATTAAAATACATCTTAAAATTAATTCTGCCTTTTTCCCTGACAGGGGCTCCAGGCAGATTACAGCTGAACTTTTCTTTTATTCCATTTATCTGGGGAAGGCATTGCACAAGATCCCTTCCCTCGAATTTTTTTCATTACAACAATTTGGCATGGGAGGTTAGGCAGATAGGTTGCAATTGGCTCAAGGCGATCAATGTAGGCGTGTGCCTGGTGCCTAGGTGTTCAGCGAGATCAAACGCAGAAGAAGCTTCCTGATGTCCCTAGAGAATATCCCTATTATTATCGGAGAAATGTTGGAGGGTATGTTAAGGAGTTTGCAGAAGTGGCAAGGGGTGTATTTTGAGCAGACGGTTTATCAGATCCTTCCTCGAATCTGGATATTTTCTGGTCATTCTTCTCCCGAGTTTCCGTATGGATCACTGCTCAGCCATGGAACTCCCAAATGGCCAAGATGTGCTTTTGGGTTCAGTAGTTCTTCCTGATGACGGGGCCTCATGCACTCACGGCTCCCTGCCTGCTCATTTATGAAAGATTCAGGACTATATCATATCCTTTAGACAAGCCTTCCCCTCTCTCTGGACAATAGAGCCTAATGGGCCACCAGGTGAGTAACTTGCACAGGAAGGGCCAGCACCCACACAGATACCTTTGGAAAGCCCCTCAGCAGATGATGAAGGTGATTTTCTTGTGTTGCTGTTGTCTGTCTGTGGCGTCTGGTTCTCTCTGAAAAAGAAGCTCTTTTGATTTGCGGTGACTAACGGAAATTAGAGGGGGGGGGACAATTCTTCATAATGTGATCTCATGCTTACTTTTAAATATAGCCCCTCGCTTGTGCTAGAGAAATTTATCTTGTTGTGTTTTTATTTTGCAATTTCACAATTCTTCAAACTGGCTCCCCATTTTGCGCAACGCAGTGCTGAAAATTGACGTGGGTTTTGTGCTGAGAGACTGATGGGCCGTGTGGCATTTATAAAAAGCCTTGATATCAGTTACATACATAGAATGCAGGCCATAATGTAATCAGGGCTGTCTTAAGCATATGCGGCGCCGGGGTGCACAGGTCCACCCCCACCCCCCAAGTTGCCCTGTCCCAGGCATGCAGGAGGGCGGAGCTGGCCGGCTGCCTCAGCATCTCGCTGGCTCAGTCGCCCCCAAATTCGTGCAGAGCAGCAAAAGAGCCTGTGCGACGCTCTAACCAACATGTGGGCTCTTCCCCAGACTCAACTCTCGGGCCCCAGACTCTTGGCCTGGCACCCCTGAAAGCCTGGTGCCCGGGTGCCCTGCACGCCTGGTTTCTATGGTTAAGACGGCCCTGAATGTAATGGCTATGGCAGCTATTTGCATCTCCTGCCATATCAGCCTGCCCGGTAGCGGTGTCATTGTCCCACCAGCAAACCTAGCTCACTATGTGGTGACCTGGGGCAGGGCCTTTTCTCTTGTGGTGCCTCAGCTGTGGAACTTCACTAACCACCTAGAAGTATGGATGGCCAAATCTTCATGGGCCAAGTAGCAGTCTAATCTGCGCTCCTGGGCCTTTTAAATGTATTCTGGAGGAGAGGGGGGCATTTATTGGTTTGTTTTTGTTCTTATTTTTACTATGTACTTTGTGCTATTTATATCATCATTTGTTGTTGTGACCATCCTGAGATCTGTGAACGAGGGGCAGTATACATCCATACGTGTGTGTGTGTTTGTGTGTGTCTTCACTGAATACATTCAGTCCCAGAGCAAGAAGCAGCAAAATAAAACGATGAGGAAAGGAGCTACCTTTTTCTAACAGTGCACACAATTGAAAAAAACAACCACAAAAGCAAATAAAGTAAATGGCAAACAATTTGGCAGCTCCTTCATCAGGGCATAGGACCAACAGAAGCAATCATAAGAATTTTCTTGCCCCTTCTGCAGTTCAGTGACATACTCAATAAACAAATAACCGGCTGTAATTTTGAATAAATAAGGTGTACTATTCATTGTATCAATTGTAGAGTTCAACAGAAGTTTCATAAAGTTCAAAAAAAGAGCAGAAGATCCAGTGAGTTGGTTCATTCTCTAGTCAGTTCATGCATAAGGTCCATACATGTAGTGGTTGCTATGAGATCCACTATCCTGTAATATTACATATGAGCCTGTACTATTGAAGAAGCCTAGGATGGCGAAACAAGGATAATATTCTGGAAATCCTTTCACAGAGCTGTCCAGGGTTCTGAATTCCCTAGCAGAACAGCAGAGCCGCTCTCCTGGGAAGACCACTTTTCATCACACCAAGCCAAGGTGCTGCCCTCTGCATGTTGGTGGGCTACAAACTCCCATCAGTCCCAACCAGCAAGACTAATGGTCAAGGATGATGGGAGCAGTAGCGCCATGTTTGCTGTGATGTGCTACTCGACTCAATAATCTCCCGCTGTTGTACTGAAGGAGAGCGTTTCCTGATCGTTCTACTGCTGTGATTCCTTATCGATCACTGCTCAGCCATGAAACTCCCAAATAGCCGAGATGTGCTTTTGGGTTCAGTAGTTCTTCCTGATGACGGGGCCACATGCACACACCACTTGCACCAGTTCGCCTAAGGGAGCTTTAGGACTGTATAATATCCGTTGCAGAAGAGACCAGCTTCCCATCTCTCCAGACTTGCCAAACAAAGAGAGTCTAATAGGCCACAAGGTGAGTAAGGTTCATAGAAATAGCCATCATCATCATCATCATCATCATCATCATCATCATCATTTCTTCCTTTTTCTTCCTTTCTAACCTATTAACTGTATATTTTCAATCTCAGAGCAGGGGAGAATGTGATATGATAATGAGAATAAATGTATACAATTTTCAATATTTATATTCTATTATAAGCGTTCAGTGAAAAAATAATATAAAAGAAAGGAAAAGTGAATAATGTGAAAGGGGGGGAGATAAAATAACCATAAACAATACAATAGAGTATATATGTATATAAGGAATACAATTAATCCAATAAATGTAAAATTATTATCAAGACATTATATGCTTTATTAATAGATTTCACATATGGTTGTATTTATCCATACAAAACCTGCAGCTAAAAGCAATCCATTCATATGTTGCAAGAACTGTCATATCTTCTATCCATTGATCAAAGGCGGCCATGGTATTATCTTTTCAAGGAATTAAAATCAGCCTTTTAGCAGAAATAAGGGCATGGAGAATCCATTTGCGGTGACCCTTTGTCAAACCCCATATAGTTGGCATATAGTTTAAAATAATATCATCATCTGGTAATGTTATTTCCCTCCCCCCAAGTAGTATTTATACATCTTAGTTTTTCTCTCCAAAAATGTGTGAGTGTTGCCCATGATGTCAACATATGTTTCAAAGAACCATTTTCCTTAATACATCCTCAAACAGTGTGTTGTTTCTAAGCAAGCGTAGTGGAGTGCAATAAATCCTATACTGAGAATGGATGAAATTTAAAGACTATTTAGCTAAATATGTTAAGTTAACTTAATTGGAAAAGCTTGCAAATATTAGATAGGCTTGGGATTTAAATATGTAAGGATAGGATTCAAGATGTTTAAAGCTAATTTAGAAAGAGTGGAAGATGTTAAGTGATCAAGTTAATTTTTTGAGAAAATTGATTTTGGAAATCTGTTAAAATGATATATAATGAAATTCAGCCAAGGGAATCTGAGCAAGTCACTTAATAATGTTTCAAAGATTGGTTTAATTATAAATAGGATGTGTGTGTATTTGTTTGTTTGTTTTAATTTTTTGGAAAATTAATAAAAAACATTGAAAATAAAATAAAATCCTAAACTGAATTTATTCAGCACATTCCCTCCTGCTGTTTCTGGCAACCGGTACTCAATGCCATACTGTGGCGTTAGACAGGGGAGGTAGAACATCAGAGTAAATAGCCATCAAAAGCCTTGGCCTCTGTGAATTTGTCTAATCCTATTGGAGGAGCGAATTCCATAGTTTAATGATGAACTGCATGAGAAAGTTCTTTCTTTTCCCTGTCCGGACTCTTCCAACATTCAGATCCATTTAATGCCCACGAGTTCCAATGTGATGAGAAAAAACCTGTCCCTGTCCACTTTCTCCATGCCTTAATAATAAGCAGGTGGTCTTCCCAACAGCTGCCATCCCATCTCTCACAGCTGGGGAGCTGCTTCTCAGTTAGTAAGTAAAGGTAAAGGGACCCCTGACCATTAGGCCCTGTCATGGCCGACTCTGGGGTTGCGGCGCTCATCTCGCTTTATTGGCCGAGGGAGCCGGCGTACAGCTTCCAGGTCATGTGGCCAGCATGACTATGCCGCTTCTGGCGAACCAGAGCAGCGCACAGAAATGCAGTTTCCTCCCAACCTATTTCTCTACTTGCACTTTGACTTGCTTTTGAACTGCTAGGTTGGGAGGACCACGGACCGAGCAATGGGAGCTCACCACGTCGCGGGGATTCGAACCGTCGACCTTCTGATCAGCAAGTCCTAGGCTCTGTGGTTTAACCCACAGTCCCAGTAGCCTTCCTTATATCTTGAAGTAGAGGGTTTTCATGATGAGTTGTGCGAACAAGGACTGCCTTTCGTCTGCTAAAGACCTGTTGTCTATTAACTCCATTAGGTGTCTTCTTCTTTTAGCCTGCCACCCGTAACCTTTCTATCAACAGATGACAGATCTAGAGGATTCTATAAAATGCACGATCCCATTTCACAGATCTATAAAATGCACGATCCCATTTCACTTACCAACTGGCCCAGGGAGGGCCTGACAGGCCTCACAAGGACTGCTCCTGCCACTTACTATCTGGCCCAGGGTGGGGCCTCACAAGGATGGTTGTTGCCATTGATGCTGCTACTGCCCAGGAGGACCCGGAGGAGTGCAGAGCTCTTTTTAACATGTTTTGTTTTGTTTTTTAATATTTCCCTTTCCCTTTCGATTTTATATATGGGGGTGGGATGGATGTTTGGGTGGGCTTGGGAATTTGTTAGATTTTGATGAATTTGTAATTTTTGCAGTTTTTATTTGTATTGTTTTATTGTTTTCTGGGTTGTTTTTGTTTTTTGTTTTTATTGTTTTAAGGTTTTATTGTTTTAGGCTGCGAAAGAATAATATTAATTGCCATCAATGGAGGCCACTATGAGGCCTGGGATTGCTACCGTGGAGGGGCGAGGGAGGTATGGCGGTGGGGGCAGATGTTATAGGCGAAGGGGATCGAGATATGGATACGCTCGTACCCTTTCCAATCTGCGCCCCATCCCGAGGGATGAGGGTAGGGTGAGCAAGGATTACTCACCTCCGTCACTGGTGCTGTGCGATGCCAGGTCTATAGGCAATAAAACCGCCACCCTGCAAAATTTCTTTATCTCGCAGGGGGTCAACCTGGCTTGTGTGACGGAGACCTGGGTGCGCGAAGGGGCAACAGTTACCTTACGAGAGATGGCGCCCCCGGGTTTCTCCGTCCTCCACCAGTCGCGGACTGTGGGCCGGGGGGGAGGGGTGGCATTATTAATCCGGGAAGATTGTCTTTTCAGGGCTCTACCATCGCCATCGATCCCCGGCATTGAATGTGTTGGCCTAGTGTGGGGCTCCGAGGAGAGCTTGGCTGTCTGGCTGGTGTACCGGCCACCTAGTGCACCAGCAGCCACCCTGTCAGGCCTATTGGAGGCGGTGGCCGGCTGGGCCTTGGAGTTCCCTAACCTATTGGTATTGGGGGACTTCAACATCCATGCTGATGCCACTCCCTCCTCACAGGCTCTGGACCTGGTGTCTTCCATGGCGACACTAGGGCTCTCCCAGTTTGTTTCGGGCCCCACACATCAAGCAGGCCACACGCTGGATTTGATCTTTGGCGTCGGTATAGATGTGATCATGTCTCCTTCGATGAAGGTGCCATGGTCTGATCACTACGCTCTGAAAGCCAGGATTGACTTTCCACCCCCACCCTGCTTACGTGGCGAGCCAATTTGGGCTCGCCCGCAGAGGCTGATGGACCCTGAGAGATTCCGCCAAGCCTTGCGGGACCTTGCTCCCCCTGGCGACTCATTGACTGAGCTTGTTGAGGGCTGGAATACCCAGCTCCTGGCAGCCAAAGATGAGATCGCACCTAAGCGCCCTCTGCGACCCCGCAGAAACCGGGCTCCCTGGTTTACCGAGGAGCTCCGGAAAATGAAGCGGGACCTCAGACGGCTAGAGCGAGTATGGCGGGGTGCCCGTGACGGAGCCTCAAGAACATCTTATAGGGCTTTTATGAAAACCTACGAGATGGCGGTGAAGGCTGCTAAGAAGTCATACTTCTCGGCCTCCATTGCATCCGCTAGCTCTCGCCCAGCGCAATTATTTAGTATAATCAGGTCTTTAACGTCCCTTGAGGGACAGCCAAATTTAAATAACAATTTGACACACAGCTGTGAGGCATTTGTGAGCTTTTTTGCGGAGAAGGTCTTGTCGCTCCGCCATGACCTCCCTGCCAATTTGGATACAATAAAGGAACTGGAGGCCCCTCGACTGTCCTCGGGTCCAGTATTGGACCACTTTAACCGGATATCCCCAGCCGATGTGGACAGACTCCTCCAAGCTGGAAAGCCCACTACCTGTCCTCTCGACCCATGCCCGTCTTGGCTGATTAGAGCGTGTCCAGACGAGGTGCGGGCCCTCCTGGGGGATATCATCAATTTGTCCCTTGGCACGGGGACATTCCCAGGGGAACTGAAGGAGGCAGTGGTGCGCCCGCTCTTAAAGAAAACATCATTAGATCCTTTAGATCTATCCAATTACCGCCCGGTTTCGAATCTTCCGTTCCTGGGTAAGGTGATTGAGAGAGCGGTTGCTGAACAGCTTGGTGGGTTTCTGGATGAAACATCGGCTCTGGATCCATTCCAGTCCGGCTTCCGCGCTGGTCATGGGACCGAGACGGCTCTGGTTGCCCTAACAGATGATCTTCGTAGACAGCTGGATCGAGGCGGGTCGGGGCTGCTGATTCTTCTAGATCTGTCAGCAGCTTTCGACATGATCGATCACGAACTTCTGGACCACCACCTTGCCGACGTGGGGATCCAGGGCACAGTCCTTCAATGGCTGCGCTCGTTTCTCTCTGGTCGGGGACAGAGGGTGGCGCTTGGGGGGGAATTGTCATCGCGCCACTCCTTGGTGTGTGGAGTACCTCAGGGTGCGATACTCTCCCCGATGCTTTTCAACATCTTTATGCGCCCCCTCGCCCAGCTTGTTCGGAGTTTTGGGCTGGGTTGTCATCAGTATGCCGATGACACCCAACTCTATCTGTTGATGGATGGCCATCCTGACTCGGCCCCAGACACACTGACCAGATGTTTGGAAGCTGTGGCTGGATGGTTACGTGGGAGCCGGTTGAAGCTAAATCCTTCGAAGACAGAGGTCCTGTGGCTGGGACGGGGCGATATGGGATTGGGGGGGCAACTCCCATCTCTTGCGGGGGCGCAATTAGTGCCAGCACCATCCGTTAAGAGCTTGGGTGTAATCTTCGACACCTCCCTTTCCATGGAGGCGCAGATTGCAGCTATAACAAAGGCGGCATTTTTCCATCTCCGCCAAGCTAAGCAGTTGGTTCCTTACCTCTCTCGCCCTGACCTAGCCACTGTGATCCACGCGACGGTCACCTCCAGACTGGATTATTGTAAATCGCTCTACGTGGGGCTGCCCTTGAGACTGACCCAGAAACTCCAGCGGGTGCAGAATGCTGCAGCGAGACTCCTTACGAGGTCTTCGCTGCGAGATCACATTCACCCGGTGCTATACCAGCTGCACTGGCTCCCGGTGGAGTACAGGATCAGGTTTAAGGTGCTGGTTTTAACCTTTAAAGCCCTATACGGCCTAGGACCCTTGTACCTACGGGACCGCCTCTCCTGGTATGCCCCACAGAGAAACTTACGGTCTTCAAATAAAAACATCTTGAAGGTCCCAGGCCACAGAGAAGTTAGGCTGGCCTCAACTAGAGCCAGGGCTTTTTCGGCTGTGGCTCCGATCTGGTGGAACACTCTGTCACAAGAGACCAGGGCCCTGCGGGACTTGACATCTTTCCGCAGGGCCTGCAAGACAGAGCTGTTCCACCAGGCCTTTGGCCAAGGCACAGCCTGACTCCCTCCCTCGGCAATCTTCGCGGAGCTCTGGCCCAATGGTTGCCAGTGGCTTGAATTAATTAATTTTTATAATGAATGATTTTAGAATGTTGTTTATGTTGTACTTTTGTACTGTTTTATTGTTGTTAGCCGCCCTGAGCCCGGCTTCGGCTGGGGAGGGCGGGATATAAATAAAATTTATTATTATTATTATTATTATTATTATTATTATTATTATTATTATTATCTCAGGAGTCTCTTCTTCTTTTCTTCTCTCTCCTCAGGTGCCGATGGGACGCACCACTTTCTTCCACCTCTCCATTTGGGGCTTCCTGATTGTCTGCTCCTTTCTGCAAGGTACATCCCAACTGGGCTCCTCAAACCTGGACTGGGAGAAGCCAAGCAGATAGCAACCATTAGGAGAAAAGGCATGGCTCATGAGGCAAATCCTAGTAATATAGATTTCAAACATCAATCAGAGGACAAAACGGGGGCATTATATGTTTTTGTGACCAATGTCACATACTGATGTAAGCTTTATTGTCCTAAGCTCATAGGACTTAAGTTGTAAAATTTCTCCTTAGTTCATCAACGGTGGAACCAAACTTATCTTTAAACTAATGTCTATATGTTTGGAGAGATCCTTAACTGAATTTCAGAGGGGAATAGAGAGAAATTCTATGCCCTCTTTATTTTCATTTCTGGACAATATGGGAAAGGTTCTTTTATCTTTCCCCTCACCCAGCTTACTTCCTGTGGGTGCTGCATCAACCTCTCTCCTGCATCTTCTTCCCTAAGTGCCATTTTGCTCAAATCCTTGCATCTCAATCACAGCAGATATTAGACCCCCCCCTTCCCACATGTTCTCAGCATCCTTGAGATTGTGCCTGCCACACAGCCTTTCAGGTCTCACCCCTAGGTCCTGGGTGAGGCCCCTCTCCACTTCCTGCAAATGGTCCGGATTCTGACCCACCCACCTCCTCCACAACCTTGAAATCGTGTTCCCTCTCCTCCGACAGGCACGGAAGCACTTAGCTGCCCCCAGGACTGGATCAACTTTCAGAGGAATTGCTATTTATATAGGCAAATTGCACGGAGTTGGAATGATGCGGAGGTAAGGAGAGATTCTTGGAAGCCCTGTGTAGCAAATTCCTCCAGACACCATGTTTCCAGTCAAATGTCAAACACCCACCCACCCTTCCTCTCCTCCCTGGCAAGCAACTCACAGCAAATGAAGCATAGTCTTGGGATACAAAGTTATCCCTGCATATGTCACATGGCAGGTTAAAAGAATAATGAAAGAAAGATGATGACGCTGCTAAAAAGGTGAAAGATACTCGGAGTTGAGTGTGGATTTCATGCTCTTTATTCGGCTCATAGTAGTGAGGAATGGGAGTTCCCCCGAAATGTGTGTGGACATGTGTGTGGACAGGATTATATGCTTCCTCCATAGATATTCCTCTGGACCAAGCGCAAGGGTAGCCCCACATAGAGCACATTGCAGCAATCCAGCCTTGAAGTTGCCAACGCATGAAGTTCTCCATCCAAATGATGTCCACAAAGGTGGCTGCACAGTACACATAGAAGATATTAGTGGGGGGAAATGTGCAAACTTGAATCATGTTAGGGGAAATTGCTTGCAAAAATGTGTATCTAAGTGGAAAGTCTCATCGATGAATTTCCATGAGGAATTCGTTTTTAATCAATAAATCAATCAATCAGTCGCAAAATGATGTGGACATCTGATGGGGCTAAACTTAACGTTGGAAAAATGAGAAATTGGGGTGCCTTCTTTGAGAGAAGCAGAACCAATCAATGTATTGATCACACTGCTTTGTGTATCCCTGGCACCTGGTACTGCAGATCCATCCATGGTTGTGAGGTCATGGTGATCTACACAAAAATGTTACAGCTGTGCTGTGGTCCTTGCACAATCCTGCATGGGAAATCTTACAGGAGCCGCTCAATGCAAACAAGCGGTTTATGCTCACCTCCAGGGTAAAACCCCTTATTCTTTTTCTCTACCAGGTGGACTGCCAAACGTTTGGGCAAAAAAGCCACCTGGCCTCCATCCTTAGCGAGGAAGAGCACAAACGTATAGCTTCTGCGATAACAGGGGCATATGAGATCAAAGGCCCTGTCTGGATTGGACTGTTCAGAAAGAAAACGGCCCGGAAGGTAAGTAAAGTGGGCAAACTCTCTTTTTCATTTGCCTCTCAGTAGGAACAGCAGCCGGCAAGGGCACAGAGGAGCAGTCCAGAAGACGAGAGCTCCCTGCAGGGAAGGGAAGGGCAGATATTCCCATCTCTGTAAGGGAGGATCTGGGGCTCTGGTGAAGCTCTTAATTCAAAGAGTAGCCATCTGCCTGCATCCCCAGGATGCAACACAGGTCCCTCTCGCAATATTACTTTAATAAGGTTTTAAATCAGCAAAGTTGATATGCCCTTTAGCCTTGGAGCAATACAGTGGTACCTCGGGTTAAGCACTTAATTCGTTTCGGAGGTCCGTTCTTAACCTGAAGACCACTTTAGCTAATGGGGCCTCCTGCTGCTGCCACGCCGCCGGAGCACGATTTCTGTTCTCAACCTGAAGCAAAGTTCTTAACCCGAGGTACTATTTCTGGGTTAGAGGGCTTTTATTCTGGGCTTCTTGCCCTGCCAGACAAATTTAGAAATATCTTTCTGCCACTTCTTGAAACAGTCCATCTTGTCAACAATTTGTAATGTTTGAAACAAAAATAACATTCTTGGCAATACATTCATCTTTATAACTGCAATTCGACCCAACAAGTAAAGCTTCAATTTTGACCAAATTTCTAGATCTTTTTTCACTTCTGTCCAACATTTTTCATAGTTGTCTTTAAACAAGTTCACATTTTTAGCTGTCATATTAATCCCCAAATATTTCACTTTCTTAACCACAGTTAAGTCTGTCACATTCTGAAACCTCTCCCTTTCAACAGATGTTAAATTTTTCTCTAGGACCTTGGTTTTATTTTTGTTCAATTTAAATCCTGCTACATGACCAAACTCTTGAATTAGTTCTAAAACCCTTTTTGTACTAGATTCTGGCTCTTGTAAAGTAAGTACCAGATCATCTGCAAATGCTCTCAGTTTGTATTGTTTAGCTCCAACCTGTACCCCTTTGACCAACAGGTCCCTTCTAATCATGTTCAGCAAAACCTCCAGGACAGATATAAAAAGTAATGGAGAGATTGGGCACCCCTGACGTGTTCCTTTTTCTATCTTAAACTCTTTTGTAACCACATTGTTTACAATTAACTTTGCTTTCTGGTCTGAATATATTGCATCTATACCATTTTCAAATCCTTGGCCTACCCCCACCCCTGAAGATTCTTCTTCATAAAACTCCAAGAAATATTATCAAAGGCTTTCTCAGCATCCACAAATATCAGAACTGCTTTAGTGTTTATGTTCGCCTCTAACATTTCCAAAATGTCAATTATGTTCCTTACATTATCTGACATGTGTCTTCTTGGGAGGAAGCCCGCTTGGTCTCTGTGAATCTCCCCCATTAAAACTTTTTTCAGTCTCTTAGCCAAAATGTCAGCAAATATTTTGTAATCCACATTTAATAACGAGATAGGGCGGTAGTTCTTAAGTTGAGTCTTTTTAGCCTCTGTCTTCGGTATTAGTGTAATATATGCCTCTTTCCACGATTCTGGTGCCCTTTTCCCCTCCAAAATTTCATTACAAACTTCCTTCCACTCCTTCAGCGCCTTGTAATACTTGGAAGTAAGTCCATCTGGTCCCGGAGATTTGCCCAATTGCATGTTTTGAATGGCACCTTCTATTTCCTGATCAGTTATTTTCTTATTCAACACTATTTTACTTTCCTGAGAGATTTTTTGTAATCCATATGTCTTAATGAATTGGTCTATCTCCTTTTATTTCTGCGGCCCTTGTGAATATAATTGTTTAAAATATTTCTGGAAACAGTTTCTGATCTCATTTGGCTTATAAATGTTCTTTCCTTCCACTTCTAGGCTTGTAACCGTATTTAGCATTTGTCTTTTCCGCAATTGCCAAGCCAAAGGTTTACCGCATTTGTCTGCTGATTCAAATGCCTTTTGTCTCATTTGTTTAATTTTCCATTCTATTTCCTGGTTCATCGGTTCCATGTATTGTGTTTGATATAATTTGATTTCTCTCAAAATCTCTTGATCTTAATTTCTTTTCCCCTTCTTTCATTTTCTCCAAAATCTTATCTTTTTTCTCATTTTGTATCCTCTTTTTGATTGCATCTTGTTGAATCAGGAATCCTCGCATAACAGCTTTACTTGCGTCCCAAATTACTCTTTTTTCAACATTGGTATTCATATTTATTTCAAAATAGTCTCTCAAGGTTTTTTGGGCCTTTTTATAAACTTCTTCATCTCTAAATAAGGTGTCATTCATCCTTTCTTCCTTTAACACTTCTGTAGAGTAGAGGGATGTAGCAGGTGCATTTCTTGTGCTGGGTGATGGAGAACAGCTGATCCTGGCTAGATCTCCCCCAAGCAGTACAAGTCCTTGGGATTTGATCCCACCAACTGAAAATCAATTCACTGACAGCCTTGCTCTAAAATCACACTGGGGAGAAGAGCTGAAGGGTGGGGGCAGAGGCGTAGGAAGGGTGATGGGGAACAGCTGATCCTTCCTAGATCTCCCCCATCCACTACAAGTCTGAGAGGTCCAACCGCCTCATCTTCCTTGGGATTTGTTCCCATCCCTCCAGCTGAAAACCAGACACTATATTTTCATGAGCCGCTTACTGCAGAAGGGAGACTGGCCGCACGTTGGGACATCCCTTCCTCAGTCCAGACCCCAACTCTTTTTGCTGTGGTGCTGTGGGTTAAACCACAGAGCCTAGGGCTTGCTGATCGGAAGGTCAGCGGTTCGAATCCCCACGACGGAATGAGCTCCCATTGCTCAGTCCCTGCTCCTGCCAACCTAGCAGTTCGAAAGCACATCAAAGGGCAAGTAGATCAATAGGTACCGTTCCGGCGGGAAGGTAAACGGTGTTTCCGTGCGCTGCTCTGGTTCGCCAGAAACAGCTTCGTCCTGCTGGCCACATGACCCGGAAGCTGTACACCGCCTCCCTTGGCCAGTAAAGTGAGATGAGCGCCACAACCCCAGAGTCGGCCATGACTGAACCTAATGGTCAGAGGTCCCTTTACCTTTACAGAATATGCAGTGGGGATGGACCGATAATGCCGCGTTCGGCTACGTGAATTGGGGACCTGGACAACCCTCCAACTGCAGAAATAACCAATACTGTGTTGAGATGAATGGTGCAGGTGAGGAGGGGGGCTTCACAAGTTGTAAAGATTGTGCTTAATGGGTTTAATTTGTTGGAAGCCACCCAGAATGGCTGGGGCAACCCAGTCAGATGAGTGGCATATAAATATATTACAGTGGTACCTCGGTTTATGAACTTAATCCGTTCCAGAAGTCCATTCTTCAACCAAACCCAGTTTTGCACAGTTTGTAAACGGAATCGTTCTTAAACCAGACTGTTCTTAAACCAAGGTACCACTGTATTATTATTATTATTATTATTATTATTATTATTATTATTATTAGATGGGGCCCTTTGGTCAGAGGTGGGGAATTGGCTCAGACTTGTGGATGAGATGCTCACTTCACCTCACCCCTCCATGGTCCAACATTTGACAGGGTTGTACATCAGGGCTAGTAGAGGTGGACATGGCTTGGCCAACATCGCCTTGTGGGCCAAATGGCGGGTCAAATCTGGCTTGCAGTCCAAGGCTTCTCCACATCTGCCGCAGGTGGTCTTCATCCGATTCCTTCTGTCTCCTGGAACCCTCAGTGCAGGACAGCAGTATATTGTCCTCTGTGGGGTGGGGAATCTTCACCCTTTCTCCTGTCACTGGGTGAAAAGTATTCAAGCCCCCCCCCCCGGCTGCCTTTCACCAAAACAGCCAGCTTGGGCTGGCAGGGGCAGCGGCGTGGAGGGCAGCCCAAGCCCAAGCTGCTGGTGACCCAAGCAGAGGAAGAACCCCAGCTCCTACCTGATCTTTGCTGCAACAGCCTCACTCTCCTGTGGTGCTTCCACTTCTGGGGCACAGGGCCCTCCCAAGCATGTGTGTGCCCCCAAAAAACCTCTAACCCGCCCCCCAAGAAACAAACAAACAAAAACAATTCCTTTAAAATGGAAAAATCTGCCCGGATGGGCATGTGTCCCCCCCAAAAGAGGACATGTCCTGGGTTTCCCAGATGTATGGCAACCAGGGTTTCTCAGATGTTTTCTCTCTCCTCTAGAACAACTCACAGGCATGTCCAAAGTCCGTGTTGGGGGCCTAATTCAGCCCGCTGGTCAGTTTAATCCGGCCGCTGTGGTGGTTTGTTTCCTGGTGTAAAATCTCAAAAAACCTCAACAACTTCCATCCTAAAAAATGCTCAAGAATTTCAACCCTAAGAAAACTCAACAACATCAATCTTTAAAAAAACCTTTGGGGTAAAATCCTTTAAAAAAAAGGTCAATAACTTTGATTGGCCCTTTGGTCGGCCCTCACGGCCCTTCACTTCATCAAATCTGGCCCTCTTTGAAAAAAGTTTGGACACCACTGGAAGGGACACCATGAGGTTTGTATGAAACAAAGATTAAAGTTTCCTTAAAGATAAGTGAAAGGTTCTTGGTTACTAGCATAGAAGCAGCGACCCTATGGAGGAAAAGTTCAGTACATGTGAACATAAGAAAATGCGGTTGGGTCATGCCAATGGCCTATCTAGTCAACTCCACAAGGACAGGGGAGTCCGACAGGGATGTCTCCTAGCACCCTTTCCGCCCAATTTTGATATAAATGATATTGTTCAAGAACTAAGAGGTCTAGAATATTTTCCTGTTTCTGTTGAGGATGTCAAACTCGCAGTTCTTTTGTATGCCGACGGTACTGTTTTGATTTCTGCTACCTTACTTGGGATGTGGAGACTTTTGGGGAAGTTGAATGTCTTTTGCAGAAAAGAGCAGTTGACAGTCAACCATTCTAAACCTAAAGTGGGGATTTGGGGAAGAGGAGAAAACCTCACAGATGCCTCTAGATATGAACGCTTCTGGTTGCGCACGCGTCGGATTACGAGCTGCGCTAACCCGGAAGAAGTTACTCCCGGATGAAAACCTTGCCCTGGGATGCGAGCGGAAATCGCGCACTGGAGGCCTGCGTGCAGCGAGAGGCGCCCTTTCGCTAATGGCGCCTCATGTTAAGAACAGTTTCAGGATAAGAATGGACCTCCAGAACGAATTAAGTTCCCAACCGGAGGTGCCACTGTAAACCTATTGAACAACAATGCTATTATAAGTACCTGGGCTTGGGTTTTAATTCAAAACTATCCTGGAAGTCACACATAATCGCAGCTAAATTGAAATCCTCTCTCTCTATCCACTCTTTATTACGGTTTTCCAGAGTTCAGGACGGGGGGAGCTTAGTAGCTCCCACAGTTGAGGTATTTCTAAAGAAGATAGTGCCACAATTATTGTACGGTGCAGAGATCTGGGGATATAGGAATCTCCTCCTGTCAGAACTCCTTCCTGAAATCACTGCTGTTTGTCTCCAAAGCTACACCCACCCCCTTTTTAAGAGCTGAAACAGGGCTGATAATCATTATTTATTATCTATACCCTGCTCATCTGGCTGGGTTTCCCCAGCCACTCTGGGAGGCTGCCAACAAAAGATTAAAAATACATTAAAACAGTCTCCCTCAACCTCAGCCCTCCAGATGTTTTTGGCCTACAACTCCCATGATCCCTAGCTAGCAGGACCAGTGGTGAGGGATGTTGGGAATTGTAGTCCAAAACATCTGGAGGGCCGAGGTTGAGGAAACCTGCATTAAACCACCAGTCATTAAAAACGTCCCTAAACAGGGCTGCCTTCAGATGTCTTCTAAATGTCAGATAGTTGTTTATTTCCTTGACATCTGATGGGAGGGCGTTCCACAGGACGGGCGTCACCACCAAGAAGACCCTTCTCCTTACAAACCAGTGTGCATGAAGCTCTAGCCCTATACTGGATGAAACTGGCTAGCATGAGTAATACTAGGCTCCCTTTAAAAAAATGCTTCCTAGAGCAATTGCAATTGCAAACCCACAAGTAGGACTCTGAGTCCTCTCTCTTCCTCTGGCTTCCAGCAGATGTTGTTCAGAAACACTGTTTCCTCCAACTGATGTTTCTTCTTCCTCGTCTTTTTAGAATTGAAGAACTGGAATGATAATCAATGCAATACTATGAATTACTACATCTGCAAACTCCCGCTGTAGGAATGGGCTTCGGCAATTTCAGCGCTTTGGAGAATGGGACCAAGTTGTAGGTCCTTGTCTTCCACAGTTGCCCAAGTCCACCTGCCTACCCAGCCGTCGCAGCTTGCGAGATCGCTCATGGGCCAGACTTGCTCTTCTCTGTGTCAAGACATTAATAAAGTGATTCTCCTACACGTCGGCCTCTGTCTCCTTCAAAATGTTCATGGGGATACTAGAGGACTCGTAATGTTTTTGGGGTGGAGAGAAATTACATCACCACAAACAAAACACATACCGTATTGGCCCGAATATAAGCCGCACCCGAATATAAGCCGCACCTTGAAAATTAGAGGGGGTGGGGAGAAAAAACACCTGAATATTATTTGCTCTCTTCCTCGCTGTTCCTGGCTGCATACTGGGCATGGGGGTGGAGCGATGCTGCATTGCTGGCGGCCTTTCCCCTTCCTCGCTCTCTCCCTTTCCAGACGGGGGCCTACGCACAGGGTGGGCGCCGTTTTGCCACGCTCCTGGCGCTGTTTACCCCATGCTCCTGGCTTCATACAGTAAGGTCGCGAATATAAGCCGCACTTTAACTTTTCATGTGCGGAATTTGGGGGGGAAATGAGGCTTATATTATGATACAATACAGTGCAATAATCTTTATTGTCATTGTCCCATACAGAACAACGAAATTGAAAAAATCTACATAAGACATTCAAAAACCAGCAAGCCTGCTATCCCAACTATCCCAACCTGGTTAGCCCCCTAAAAACTCTGATGCCCCATTTTTAAATACAATATACTCCCATAGAGACTACCTTACACTGCATTTAAAACCAAAATCACATTTGGATAGAAACTGTTTCTCAGGCGGTTAGTCCTAGTCTTTATAACCCTGGACCTTCTTCCAGAAGGCAGAAGCTGAAAGAGATCATTTCCAGGGTGTGCACTTTCCTGCGCTATCTCTGCAGCTTTCTTATGGCACCTGGAAGCGTAGATTTGATCCAAGGTGGGAAGAGGGCACCCAGTTATTCTCTCCGCAGTCTTCACAACCCTGGACAGCATTGTTTTTCCCCTGGCCGTGCAGCTCCCAAACCACACACACTGACCATAATACACTCTCAACGGTACAATGGTAAAATGCCATCGACAGGTCCTTTGAGAGATTGTTTTCCCGGAGGATTCTCAGAAAATATAACCTCTGCAGTGCTCTCTTCATCAGGTCTTCGCTGTTTTCTCCACAGGTTGCATCATCTCTCAACTCCATTCCCAGAAATCGAAACACCGAGACCTGTTCCACACACTTCCCCTCAATAATGAGTGGCTGAATATTCAATTTACATTTCCTAAAGTCCACAATAATCTATTTTCTCTTTAAGTTAAGGAGTAAGTTGTTTTTCCTGCACCACACCCCCAATGGTATAACACCGGAGGCCGTGAAGGTCACCAACTTAATTGGCTTTAAAAGGGGATTGGACAGATTCGCGGAGGAGAGTGTTAGCAGCCAGGATGGCTGTGCTCAGACTCAACGGCCAGAGGCATTAATCTTTCTGAATCCCAGCTGGTAGAAACGACAGGAGGGGAGAGGGCTCTTGTGCTCGGATCCTGCTCACGGGCTTCCCACTGGGGCATCTGCTTGGCCCCTCTGAGAACAGGATGCTGGGGTAGATTAAGGTTACCAGATTTTTTCAGTGAATCCAGGGACTTCAGTGGATTTTGTACGGGGACTGATTTGTAAATCCAGGGACTGTCTCCGGGAAACGGGGACGTCTGGTAACCTTGGACTAGATGGGCCATTGGCCTAATCCAGCACTCTTCTTGTGTTTTTAATTTGACTATAAACAGTCCTGCTACTACTAGTGGATGCAGAGAAATAATGGGAAACCCCTAAGTAATCATGGAGAAGATTACTACGGAAGACAATTGTATTTCGAGGAGTTAGGTGGCATGTCCCTTTCCCTTTAACACCCCCAGTTTGAGGTTTCCACGTAGCTTGTCTCCATGGGTGTTCTCACCCTTGCACATTCAGACATTCTGAACTTCTCAAGCAACTGCTCAATCTTGCCTTTTTGACTGAGCAAGAAGCTTCCATCTTCAGACCGCTCTATCTGGACTCCAAGGTAAACTTTCACTGAACATAGGTTCTAGAGTTGCAACCCTTTTCCAAGCCTTGTGGCAAAGCCTTGAACGTGCTTCTCTGTCCTTGCCACATAAACTATATTATCCACAAAGATCAAGACCAGTTCTTGTGACTCTCCTGACCCTTTCAGGTACAGGCAGCTGTCAGCAAGACTCCTCTTGAAACCTAAATTCTCTAAGGCTTCATTCAGACACAAGTTGCAGTTCCTGGCCACCTGTTTCAGTCCGTAAATGGACTTGTGAAGTTTCCACATTGCATCTGGCCTATTGCCCTCTAACCCTGGAGGAGGAAGCATGTACAGATCCTCTTGGAGGTCTGAGTTCAAGTAGGCTACATCCACATCAAAGGGATGCACTTCATGACCTCTCTGTGCAGCAATGGCTAAGAGCATGTGCAGAGTTTCACTCCGGGAAGTAGGAGCATACACCTCAGTGTAATGCAGCCTCTGGCTACCAGCCTAGCCTTGTACTGTGGTTCTCCAGTTGCTGTGGGTTTAAGATGGTAAACCCAACAGCTGCTCACAGCCTGTTTACCTGCTGGCAGTGTCGTGATGGAGAACGCACCTAGAGACTCCATTGAGTTCATCTCCTTCTGCATTGCCTCTTGCCATTTCCTGGGTTCTGCTTCAGGGAATTTCTGAACTTCCTCATAACTCTCAGGTTCACAGTGAGCTACACCAACCGACACACTAGTGACCTCAAACCTGTAGGGTGGTTTACCCTTAGTGGTGAGAGTTGAACGCCTCAGCACAACTTCAGGTACCCCCTCTAACCCACTAGGGCCAGCGAGAGTGTCCTTGGCTTCAGAGAACTCCCACTCTCCCTCTGACTTTCTGTGCCTCCTGAACTTCTCAACTGGACTTGTGGGTGAGGAAGCGCACTCTTTTCCGCTAACTTGACAACTTTAGGAGATGCCCTTGGCTGTTCCTGCTCTGGGTCTGGACTCTGCGCCTCAGCAGCAGGATCAGTTTCTAGCTCTCCCTCATCAGCAGAGGCAAGCAGGCTCTCTGAAAGAACATCAGGATTCCCATGTATGCATTTCCACCCACTCTGCTCAGAGAACTCAGCACTCCTGCTGACTAGAACCCTGGACTGATTGCCTTCTGGATAGGCAAACCTCCCCCCCTTGGTTCCTGCCTTATACCCACAGAAGATCATCCTTCGGGACCTAGGTCCACCTTTTCTGTGCTTGGCCTTTGGAACAAGGACCCAAGGCTCACAGCCAAATACAGTGGTGCCTCGCAAGATGAAAAGAATCCGTTCCGCGAGTCTCTTCATCTTGCGGTTTTTTCGTCTTGCGAAGCAAGCCCATTAGCGGCTTAGCGGCTTAGCGCTATTAGCGGCTTAGCGAGCTTAGCGGATCAGCTGATAAGCAGCTTAGCGGATTAGCGTATCAGCTGATAAGCGGCTTAGCGGCTTAGCGGATCAGCTGATAAGCGGCTTACCGCACAGCTGTTAAGCGGCTTAGCGGCTTAGCGGATCAGCTGATAAGTGGCTTAGCGGCTTGGGAAAAAGGGGGGGAAGGAACAAAAAGCTGCAGGAAGTCGCAAGACATTTTCGTCTTGCGAAGCAAGCCCATAGGAAATTCATTTTGCGAAGCACCTCCAAAACGGAAAACCCTTTCGTCTAGCGGGTTTTCCATCTTGTGAGGCATTCGTCTTGCGGGGCACCACTGTACACAGAAGAAATGCACCTTGGGCTTCTTGCCGTGCAGCAGAAAATAGGGTGTGTCCCCTACAACAGAACAATAAGAGCGGTTAAGAGTTAATGTTGTGGATTTCCATGCTTCTCCCCAAAACCACTGAGGCAAACCTGAAACAAAAAGCTGCAGCTCAACTGCCTCCTGCAGCGTTCTGTTCCAGCATTCCACAATTCCATTCTCCTGGGGAGAATTCAGAACAGTCAACCTGTGACGTATCCCTTTCTGGTGGAAGAAGCTCTGCAGCGCAGACCTGGTGAACTCTCCACCGTGATCTGATTGAATGATCTTAACACGCAGTAAGAACTGTAACTCAGCCGCAGTTAATAATAATAATAATAATAATAATAATAATAATAATAATAATAATAATAATAATATCTTTATTGTCATTGCCCCCTCTCAGGGACAACGAAATTACTTATCCAGTCTTTCACCAGAGCTGCAGCTTCTCCCTTGTGCTTCAGTATGAAAACCCAGCCATTTCGTGAAAAATCATCCACTAGCAAAAGAATGAACTTGCCCCCGCCCAGACTGGCTAATAGCATAGGGCCGCACAGGTCTGCACGGACTAGCTCAAAAGGTTTGGTGGTTACCCTGTCAGACCTAGGATAAGAGCACATTTTTTACCTTGGCTTTTTTACAGGCCCTGCAATCAAGGTATTTGTCACATGCCTTCATTTTGCACCCCTCAGTGCACCCAGGGATCTTCTTCACGTAACCCCAGTTCACGTGTGCTAATCTTCTGTGCCAAAGATGCTGACACCCATCATGGATGGGGACGTTGGCACACTGTGCTTGTGCTGTCTCAGTGGGACTTTTACCTGCAGCAGGCGTTTCTAGCACAAACAGCCTGTCTTTGCATTCAACACTGACCAGTTGACGCCCACCCCTGGAAATTGAACACATGTTATTTTCAAAACACACTCTGAAACCGTCAGCAACCAGAGCAGGAACAGAAAACAGACAACAAGTCATCTCTGGAACGACGTAAGCTTGAATCTCCTCCTGTAAGAAAGAACAATACAGAGAGCCAGACATGGTTAGTTCATGTTTGGATCCATCTGCAAGAGAAACAGTGTGTCCAGTTTTCAAAGCCTTGCAGTTCTGCAGCAAACCACCAGATGGCACCAGGTGATGTGAAGCTCCACTGTCAATCACCCAGTTCAGCACGTTGCTCTGGTCTCAGCTGGTCTCTGTTGCCATGGTCTCTGTTGCCACTGGACTCTGAGCTGTTATCCCTGTAAGCTCTGATTCTCCTCACACAGATGTCATGCACATAGTATACCCCTGTATCCCCGTTCCACCTTTGGAACTACCTGCAACAGGACTAGCGTTGGGCCTTATCATCTTGCACTTCTGGTTACCTTCCTTCCATTGGACTAGAGCTCTAGCTCTGTTCCTCTCTGAGGAAGCAGTGTCTACCCTTAGAGCCTTTGGGCGTGGTTTCCCGTCCTTTGAGGACAAACCTTGTACCTCTTTCAAGACTTTTTGTTCCAAGACCTGCGTCAAGCTACTAGCCACAGCTAAATCTGCAACAACTGTGTTAGCAAATTTGCACGCCGAGCTAAAGGTGGTGTGGAGAGTTCTCATTTGATCCCTGCAACAACCCTGAGAGGTAGGTTAGGTTGAGAGGCAGTGAGCTTCATGGGCGAGTGTGGGATTTGAACTCGGGTCTCTCTCAAGTCCTGGCCAGGCATTCTGACTACTACATCACACTCATCTGCACTTTCCTAAACAACCCATGAACCAAAACACAGCCGTCCTTCAAAATCCAGAGTTGTCTGAGTTTTGGAATGCGATACTCCAGCCACACAATATGGGCAGAAATGCAAACACTGGGGTAAAGTATGCAAAAATAAATGTGTATATTATGCTTTCTATCAGGTAAAATTGGTTTGCAGGGGGGGGAGTATATTAGGCAAAATTGCACGGGGGGGGGGGAAGTGTGCTTTGGGAGAAATCCGCACCAAAATATCAACAAATTTTCACGAGGACTTAAAAATAATGCAGACTGACGTGGAAATGTGGAGAACATAAAATCAGAGCTGGAAAAAGATCAACAGAAACAAAGTGGTGTGTGGGTGCAAAAACAGAGTCCCATTTCTACTGAAAAGAAAATAGCTGCACCAAATGAAGGACGTACTGAAGCTGGCATAAAAAGCCCTTCCTATAATTCTGAAGGGAATGTAAGCAATCTATTTTAAATTCTTATATTGCAATGCTTCCACAGCCGGACATTTATTAGCAAAAATGCAGGGACTGTTCAATTGTACAGGGAGTCTTACATTATCTACTCAGAAGTAAGTCCCACTATGTTCAATGGAACTTTCTCCCAGGTAACTGGGTAAAGACTGGCCAGCCTTACACTGCAGTCCTGAGCATTCTTACTCAAGTCCCACTGAGTTCAATAGGATTTACTCTTTGATATGTTCCTGAACATCCTCCTCCTCCTCCTCCTCCTCCTCCTCCTCCTCCTCCTCCTCCTCCTTCTCTGCCTTTTTCCCTGACAGGGGCTCCAGGCAGATTAGCTGTATTCCATTTATCTGTGGAAGGCAAAAAAAAAAATTCTTTAAAACAATTTGGCAAGGGAGGTTTGGCAGATAGGTTGCAATTGGCTCAAGGCGATCAATGTAGGTGTGTGCCTGGTGCCTAGGTGTTTGGCGAGATCAAACACAGAAGAAATTTCCTGATGTCCCTAGAGAATGTCCCTATTATTATCAGAGAAATGTTGGAGGGTATGTTAAGATGGCAAGGGGTGTATTTTGAGCAGACGGTTTATCAGATCCTTCCTCGAAGCTGGATATTTTCTGGTCATTCTTTTCCCGAGTTTCCGTATGGATCACTGCTCAGCCATGGAACTCCCAAATGGCCAAGATGTGCTTTTGGGTTCAGTAGTTCTTCCTGATGACAGGGCCTCATGCACTCACGGCTCCCTGCCTGCTCATTTATGAAAGATTCAGGACTATATCATATCCTTTAGACAAGCCTTCCCCTCTCTCTGGACAATACAGCCTAATGGGCCACCAGGTGAGTAACTTTCATAGAAAGGGCCAGCACCCACACAGATACCTTTGGATAGCCCCTCAGCAGATGATGAAGGTGATTTCCTTGTGTCCTTGTTGTCTGTCTGTGGTGTCTGGTTCTCTCTGAAAAAGAAGCCCTTTTGATTTGCTGTGACTAACGGAAATTAGAGGGAGGGGGACAATTCTTCATAATGTGATCTCATGCTTACTTTTAAATATGTATAGTTTTAAAAATAAATAAAATAAAATAAAAATAAAAATAAATAAATTTGTAATTGCCATATATTTTTGGAAGAGATATTTCCATCCATTCTCGCGGGAGTGCGACGTTGAAGGTGACATCACTTGTGGAAATATAAGCAGCTCCTCACCAAAGTGTCGCTTGTGCAAGAGAAATTCATCGTGTTGTATTTTTGTCTTGCAATTCTTCAAACTGGCTCTTCGTTTTGCGCAACGCGGTGCTGAAAATTAACGTGGGTTTTGTGCTGAGAGACTGATGGGCCGTGTGGCATTTATAAGAAGCCTTGATATCAGTTACATACATAGAACGCAGGCCATAATGTAATCAGGTATCTATGGTTAAGACGGCCCTGAATGTAATGGCTATGGCAGCTATTTGCATCTCCTGCCATATCAGCCTGCCCGGTAGGGGTGTCATTGTCCCACCAGCAAACCTAGCTCACCATGTGGTGACCTGGGGCAGGGCCTTTTCTGTTGTGGTGCCTCAGCTGTGGAACTTCACTAACCACCTAGAAGTATGGATGGCCAAATCTTCATGGGCCAAGTAGCAGTCTAATCTGCGCTCCTGGGCCTTTTAAATGTATTCTGGAGGAGAGGGGGGCATTTATTGGTTTGTTTTTGTTCTTATTTTTACTCTGTACTTTGTGCTTTTTATATCATCATTTGTTGTTGTGACCATCCTGAGATCTGTGAACGAGGGGCAGTATACATCCATACGTGTGTGTGTGTTTGTGTGTGTCTTCACTGAATACATTCAGTCCCAGAGCAAGAAGCAGCAAAATAAAACGATGAGGAAAGGAGCTACCTTTTTCTAACAGTGCACACAATTGGAAAAAAATCACAAAAGCAAATAAAGTAAATGGCAAACAATTTGGCAGCTCCTTCATCAGGGCATAGGACCAACAGAAGCAATCATAAGAATTTTCTTGCCCCTTCTGCAGTTCAGTGACATACTCAATAAACAAATAACCGGCTGTAATTTTGAATAAATAAGGTGTACTATTCATTGTATCAATTGTAGAGTTCAACAGAAGTTTCATAAAGTTCAACAAAAAAGCAGAAGATCCAGTGGGTCAGTTCATTCTCTAGTCAGTTCATGCATAAGGTCCATACATGTAGTGGTTGCTATAAGATCCACTATCCTGTAATATTACATATGAGCCTGTACTATTGAAGAAGCCTAGGATGGCGAAACAAGGATAATATTCTGGAAATCCTTTCACAGAGTCTAAGGATTCTGTAGAACTGTAACAACCCTTCATGTGGATTATTGGACTCTATGAACAGACAGGTGGAATAGACACTTATACATGTATGGACTTTTATATGCCTGTTGTCTTTGTCCATCCCAGTAGTGATGTATGGAAGTGAGAGCTGGACCATAAAGAAGGCTGATTGCCGAAGAATTGATGCTTTTGAATTATGGTGCTGGAGAAGACTCTTGAGAGTCCCATAGACTGCAAGAAGATCAAACGCATCCATTCTTAAGGAAATCAGCCCTGAGTGCTCACTGGAAGGACAGATCTTGAAGCTGAGGCTCCAGTACTTTGGCCACCTCATGAGAAGAGAAGACTCCCTGGAGAAGACACTGATGCTGGGAAAGATGGAGGGCAAAAGGAGAAGGGGGCGACAGAGGACGAGATGGTTGGATAGTGTTTTCGAGGTTACCAGCATGAGTTTGACCAAACTGCGGGAAGTAGTGGAGGACAGAGGTGCCTGGTGTGCTCTGGTCCATGGGGTCACGAAGAGTCGGACATGACTAAACGACTAAACAACAACAACAACAACAACAACAACATGTATGGACCTTATGCATGAACTTCTGTTATTCAAAAGTACAGCCGGTTACGTCGTGTGTGTTTCTTGAGTATGTTTCACGTAACCAGAGTTTGTTGTTGTTCAGTGACATACTGCAGAGTTGGACAGTGGAGGCAGAACAGAGTCATCAGGGTTAGTTTACCTTCCCGCTGGAGCGGTACCTATTTATCTACTTGCACTTTGATGTGTTTTCGAACTGCTAAGTTGGCAGGAGCAGGGACTCAGGAACGGGAGCTCACCCCGTCGCGGGTATTCGAACCACCAACCTTCTGATCAGCAAATCCTAGGCTCTGTGGTTTAACCCACAGTGCCACCCATGTCCCCAAAAAGTAGCATAAACACCGACAAGTGGGAAAAACTGGCCTGCGAGCACTCCAATTGGAGAACAGCCTTCATCAAAGGTGTTGTGGACTTTGAAGATGCTCAAACTCAGGACGGAATGAGAAACATGCTAAGAGGAAAGCACGCTTGGCAAACCCTCACCGTGTTCAACTCCTGCCCAGCAACCTCTGTCCCCACTGTGGAAGGACGTGTGGGTCCAGAATTGGCCTCCACAGTCACTTACAGACTCACTGTTAAGACCATATTCACGGAAGACCATCTTACTCGGCTACGAGGGATCACCAGAGAGGAAGAAGGGTGGAAGGCGAGGAAGGGGGTCAAATATGGAGCTGTTGGGAGCCAAACACTCATGGTGGGGACTGGGAGGCAGTGCAGTGTAGTGGTTAGAGTGTTGAACAAGCACCTGGGAGAGACCAGGGTTTGAATCCCCATTTGGCCTTCAACCTTGGTCACTGTTGAAGGGGGGGTGTATTGGGTTGTTTTTGTTTTGTCTTTTGTGTTTTTATATTGTGATTTGACGTTGTAAACACCCTGAGACCTGCAGGTATAGGACAACCTACAAATGTAATAAATACCGTATTTTTCCGTGTATAAGACTAGGGTGGTTTTTTAAACCAAAAAAATAGCTTTAAAATTGGGGCTCGTCTTATACACTGGTAGTGCTGAGGGGTGTTTTCTTAATTTGGGGTCCCCCAGAATAGGGGGCATGGGGGGGAGAATCAGGTACACCATCTTGGAGAGGAAGATTGCCAAACAGACAACCAGAACTTCAAACACTGTGAAGAGCTCTCCCAGAAGAGGGAGACCAGCAGAAGGTCAAGGCCTGCCAGCCTGTTTTATTTTATTTATTTATTTATTTTATAAAAATTTTATTAGGGTTTTTACATTACAAAATAGAAAAAGGGAAAAGAAAAAATACAAAATAAAAATAGTTTAAAACAATCAATCTTTTCATCACATTATTTTTCATTTACTTGTTTCCCGGACCTCCTCATACCTCCCTTTTTTGTATTCCAATTCAATTTATTAGCTCAGCAGTTTCTTTCCCTCTTTATTCTACCCTAGTCTTTAATCTTAAGTTATTATAACATTAAATTTTTACTTATAAAAAACCATTTTTTCATATTCTTTTATACCATTACAGCTAGAAACCACTTAATTTCAATCCAACATCATTCTAGCATTCATTAATTTTACAATATCTCTGTAAATAGTCTTTGAATTTCTTCCAGTCTTCTTCCACCGACTCTTCTCCCTGGTCTCGGATTCTACCAGTCATTTCCGCCAATTCCATGTAGTCCATCACCTTCATCTGCCATTCTTCCAGAGTGGGTATGTCTTGTGTCTTCCAATAATTTGCAATCAGTATTCTTGCTGCTGTTGTAGCGTACATAAAGAAACTTCTATCCTTCTTTAACACTGATTGGCCGACTATGCCCAGGAGAAAGGCCTCTGGTTTCTTCAAGAAGGTATATTTAAATACCTTTTTCAATTCATTATATATCGTCTCCCAGAAGACCTTAATCTTTGGGCACGTCCACCAAAGGTGAAAGAATGTTCCTTCAATTTCTTTACATTTCCAACACTTATTATAGAGCAAGTGATAGATTTTTGCAAGCTTGACTGGGGTCATGTACCACCTGTATATCATTTTCATAATATTCTCTCTTAGGGCATTACATGCCGTAAACTTCATACCTGTGGTCCATAACTGTTCCCAGTCAGCAAACATAATATTGTGTCCAACATCTTGTGCCCACTTAATCATAGCAGATTTCACCGTGTCATCCTGAGTATTCCATTTCAACAGCAAGTTATACATCCTTGACAAAATCTTAGTTTTGGGTTCTAGCAATTCTGTCTCTAATTTTGATTTTTCCACCTGGAAGCCAATTTTCTTGTCCAAATTATATGCCTCCGTTATCTGATAATAATGAAGCCAGTCTCGCACTTTGTTCTTTAGTTTCTCAAAACTCTGCAGTTTTAGTCTATCTCCATCTTGTTCCAAAATTTCACAATATTTTGGCCATTTAACCTCCATATTGGGCTTTTTCTGAGCTTTCGCTTCCATCAGTGACAGCCACCTTGGGGTTTTATTTTCCAATAAATCCTTATATCTTATCCAAACATTAAATAATGCTTTCCTAACAATATGATTTTTAAATGCTTTATGCGCTTTGACCTTATCATACCACAAATATGCATGTCATCCAAATACATTGTTAAAACCTTCCAAATCCAAAATGTCTGTGTTTTCAAGAAGTAGCCATTCTTTCAACCAGCAAAAAGCTGCTGATTCATAGTAAAGTTTAAAGTCTGGCAGGGCAAATCCACCTCTTTCCTTTGCATCTGTTAGTATTTTAAATTTTATTCTAGGCTTCTTGCCCTGCCAGACAAATCTTGAAATATCTCTCTGCCACTTCTTGAAACAATCCATTTTGTCCACAATTTGCAATGCCTGAAACAAAAACAACATTCTAGGCAATACATTCATTTTTATAGCAGCAATACGGCCCAGCAATGAAAGCTTCAAATTTGACCATATTTCTAAATCTTTTTTCACTTCAACCCAGCATTTTTCATAGTTGTCTTTAAATAAATTCCCATTTTTTGCTGTCATGTTGATCCCCAAGTATTTGACTTTCTTAACCACTGTTAAACCTGTCATATTCTGAAACCTCTCACTCTCTATTGGTGTTAAATTTTTCTCTAAAACCTTGGTTTTTGACTTATTCAGTTTAAACCCTGCAACCTGACCAAATTCTTGAATCAGTTCTAAGACCCTTTTAGTACTAGATTCTGGCTCCTGTAACGTCAATACTAAATCATCTGCAAATGCTCTCAGTTTGTACTGTTTGGCTCTGACCTGTATACCTTTAACCAACTGGTCCGTTCTAATCATATTCAGCAAAACCTCCAGGACCGATATAAAAAGCAATGGGGAGATTGGGCAACCTTGTCGTGTCCCTTTTTCTATCTTAAATTCTTCCGTCACCACATTATTTACAATTAATTTAGCCTTTTGCTCTGAATATATTGCACTTATACCGTTTTCAAAACCTTGGCCTACCCCCATACCCTGTAAGTTCTTTTTCATAAAAGTCCAAGAAATGTTGTCAAAAGCTTTCTCCGCATCCACAACTATTAAAACTGCCTTAGTGTTTATATTCACTTGTAGTTTCTCTAAAATGTTAATTATGTTTCTCACATTGTCAGATAAATGTCTTCCTGGGAGAAAGCCTGCTTGGTCTTTATGTATCTCTTCCACTAACACTCTTTTTAGTCTTTTAGCCAAGATATCTGCAAAAATTTTGTAATCCACATTAAGCAGTGATATGGGACGATAGTTCTTAAGCTGCGTCTTTTCAGTCTCTATTTTCGGTACAAGTGTGATATATGCTTCTTTCCATGACTCTGGTGCTCATTATTTCGTTACAGACCTCTTTCAAAGGTTGTACTAGCCATTCTTTTAAAGATCTGTAATATCTAGAAGTCAGTCCATCCGGTCCTGGAGATTTACCCAATTGCATATTCTGAATGGCACCTTCTACCTCCTGTTCAGTTATTTTATAGTTCAACATTAATTTGTTTTCTTGAGAGATTTTTTGTAATCCATTTTTTTTCAAAAATTGGTCAACGTCGGTTTCTTCCTATGGTTTCTTCCTATGGCCCTTGTGTATATAGTTGTTTAAAGTACCTCTGGAAGCAATTTCTAATCTCACCAGGGTTCTGTATGTTCCTTCCTTCCACTTCTAAATTTGTAACTGTATTTAATTTTTGTCTTTTTTTCATTTGCCAAGCCGCCTGCCAGCCTGTTTTAAAAGACTGTTAGCATTTTGCTGCATCTCCCCAAACCGAGCTATACTGGAAGAGTCCACTGGGAGCTGTCCAGGGTTCTGAATTCCCTAGCAGAACAGCAGAGCCGCTCTCCTGGGAAGACCACTATTCATCACACCAAGCCAAGGTGCTGCCCTCTGCATGTTGGTGGGCTACAAACTCCCATCAGTCCCAACCAGCAAGACCAATGGTCAAGGATGATGGGAGCAGTAGCGCCACGTTTGCTGTGATGTGCTACTCGACTCGATAATTTCCCACTGTTGTACTGAAGGAGAGCGTTTCCTGATCGTTCTACTGCAGTGATTCCTTATGGATCACTGCTCAGCCATGAAACTCCCAAATGGCCAAGATGTGCTTTTGGGTTCAGTAGTTCTTCCTGATGACGGGGCCACAGGCACACACCACTCGCACCAGTTCGCCTAAGGGAGCTTCAGGACTGTATAATATCCGTTGCAGAAGAGACCAGCTTCACATCTCTCCAGACTTGCCAAACAAAGAGAGTCTAATAGGCCACAAGGTGAGTAAGGTTCATAGAAATAGCCAGCAACAGCCATTTAGATGCCTTTGGAAAGCCCCTCAGCAGGGTATGAATGTGATGCCTTGGCCTGTTGTTTGTCTGTAATTCTTCATAATTTACTTTATATCATCATCATCATCATCATCATCATCATCATCATCATTTCTTCCTTTCTAACCTTCTATTAACTGAATATTTTCAATCTCAGAGCAGGGGAGAATGTGATATGATAATGAGAATAAATGTATACAATTTTTAATATTTATATTCTATTATAAGCGTTCAGTGAAAAAATAATATAAAAGAAAGGAAAAGTGAATAATGTGAAAGGGGGGGGGGAGATAAAATAACCATAAACAATACAATAGAGTATATATGTATATAAGGAATACAATTAAGCCAATAAATGTAAAATTATTATCAAGACATTATATGCTTTATTAATAGATTTCACATATGGTTGTATTTATCCATACAAGATCTGCAGCTAAAAGCAATCCATTCATATGTTGCAAGAACTGTCATATCTTCTGTCCATCGATCAAAGGCCGCCATGGTATTATCTTTTCAAGGAATTAAAATCAGCCTTTTAGCAGAAATAAGGGCATGGAGAATCCATTTGCGGTGACCCTTTGTCAAACCCCATATAGTTGGCATATAGTTTAAAATAATATCATCATCTGATAATGTTATTTCCCTCCCCCAAGTAGTATTTATACATCTTAGTTTTTTTCTCCAAAAATGTGTGAGTGTTGCCCATGATGTCAACATATGTTTCAAAGAAGCATTCTCCTTAATACACCCTCCAACAGTGTGTTGTTTCTAAGCAAGCTTAGTGGAGTGCAATAAATCCTAAACTGAGAATGGATGAAATTTAAAGACTATTTAGCTAAATATTAACTCCATTGGGTATCTTCTTCTTTTAGCCTGCCACCCGTAACCTTTCTATCAACAGATGACAGATCTAGAGGATTCTATAAAATGCACGATCCCATTTCACAGATCTCAGGAGTCTCTTCTTCTTTTCTTCTCTCTCCTCAGGTGCCGATGGGACGCACCACTTTCTTCCACCTCTCCATTTCGGGCTTCCTGATTGCCTGCTCCTTTCTGCAAGGTACATCCCAAACCTGGACTGGGAGAAGCCAAGCAGATAGCAACCATTAGGAGAAAAGGCATGGCTCATGAGGCAAATCCTAGTAATATAGATTTCAAACATCAATCAGAGGACGAAACAGGGGCATTATATGTTTTTGTGACCAATGTAACATACTGATGTAAGCTTTATTGTCCTAAGCTCATAGGACTTAAGTTGTAAAATTCCTCCTTAGTTCATCAACGGTGGAACCAAACTTATCTTTAACCTATTGTCTATTTGTTTGGAGAGATCCTTAAGTGAATTTCAGAGGGGGTGGGAATAGAGAGGAATTCTATGCCCTCTTTATTTTCATTTCTGGACAATATGGGAAAAGCTCTTTTATCTTTCCCCTCACCCAGCTTACCTCCCGTGCGTGCTACATCAACCTCTCTCCTGCATCTTCTTCCCTAAGTGCCATTTTGCTCAAATCCTTGCATCTCAATCACAGCAGATATTAGATCCCCCTTCCCACAAGTTCTCAGCAACCTTGAGATTGTGCCTGCCACACAGCCTTTCAGGTCTCACCCCTAGGTCCTGGGTGAGGCCCCTCTCCACTTCCTGCAAATAGTCCGGATTCTGACCCAGCCACCTCCTCCACAACCTTGACATTGTGTTCCCTCTCCTCTGACAGGCACGGAAGCAATTAGCTGCCCCCAGGACTGGATCAACTTTCAGAGGCATTGCTATTCATATAGGCAAATTGCACGGAATTGGAATGATGCGGAGGTAAGGAGAGATTCTTGGAAGCCCTGTGTAGCAAATTCCTCCAGACACCATGTTTCCAGTCAAATGTCAAACACCCACCCACCCTTCCTCTCCTCCCTGGCAAGCAACTCACAGCAAATGAAGCATAGTCTTGGGATACAAAGTTATCCCTGCATATGTCACATGGCAGGTTAAAAAAAAATGAAAGGAAGATGATGATGCTGCTATAAAGGTGAAAGATACTCGGAGTCGATTGTGGATTTCATGCTCTTTATTTGGCTTATAGTAGTGAGGAATGGGAGTTCCCCCAAAATGTCTGCTTTATGTACATTATTTACTCAATGGGCCCCACATGATTGGCTAATTCTGGGATTCTCCTGTAGAGCAATCAGGTTGCAGATTCACTTCCACCTGGAGCTGGATTGGGTAGCGCCTGTGGACCAATCAGACTGCTGCATTCTGGATCCTATTGTTCTAGAACCAGTCAGACTGCTGCATTCTGAATCCTATTGTTCTAGGACCAATCAGACTGCTGCATCCTGGCTCCTATTCTTCTAGGACCACTCAGACTGCTGCATTCTGAATCCTATTGTTCTAGAACCAATCAGACTGCTGCATTCTGAATTCTATTCAACTCAGTACATAACAAAAGTAATATATAAAACTGGTTTCTCAATAAAGAGTAGAAACCAGTTGATTATTTTCCTCCTGAATCGGAAGATAAGCCTCACATCCGCATCACATTTAAAACACTCCTTTATCATATTGACAATTCTAGATAATCCTGGGAACTGTGGTTTGTTTATTTTTTTATAATAATATTTATTGCTTTTACAACAATTTAAACACTTACAAAAGAAAAAAGAAAAAACAAAAAACAGTACATTATAATACAAAAACACTACATAAAAATTAACAAAACAAAACAAAAATTTTAAAAAAACACATAAAAAAAGAAGAAAAAAAGAAAAAAGAAAAAACTTCCAATATCTTATCTTTCTTTTTTTTTCCCCATAAATTTTTTATTGATTTTCCAACATAAATTAAAAACAATACAATACACAATACATAGACACACAAACATATAAACACATATAATTTCAAAACCTCTTTTTCATAAATCTTACTTCCCCGACTTCCCCATGCCTCCCCTTTCTGCATCCCTGTTTTAAAATTTCTTCAGCAACCTCTCACTTCAATTAACCGATTACCCATTTTCTTTTTTTTCCCCTTCTTCTCTTACTTAATCAATTACAGCTGTAATTCATATTTTTCCTTAACCTTGACATTTTAGCACTCATTAATTTTACAACAATTCTTAAGATATACTTTAAATTTCTTCCAATATTCTTCCACTGTCTCTTTTCCTTGGTCACGGATTCTGCCAGTCATCTCCGCCAATCCCATATAATCGATCACCTTCGTCTCCCATTCTTCCAGCGTGGGTAGTTCTTGTGTCTTCCAATACTTTGCTAAAAGAACCCTTGCTGCTGTGGTAGCATACATAAAAAACGTCCTATCCTTCCTTGACACCAATTGACCGACCATGCCCAGGAGAAAGGCCTCTGGTTTCTTATGAAAGGTACATTTAAGGACCTTCTTAATTTCATTATAGATCATTTCCCAGAAGGCCTTAATCCTTGGGCATGTCCACCAAAGGTGATAGAAAGTACCTTCAGTCTCATTACATTTCCAACATTTTGTTGTTGTTGTTGTTGTTTAGTCGTTTAGTCGTGTCCGACTCTTCGTGACCCCATGGACCAGAGCACGCCAGGCACCTCTGTCCTCCACTACTTCCTGCAGTTTGGTCAGACTCATGCTGGTAACCTCGAAAACACTATCCAACCATCTCGTCCTCTGTCGCCCCCTTCTCCTTGTGCCCTCCATCCCAGCATCAGTGTCTTCTCCAGGGAGTCTTCTCTTCTCATGAGGTGGCCAAAGTACTGGAGCCTCAGCTTCACGATCTGTCCTTCCAGTGAGCACTCAGGGCTGATTTCCTTAAGAATGGATGCGTTGGATCTTCTTGCAGTCCATGGGACTCTCAAGAGTCTTCTCCAGCACCATAATTCAAAAGCATCAATTCTTCGGCGATCAGCCTTCTTGATGGTCCAGCTCTCACTTCCATACATCACTACTGGGAAAACCATGGCTTTAACTATACGGACCTTTGTTGGCAAGGTGACGTCTCTACTTCTCAAGATGCTGTCTAGGCCTGTCATTGCCCTTCTCCCAAGAAGGAGGCGTCTTTTAATTTCGTGGCTGCTGTCACCATCTGCAGTGATCATGGAGCCCAAGAAAGTAAAATCTCTCACTGCCTCCATTTCTTCCCCTTCTATTTGCCAGGAGGTGATGGGACCAGTGGCCATGATCTTCGTTTTTTTGATGTTGTGCTTCAGACCATATTTTGCGCTCTCCTCTTTCACCCTCATTAAAAGGTTCTTTAATTCCTCCTCACTTTCTGCCATCAAGGTTGTGTCATCTGCATATCTGAGGTTGTTGATATTTCTTCCGGCAATCTTAATTCCAGCTTGGGATTCATCCAGCCCAGCCTTTCGCATGATGTATTCTGCATATAAATTAAATAAGCAGGGAGACAAAATACAGCCTTGTCGTACTCCTTTCCCAATTTTGAACCAATCAGTTGTTCCATATCCAGTTCTAACTGTAGCTTCTTGTAGAGATTTCTCAGGAGACAGATGAGGTGATCAGGCACTCCCATTTCTTTAAGAACTTGCCATAGTTTGCTGTGGTCGACACAGTCAAAGGCTTTTGCATAGTCAATGAAGCAGAAGTAGATGTCTTTCTGGAAGACATCATTCCAACATTTATTATTGGGCAAATGATAAATTTTTGCTAGCTTGACTGGGGTCATGTACCACCTATAAATTATTTTCATAATATTCTCTCTTAAGGCATTACATGCCGTAAACTTTATGCCGGTGGTCCATAACTGTTCCCAGTCAGCAAACATAATGTCATGACCAATGTCCTGTGCCCACTTAATCATAGCTGATTTGACTGTTTCGTCTTGCATATTCCACTTCAACAGCAGGTTATACATTCTTGACAGATTCTTAGTATTGGGTTCTAACAATTCTGTTTCTAATTTTGATCTCTCCACCTGGAAGCCAATTTTCCTGTCTTGTTTAAACACCTCCATTATTTGATGATAATGAAGCCAATCTCGTACTTTAAACTTCAATTTCTCATAACTCTGTAATTTAACTTTTTCACCATCTTGTTCTAAAATTTCGCAATATTTTGGCCATTTAGATTCCATATTAAGTTTTTTCACCTCCTTAGCTTCCATTGGTGACAACCACCTTGGGGTTTTATTTTCCAGCAAATCTTTATAACGAATCCAAACATTGTATAATGATTTCCTAACAATATGGTTTTTAAAACCTTTATGAGTTTTTACCTTGTCATACCATATATATGCATGCCAACCGAATCTGTTATCGAACCCTTCCAAATCTAAAATGTCTGTGTTCTCAAGCAGTAGCCAATCTTTCAACCAGCAGAGAGCTTCCGATTCATAATACAGTCTTAAGTCCGGCAGGGCAAACCCCCCTCTTTCTTTTGCATCCGTTAGTATCTTAAATTTTATTCTGGGCTTTTTGCCCTGCCAGACAAATTTGGATATATCTTTCTGCCACTTCCTGAAACAGTCCATTTTGTCCACAATCTGCAATGTCTGAAACAAAAATAACATTCCCATATTTCCACGGCCTCCTCACACCTCCCTTTTTGTATTCCACTTCTATTAATTATTTCAGCAATTCCTTACCATCTTCCCCTGTTTTCTATCCTATAATTATCTTAACACCTTTTAACCTTATTTTCCTTTAATACTCTATTAATCTATTTATACTTAATTCCTTATAACGTTTCTGCTGAAGCCATATAATTTCATTCCAACATTCTTCTAACTTTCATTAATTTTACAATATTTCTATAAATAGTCTTTGAACTTTTCCCAGTCTTCTTCCACCGACTCTTCTCCCTGGTCTCGGATCTTGCCAGTCTTTTCTGCCAATTCCGTCTAGTCCATCAACTTCATCTGCCATTATCCAACACTTCAGTGCTTTTAAGAGACAGCCATTCTCTCAGCCAGCAAAAAGCAGATGATTCACAACAAAGTTTAGGTGTCTGGCAGGGCAGGTCCACCTCCTTCTTTAGCATCTGTCAATATCTTAAGTTTTACTCAAGGCTTCCTGCCCTGCCAAACAAATCCAGGAACATCCCTCTGCCACCTCCTAAAGCAATCCCTCCCATCCAAAACTTGCACTTTTTGACACAAAAGCAACATCCCCGGCAACACAGCAACCCTCATCCCCACCACAACAGCTCGGCCCGACCATAACAACTTCAGATTTGTCCACATTGCCCAATCCCCCTTCTCTTCAATCCAACGTCCTTCACAGTTACCCTTAAGTAAATTCACATTTTTGGCAGTCCTACTGACCCCAAAAAATCTCTCTTTCTCAGCCGATGTTGATCCTGTCTCCTCCTGAAGCTCTGTCAAACTTTCCTTTCCCAGTTCTGGTGGGGTTCTGATCCTCAAATTCATCTGTTTTTCTTTAAGCTCCATCATAGCAGATGTCAGCTTATATTCGTCAAGTTGATTTTGAATGTGTGGTACTCTCTCACACTCCAATTGTGTTGTTTTACATTCTGCAGCAAAGGTTTTCTCCCTGACTTCATCCTCAGTTTGCCGTATTAAAGTAGATTCCTGTGTCAATTTCTGGGTGGTTTCTGTGTTGGTGTTCACCTTTTGCCCCAGATTATGTAAACTTTCTACAATTAAATCAATTTTATTATTTGCAGCGTCCGCTTTCACATTCATCACTTCTGTTTTCTTGTGAAGCTGTTCCAGCGAGTCATTTATTTTCAATAATGCGACCACTAAGGCCTCTTCTGTTGACATTTCATCTGTTCTTTCCTTTCCATTTGCCATAACACTTAAAAGATTCAAAGTCAATCCCAGAGTCACACAGTTTTTATCTTGCAGCTGGAAACTCCCCTAGCCCAGCTCTGATAAAGTAACTGTCAGGGAACTGACATCGGAGCGAGAGGCGAAGGGAAGGCTCCCAGATGATGCTGGCGAAGGGCCCAACAGGGGGAGAGGCAGCTCAATAGAGGGGGAAGCAAATCAGCGCAACACCAGGGATAAAGGGGGGCAGATGGGGGGAATCGGCGAGAGGGCTCCAGGACTCTTTACTGGACATCAGCGGAGAGAGCACAGGTCCTCCGCTACCCACACCCTCCCTGCGCAGAAGACTCCCGCACAGTGAGAGGAGGAGGAGACTGGGCGTCAAACAACTTTTATGTTGGAAGAGGTTTAAGAAACGCCCACTAACGGATTCTGCTAGCGACTGAGGCAGCCACAATGAGAAGGGCTGTGCAGTCAGAAAGGATTAGCAAGGCAATTTAGCCTAGAGAGGCGGCAATTTACGCACGAGCAACCCATACGAATTACAGTAACCAATTTCAGAAACTTCCACTAGGAGGAAACAGTTTCTATTTATAATAGTACAATCCAAAGTTAGTTTCAGTTTTCAGTTACTTTATTACTCCTTTTTAGAAGCAGCCGGAGACAGTAGAAACAATATATCTCTCTTATTTTGCTAGCTGTCAAGGAACGTTCTAAGTGCTGTCAATGGACATTCCAAAACGTCAGTCCTACTAGCAGCCCATTTCCAGGGTCAGAACGGCAGTATTTTAACTCTCTTTACTCTCTCCTGCAGGCATAATCAGTCCAAAACTTCCCCCCCCTTCTCCTGCCTCCAAGGGGGATTTTATACTCTTTGCCGATGGAAATTTAATCTTTTACAAAAGGCTTTCCAAGACTTCAGCTTACAGACTCCTTGCCTCAGTCTATTTACAAATAGGGAAGGCGGACTTGCTGTTTTGAACCTCCCAATGTCGATGCCAAATTAAACGTTTAAAATCTGATTCTCCCGTATCAGCTCTACTCACGGGTAATTACTTTGGAGTCAAATTGTCCACAGGAAAAAGTCAGTGCTCTCCGGCAACAGCTATGCGGCTTCGCTCCGTGGAAGAAGCAGACGATTCGAAGCACCGCGCCACTCACCCCACGTTGCTCCGGGTCCCCGAAATCGGGTTCCCCCGTGAGTAGGGGAGGCACAAAAGATGCCCGCCGAATCCCACGTTCACAGGCTTCTCCCGCCTGTGATTTTTACGGGTCTCCGCCTTCGCCGCGGCGGTACAGACCCAAATTCCCACGGGGCAAGTTCCTCCCGATCAGAGGAACTCCGCCATTGCCGGAGGCACCAACCCGGAAGTCCTGGGAACTGTGGTTTGATAAGGATGCTGGGAATTGGAGCTCCATGACATCAGCACTCTCAACAAACTACATTTCCCAGGATTCTCTGCAGGCAGCCATGACTGTCTTAAGTGATACAAGTGTGCTTTAACATGCGCCACAAGTGCACCAAAATCAGAAGCCCACTGAATTGATCCTACTGTGTGCCATGGATATTCCTCTGGACCAAGCACCAGGGTAGCCCCATATAGAGCACATGACAGCAATCCAACCTTGAAGTTGCCAATGCATGAAGTTCTCCATCCAAATGATGTCCACAAAGGTGGCTGCACAGTACACAAAGAAGATATTAGTGGGGGGAAATGTGCAAACTTGAATCATGTTAGGTGAAATTGCTTGCAAAAATGTGTATCTAAGTGGAAAGTCTCATCGATGAATTTCCACGAGGAATTCGTTTTTAATAAACCAATCAATCACCAAGTGATGTGGACATCTGGTGGGGCTGAACTTAACGTTGGAAAAATGAGAAATTGGGGTGCCTTCTTTGAGAGAAGCAGAACCAATCACTGAATTGATCACACTGCTTTGTGTATCCCTGGCACCTGGTACTGCAGATCCATCCATGGTTGTGAGGTCACGGTGATCTACACAAAAAGCTTATAGCTGTGCTGTGGTCCTTGCACAATCCTGCATGGGAAATCTTACAGGAGCCGCTCAATGCAAACAAGCAGCTTACGCTCACCTCCAGGGTAAAACCCCTTATTCTTTTTCTCTACCAGATGGACTGCCAGACGTTTGGGCAAAAAAGCCACCTGGCCTCCATCCTTAGCAAGGAAGAGCACAAACTTTTAGCTTCTGCGATAAAAGGGGCATATGAGATCAAAGGCCCCATCTGGATTGGACTGTTCAGAAAGAAAGAGGCTGGGAAGGTAAGTAAAGGGGGCAAACTCTCTTTTTCATTTGCCTCTCAGTAGGAACAGCAGCTGGCAAGGGCACAGAGGAGCAGTTCAGAAGACGAGAGCTCCCTGCAGGGAAGTGAAGGGCAGATATTCCCATCTCTGTAAGGGAGGATCTGGGGCTCTGGTGAAGCTCTTAATTCAAAGAGTAGCCATCTGCCTGCATCCCCAGGATGCAACACAGGTCCCTCTCGCAATATTACTTTAATAAGGTTTTAAATCAGCAAAGTTGATATGCCCCTTAGCCTTGGAGCAATACAGTGGTACCTCGGGTTAAGCACTTAATTCGTTTCGGAGGTCCGTTGTTAACCTGAAACTATTCTTAACCTGAAGCACAACTTTAGCTAATGGGGCCTCCTGCTGCCGCCGCACGATTTCTGTTCTCAGCCTGAAGCAGAGTTCTTAACCTGAGGTACTATTTCTGGGTTAGCGGAGTCTGTAACCTGAAGCGTATGTAACCCGAGATACCACTGTATTTGACTATCCAGTTGGAAAGGAGGACATACCGTCTTTTCTACCATTAACACTTCTGTAGAGTAGAGGGATGTAGCAGGTACATTTCTTGTGCTGGGTGATGGGGAACAGCTGATCCTTCCTAGATCTCCCCCATCCACTACAAGTCTGAGAGGTCCAAACGCCTCATCTTCCTTGGGATTTGTTCCCATCCCTCCAGCTGAAAACCAGACACTGTATTTTCATGAGCCGCTTACTGCAGAAGGGAGACTGACCTCACGTTGGGACATCCCTTCCTCAGTCCAGACCCCAACTCTTTTTGCTGTGGTGCTGTGGGTTAAACCACAGAGCCTAGGGCTTGCTGATCGGAAGGTCAGCGGTTCGAATGCCCACGACGGGGTGAGCTCCCATTGCTCAGTCCCTGCTCCTGCCAACCTAGCAGTTCGAAAGCACCTCAAAGTGGAAGTAGATAAATAGGTACCGCTCCGGCGGGAAGGTAAACGGCGTTTCCATGCGCTGCTCTGGTTCGCCAGAAGCAGCTTAGTCATGCTGGCCACATGACCCGCAAGCTGTACGCCGCCTGCCTTGGCCAGTAAAGTGAGATGAGTGCCACAACCCCAGAGTCAGCCATGACTGAACCTAATGGTCCGGGGTCCCTTTACCTTTACCTTTACAGAATATACAGTGGAGATGGACCGATAGTGCCGTGGTGAGCTACGTCCATTGGGGATCTGGACAACCCTCCAACAGCAAAAATGACAAACACTGTGTTGAGATGAATGGTGCAGGTGAGGAGGGGGGTTTCACAAGTTGTAAAGATTGTGCTGAATGGGTTTAATTTGTTGGAAGCCACCCAGAATGGCTGGGGCAACCCAGTCAGATGAGTGGCATATAAATATATTACAGTGGTACCTCGGTTTATGAACTTAATCTGTTCCAGAAGTCCATTGTTCAACCAAACCCGGTTTTGCAGAGTTTGTAAACGGAATCGTTCTTAAACCAGACTGTTCTTAAACCAAGGTACCACTGTATTATTATTATTATTATTATTATTATTATTATTATTATTATTACTATTATTATTAGATGGGGCCCTTTGGTCAGAGGTGGGGAATTGGCTCAGACTTGTGGATGAGATGCTCACTTCACCTCACCCCTCCATGGTCCAACATTTGACAGGGTTGTACATCAGGGCTAGTAGAGGTGGACATGGCTTGGCCAACATTGCCTTGTGGGCCAAATGGCGGGTCAAATCTGGCTTGCAGTCCAAGGCTTCTCCACATCTGCCGCAGGTGGTCTTCATCCGATTCCTTCTGTCTCCTGGAACCCTCAGTGCAGGACAGCAGTATATTGTCCTCTGTGGGGTGGGGAATCTTCACCCTTTCTCCTGTCACTGGGTGAAAAGTATTCAAGGCCCCCCCCCCCCGGCTGCCTTTCACCAAAACAGCCAGCTTGGGCTGGCAGGGGCAGCGGCGTGCCGGGCAGCCCAAGCCCAAGCTGCTGGTGACCCAAGCAGAGGAAGAACCCCAGCTCCTACCTGATCTTTGCCGCAACAGCCTCACTCTCCTGTGGTGCTTCCACTTCTGGGGCACAGGGCCCTCCCAAGCATGTGTGTGGCCCCCAAAAAACCTCTAACCCGCCCCCCAAGAAACAAACAAACAAACAAACAAAAACATTTCCTTTAAAATGGAAAAATCTGCCCGGATGGGCATGTGTCCCCCCCCCCCAAAAGAGGACATGTCCTGGGTTTCCCAGATGTATGGCAAGCAGGGTTTCCCAGATGTTTTCTCTCTCCTCTAGAACAACTCACAGGCATGTCCAAAGTCCGTTTTGGGGGCCTAATTCAGCCCGCTGGTCAGTTTAATCTGGCCGCTGTGGCAGTTTGTTTCCTGGTGTAAAATCTTAAAAAAACCTCAACAACTTCCATCCTAAAAAATGCTCAAGAATTTCAACCCTAAGAAAACTCAACAACATCAATCTTTTAAAAAAACTTTGGGGTAAAATCCTTTTAAAAAAAAGGTCAGTACTTTTGGTTGGCCCTTTGGTCGGCCCTCACGGCCCTTCACTTCATCAAATATGGCCCTCTTTGAAAAAAGTTTGGACACCACTGGAAGGGACACCATGAGGTTTGTATGAAACAAAGATTAAAGTTTCCTTAAAGATAAGTGAGAGGTTCTTGGTTACTACCATACAAGCAGCGACCCTATGGAGGAAAAGTTCAGTACATGTGAACATAAGAAGATGTGGTTGGGTCATGCCAATGGCCTATCTAGTCAAATCCACAAGGACAGGGGAGTCCGACAGGGATGTCTCCTAGCACCCTTTCCGCCCAATTTTGATATAAATGATATTGTTCAAGAACTAAGAGGTCTAATTAAATTTAATTGAAGCAATTAAATGCACAAATTGTCATCTCATCTGTCCTCCCAGTTGAACGACGTGGCCCAGGGAGAGAGGGGGAAATAGTGGAAGTGAACAGCTGGCTTCGCAAATGGTGTAAACAGGAACGGTTTGGATTCTTAGATCACGGACTGCAGTTTCTTGAAGATGGACTTCTGGCAAGCAATGGGCTGCACCTTACAGCAGTTGGGAGGATTTTTTTTGCCAAAAATCTCAGAAACCTCATCAGGAGGGCTTTAAACTGACTAATGTGGGGGAGGGAGACAGTGCTCCTGAAGGTAGGAGTCTATCAATTGATGAAGATGGTCATCCAAATGTCATAGACCAAATGGAGCAAACAGCACGCAGAACTAGTGGTGGGAGGAAAAAATCCTTAAATAAGAGACACGGGGGAATGATTAATGGACTTCAGTGTCTGTACACTAATGCGCAAAGCATGGGAAATAAACAAGATGAGCTTGAGCTCTTGGTACAGCAAACTAAATATGACATAATAGGCATCACTGAAACCTGGTGGGATAAGTCCCACGATTGGAATGTAATAATGGAGGGATGCAATCTATTTCAGAGAAAAAGACCAGACAAGAAAGGAGGAGGAGTGGCGTTATATGTCAGGGATGTGTATACCTGTGAAGAGATCCAAGATTTAGAACCTCAAAGCCAAAGTGAGAGCATTTGGGTCAAAATTAAGGGAGAGAAGAATAACAGAGACCTCACTGTGGGAGTTTACTATGGATCCCCAAGCCAAACGGAGGACATAGATGATGCCTTCCTGGAACAGATGGCCAAGCATGCAAAAGGAAGGGAGATAGTAGTAATGGGGGACTTCAATTACCCGGATATTTGTTGGATGTCAAACTCAGCCAAGAGCATAAGGCCAAAAAGATTCTTCACTGGCCTTGCAGACAACTTCATTGTCCAGAAAGTGGGAGAAGCAACAAGAGGAACAGCCATTTTAGATCTGGTCCTAACCAATGTTGATGACCTGGTTAGTGGGGTAGAAGTGGAAGGATCATTAGACGCGAGTGATCATGCTCTTCTGAAATTTACTATACAGCGGAAAGGAGCAGCCAAGCATACTAGGACTCAATTTCTTGACTTTAAGAAAGCCGACTTCATAAAACTTAGGGAAGTGCTGGGTGAGATCCCATGGACAGTAATACTAAAAGGAAAGGGAGTTCATGATGGCTGGGAGTTTGTTAAGAGGGAGATAGTAAAAGCACAATTTCAGGTAATACCAATAAGACGGAAACATGGAAGGTGCCTAAAGAAGCCAGGGTGGCTATCTAAAGAACTTTTAACTGAGTTAAGATTAAAAGAGGATGTGTAAAAAAAAATGGAAAAGGGGGGAAACCACCAAAGAGGAATTCAAACAAATAGCCAGCACGTGTAGACACAAAGTCAGAAAAGCTAAAGCACAGAATGAACTCAGGCTTGCTAGAGAGGTTAAAAGCAACAAAAAAGGCTTTTATGGGTATGTCCGTAGCAAAAGGAAGAACAAAGAAACAGTGGGGTCACTCAGAGGAGAAGATGGTGAAATGCAAACAGGGGACACAGAAAGGACTGAACTCCTCAATGCCTTCTTTGCCTCAGTCTTCTCCGATAAAGAAAACAATGCCCGACCTGAAGAATTTGGAGCAAATGATTCAGCAGAGGAAACACAGCCCAGAATAACTAAGGAGATAGTACAAGAATACTTGGCTAGTTTAGATGTATTCAAGTCTCCAGGTCCAGATGAACTGCATCCAAGAGGATTAAAAGAACTGGCAGATGTGATCTCAGAACCACTGGCAGTCATCTTTGAGAATTCCTGGAGAACAGGCGAAGTCCCAGCAGACTGGAGGAGGGCAAATGTTGTCCCTATTTTCAAAAAGGGGGAAAGAGAGGACCCAAATAATTACCGCCCAGTCAGTCTGACATCAATACCGGGGAAGATTCTGGAGCAGATCATTAAGCAAACAGTCTGTGAGCACCTAGAAAGGAATGCTGTGATCACCAATAGTCAGCATGGATTTCTGAAAAATAAGTCATGTCAGACTAACCTGATCTCGTTTTTTGACAGAATTACAAGCCTGGTAGATGAAGGGAACGCAGTGGATGTAGCCTACCTTGATTTCAGCAAGGCATTCGACAAGGTGCCCCATGATATTCTTGTAAAGAAGCTGGTAAAATGCGGTCTTGACTATGCTACCACTCAGTGGATTTGTAACTGGCTGACTGACCGAACCCAAAGGGTGCTCATCAATGGTTCCTCTTCATCCTGGAGAAGAGTGACTAGTGGGGTGCCACAGGGTTCTGTCTTGGGCCCAGTCTTATTCAACATCTTTATCAACGACTTGGATGATTGACTCAAGGGCATCCTGATCAAATTTGCAGATGACACCAAACTGGGAGGGGTGGCTAACAGCCCACAGGACAGGATCACACTTCAAAACGACCTTGACAGATTAGAGAACTGGGCCAAAACAAACAAGATGAATTTTAACAGGGAGAAATGTAAAGTATTGCACTTGGGCAAAAAAAATGAGAGGCACAAATACAAGATGGGGGACACCTGGCTTGAGAGCAGTACATGTGAAAAGGATCTAGGAGTCTTGGTTGACCACAAACTTGACATGAGCCAACAGTGTGACGCGGCAGCTAAAAAAGCCAATGCAATTCTGGGCTGCATCAATAGGAGTATAACATCTAGATCAAGGGAAGTAATAGTGCCACTGTATTCTGCTCTGGTCAGACCTCACCTGGAGTACTGTGTCCAGTTCTGGGCACCACAGTTCAAGAAGGACACTGACAAACTGGAACGTGTCCAGAGGAGGGCAACCAAAATGGTCAAAGGCCTGGAAACGATGCCTTATGAGGAACGGCTAAGGGAGCTGAGCATGTTTAGCCTGGAGAAGAGGAGGTTAAGGGGTGATATGATAGCCATGTTCAAATATATAAAAGGATGCCATATAGAGGAGGGAGAAAGGTTGTTTTCTGCTGCTCCAGAGAAGCGGACACGGAGCAATGGATCCAAACTACAAGAAAGAAGATTCCACCTAAACATTAGGAAGAACTTCCTGACAGTAAGAGCTGTTCGACAGTGGAATTTGCTGCCAAGGAGTGTGGTGGAGTCTCCTTCCTTGGAGGTCTTTAAGCAGAGGCTTGACAACCATATGTCAGGAGTGCTCTGATGGTGTTTCCTGCTTGGCAGGGGGTTGGACTCGATGGCCCTTGTGGTCTATTCCAACTCTATGATTCTAGAATATTTTCCTGTTTCTGTTGAGGATGTCAAACTCGCAGTTCTTTTGTATGCCGATGGTACTGTTTTGATTTCTGCTACCTTAATTGGGATGTGGAGACTTGGGGGAAGTTGAATGTCTTTTGCACAAAAGAGCAGTTGACAGTCAATCATTCTAAACCTAAAGTGGTGATTTTGGGGAAGAGGAGAAAACCTCCCAGATACCTCTAGATATGAACGCTTCTGGTTGCGCACGCGTCGGATTACGAGCTGCGCTAACCCGGAAGTAGTTGCTCCCGGATGCAAACCTTGCCCTGGGATGCGAGCGGAAATCGCGCACTGGAGGCCTGCGTGCAGCGAGAGGCGCCCTTTCGCTAATGGCGCCTCATGTTAAGAACAGTTTCAGGATAAGAATGGACCTCCAGAACGAATTAAGCTCCCAACCGGAGGTGCCACTGTAAACCTATTGAACAGCAATGCTATTATAAGTACCTGAGCTTGGGTTTTAATTCAAAACTGTCCTGGAAGTCACACATAATCGCAGCTAAATTGAAATCCTCTCTCTCTATCCGCTCTTTATTACGGTTTTCCAGAGTTCAGGACGGGGGGAGCTTAGTAGCTCCCACAGTTGAGGTATTTCTAAAGAAGATAGTGCCACAATTATTGTACGGTGCAGAGATCTGGGGATATAGGAATCTCCTCCCGTCAGAACGCCTTCCTGAAATCACTGTTGTTTGTCTCCAAAGCTACACCCGCCCCCTTTTTAAGAGCTGAAACAGGGCTAATAATCATAATCTTAACTTATTATTTATTATTTAAACCCTGCTCATCTGGCGGGGTTTACCCAGCCACTCTGGGCGGCTGCCAACAAAAGATTAAAAATACATTAAAACAGTCTCCCTCAACCTCAGCCCTCCAGTTGTTTTTGGCCTACAACTCCCATGATCCCTAGCTAGCAGGACCAGTGGTGAGGGATGTTGGGAATTGTAGTCCAAAACATCTGGAGGGCCGAGGTTGAGGAAGCCTGCATTAAACTATCAGTCATTAAAAACGTCCCTAAACAGGGCTGCCTTCAGGTGTCTTCTAAATGTCAGATAGTTGTTTATTTCCTTGACATCTGATGGGAGGGAATTCCATAGGGCGGGCGCCACCACCGAGAAGACCCTTCTCCTTACAAACCAGTGTGCATGAAGCTCTAGCCCTATACTGGATGAAACTGGCTACCATGAGTAATACTAGGCTCCCTTTAAAAAAATGCTTCCTAGAGCAATTGCAATTGCAAACCCACAAGTAGGACTCTGAGTCCTCTCTCTTCCTCTGGCTTTCAGCAGATGTTTTTCAGAAACACTGTTTCCTCCAACTGATGTTTCTTCTTCCTCGTCTTTTTAGACTTGATGGACTGGAATGATACTCAATGCGATACTGAGAATTACTACATCTGCAAATTCCAGCTGTAGGAAGGGGCTTCGGCAATTTCAGCACTTTGGAGAATGGGACCAAGTTGTAGGTCCTTATCTTCCAAAGTTGCCCAAGTCCACCTGCCTGCCCAGCCGTCGCAGCTTTCAAGATCGCTCGTGAGCCAGACTTGGTCTTCTCTCTGTCAAGACATTAATAAATTGATTCTCCTACACGTCGGCCTCTGTCTCCTTCAAAATGTCCGTGGGGATACTAGAGGACTCGTAATGTTTTTGGGGTGGAGAGAAATTACATCACCACAAACAAAACACATACCGTATTGGCCTGAATATAAGCTGCACCCGAATGTAAGCCGCACCTTGAAAACTGGAGGGGGTGGGGAGAAAAAAAGAAAAAATAACTGAATATTAGCCGCTCCTTTCCTCGCTGTTCCTGGCTGCATACTGGGGGGGAGCCGGGCTGCGTAGCTAGCAGCCTTTCCCTTTCCTCCCTCTCTCCCTTTCCGGACGGGGGACTACGAACATGGCGGGTGCCATTTTGCCATGCTCCTGTGCATGCCCAGTGCTTGTGGCTGCATAGCATAAGGTCACAAATATAAGCCACACTTTAACTTTTCACGTTCAGAATTGGGGGGGGGGGAGTGAGGCTTATATTACGATACGATACAATGCAATATGATACGATGCGATACGATAATCTTTATTGTCATTGTCTCATACAGAACAACGAAACTGAAATAATCTACATAAGAAATTCAAAAACCAACAAGCCTGCTATCCCAGCTATCCCAACCTGGTTAGCCCCCTAAAAACTCTGATGCCCCATTTTTAAATACAATATACTCCCATAGAGACTCCTTACACTGCGTTTAAAACCAAAATTGCATTTGGATAGAAACTGTTTCTCAGGCGGCTAGTCCTAGTCTTGATAACCCTGGATCTTTTTCCAGAAGGCAGAAGCTGAAAGAGATCATTTCCTGGGTGCGCACTATCCAACCCCCTGCAATGCAGGAATCTCAACTAGAGCATCCATGACAGATGGCCATCCAACCTCTGCTTAAAAACCTCCAAGGAAGGAGGAGAGTCCACCACCTCCAGAGGGAGACAGTTCCACTGCTGAGCAGCTCTTACGGTCAGAAAGTTCTTCCTGATGTTTAGTTGGAATTTCCATTCTTGCAATTTGAATCCGAGTCCTGCCCTCCAGAACAGGAGAAAACAAGCTTGCTCCATCTTCCTTGTGACAGCCCTTCAGATTTCTCCTATGGCTCTCCTCTTCTCCAGGCTAAACATGCCCAGTTCCCTTAACGCAGTGATGGCCAAACTTGGCTCTCCAGCTGTTTTGGGACTACAATTCCCAGCATCCCTGACCACTGTTCCTGTTAGCTAGGGGCGATGGGAGTTGTAGTCCCAAAACATCCGGAGGGCTGAGTTTGGCCATCACTGCCTTAACTGTTCTTCATAACCATTTCCAGGCCCCTGATCATCCTGGTCATTCTCTGGTGGACACGTTCCAGCTTGTCAACATCCTTCGTAAATTGTGGTATGTAGTGGAAATGTGGAAGACAATTGTATTTCGAGGAGTTAGGTGGCATGTCCCTTTCCCTTTAACACCCCCAGTTTGAGGTCTGCTGGATTCTTGTGTTTCACACACCTGTCGGGAGTTTCTTGGGTTCTTCTGTGTTGCAAGTGCTGGCTGGATGCCGGCTGCAGGTAGTGGGAGACTCTCAGCCGCTCTGCATTAATCATGAGTAATGTCCAGTGCACTTGATTACATCAAGGCAGGCTATAAAAGCCATAGGTGGGAGGGGCCCAGTGAGCTTCTGCCCAGATCAAAGGACCTGATGCTGGGAGACTGACGGTCGGGGTCTTTCTCCTTCTGCTCTACCTGGGGCTCCGGGCAGCTGAAGGGGAGATTGGGTAGCCCCTGTCCGGTATGTTTTATCTTATGCTTTGTATGCCTGCTGTTTATTTGTTAATAAAACTGTTTTGGTTCCCCTTCTACCTCCTCATTCCTTTTGTCCTGATATCCTTGGAAAGAACTGCTGTATTTGGCAGCACATGGTGCCCAGAACTGTACACAGTATTCCAGGTGTTATCCGACCAAGACAGAATAGAGTGGGACTATGAATTCACTGTGCCTCTGGAAATTCAAAGGTTTAGTAAACTCAACTGCCAGATTCTTCTGGCTTGGACAGTACTGCAGCTGCACCAAGCCTAACTAGATAAAACGGATGTCCAAATGTTTGGTTCTGGCCTTAAACTGCCCACACTCTGCCAACTTCAAGCAGGGTTGATTGTCCTCTCAGACAGTGACTGGCAAACAACAATCCCCGCAGAGTTCTTGAACCAAACAGACATAGAATTCCACTTCCCGGCAAAGCTCAGGCAGCGCACTGAATACAGCTTCAGTAGAGGAAAGCACAATGAGACTTTGGTTCCGGGACTTCCACCCAACTAAGGAGTCCCCAAACTTTATTACCATCCCAGTCACGGACTTCCTGTCATGCAGATTTATCCAATCGCTATCTGTACAAAACATCAGCTTGGCGTCACCCTTAGCTAACTGCTTGAGACAGAAATCCTTGGTATCCTGTAGGTAACGCAGCACCCTCTTGATACCATTGCAGGCCTGCACACTTGGGTTTTTAGCTTCCATGCTGAGCAGATTCGTAGCAAAAGCTATGTCAGGTCTGCTCCACTGGGACAGATACAACAGACTACCCAGAGCTGACTGAAAGATCTCAGCATTTTTGAACTCAGCGCATTCTACTTGCTGATTGTTTTCCACGTAGCTCGTCTCCATGGGTGTTCTGACCCTTGCACATTCTGAACTTCTCAAGCAACTGCTCAATCTTGCCTTTTTGACTGAGCAAGAAGCTTCCGTCTTCAGACCGCTCTATCTGGACTCCGAGGTAAACTTTCACTGAACATAGGTTCTAGAGTTGCAACCCTTTTCCAAGCCTGGTGGCAAAGCCTTGAACGTGCTTCTCTGTCCTTGCCACATAAACTATATCATCCACAAAGATCAAGACCAGTTCTTGTGACTCTCCTGACCTTTCCAGGTACAGGCAGCTGTCAGCAAGACTCCTCTTGAAACCTAAATTCTCTAAGACTTCATTCAGACACAAGTTGCAGTTCCTGGCCACCTGTTTCAGTCCGTAAATGGACTTGTGAAGTTTCCACATTGCATCTGGCCTATTGCCCTGAAACCCTGGAGGAGGAAGCATGTACCTCTTGGAGGTCTGAGTTCAAGTAGGCTACATCCACATCAAAGTGATGCACTTGATGACCTCTCTGTGCAGCAATGGCTAAGAGCATGCGCAGAGTTTCACTCCGGGAAGCAGGAGCATACACCTCGATGTAATGCAGCCTCTGGCTACCAGCCTAGCCTTGTACTGTGGATAGATAGATAATACTTTATTTGGCTATAAGCCCACAAGGTAAAACCAATCAATAAATAAAATAACATTTTACATTCTAGAATATCAAGTAAAATATTTCAACGCATAATCTCCTTCACGTTACATACAATCTCTAGACGTACCATATTGTGGCCTTGAATATAAAGATGGTGGATAGAGTTTACTAGATTTTTAATAATCATGCAGCCTTCCATGAAGTCTTTTATATGAGAGAACTGAATTCAGGAATCTGGCAACCTGTAATGTTCTATAAGAGTCAATGCCCTGGAGTAGATAGGCTAGATGTAATTCAGGTGGTTTAGCAACAGTTTCCAAAATGATTGAACTCAGAATCCTTGATCGGGGAACAATATATAAAGGACAATTAAACAAGATATGATAAAGGGATTCTATTGATTTGTTGTCACATGCGCATAAAACAGGTTTTACCGTTAGAAAATCTATTGCTCAGCACATTTGAGGGGAACACATTAAATCTGGCTCTAACAAAAGTGAATCTATGCGACGCAACCAATAAGGTAGACAGATATCGAGGTATCTGGGACATAAATGTAATGCCCTGATTTATCGGGGAACATGTACCTCCACCTGTAGTAAGATTTTGTTGCGAATCAACCTCCTCCAATCTTTGTTTGATGACCTTTTTTGCTGTAATTAGATCTAAATTTAGTATATCGGAAGGAGAGATTCCATAAGACAACAGTTTGGAAGGGATTTTTGTTGCCCATGGGCTAGTAAATTCATCTCTCCAAAGGCACTGAATAAGATGGTAATTGGGCAATTTATGCCAAAGGGACAGCCAGTAATTAAAGGCATGTCTCCACATCAGGAGCTCTAAGGAGGGGGTCTTAAGTTCTAAGCGAATAGCCGAGTTGCTTACACAGGAGGGTAGTTTCAAAAGGCGTCTGAGAAAAAGATTTTGCAATGTCACCAGAGGCATGAGGTTTACAAAAGCGCCCCATAAAGGGACCGCATAGGCTATGGCAACCACTTTTGCACTATAAACTTTTAGGGCAGATGGAACATGCATAGCCCCCTCGATAAAGAAAAAGCGTAATAGAGCGTAGATAAGGGCTTTGCCCTTATTTTGTAAGTATGTGATATGTGCTTTCCATCCCATATTATGCTGGAAGTAAATTCCTGTTTACCTGCTGGCAGTGTCGTCATGGAGAACACACCTAGAGACTCCATTGAGTTCATCTCCTTCTGCATTGCCTCTTGCCATTTCCTGGGTTCTGCTTCAGGGAATTTCTGAACTTCCTCATAACTCTCAGGTTCACAGTGAGCTACACCAACCTACACACTAGTGACCTCAAACCTGTAGGGTGGTTTACCCTTAGTGGCGCGAGTTGAATGCCTCAGCACAACTTCAGGTACCCCCTCTAACCCACTAGGGCCAGCTAGAGTGTCCTTGGCTTCAGAGAACTCCCCCTCTGACTTTCTGTGCCTCCTGAACTTCTCAACTGGACTTGTGGGTGAGGAAGGCACACTCTTTTCCTCTAACTTGACAACTTTAGGAGATGCCCTCGGCTGTTCCTGCTGTGGGTCTGGACTCTGCGCCTCAGCAGCAGGATGAGTTTCTAGCTCTCCCTCATCAGCAGAGGCAAACAGCCTCTCTGAAAGAACATCAGGATTCCCATGTATGCATTTCCACCCACTCTGCTCACAGAACTCAGCACTCCTGATGACTAGAACCCTGGACTGATTGCCTTCTGGATAGGCAAACCTCCCCCCCTTGGTTCCTGCCTTATACCCACAGAAGATCATCCTTCAGGACCTAGGTCCACCTTTTCTGTGCTTGGCCTTTGGAACAAGGACCCAAGCCTCACAGCCAAATACACGGAAGAAATGCACCTTGGGCTTCTTGCCGTGCAGCAGAAAATAGGTTGTGTCCCCTACAACAGAACAATAAGAGCGGTTAAGAGTTAATGTTGCGGATTTCCATGCTTCTCCCCAAAACCGCTGAGGCGAACCTGCAACAAAAAGCCTCACCTCAACTGCCTCCTGCAGCGTTCTGTTCTGGCATTCCACAATTCCATTCTCCTGGGGAGAATTTGAAACAGTCAACCTGTGACGTATCCCTTTCTGGTGGAAGAAGCTCTGCAGTGCAGACTCGGTGAACTCTCCACCATGATCTGATTGAAGGATCTTAACATGCAGTAAGAACTGTAACTCAACCGCAATTATCCAGTCTTTCACCAGAGCTGCAGCTTCTCCCTTGTGCTTAAGTATGAAAACCCAGCCATTTCGTGAAAAATTGTCCACTAGCAAAAGAATGAACTTGCCCCCGCCCAGACTGGCTACTAGCATAGGGCCGCACAGGTCTGCATGGACGAGCTCAAAAGGTTTGGTGGTTACCCTGTCAGACCTAGGATAAGAGCACATTTTTACCTTGGCTTTTTTTGCAGGCCCTACAATCAAGGTATTTGTCACATGCCTTCATTTTGCACCCCTCAGTGCACCCAGGGATCTTCTTCACGTAATCCCAGTTCACGTGTGCTAATCTTCTGTGCCAAAGATGCTGACACCCATCATGGATGGGGATGTTGGCACACTGTGCTTGTGCTGACTCAGTGGGACTTTTACCTGCAGCAGGCGTTTCTAGGACAAACAGCCTGTCTTTGCATTCAACACTGACCAGTTGACGCCCACCCCTGGAAATTGAACACATGTTATTTTCAAAACACACTCTGAAACCGTCAGCAACCAGAGCAGGAACAGAAAACAGACAACAAGTCATCTCTGGAATGACGTAAGCTTGAATCTCCTCCTGTAAGAAAGAACAATACAGAGAGCCAGACATGGTTAGTTCATGTTTGGATCCATCTGCAAGAGAAACAGTGTGTCCAGTTTTCAAAGCCTTGTAGTTCTGCAGCAAACCACCAGATGGCACCAGGTGATGTGAAGCTCCACTGTCAATCACCCAGTTCAGCACGTTGCTCTGGTCTCAGCTGGTCTCTGTTGCCATGGTCTCTGTTGCCACTGGACTCTGAGCTGTTATCCCTGTAAGCTCTGATTCTCCTCACACAGATGTCATGCACATAGTATACCCCTGTATCCCCGTTCCACCCTTGGAACTACCTGCAACAGGACTAGCCTTGGGCCTTACCATCTTGCACTTCTGGTTACCTTCCTTCCATGGGACTAGAGCTCTAGCTCTGTTCCTCTCTGAGGAAGCAATGTCTACCCTTAGAGCCTTTGGGCGTGGTTTCCCGTCCTTTGAGGACAAACCTTGTACCTCTTTCAAGACTTTGTGTTCCAAGACCTGCGTCAAACTACTAGCCGCAGCTAAATCTGCAACAACTGTGTTAGCAAATTTGCGCACATACCTGGTGAGTCTCTCACCCTTCGTAGCTCCTTCTGATCTGCGTATCAGGCGCATGCCGTACACTGTATCAGTGGAACTCACCTCAGTATTCTCCATGTCACTGTCAACGTCAGATTCTACATCTGAGTCATCATCCCTTCCTTAGAGAACTCAAACTTTCTTGCAGGGGTTCGAGGTGAAGGGGGGTGCTCTTGTTTGCCTCTGGTGCCAATGCTGGAAGCGACCGCTGTGTTTCAACACCAAATCAAAGTTGGATAATGTACATTTCCATGCTGTCATGGTTGAGCAGTGAGCTAGGTACCAGGAAGGACAGAGAAATGGTGCTCCGACCATAATGCTGTAAAGATGGAGATGAAACTAACAGCAGCCGGTTCCTTCAGATGGAGAATGAATGACACCCTATTTAGAGATGAAGAGATCTACAAGAAGGCCCAAAAAACTTTGAAGGACTATTTTGAGATAAATCAGAATACAGAGGTGGAAAAAAGAACAATTTGGGACGCAAGGTTTCCTAATACAACAGAACTCTATAAAGAGAAAAAAACAAAATGAGAAGAAAGACAAGATTTTGGAAAAGATGAAAGAAGGAGAAAAGAAATTGAGGCCTAAACCAGAGTCACATGAGATATTGAGGGAAATCAAGTATTATCAGATGCAGTATATGGAGTTGATGAATCAGGAGATAGAATGGAAAATAAAGCAAATGAGACAAAAAACATTTGAATCGGCAGACAAATGTGGGAAACTCCTGGCATGGCAACTGAGGAAGAGACAGAAACTAAATACGGTTACAAATCTAGAGGTTGAAGGAAGGAATATTTATAAACCAAATGAGATTAGTAATTGTTTTCAGAGTTATTTCAGAAGACTGTATGCACAAGGGCCGGTGAATGAAGGAGAAATAGATGAGTTTCTTAAGAAATATGGACTACAGAAAATTTCACAACAAAGTAAAATGATCTTGAATGAGAAAATAACAGAACAAGAAATTGAGGGTGCCATTCAGAATATGAAATTGGGAAAATCTCCAGGACCAGATGGATTGACCTCCAGATACTACAAAGCTTTGAAGGAATGGTTGGTACAACCGTTGAAGGAGGTCTGTAATGAAATTTTGGAGGGGGAAAAGGCACCGGAATCGTGGAAAGAAGCGTTTATTACGCTTATACCAAAAACTGAGACTGAAAAGAACCAGATCAAGAACTACCGCCCTATATCACTACTCAATGTGGATTACAAAATTTTTGCAGACATTTTGGCAAAAAGATTGAAGAGAGTGTTGGTGGGAGAGATTCATAAGGACCAGGCGGGCTTTCTGCCAGGGAGACATTTGTCAGACAATGTGAGAAATATAATAGACATTATGGAATTGTTAGAAGCAAATATCAATACGAAGGCTGTTTTAATTTTTGTGGACGCGGAAAAAGCCTTTGACAATATTTCTTGGAGCTTTATGAAGAAGAATCTCCAAGGGATGGGGGTAGGCCAAGGTTTTGAAAATGGTATAGGTGCAATATATTCTGAACAAAAAGCAAAGTTAATTGTAAATAACGTGGTTACTGAAGAATTCCCTATAGAAAAATGAACACGACAGGGGTGCCCAATATCCCCATTACTTTTTATATCTGTCTTGGAGGTTTTGTTAAATATGATTAGAGGGGACCAGCTGGTTAAAGGAGTTCAGGTCGGAGCTAAACAATATAAACTGAGGGCTTTTGCAGATGACCTAGTATTGACATTGCAACAGCCAGACACTAGTACGAAAAGAGTTATAGAATTGATTCAAGTATTTGGTCAAGTAGCAGGATTTAAGTTGAAGAAGCAAAAAACTAAAGTACTGGAGAAAAATCTAACAAATGTTGAAAAAGAGAGGTTTCAGAGTGATATGGGATTAACGGTGGCAAAGAAAGTGAAATGCCTGGGGATTAATTTGACATCTAAGAATGTGAACTTATTTAAAGATAACTATGATAAATGTTGGACAGAGGTAAAAAAGGATCTAGAAATATGGTCAAGTTTGAGACTTTCCTTGTTAGGCCGAATTGCTGTTATCAAGATGAATGTATTGCCTAGGTTGCTGTTTTTGTTTCAGACATTACAGATTGTGGACAAAATGGACTGTTTCAGGAAGTGGCAGAAGGATATATCCAAATTTGTCTGGCAGGGCAAAAAGCCCAGAATAAAATTTAAGATATTAACTGATGCAAAAGACAGAGGGGGGTTTGCCCTGCCGGACTTAAGACTGTATTATGAATCGGCAGCTTTCTGCTGGTTGAAAGACTGGCTACTTCTTGAGAACACGGACATTTTGGATTTGGAAGGATTTAACAATAGATTTGGTTGGCATGCATATCTATGGTACGACAAGGTAAAAACTCATAAAGGATTTAAAAACCATATTGTTAGGAAAGCACTATATAATGTTTGGACCCGCTATAAAGATTTGTTGGAAAACAAAACCCCTAGGTGGTTGTTGCCAATGGAAGCTAAAGAGGTGAAAAAACTTAATATGGAATCTAAATGGCCAAAATATTGTGAAATTATAGAGCAAGATGGTGAAAAAGTTAAATTACAGAGTTATGAGAAATTGAAGTTTAAAGTAAGAGACTGGCTCCACTACCACCAAATAATGGAGGTATTTAAACAAGACAGGAAAATTGGCTTCCAGAGGGAGAGGTCAAAATTAGAAACAGAATTGTTAGAACCCAATACTAAGAACCTGTCAAGAATGTATAACTTGCTGTTGAAGTGGAATACACAAGATGAAATAGTTAAATCAGCTATGATTAAGTGGGCACAAGACATTGGTCATGACATTATGTTTGCTGACTGGGAACAGTTATGGACCACCGGCATAAAGTTCATGGCATGTAATGCCTTAAGAGAAAATATTATGAAAATGATTTATAGGTGGTACATGACCCCAGTCAAGCTTGCAAAGATCTACCATTTGCCCAATAATAAGTGCTGGAAATGTAATGAAACTGAAGGTACCTTTTATCACCTTTGGTGGACGTGCCCGAGGATTAAGGCCTTCTGGGAAATGATCTATAATGAAATTAAGAAGGTCCTTAAATGTACCTTTCATAAGAAACCAGAAGCCTTTCTCCTGGGCATGGTCGGCCAATTGGTGTCAAGGAAGGATAGGACATTTTTTATGTATGCTACCACAGCAGCAAGGATTCTCTTAGCAAAGTATTGGAAGACACAAGAACTACCCACGCTGGAAGAATGGCAGACGAAGGTGATTGACTACATGGGACTGGCAGAGATGACCGGCAGAATCCGTGACCAAGGAAAAGAGACGGTGGAAGAAGACTGGAAGAAATTTAAAGTTTATCTTAAGAACTGTTGTAAAATTAATGAGTGCTAAAATGCCAAGGGAAAAGAAAAATATAGAATTTCAGCTGTAATTGTTTAAGTAAGAGAAGAAGGGGGGGGAAGGAAATAAGTAATTAGTTAATTGAAGTGAGGGGTTGCTGAAGAAATTATAAAACAGGGATGCAGGAAAGGGGAAGCATGGGGAAGTCAGGAAAGTAAGATTTATGAAAAAGAGGTTATGAAATTATACGTGTTTATATGTTTGTTTGTGTATGTATTGTGTATTGTTTTGTTTTTATTTTGTGTTGGAAAATCAATAAAAAATTATATATAGATATAAAAAAAAAGGAAGGACAGAGAAATGGGACTTGGCAGATGGAATCGATTGATGGCTGTACTTTTTCAAGATAGCAAGCTGTTTCAGTCCCCTGCAGCTAGGGGAGCGGACTCTGCTCAGTTTGAAATTAAAGATAAACCTTCCTGGTTTGTTTGTTTGTTTGTTTGTTTGTTTGTTTGTTTGTTTGTTTGTTTACCACATTTATATCCCACCTTTTTCTCCACCTAGCTAAAGGTTGTGTGGTGTGCAGAGTTCTCATTTGATCCCTGCGACAACCCTGAGAGGTAGGTTAGGTTGAGAGGCAGTGAGCTTCATGGGCGAGTGTGGGATTTGAACTCGGGTCTCTCTCAAGTCCTGGCCAGGCATTCTGACTACTACATCACACTCATCTGCACTTTCCTAAACAACCCACGAACCAAAACACAGCCGTCCTTCAAAATCCAGAGTTGTCTGAGTTTTGGAATGCGATACTCCAGCCGCACGATATGGGCAGAAATGCAAACACTGGGGTAAAGTATGCAAAAATAAATGTGTGTATTATGCTTTCTATCAGGTAAAATTGGTTTGCGGGGGGGGGGGAGTATATTAGGCAAAATTGCACAGGGGGGGGGAGTGTGCTTTGGGAGAAATTCGCACAAATATCAACAAATTTTCACGAGGACTTAAAAATAATGCAGACTGACGTGGAAATGTGGAGAACATTAAATCAGAGCTGGAAAAAGATCAACAGAAACAAAGTGGTGTGTGGGTGCAAAAACAGAGTCCCATTTCTACTGAAAAGAAAATAGCTGCACCAAATGAAGGACGTACTGAAGCTGTCATAAAAAGCCCTTCCTATCATTCTGAAGGGAATGTAAGCAATCCATTTTAAATTCTTATATTGCAATGCTTCCACAGCCAGACATTTCTTAGCAAAAATGCAGGGACTGTTCAATTGTACAGGGAGTCTTACATTATCTACTCAGAAGTAAGTCCCACTATGTTCAATGGAACTTTCTCCCAGGTAACTGGGTAAAGACTGGCCAGCCTTACACTGCAGTCCTGAGCATTCTTACTCAAGTCCCACTGAGTTCAATAGGATTTACTCTTTGATATGTTCCTGAACATCCTCCTCCTCCTCCTCCTCCTCCTCCTCCTCCTTCTCTGCCTTTTTCCCTGACAGGGGCTCCAGGCAGATTAGCTGTATTCCATTTATCTGTGGAAGGCAAAAAAAAAATTCTTTACAACAATTTGGCAAGGGAGGTTTGGCAGATAGGTTGCAATTGGCTCAAGGCGATCAATGTAGGTGTGTGCCTGGTGCCTAGGTGTTTGGCGAGATCAAACACAGAAGAAATTTCCTGATGTCCCTAGAGAATGTCCCTATTATTATCAGAGAAATGTTGGAGGGTATGTTAAGATGGCAAGGGGTGTATTTTGAGCAGACAGTTTATCAGATCCTTCCTCAAAGCTGGATATTTTCTGACTGGGCAAATCCCCGGGACCAGATGGACTTACTTCCAAGTATTATAAGATGTTGAAGGAGTGGATTGTACAACCAATGAAGGAAAAAAATTCCTTCCAGTAGCACCTTAAAGACCAACTAAGTTAGTTCTTGGTATGAGCTTTCGTGTGCATGCACACTTCTTCAGATACACTGAAACAGAAGTTGCCAGATCCTTCTATATAGTGAGAAGGTGGGGAGGAGTATTACTCAGAAGGGTGGTGGGAATGGGTGATTGGCAGATAGCTGTGATGAGCCTGTTGACGACTCTTAACGACTGCAATAGGTCTTACAGGAAAAAGCAAGGGGTGAGAAGGTGAAAAATGGCTTTGTCATGTATAATGAGATAAGAATCCAATGTCTTTGTTCAGACCAGGTCTCTCCATGGTTTTAAGTTTGGTAATGAGTTGCAATTCAGCAGCTTCTCTTTCCAGTCTATTTCTGAAATTCCTTTGTAGTAAAACAGCTACTTTGAGATCTTGTATAGAATGTCCTGGGAGATTGAAGTGTTCTCCTACTGGTTTCTCTGTCTTGTGATTCTTGATGTCAGATTTATGTCCGTTTATTCTTTGGCGTAAGGTTTGGCCTGTTTGTCCAATATAGAGAGTTGAAGGACACTGTTGGCATTTGATGGCATACACAATGTTAGACGATGAGCAATTAAATAGTCCCGAGATGGTATGTGTGATGTTGTAAGTTTGATCAAACGAAGTGTCAGCGATGTTACGCACAAGAGTTAGACAGGGTGCCAGCATTTGTCACCTGTTTCTAACTCTTGTGCGTAACATCACCGACACTTCGTTTGATCAAACTTATCCTTGTTGATATCTAACCCTTGAGCACAACATCGCCAACGCTACAGCTCCCATCTCCCTGCAATGGATTACGGGATAGTGGGAAGGGGAAGGGGGCATGGCCGAACCGAGCCTGCTTTCACGGTGCATTGTGGGAAACACCGCGCCGGGTTTACCTCATCGCACGGAGACTGACTAAGCGGGCGGCCTGCGGGCCGGATTTACGAGCCTGGCAGGCCGCATTCGGCCTGCGGACCGTAGTTTGAGGACCCCTGAGTTAGAGTGTGACAATTCTTAGCCAAAAGCAGTGTCTACATGGTCGCAAACCCTGAATAGGCCAAGTTTAATGAGTTAACTCCACAATCCCCAAATCTACTCAAATGCAAAATTTCAGTTTATATACAGCTTGGAGCATTTTCCTTTCACATTCATAGCCGTGTAGGACACAGCCAGGAACAGAGTACTGCAAAAGGTATTCAGGGTGCCCGGCAAAGAGCTGTGGTATCATAATTTGTATACCAGTTTGAATCCTGCTCCCTATTACTAACAACTCGGAGTCTTATGAGACTGTGTGTGCATTGTTTTTTCTTTAAAAGATGCCCGATTTTTTAAGAAGATCCATTCAAATCTTAACCCTCCCATTTTAGTGGGCAGGTTAACCTATATACCTAATATATCTGTGGGTATACAAATTTAATAGATAATTATAATATCACAACGGGTGGCGCTGTGGGTAAAAGCCTCAGTGCCTAGGGCTTGCCGATCGAAAGGTTGGCAGTTCGAATCCCCACAGCGGGGTGCGCTCCCATTGTTCGGTCCCAGCGCCTGCCAACCTAGCAGTTCGAAAGCACCCCCGGGTGCAAGTAGATAAATAGGGACCGCTTACTAGCGGGAAGGTAAATGGCGTTTCCGTGTGCGGTTCTCGCTCGCCAGAGCAGCGATGTCACGCTGGCCACGTGACCCGGAAGTGTCTCCGGACAGTGCTGGCCCCCGGCCTCTTGAGTGAGATGGGCGCACAACCCTAGAGTCTGTCAAGACTGGCCCGTACGGGCAGGGGTACCTTTACCTTTATAATATCACAAAAAAAATGATCAGTTACAAATTCAGCTTAGATCAGATTAGATCAATACGCAAAATTAAGTGGGCATGGACTATAACGTCAAACTGATTTTTAAAAGTTCACGATCAAGAAGCCCACATTTACTTACTTGCTAAGAAGAAAGCAAAGCACGTCAAAACTAACATTGCAAGGGTTGGACTTGGGGTCCCTAGGGATCCCTTCTGACTCTACTTTCTCTGATCCCGGGACAGCCCCTCTTTCAACTGATCCATTTTGGTTTCCCAGTTTAGAAGGATGAGCCGGGAGGAGGTGACGAAGGGCAGTGACTTCTAATGCTTCTCCGTCCCTGTTTTTCTAGAATACATGTTCTGGGATGGCAATAGTTGCGAGGCAGAGAACTATTATATCTGTAAAATCCCGGAGTAGGGGTCTTCGGACAAGGGTTCGGCAAACTGAGTGCCTTGGAGAACGGGGATTAAGGCCCTTCCATGGAGGCCTAAGACCTTCTGTCCCAACTGCAACCCCCCACCCCAATTCTGTAGCAGCTCCTACATGAGAAATCAATAAAGAAAGTCTCCTCCACGCCTGCCTCTGCCTCCTTGTGTCTGTTCGTGGCGCTGCTTGCCAGGGATGCCAGAGGGGCTCATCAGCTGCAGAGGCAGAAACAGCCCACATCAATTTCTTTGAGCATATCTGGAAGGGAAGCGAATCCATGGGAACATGGGAATGGCCTGCTGGATCAGGGCCACGGCCCCCTCTGGTCCAGTGTCCTGTTCTCACAGTGAGTGGCCAGTGTCAGGACCTCATCCTACACTCGAGTAGGACCCTGGCAGAGACACATGCCCGACTGGCATGTTCTCTCCCTCCTGGTCGATCGTTCGGGAGCTTCAAAAGCTTTCTTCACTTCCGAACATCACAGCGACCGATGCCAACAGACATCGGCACGCTTAGGGATCCGCAGAGTTTGCGCAGCTTGCGTAACAGACCTCAGCAACTCAGCATTTTGACTAATCAACTTTATTTACATATAAACACACACGGAGCACTGCAAGATGGCTCCCTCTCTCTCTAGCATCAGACAGCAAAGAGAGAGAACATAGGACAATAGTCCCACTTCACGGAACACAGTAACACAAACATCCTGTCTCCGTCACTTCCCACTGTGGAGTCAAAACATACACCGTCATGTGATAGACAACAATCCCATGACTGCAATCACGGGGCAGGAATTCTAACAGCCAGATGCCCAATAGGAAACCAGCAAGCGGCATCTGAACATAAGACCGTTCTCCCCTCCTGCCGTTTCAAGCAACTGTGATTCAGAAGCATGGCTGCCTCCAACTGTGGAGGTCAGAGCAGAGCCATCGTGTCCATCCCTAGCCCTCTCTTCCATGAGTGTGCCTAATGCTTTTACTATTTTTATTTTTTTATTAAAGTTATAAAATTATCTGTAATTGGAACGAACGCCAATAAGTTAAGACTTTGGAAAGTTAAAATGGCAACAGGCTAAAAGCAAGGTTAAAACTTGCACCAGCTTCCCGAACAACTGGGTGGGCTTCTTAATAATAATAATAATAATAATAATAATAATAATAATAATAATAAAAAGGTAAAGGGACCCCTGACCATTAGGTCCAGTCGCGGACGATTCTGGGGTTGCGGCGCTCATCTCGCTTTATTGGCCGAGGGAGCTGGCGTACAGCTTTCGGGTCATGTGGCCAGCATAACTAAGCCGCTTCTGGCGAACTGGAGCAGCGCATGGAAACGCCGTTTACCTTCCTGCCAGACTGGTACCTATTTATCTACTTGCACTTTGACGTGCTTTTGAACTGCTAGGTTGGCAGGAGCAGGGACCAAGCAAAGGGAGCTCATCCTGTTGCAGGGATTCGAACCGCCGACCTGATCAGCAAGCCCTAGGCTCTGTGGTTTAACCCACAGCACCACCCGTGTCTAATAATAATAATAATAGTAATAATAATTTATTATTTCTACCCTGCCCATCTGGCTGGGTTTCCACCGCCACCCTGGGAGGCTTCCAACAAAAAATTTAAAATACATTAAAACATCAGTCATTAAAAACTTCCCTAAGCAGGGCAGCCTTCAGATGTCTTCTAAAAGTTAGGTAGTTGTTTATGTCCTTGACATCTGATGGGAGGGCGTTCCACAGGGCAGGTGCCACTACCAAGAAGGCCCTCTGCCTAGTTCCCTGTAAGTTTGCTTCTCACAGGGAGGGAACTGCCAGAAGGCCCTCGGAGCTGGACCTCAGTGTCTGGGCTGAATGATGGGGTGGAGATGCTCCTTCAGGTATGCTGGGCCTTCAGGAATCCTTCAGGTATATGCTTCTTTAGGTATACTATTTTTAGCAGGTACAGAAAGGGGTTTGGTGAAGGCTCTTGCCCAAGTGGAACGGGTGATTATGCGGCACTGGTTAACTGTGCCAGTTGCACTGATGGATTCAGCCGAGTGGGCCTTTGTGGGGCTAGGGGATCTAGGAGGTAAATTTATAGCTAACTAATTGCAGGGTCCAGTTGCCTCTTAAAGAACTCAGACGAAAAACTGCAAAATGGTTCCAGAATGTGCTGGTCTACAAAGGAAGTTATCCTTGGATTCCTACTCTAAGTCCCACATCATCCTGGCTCTCTCCCGCTTCACGTTTCCCACTTTGGGAACCCTTTTCAAACATCCCAGATCTTGCAGAGGATCTCACAGAACTGCAGCACAAAGATTACCCCAGCTGCGGCGTGTACTGATAGCATTGTGCGATGAATACCTTCGCAAAGGGAGCCGTCTATTGATGGCTATCTCCAATCGGCTACTCATGGTTCAGAAACTTGATGCCATCAGGAAGTCACGCCATGCACCAGGGGGCCTAAAGTCCCCAGACCAGCTTGCAATCTGGCCACTAACTTCCTCAAGCCATTAAAAACCAAAGCAAGGAGAACTTTGCAAGGTGCAATTACCTCTCATCACCATTCACTGCCTCGGTTCCCCAGACTCCCCTTCCTGCAAAATTTAGTCAATTGGGCTTTGGTTGGGCAGGGGGAATCTCCCCTCCTCGCGCACAGTTGCATTGCTGTCCTGGATTGTTTTGCAATTATTTTGTTAGGTTTCTGTTATGCCACTGTGCAGTTCTTGGAGTCACAAGACTCTGTTGACATTCCAGACTGTTGGAAGTCTCACGGGAGATGGGAAACCGATGTTGATGTTACTGGTTTCCTGTTTCTTTGTCCTGTTGTTTTCTGTCTCTCACAGAGAGCAGATGCATATTCTTTTCTGTCCTACGTAGCTAGAAATAAAGTAGCAATGTAGCACATATTTCTGGCTCCTTCTGCTGCTGTATGAGTACTCTGCGCAATGGAGAGCGTGCCTGAAGCCTCATTCAAAGGCTTAGGTCATTAATCACCATCAGAGGAGAGCCTGGATGGGTTCTGAAGAGCTCAGTCGTATGGAGGTTCCGAAATATTTTTGGTAGGGGTGGTGTCAATGCTCCTTCCCCCGGTGGCAGCCGAAAAAGCAGATAACACGAAGAGGCCTTACCACGTAATTTATTCAGTATTCACAGAGAGAGACAAAGGAATGTAGTCTCTAAGCCATGATGGTGTTGCTCCAAGTCCAACCCCTCTACGTCATCCCTATTCTACGTCACCCCTGCGCCGGCTAATCTGAGCTTTCTGTTCTCCTACTCTCAATGCACGCCTGGTCCTGGGAGAGGGAGGATCAGGAATGCTTTCTAGAGACACTGAGTCTGTCAGCTGTCTCCCCCCCCTGCTGCTTCTTCCTGCTGTTCATCTTCCAATATTTCTCAGGTTCTCCCTTCTGCAGCTTCTGAACTATGCCCTTCTGCAAACCACTGTTTTAAATCTATACTGTTCTCCTGTTCTTGGGAAGGTTCAGGAGAAGGAGGGGGGCCTGACATCAGGGGACATTCAGTGAGTTTTGCCATCTAGGGCAAGTATGGGGGAAGCTAGTATCTTCCAAGTGGGGTTGGACTTGGAAACTCCCATTAGCCCTGGCAACTCACACAGTGAATGGTCGGGGATGATCAGGGCCAGATTTAGGTTCCTAGCGTCATGGAAGCAAAAACAGGGGTCACCGAAACGAATCTCGTCGCTGCAGGTAGCAAGACTGGAGCAGGGCCAGATTTGGGTTTGATGAGTCTAGGACTTGCCGATCAGAAGGTCAGCAGTTCGAATCCCTGCGATGGGGTGAGCTCCGGTTGCTCGGTCCCTGCTCCTGCCAACCTAGCAGTTCGAAAGCACGTCAAAGTGCAAGTAGATAAATAGGCACCGCTCCAGCGGGAAGGTAAATGGCGTTTCCGTGTGCTGCTCTGGTTCGCCAGAAGTGGCTTAGTCATGCTGGCCACATGACCCGGAAGCTGTACGCCGGCTCCCTCGGCCAATAAAGCGAGATGAGCACCACAACCCCAGAGTCAGCCATGACTGGACCTAATGGTCAGGGGTCCCTTTACCTTTACCTTTAAGCTACTGAAGGTAATGGGGCCTTTTATATGTCCAGCTGTCCTTTGTCAACAACAAACGGTCTTTTTTTGTGTTAAATATATACTATATGGTAATTTATGGACCTCATGGGTATCTCATGCCATTTGCACATGTCTCCATGCAACCAGGCCATGCAGAATGTAGGCACCCTATATATAGAAAGGAGCAAAGCAGTGATATTTTAGGGAGCAGGCGAGCAGGCAGGGCCCATGACTTATATCAGGCATAGGCAACCTTCGGCCCTCCAGATATTTTGGCCTACAATTCCCATCATCCCTGACCACTGGTCCTGTTAGCTAGGGATCATGGGAGTTGTAGGCCAAAAGATCTGGAGGGCTGAAAGTTGCCTATGCCTGACTTACATCACAGGAGCCTACACAACACAAAACACGCTTGCTGTAGGTAGGTTTTATTTTATTTGTTTTTTTATCTTATATTTTGGAAATGTACATCCAGGGTTTTTTCCCCTTTAGATTTTTTTTGGGGGGCCCCCAAGAGAGAGGGGCCCTAAGCTATGTCTTGTTTAGCTTATACGTAAATCTGGCACTGGGGATGATGGGAGTTGTATTCCAGGGACAACAGAGGCTCTCCACCTCTGCTGCGTGGCGTGGAGCAAACCATCAAGCTCATATTAACTCAGCCTTCGCCAACCCGGTGCCAACAACCCGGTGCCAACTACTGCCATCAGTTGGCTGGGGCAGAAGCGATCAACTCTCCCCTCTTGCGGTTTCCAGAAACTGATACTCGGAATCAGTGCTACTTCTGACTATGCAGGCATCCTGGCTAGGAGCCACCGAGAGCCCTCTCTGTGATGGCCTGGGACTCGGGCTCAGACTCGGAACCAGAGGAGTCTCAGTCTGCACCGGATCCTTTGCCTCAGGCGGCAGCTGAACCAAATCTGGGGCCTGATCCTGAAGAGTCCCAGTCTGCACAGATCCCCCTGCAACAAGCACCAGCTGGGCCGAGTCAGGGGCCTGAGCCTGCGGGGACGACCTCGCTGCCTCCAGCTGGGCCATCACTTACAGCTGTTCCACTACCAGCTGGGTCAGGGGAGGCTGAGGCGGCCTCTGGGTCTAGTAACCCACCAACGTCTCCCGAGCTGCAGAGACTGAGGTCTGAGAGAAGGAGAGCCCTGAGTACTCGCAGGAGGAGTGCTCGCCTTCGGGCGAAACAGGGAGGTGAGTCGCCGGGGGATCAGGACTGGCCGTTACCCCGACAGAGATAAAAGGCTGCTGGACCCTGCCCCCAGGTTGTGGGAGCAACGTTTGCCAGAACCTGCCTAAGACCCTGTGCCTGACCTTGCCTGGTTTCCTGCCTTGACCCTGTCGGACTGACTCCAAGTGGAACCCTTGGATTCGGGGCCAGACCTGGACTGCGTTACTTGAGTTACCCCCGGGCCCAGCACACTCTCCTTCTCTGGGAATTGGTCCAATCCTCTTTCAAAGCTACCCAAGTGCCAGGCAAACCTGCCTCCTGATGGAGGGAGCTCTGCAGGTTAACTCTGTGCCATGTGAAGAAGGACTTTCTGTCCTCTGTCCCAAGTCTGCCAACGCTCAGCTTCGTCAGATGTCCTGGATTTCTAAAGGTTATCGGAGAAGCTATAAGAACTTCTTAAGCTTGGGCACGCTTAGTTTGGTCGCCTAACCTGCAAGGACGAAGGGATCCAATTTCCTGTGTCCTTGCTGTGCCCATTTCCTCCCTCGCTCCGGGGGCACTGCTCAACCATGCAAGTCCTGAAATAAAAAAAACTACCTGAGTTTGGCTGGGGGCTGAGCCACAGCGGTTGTGCCTGACGTCTGCAAGCCGGGGAACATTTGCACATTCACCTGTGTGGCTTCACTTCCCCTAAGAAGGACGGCATTTTGCAGCGGAGAGAGACGTGCAACAGGCAAGTGAAACCCCTTTGCACCCTTTTTGCACCCTCAGGGGGAGCACTTTGAAAGAGCAGGTCTCCTCATGGGGAAAAGGGAAACAAAGGTTGCTGGAAGGACAAGTCGGTTTGGATAGACGTTCTGCAAAAGGCGCTCATCTCAGCTTTTGTTCCTCTTGTTCCTTCCTTCCTCTCTCCACCACCCAAGGTCCCGATCCTGATGTCTCTGATCTCCTGCTTCCACTGTGTCCTCCTGGGTCTCCTGGCCACCGGCTTCTTCCCGCGAGGTGAGTCCCCCTTTCTAAAGCCCTCAGAATCCAGCCCATGCTACACAAAGCAAACAAATCACAAATTTGAAGAGCTCAGAGGGAACCCCCAGCGGTCATCTAGCCCAACCCCCCTGAAATACAGGAACCGCAGCTAAATAATCCCTGAGAGAAGGCTATCCAGACATGGGAACCATCAGTCTCCCCAGGATTCGAGTTCCATTTACTGGTCCAGGACTAGCACGGCTTCTCCTGAGATCCCTGCACTGCCCGGGGTTGGGCTAGATGACCTTTGGGGGTCCCTTCCAAGGCCACAATTCTGTCAATACTGACTCATGTGTAATAGAGACATGGAGCTTGGTATTGCCAGCATACTGTAAGCTGTCCCATTCCTCTGGGGGGGTGTCCCTTCTGTGGGCACCGTTTGGGTTGGGAAACTATATATATGTGTGTGTGTGTGTGTATTTGTGTGTGTGTGTGTGTGTGTGTGTGTGTGTGTGTGTGTATAAAGGTTTATTTAAACATACCATTTTCAACAGTAATTAAACATATTTTTACATCTTACTCAATATTTTTGACTTCCATCAGTCCTGTCTGAAAACTTCCCAATCTAATCTCTTAGTATACATTTCTTATTTTCCCTGTTGCGTTTAAAACTCATAACCAATATCTCTGTTCTTTATCTGTTTTGCAGCACTTCATATATTCCTCCTTACAAAACTTCTTGTGGTCCTACTACCGTAATTTGTTGGCTACAATTGCTTTTCAAATAGTTCATCTACTTCTTCCAATCTTCTGTAAATATCTGGTCCCGCAGGTTTCGAATCCTTCCTGTCCTTTTGTCCAATTCTGCATAGTCCATTGTTTTTGTCTGCCATTCTTCAGTTCGGGGAAACTATTTCCACCCCTCTCGTTCCAGTATTGTGTCCCTGACTATGTTTCTGTGCCCCACATACAGGCACCAAGGCGGTTGAGTGTCCCACCGGCTGGCTGCTGCACGGAGCCTACTGCTATGGAGTCTTCAGCGCTAAATTATCCTGGAAAGAGGCTGATGTAAGAGGGATGTTATTGTTGCTTGGAAGGCACCGAAACTCGTCTCGAGAGATGCTTGCGAGCAGAAAAGGGTCAGGCAGGAGGAGCTGCGTCAAGCAAAGGCCTTTGCTAGAAACACAGCGGCCTTATGATGGCCACATGGTGTATGGTTTGCTCCAAGGCAGCGCCCACAGCCCTCCCTGCCCTATTTCATCCTCGCAACCAGTGCCGTCTTTCCCATACAGCTTAGTGGTTCGTTGCACCAGGGCGATGGCCTCTCAAGGGCACCCCAGCGAGTAGGGGAGCTGCGTGGCTTTGCCGGTGGCCTCCCCTTTCCCTGAACGCCCGCCAGCAGCTCCCCGTCAAACATATGGCTGGCGGGCACGCAGCTTCCTTCCCAAGCCTCTGTGGGAGGCGATTTTGGCAGAGGCATGGGAAAAGGTTAGAATCATAGAATCATAGAATCATAGAATCATAGAGTTGGAAGAGACCACAAGGGCCATCGAGTCCAACCCCCTGCCAAGCAGGAAACACCATCAGAGCACTCCTGACATATGGTTGTCAAGCCTCTGCTTAAAGACCTCCAAAGAAGGAGACTCCACCACACTCCTTGGCAGCTCTGACAACTCTGGGAAATGGAGGGGGGGCACCAGAGGGATCTTTGCACCACGGTCGTTCAGCCCAGACACTGAGGTCCAGCTCCGAGGGCCTTCTGGCGGTTCCCTCACTGTGAGATTACAGGGAACCAGGCAGAGGGCCTTCTCGGTGGTGGCGCCCACCATGTGGAATGCCCTCCTATCAGATGTCAAGAAAATAAACAACTACAGTGGTACCTCGGGTTACAGATGGTTCAGGTTACAGACTCTGCTAACCCAGAAATATTAAGAACTTTGCTTCAGGGTGAGAACAGAAATTGTGCGGCGGCAGCGGGAGCCCCATTAGCTAAAGTGGTGTCTCAGTTTAAGAACAGTTTCAGGTTAAGTTAGGGAAGAGCAGGGTTGAGACTAGCAGATGACCAGGTGAAATCCACTTGGCGGCTTCCCATTAAACACCGAAGCTCCGTCCCTTCCTCCTAGAACATGGGTTGGTAAACTAAGGGCCATGCGCCGGATCAGGAACAATTGCCTTCTGAATCTGGCCTGTGGACGGTCCGGGAATTGCCGCGTGGATCGCCAGCGCATGCGTTCTTTCCCTCTCCCTCCCTCCCTCTCCCATGATGGTGGTGGCGCCTCCTCCTTCCCCCCCCCCTCCGGCTTCTCCCCGCCCTGCCTAGAGGAGGAAGGGGGCTGGGCTTTGTTGGTGCCAGCAGCAGCAGCAGCAGCCCTCAGGCAGCCGCCATTTTAAGCAACCCCTCTCCGGAGCCCTTTTGTGCGCTGCTCAGTGTCCCTCCGCCACCACCGCCAGCCCCTGCCGCTCGCAAGACACAGGTAAGCAGCCACTGGGGCTCATGGTGCTCTCGCATCATTCCCCCCCCCCCAAAAAAAATATATATAGCCCAGGCCCCCACAGGGTCTGAGCGAAAGTGGAGCGGCCCTCTGCTGGAAAAGTTTGCTGACCCCTGTCCTAAAAGATAAAGGGACCCCTGACCATTAGGTCCGGTCGTGGCTGACTCTGGTGTTACGGTGCTCATCTCGCTTTACTGGCCGAGGGAGCCAGCGTACAGCTTCCAGGTCATGTGGTCAGCAGGACTAAGCCGCTTCTGGCGAACCAGAGCAGCGCACGGAAACGCCGTTTACCTTCCCACCGGAGCGGTACCTATTTATCTACTTGCACTTTGACGTGCTTTCGAACTGCTAGGTTGGCAGGAGCAGGGACCGAGCAACAGGAGCTCACCCCGTCACGGGGATTTGAACCGCCGACCTTCTGATCAGCAAGTCCTAGGCTCTGTGGTTTAACCCACAGCGCCGCCCACGTCCCCTTTTCCTTAGGACATCCTTATTTTCGTCGGAGAAATGTTGGAGGGTATGGAGTTATGTGGCCAAAGAGATAAGTAGTTTGGGTATATTTAGCCTGGAAAAGCTGTTGAGCTTTTGTTTTGGCAAAGTTTTTTTTTAAGGAAAATCACCTAAAAAATCTACACAGGTTGCCCTAGGCCCTGGTTCACCCCGACATTTTAAATGATTTTCGGAAATTCTGCCCCGGCGCTATTTCCGGCAGACGGATCCTGAATATGTGTGGGAAATCTGAGACATATGGCAGACCTACTTAAAAAAAAGAGCGGCGTGTGCCATTCGTGGCTTCTTCAAGCGTGCAACAGTGAGCTACAAATCCAATAGTAATGAGCCCTGCTTTTTCTCGGACCAATTCAGGAGGACTGCATGGCTTACAGCAAGCGAGGACACCTGGCCTCCATCCTCTCCTCGTCTCAGGGTGCGATGATCAGCAGCCACCTCCAGACCCTGGAGGACGAAGAGGATTTTCCGACCGGTATCTGGATTGGATTGCACGACCCCAACAAGGTGAACGTACAATCCCAGACCTGCAGACCCCTCTCTGCCAAAGCCCCACAGGGTAGAAGGCGTGGATCAGAGAAGGCAGGAGCAGGGAGGTGCGAGAAAGCCAAAGAGGGGCACCAGGGATCATCATCATCATCATCATCATCATTTATTATTTATACCCCGCCCATCTGGCTAGGTTTCCCCAGCCCCTCTGGGCGGCTTCCAACAAAGTATTAAAATACAGTGGTCTGTTAAACATTAAAAACTTCCCTAAACAGGGCTGCCTTCAGATGTCTTCTACATAGTTATTTCCTTGACATCTGACAGGAGGGAGTTCCAGGGGGCGGGTGCCACTACTGAGAAGGCCCTCTGCCTCTTTTCTAGGCTAAACATACCCAACTCCCTCAACCGTTCTTCATCAGGCTTGGTTTCCAGACCTGTGATCATCTTGGTCGCCCTCCTCTGCACACCTTCCATCTTCTGTGGTTGCAGCCTAGAACAGCATTAGCTTTTTTTGCTGCTGCATTACGCTGTGGGCTCATGTTAAGCTTGTGGTCCACCAAGATCCCCAAATCCTTGCTGTGAGGATTAAAGGGGGATGAGAATTATATAAGCATCCCTCAGCTCCTTGGAGGAATGGTGGCATACATATTAAATAATAATAATAATAATAATAATAATAATAATAATAATAATAATAATAATAATAGTAACAACAATAATAATATCCGTCATCATCTTTACAGAAGGGATATTGGAAATGGGTAGATCGTTCGATACTGAACTATTCACCTTGGAGTAAAGAGGAGGTTTTGCTTGAACCTGGTACCCCGACAAAAGGAGGCTGCGTCTACCTGTCTGCCAGAACAGGTGAGGAGGTGCTCAGGCAACCGGGAGTCAAGGATCTCACCCCAGGGACATGTGGGGAGCAGGTGTCCCACAAGCCCCCTTCACTCCTTTCTCAATCAAAAGTCAAGTGTACCAACTCTGGCCAGTCTCATCATTTTCTGCTGGCAAAGGGGGGAACTCAACTACGACCCCCATGGCTCTGTGTGTGAATCAGGACAAAGTGGGACTATCTAGTCCATTGTCCAGATTCCCCCAAATTCACCTCCGTCCCCACATTTCTACAGCAATTTGCAATGACCTTTTTTTTAAAAAAAATCCTCGTTAAAATCTGCCAGTGTTTCACTGCACACTTCCCCCAATAAACACATCTCGGGGTGCAAGTTTTGACTAAGGCACACATTCCCCCCCCCCCCCCCGCAAGCAACCTCCCCCAGTATAATGCGCTTATACTTTTCACCAATGCATTGGCTTTTATGCGCACTTGTGCATTTTTGTAAAATTTGCCAGCTTCAGATTGAATGTGATTTCCGAAGGATAGCTGTGTTTTGGTTCTCGTATAGCGTTGGAAAGTGAAAATTCGATAGTTTCGCTTTTAAACGTGAGCTGGATCGAATTTCTCCCTCGTCCCTATCTATAAGCACCAGCAAAGCGCTGTTCCTCAGGGCACATCAGTGCTTGGAAGGAGGGGAACTTCTCCTCTACGTTTCCGAGCACAATTCAAAGTGTTGGTGCTGACCTTGAAAGCCCTAAATGGCCTCGGTCCTGTATACCTGAAGGAGCATCTCCACCCCCATCGTTCAGCCTGGACACTGAGGTCCAGCTCCGAGGGCCTTCTGGCGGTTCGTTCGCTGTGAGAAGCCAAGTTACAGGGAACCAGGCACAGAGCCTTCTCAGTGGTGGCACCCGCCCTGTGGAACGCCCTCCCACCAGATGTCAAAGAGGAAAACAACTACCAGACTTTTAGAAGACATCTGAAGGCAGCCCTGTTTAGGGAAGCTTTTAATGCTTAATAGGTTATTGTATTTTAGTGTTCTGTTGGAAGTCACCCAGAGTGGCTGGGGAAACCCAGCCAGATTTACGGGATATAAATAATAAATTATTATTATTATTGTCCTCTGGGTGAATCGTAGAATTGGAAGGGACCCCAAGTTTCATCTAGTCCAACCCCCTGCAATGCAGGAATCTCAACCGAAATACGCATTCACTGTCAAGGGCAGTGTAGGTAGAGACAGTGTCTGCCTTACTTTGCTCATATCTTCTTCTTTTAAAAAAAAATGAACTTTATTATACATCAATTAAGATCAGTTTAGGTAAAGGTAAAGGGACCCCTGACCATTAGGTCCAGTCACAGACGACTCTGGGGTTGCGGCACTCATCTCGCTTTACTGGCCGAGGGAGCCGGCGTACAGCTTCCGGGTCATGTGGCCAGCATGACTAAGCCTCTTCTGGCGAACCAGAGCAGCGCATGGAAACACCATTTACCTTCCCACCAAAGTGGTACCTATTTATCTACTTGCCCTTTTTTGTGTGCTTTCGAACTGCTAGGTTGGCAGGAGCAGGGACCGAGCTATGGGAGCTCACCCCATCGCGGGGATTCGAACCGTTGACCTTCCGATCAGCAAGCCCTAGGCTCTGTGGTTTAAGTTTACATATTAGTAATAACATTCAACTTTGACAGTACAAACAACACATTCAAGACACACTACACATATTACAACATAAACACGCCACACACACCATTGGCACTAACTTCCCATTCCTTTCATTGTGCTATTTTACGTTTTGTTAATCTATACACATTTCATTATCATTATTTTAGTTTCCATTTCTTCCAACTGATTTTATTATATACTTCCTTTATATTTTATGGTTCATTCTATGTCTGCCAGGAGGTTAGCATTATCACAGTAATGTCTAATGTATTCTTTTTAAAATTATCCAATCTTTATTAACTTTTTGTATTGAGTTTCTTCTTATTCTCCCTGTCATCTTTGCGAGTTGTAAACATCCAATCATTTTCACTCGCCAGTGCGTTTCGGCGGGGATGTTGTCACTTTTCCGGTTCTTAGCTATTAGAATCCTAGCCGCTGTGGTTACGTACATGAAAAGGGGTATCAGATTTTAATTTATTTCAGTGGGCATTATCCCTAACAGGAAGTTTTTTGGGGGGAATGAGAATTTAAGAATCTTCTTAAGTTCATTATATATGGCATCCCCAAATCCTCTTATTCTTTTACACTCCCACCACATGTGCACAAATGTACCTTTGCTCATATCTTCCAGATTTTGCAAAATTTCACATTGCACCATGCTCAGAAAAGATGAGGTACATGTGCAAGATGACGTTCGGGTGAAAGCAGCTGTCTGACTGTGTCTGCAAAGGACCCCTGGCAGCAGAAAAGCAGCATTTGGAGAGTCCTTGCACAAGAAAACCGGCAAAGAATGGCCCCTTCCCAACTCCAGCACACCAGGCCCCTCTCCTTATCATCATGGGGGGGTGTGGTGAGGCAAACAGGCTCCTGCTGAACCCAATAAACCATGTTTTGGTCATTCAACCGCTGACTCCTTTCTGTCCTGCAGACAAACTGGGGATGGGGAGACACAGGGGAAGGGGGTTGCTGTGGGAACAGACTGCCCCGGGGTGTCTTCGCTGAGGGGAGTGGCATTCAGCGTGCCACCTTGTTACAGTTTGTGGGTCGTAAATCCTTTGATCCACGGAGTCTGCTGCAACGGCACTGCGATAAATTTGATTTATTGCCACTCCAACAAATTTCAATGGCGCCCACACGCTGCCACTCACACACTGCCACTCTTCTCAGCTGTCGGAGCACACGCAGCGTGCACACGCAGCGTAGAATGGCTTTGTCTGTGTCAACGTGGCGTCTTTAATAACTCAGCTCGACACCAGTGCTTCTAATCTATCACTCTTTATTTAGAAGCTTGTTGTTGTTGTTTAGTCGTTTAGTCGTGTCCGACTCTTCGTGACTCCCTGGACCAGGGCACGCCAGGCACTCCTGTCTTCCACTGCCTCTCGCAGTTTGGTCAGACTCATGTTTGTAGCTTCAAGAACACTGTCCCACCATCTCGTCCTCTGTCGTCCCCTTCTGCTTGTGCCCTCTATCTTTCCCAACATCAGGGTCTTTTCCAGAGAGTCTTCTCTTCTCATGAGGTGGCCAAAGTCTTGGAGCCTCAGCTTCAGGATCTGTCCTTCCAGTGAGCACTCAAGGCTGATTTCCTTCAGAATGGATGCGTTTGATCTTCTTGCAGTCCATGGGACTCTCAAGAGTCTCCTCCAGCACCAGAATTCAAAAGCATCAATTCTTCGGCAATCAGCCTTCTTGGTGGTCCAGCTCTCACTTCCATACATCATACTTCCATACATTTAGAAGCTTACAAAAACAGAAAAGAAAGACCTACAGAATCTAGCTGCATGTTCGCAGCTTTCTGTCTCTAACAAAACGAAATAACCTTGCTCACATTCTCAGACAGACTGCTCCCAGAGAGAGCTCAGCCCCCCCCAGAGCACAGATCAAAGGAAAATGCTCAGGTCATGTGGGCAGTGCACCCAGCGAATCAGAACGCTTCCTGGAGTGTTAACTCTTAACTGTCCAGAACCACAACACACCTGCCCATGACTCCCAAGCCCACCAGCCGATGTGCTGGGTGATCTCCAGTCCTTGGAGCAGCTTCAGCGACTGTGGGAGCCAGGAAGTCATGGCAAATAGCGCCACCTGGTGCCTCACTGACCTCAGTGACCTGCATGTCCGTGCCTTGCAGTGTATAAAGTGCATTACCATATATGGTGATGGGTGGGTAAAAGCCATGACCGGATGTAGGTAACGTGAGACATTGGCAAACGGCCATGCTGGAGGAGAGAACAAAGGATAATAAAAGTGACCAGAGAGGGAGAAGAAGTCTGAATGAGCTATCCTCCGTCCATGAAAATATTGCTGGCTCTCTGTGTCTTTATTTTATGCTAAACAAGCGCCATTTGTGACGGCTGGCTTCGTCAAGCGACCCTAGTTTCTGAAGCTGGAGCACGCTCTCTTCAGCAGAGTAAACGCTACGCAACAGAAGTGGCAGGGAGACGCTGTGATGAGCATATTTACAAGCAGTTTATTCAGCGTACATCAGGACAAAAGGAAAAACATGTCTTCTCCCCTTCATGTCCAAGCAAGCAGCTTAAGCAATAGCTACACACAAAATGGAAGTTCCCAGCAAGCTGTGCTGGAGTGTAAACAGGCATGTGACACACAACAATCATGCCTGTACTTAAGGTGGAACGGAATATCCCAACAATTCGGCGCACCACCCGCCCATGACTCCCAAGCCTGCCCCACGGGAAGGGGGGAGCTGTGCTGTTTTGCCGGCGGCATTCCCCCCTCCCCCCTTCATTTTGACAGCTGGGGGAGGCTTGGGAGTTGCATGCGGGTGGTGCGCTGAACGTCCGCCATCAGCGGCTTGCTCCGCCCCCAGCTGCAGAACACGCGCACAGCTCCGTGCACCCGAGTGGTTATCCCGGGCCTGGGAGGGCACCCTCCGTGCCCTGCGCCCCTGAGGAGCGTGCCCGCCCTGGGCAGTGTGGGCATGTGCTCTACTGCTGGGAAGACATCCTCAAATTGCTTAGAAATCTCCTCCACGGGCATTTCCTTTAAATAATAATAATAATAATAAATTATTGATTTTAATATCACCAGTCAACAGCATAACAAAGCAAATAACCTAGATTTTTTTTTAAAAAAAACATTTCTAGACATAAAAAAATTCCTTCCACCTATATTGACTTCCACTCTCCCCATCACGGGTTCCAAGTTTTCTTTATCAATTGCATATTATTTGATATCTACCTTACGTTTATCCACAATATCCATAATTGCAGGAGTCATTCCAAGTCTGCCAAAGATTTCATACGATTACAATGTTCTTTTAAATATAAACTGCATTTATCCCATTCTCTTTTGAACCTTTGATCAGATAGGTTTCTGATTCTCCATGTCATTTTTGCCAATTCTACATAATCCAATAATGTCTCCTGCCATTCCAGTTTCGTGGGTATATTCTCTCTCTTCCACCCTTTGGCTATTAGTGTTCTCGCAGCAGTTGGTTGCATGCATGAAAACCTTTTTCAGATCTCTCAGTATACCCATTACAGTGGTACCTCGGGTTACATACGCTTCAGGTTACAGATGCTTCAGGTTACAGACTCCGCTAACCCAGAAATAGTACCTCAGGTTAAGAACTTTGCTTCAGGATGAGAACAGAAATTGCGCAGCAGCAGCAGGAGGCCCCATTAGCTAAAGTGGTGCTCCAGGTTAAGAACAGTTTCAGGTTAAGAACAGACCTCCAGAACGAATGAAGTACTTACCCCGAGGTACCACTGTATACCTAAGAGAAAGGCTTCAGGTCTTTTGACAAAAGCTAAATTTAAACTTTTTTTAAAAATTCATCGTAAATGATTTCCCAAAATCCCTTTATCTTTTTGCAATTCCACCACATATGACACCTGGCACACTCAGCCTCTTTGCATTTCCAGCAGATGTTGGAGCTGGTTCTATACATTTTCGACCTCCACGGGCATTCGCTTTCCCTTGAGCTGTGGCGAAATTGGTATTTGGGACCCCAGCTAATTGATTTATTGGCCCCCAATTAGCTTTTATGGCAGCCCGGTCCGGCACGCTTCCCTCAGCTACGTCGTCCGGTAGCTCCAGTCACACCTTAGCAGAGATAAACACAGCGGTGATGAACTGTCACGTCCTTCACTTAGCTTCCAAACAAACACAGAGTCCGAGGTTTGTCCATTTCAGCTCTTTATTCCGACATTCCCCCAGGAATCTCCTGGGCTCCTTTCCGCCATTACCGGCTACGTCTTTCTCCCTCAACGACCAGAGGAGAAGAGAACAGAAACTCCTCCCAGACTCCTCCCAGCTTCTAAAAGCTGACGTCTGAATGTTGAGGCATCATGGGAACTTCTTAACCAGTTAAGTTCCAACCCTAACACCCCCTCTATGCCTCGCATTCTGACAAGACCCTTTTGAGTTCAACACCTTCCCCTTTGCCTTGTGCCACTTCCCGGCATCTTTCCCAGGCACCTGTTGAACCCCTTCACATTCCCAGAATCACACTGTGCGACACTTCTCCACGCACCTGTGACCTGATACCCTACTGACCCATTAGGGCCAGCAGTTGTGTCTTCCTCGTCAGACTCTTCCCCCTCTGACTTGACACCCTGTTTGTGAGCTTTCTCCATTACCGGAGATGAAGCCTCACACCTGGACACTCCTTTCACAACCCTTGGAGATGCCCAAACCTGCCCTGAACCCTGACCCTGGACTTGGCCCCCATCACCGGGTTTTGAACCCTGATTCTGGACCTGATCCCCGTCACCGGGCTCAGCCACAGCCTCCCTTCTCCCTTGAGAAGACTTTGCACCCGTCACCTGGTGACGTATTCCCTTTTCCTTGAAAAGCTTCTCCAGAGCAGACCCAGTAAACTGTGACCCTCGGTCGCTCTTGAACCCTTGCACCTTGGTGGAAAACTTTAGTTCCACCTCCGCAACCCAATCCTTGATCAGTTGCGCCGCCTCCCCCTGTGATTTGAGAGAGAGACACCAGCCCACCTGGCTGTGGCCATCCGTCAGCGATGGCACATACCTGGCCCCACCCAGACTCTCACACCTCATGGGTCCTGACAGATCTGTGTGTGAACAAGCTCAAAAGCTTCTTTGGCTACCCTCCCAAACCCGGGAAAACCAAGCACCTTTGCACCTTTGCATGCCCTGCACCCTTGGGACCTCCCACATTTCCGGAGTTTGTACCCTTTTGTGCACCTGTGCAACTTTTGCACATCTTTGGGAACCTTAGCACACTGCGCCTGTGCTTTTTTCAGCATTCCCACCACCCTCCAGAGGTGACTCCAGAACAAAGAAAGTGTTCTTGCTCTTCGCTTTTGACCCGTTGTCGCCCCCCTCTGAAAATGGAACAGGTGTCATTTTCAAAGCACATTTTTGAACCCCTGCTTCGTTAGAGCAGATACAGATAACCGACAACTATCCAGTCCCGGCACAACGTAGATCTCTGGCTCCTCCTGTAATGGAGAGAAAACACGTTAGCCACACCACAGACTGATTTTTCATTCCGTCTGCGAACAAAACAATTGTTCCTGTCGAAACAGCCCTGCAGTTCCGCAGTTTGCCTATCAGGTGCTGCCTGATAGCAGAAACCAAAACACCCAGCGTGTCACTGTGTCCTGGCTGGAGTTGTTCTCCACAGTTGCCATAGAAGCAACGATGAGAAAACAACCCTCCCCAGCGTCCGAGACACGTCTTTCCCTTGCGTTCCCACGCTGGCCTTCTTCTCCCAGACTGGTTCCCTTGGAAACCCAGCTGGCTGACCTTGGCAACATCCTGTCTTGCCCCTCTGCTCCGGTGGGGGCAACAGCGTCGCAAGCGTCCCGTCAAATTGTACACGTAGCAAAGACGAACTCCAGTGGAAAATCACTGCTTGGGCTCCCAGCTGGCCTTCTTCTCCTTCTTCCGGAAAAGCACTCCTTGCCAGCTCCGCCCCCTCTGAACCTCCACAGCATTCCAGCACGTACAGCGGAAACCTTTCGAACGTGCCTTTGGAAAAGTCCGCCCCCCCCACCTGCTCAGCAGCACTCCTTGTGGCTAAAGCATCAGGGACAGGGGCTCCAGCCTTTTTAGGCTTTTGTATTCCTTCTCCAGGGCTCTGGCCTTTTGCTGAAGCTTCACAGCAAATGCAGCTCATTCCCAGATAGCCCTTTCGCCCCCCCTCTGGGGCCCACAGCCCTTCCCAGCTGTGCACCGGCTCTCACGAAGGTGGTCAGCGCCATCTTGCCTTCTGTCCTGAAGCAGCCATCTCCCGGCCCTTGCTGTTGCCTCCAGCCTCATAAAACACCCTGGAGCACTAGCCAAGTGGCCTCTGGCTTCCTGACACCCAGAACAGTAGACTGCAGATCAGCAGCCAGGTTGCCCAACTTCTTAAAGTGAGCATGGAATGTCCTCCAAGACCTGGCAGCCTGCCATCCTCTTCCGTTCTCCCAAGGGGCCCCAAGCTCACTCACCAGCTATATCCGGCTCCCATCCGTGGAGAAACGATTCCTTGCTGCTCTCAGCTCTCAGATCCAGAGCTCCAGCTGGTCCCAGCACTCAGCAACACAGGCAGCCACTTTGTGTCCTTTTGCCAGCCGCTTTTAAACTCTGCAGCTGCTCCTTCGCCTCTTAGCACCAGGCAAAGAACTCCGCCAAACTCCTGCCGTATTTCTCTGCCTTCGACCGCAGACTTCAGTGACAGTTTTACAAGCGGTAATTACCCATAACCTGTGGCGAAATTGGTATGTGGGACCCCAGCTAATTGATTTATTGGCCCCCAATTAGCTTTTATGGCAGCCCGGTCCGGCACGCTTCCCTCAGCTACGTCGTCCGGTAGCTCCAGTCACACCTTAGCAGAGATAAACACAGCGGTGATGAACTGTCACGTCCTTCACTTAGCTTCCAAACAAACACAGAGTCCGAGGTTTGTCCATTTCAGCTCTTTATTCCGACATTCCCCCAGGAATCTCCTGGGCTCCTTTCCGCCATTACCGGCTACGTCTTTCTCCCTCAACGACCAGAGGAGAAGAGAACAGAAACTCCTCCCAGACTCCTCCCAGCTTCTAAAAGCTGACGTCTGAATGTTGAGGCATCATGGGAACTTCTTAACCAGTTAAGTTCCAACCCTAACAAGCAACCCTTTATCTGCTCTGCACAGAAGCTCTCCTCGCGGACTCATAGAATCATGGAGCTGTAGAGTTGAAAGGGACCCGCAGAGGTCATCCATTCCAACCCCTTGCAATGCAGGAATCACAGCTAAAGAACCTGTAATGGGTATGAGTTACTCATGCGTAAACTGTCGCCTCTCTAGGCTAAATTGCCTTGTCAAACCTTTCTGACTGCACAGCCCTTCTCATCGTGGCTGCCTCAGTCGCTAGCAGAATCTGTCAGTGGGCGTTTCTTAAACCTCTTCCAACATAAAAGCTGTTTGACGCCCAGTCTCCTCCTCCTCTCACTGTGCGGGAGTCTTCTGCGCAGGGAGGGCGTGGGTAGCAGAGGACCTGTGCTCTCCTCACTGATGTCCAGTGAAGAGTCCTGGAGCCCTCTCTCCGATTCCCCCATCTGCCCCCCTTTATCCCTGGTGTTGCGCTGATTTGCTTCCCCCTCTACTGAGCTGCTTCTCCCCCTGCTGCTGGGTCCTTCGCCAGCATCATCTGGGAGCCTCCCCTTCGCCTCTCGCTCCGATGTCAGTTCCCTGACAGAACCCCTGAGAGGTGGCCATCTGTTTCAAAACCACCAATGAAGGAGTCCAGCCAGTGCCGGATTTACGTACAAGCTAAACAAGCTATAGCTTAAGACCCCACTCTCTTGGGGGGCCCCAAAAAAATTTAAAGGAGGGGGAAAAACTGGATGTACATTTCCAAAATATAAGATAAAAAATGGCAGGCGGGCTCTTTCCTGGACTCCAACTCTCGGGCCCTGGACTCTTGGCCTGGTGCTCCTGAGAGCCCAGCGCCCGGGCACCCTGCACCCCTGGTGCCTATGCTTAAGACGGCTGTCAGGGGCTCAGGAGCAGAGGCACAGGGGAGAGAGGAAATGGAGAGCGAAGGGGAAGAATCTGAGGGCAGCGGAGGGGAGAATGACAGTGACCCGAGAGATTCCACGAGCCTCTCCAGCGAATCAGAAGATTCCCAGAAGGGGGCGCCGATGGTCAGGGCAAGGGGGGTCCCAGGAGGGACGCACCCGAAGCAAGGGGCCAGCGGGGACTCCCAAAGCAGCAGCTGGAGATCAGGACCAGCTTCCCCACCAGAGCGCAGTGGGGGGGAAGAGTCCCATGTGTCAGGGCCAGCGTCTCCTCCAGCAGGGAGAGAAGATGAGTCAGGGCTGACCACGCCTCTATCGGAGAGTGGGGGAACGGAGGGGACGTCAGGTCCAGCTAGCCTCCCCGAAGGGGGAAGCAGTGACAGGAGCAGTGTAACGGTCAGGAGGAAGGTTGCCGGCTGGGCGCGCGCGCCAAGTTCGAATGTACAGGCGCGCGGGACAGCAGAAAACCCGGATTGGGAACCAGGTCCTAAAGCCCGCCGGAGGCAGGGGGAAGACTCAGGGGACTCAGCGTCAGAGGAGTCTAGGAAGGGCAAGACCCCAGCGGACAGGCGGAACCAGAGGAGGAAAGAGCAAAGGAAGAGGTGGAGCAAGGCTAGAGTCTTAAACTGGTGTCTGGGGGGAGGAGATTCAGACAGAGCTTCGGCGGTCTAGAGTTTGAGACGTAGAGCTGCGCGCCGCGGCTGTGAAAGCGAAACTGAACTTCAATAAAGACTGTTTTATATAACAACGAACTGGCGTTGGTCCTTTGTGAGCTGGGACCTAGGGCAGCTCTGACAACGGCCCTGGTATCCATTCAGGAAACGGAAAGTAGGTTGGTTTGCATTGAGAAGTGGATTCAGCCGACTGTGCCTACTTGTCAAGTATGGGAGTCCGCCCTCTCCCTCCTGGTAGCTCATGGATAAGAATTGATGAGCAGCATCTGGTAGATTTATAGTCTTTTTATGACAGTATCATGCTGTGAACACAGATTGGCATCTCTCTGCAAGGATCAGAGTTGCTTGCACTGGATCAGAGTTGCTTGGAAGGGCGTTCCACAGGGAGGGCGCCACCACCGAGAAGGCCCTCTGCCTGCTTCCCTGTAGATTCGCTTCTTGCAGGGAGGGAACCACCAGAAGGCCCTCGGAGCTGGACCTCAGTGTCTGGGCAGAACGATGTGGGTGGAGACGCTCCTTCAGGTCTACAGGGCCGAGGCCATTTAGAGCTTTCAAGGTCAGCACCAACACTTTGAATTGTGCTCAGAAACATACTGGGAGCCGATGTAGGTCTTTCAAGACCAGTGTTATACGGTCTCGGCGGCCACTCCCAGTCACCAGTCTGGTTGCTGCATTCTGGATTAATTGCAGTTTCCGGGTCACCTTCAAAGGTAGCCCCACATAGAGCGCATTGCCGTAGTCCAAGCAAGAGATAACCAGAGCATGCACCACTCTGGCGAGACAGTCCGCAGGCAGGGAGGGTCTCAACCTGTGTACCAGATGGAGCTGGCAGACAGCTGCCCTGGACACAGAATTGACCTGTGTCTCCATGGACAGCAGTGAGTCCAAAATGACTCCCAGGCTGCACAACTGGTCCTTCAGGGGCACAGTTACCCCATTCAGGATCAGTGATTGCTCCACAACAGCCCACCACCAGCTGAGCTGAGTCTCTCCCCTCCCCTCGCTGCAGGGGACTGAAATAACTTGCTGTCTTGAAAACATAAAGCCATTAATCGATTCCAGCTGCCAAGTCCCATTTCTCTGTCCTTCCTGGTACCTAGATCACTGCTCAACCATGAGAGCATGAAAATGCACATTATCCGAGTTTGATGTAGCGTTGAAACACAGAGGTCACTTCCAGCATTTGCACCAGAGCAAACAAACAGCGTCCACCTTCGCCTTGAACCCCTGCAAGAAAGATTGAGTTCTCTAAGGAAGGGAAGTTGACATCGTTTCTAACAGACACGGGCAAATAAGTGAGTATCGTGGTTTCATTCTGCCCATGACTTAAGAGGCGCTCAGTCGCTGTCAGTGACACAGCAGTTGAAAAGGGGGCGATGGATGAACTCAGTTGGAGAAGGGAAAGCAAATGTTTCTGGATTTGACATTTGGGCGCATATTGCAAGTTGTTTTCGAGGGACCTTCAGCAAAATCACCTCGCCCCCCCCCCCCCATGCTGTTCCTGCCCTTCCCTGTTTTCTCTCTTTCTCCCAGATGGGTCCAGCCTCCAGACTCCATCTCTTCCTCCTGGGGCTCCTGATCACCAGCTCCATCTCGCAAGGTGAGTCCTCCTGTGGGGATGTTCGGGATCCAGCCCTGGCGACTGGACCTAAACCGTCATAGAATCATAGGAGAGTCAGAGACAGCGATGCTTCTGTTGTGTTGTTGTTGTTGTTGTTGTTGTTGCATTTTTAAAAATTGCAGAGAAAGCATGAATTAAACATTACATCCAAATATTTGAAAAGAAGAGAAAAACGTAAAAAAGGAAAAATAAAAAAAGGAAATAAAAAAGGGGGAAAGGGGGGAAAATGAAAAAAAATGAAAAAGAGTCAAGTACACAAAATTGTTCAAAGGATACAAACAGCAATTTGAATATTCTATACGCCAGGTTCTCAGAAATAAATTACATTTGTAATCCTTCTCGTCTTTCTTTATAGTCACTTACTTTCTTTTTCTTCTTTTATTAAATTTTATTGTTACCGTTCACATTAACACACCATGCAGAAAAAGAAAATTTGATTGATTGGTTGCATTTAGGCATATCTTGGTACTCATCCTTTTTGGCTCCCAAATGCCGCAAACCCGGAAGTGAGCATTTGGTTTGCGAACGCTCTTTGGAACCCAAAATTCTGACACGGCTTCCAATTGAGCACAGGTTTTTGAACATTTTTGGAAGTCAAACGGACTTCCAGAACGGATTCGAACTGTGGTCTCCCAGATCCTAATCCGGTACTCTGACCATTACAAAGGGACAGCCCAGCTCTATCAAGGAGGAGACATGTGCCGTCCTGTCCCTCGTTGTATTATAGAATTTGGTGGTGCTCCATTGAGGCAATAATAATAATAATAATAACAACAACAACAACAATAATAATAATAATATTTTATTTATACCCCGCCCTCCCGGGCCAGAGCTGGGCTCAGGGTGGCTAACACCAATAAAATCACAAGAAAAGTATAATAGGGGAGGGGAATGGGGGAATTTAAAATACGGGTTAAAATGCAGCCTCACTTTAAGAGTAGCACATAGATCAAAACTATAAGGGGAGGGAAACATAAGGGTCAGACTGAGTCCAAACCAAAGGCCAGGCGGAACAGCTCTGTCTTGCAGGCCCTGCAGAAAGATGTCAAGTCCCGCAGGGCCCTGGTCTCTTGTGACAGAGCATTCCACCAAGTCGGGGCCAGTACTGAAAAGGCCTTGGCCCTAGTTGAGACCAATCTAACCACCTTGTGACTTGGGCCCTCCAAAGTGCTGTCATTTGTGGTCCTCCGTGGGTCATACAAGGAGAGGCGGTCCCGTAGGTACGAGGGACCTAGGCCCTGCCCACGCATTCCCAGCCAGGGTTTCCATGTGTCCTCTTTTTCTAGGACACGTCCTGTTTTTCAGGGGTAACATTTGAGACAAGTTGCATTTCTTTGCTTTGAACGGCCGTCATAGCGTCCTCTTTTCTACTCTTCGAAATGTGGCGACCCTAAATTCCCTGCCCCTCGAACAGGTGCACCAGAAAACTTGAGCTGCCCCGAAAACTGGTTGTACATTCAGAAAATCTGCTATGGAGTCTTCGACGCACTAGCCTCGTGGGAAGATGCAGAAGTAAGGAGCGTTCCTACGGTGCCTTGAGGGGAACTGATTCTTGCCAAAATGAATGCAAATATTATTTTACTTCTGCTGCCGAAGCCGTTGCAAAGAAACCATAAAACAGAATAAGCCGCATTGCGCAATTAAAATAATTATAGTGGGGTAGGAGAGCTGAATGGGATGTGGGTGGCGCTGTGGGTTAAACCACAGAGCCTAGGACTTGCCGATCAGAAGGTCAGCGGTTCGAATCCCCGCCACGGGGTGAGCTCCTGTTGCTCGGTCCCTGCTCCTGCCAACCTAGCAGTTCAAAAGCACATCAAAGTGCAAGTAGATAAATAGGTACCACTCCGGCGGGAAGGTAAACGGTGTTTCCGTGTGCTGCTCTGGTTCGCCAGAAGCGGCTTAGTCATGCTGGCCACATGACCCGGAAGCTGTACGCCGGCTCCCTCGACCAGTAAAGCGAGATGAGCGCTGCAACCCCAGGGTCGGCCACGACTGGACCTAATGGTCAGGGGTCCCTTTACCTTTACCTAGGAGAGCTGAAAATAACACCAAATACATTTCACCTCTGCCAATCCATGCTCCCCTTGGGTTTTAGATAGCACATGGGTAGAAGACTCTAAAAAGACTGGGACAGGAATTTTCACAGCCCTCTAGTAGCTATAGTGGCCCATTTACCAGAAGTAATGTATATAGCATGGGTAGGCAAACTAAGGCCCGAGGGCCGAATCCGGCCCAATTGCCTTCTAAATCCGGCCCTTGGACGGTCCAGGAATCAGCGTGTCTTTACATGAGTAGAATGTGTGCTTTTATTTAAAATGCATCTCTGGGTTATTTGTGGGGCATAGGAATTCGTTTTTTTCAAAATATAGTCCAGCCCCCACAAGGTCTGAGGGACAGTGGACCGGCCCCCTGCTGAAAAGGTTTGCTGTCCCCTGGATAGAGCATCAATTCTGGAAGTGTATACTCCAGGGGTACCAACTTGAATAAAATATTGGAGGGGGGATAAGTAAGTTTTGCTCTTCATATTCGATCGTGCTGCACAGACACTATTTGAACGGCAATGTTTGCCAACTTGGGGGGGGGGCAGCCCTCTCAAATATTTTATTTGGGGGGAGGCAAAGACCCTTTGGCCCCTAGAAGTTGACTCCTATAGTATATACTCGATTCTGACCAAACTAAGCCTCCTACAGCAAAATATACATCAGGACAGTGAAAAAGAACCATTTGCAACATCCAAAAGAACAATAATTAAGTCAATGTTGTGCTAAAAGCCAGGGATGCGGGTGGCGCTGTGGGTTAAACCACAGAGCCTAGGACTTGCCGATCAGAAGGTCAGCTTTTCGAATCCCTGCAATGGGGTGAGCTCCCGTTGCTCGGTCCCTGCTCCTGCCAACCTAGCAGTTCAAAAGCACGTCAAAGTGCAAGTAGATAAATAGGTACCACTCCAGTGGGAAGGTAAACGGCGTTTGCGCGTGCTGCTCTGGTTCGCCAGAAGCGGCTTAGTCATGCTGACCACATGACCCGGAAGCTGTACGCCGGCTCCCTCGGCCAATAAAGCGAGATGAGCGCTGCAACCCCAGAGTCGGCCACGACTGGTCCTAATGGTCAGGGGTCTCTTTACCTTTACCTTTTATGCTAAAAGCCAGATCAAAACATGCACCAGCATTTTGCATTTCTGGGCAGGCTGGCCGAGAGAAGAATGTTTTCCACAGGCACCAGAAAGTATGCAGCGAAGGCCCTTGTCAAGAGGCGGGGAGTTCCAAAGGATGGGGCCTGTTTTCTCATAAAGGTGGAATTAAGCAGCACCTGTAACAGAGCAAGTTCTGCAGATTGAAGGGGTCGAAGTGGGTGCAAATGGAGTGGGGCGATTTCATGGGTGCACCACCCCCAAGTTGTTAAGGGAATTATACACCAAAGAGAAACAACTTGAACCTGGCCTGGGAGCAAACGGTCAACCAGTACTGAGTTCTAATCACGGGTGTTATATGCTCACAGGATCTTCCTCCTTTTCACCTGCCCACCCCCAATGTGCAACGCTTGGAGGACTTTCAAGATATCCTTCAGATTTCCCTGCCCTCACCTTACCTTTTTGAATGCACAGGGAATGGGCATAGTTCAGGCATGTCCAGCAGGTAGATCGTGATGTACCGGTAGATCACTGGAAGTCTGTGGTAGATCACTGGTAGATCACTGGCTCCCCTAAAAAGCTCAACAACTTTGACCTGAACCCCCCAAAATGGTCACTGCCAGTTTTTAACTCTGTGAGTAGATTGCAGTCTCTTGGGAGTTGGCCACCCCTATAGTTCAATGGAGGTGGACTCCATGTAGAGGCCTTGATTGATTGATTGATTGATTGATTGATTGATTGATTGATGGATTTTCCCAGTAGCACGTCTTAACTTCAACCCAACTCTTGGGAGTTGGCCACCCCTATAGTTCAATGGATGTGGACTCCATGCAGGCCTTGATTGATTGATTGATTGATTGATGGATGGATGGATGGATTTTCCCAGTAGCACATCTTAACTTCAACCCATTTCTCTTGTGCCCACGCAGAACAACTGCCAGAAATACGGCCCCAACGCCCATCTCTCCTCCATCCTTACCGAGGCAGAGGCGACTCTGATCAGCCGCTACATCCTGGACAAGCATCCCGGTTCCGAAGGAATCTGGATCGGACTCCACGACCCATTCCAGGTGAGTGTCCGCCCACCTTCGAACCGCCGACCTTCTGATCGGCAAGTCCTAGGCTCTGTGGTTTAACCCACAGCGCCACCCGCATCCCTAAATGCAACTTTATTCAACCCATTTTTTACTGTGCACGCAGAGCCCTCCTTGAACTTTAAGTAGAGTCGGTTTTCGCTCTCCTTTAACCGTTTTGTGGCCAGGCTGCCCTCTTGCATACATGGCGCTATCCCGGCTAATAACGAGTTTTGCAGAAATTCCACGTCAGCTTCCGAAAACTGTATGACACCTTTTCAGGGCAACTGAAAGTTTCCAGTTTTTCCAGGGCATGTGCAGAGTGCCAGCCGCAACAAGCACTCCAGCCTTACCTTCTCCGAGAAATAAGCTGTCCGTTTTTTGCTCTCTTTGCAGAGTGGAAAGTGGAGATGGGCAGATTCCTCCACAGTCTTTTTCTCACCTTGGATTGATTCCGCCCCACAACCTTCGTGGACCCCATTATGTGCCATGCTGACATATGACAAAGGTAAGAGGGCAATCGGGCTCAAGAGCCTTTGCAAATGAGGAAGTCTGTATAGTTAAAGCCATGGTTTTCCCAGTAGTGATGTACGGAAGTGAGAGCTGGACCATAAAGAAGGCTGATCGCTGAAGAATGGGTGCTTTTGAATTCTGGTGCTGGAGGAGACTCTTGAGAGTCCCATGGACTGCAAGAAGATCAAACCTCTCCATTCTGAAGGAAATCAGCCCTGAGTGCTCACTGGAAGGACGGATCTGGAAGCTGAGGCTCCAAGACTTTGGCCACCTCATGAGAAGAGAAGACTCCCTGGAAAAGACCCTGATGTTGGGAAAGATGGAGGGCACAAGGAGAAGGGGACGACAGAGGACGAGATGGTTGAACAGTGTTCTCAAAGCTACCAGCATGAGTTTGACCAAACTGCGGGAGGCAGTGAAAGACAGGAGTGCTTGGCGTGCTCTGGTCCAGGGGGTCATGAAGAGGCGGACATGACTAAACAACTAAACAACAACAAGGATGGTTGGAAAGGAAACTTCACTAGTGTGGGACTCAGAAACAAAAGCCCAGTTGCTGATTTCTCTGCATTGGGAAGCGAGAGATCAAGGAGAGATGATGTCATTTTCCAAAAAAAAAATCAATTTTTTTATTGTTTTTCCAAAAAAATAAAACAAACAAACATATTAACAAACAAACAAACATAAATCTCAACCGTATTTAAACCAAACTTTGTATCATTGTTAAGTGACTTCCTCGTATCCCCCTGGTTGAATTTTAGTGTATAACATTTTAACGGTTTTCCAAAACCTAAATTCTTAAAAAAATTACTTAAACACTTAACATCTTTCTTTCTTTTCCAATTCAGCATGAAACATATTAATTCATCACATTACATATCTAAATCCTAAGCCTATCTGGTATTTGCAAGCTTTTCCAATTGATTTAACTTAACATATTTAACTAAATAGTCTTCAAATTTCTCATTCTGCCTAATGGTAGGACCGGCCCCAACGCTGGTGACGCTGGGACGCTGGTGGCGCTGTGGGTTAAACCACAGAGCCTAGGACTTACCGATCAGAAGATCGGCAGTTCGAATCCCCGCAATGGGGTGAGCTCCTGTTGCTCGGTCCCTGCTCCTGTCAACCTAGCAGTTCGAAAGCACACCAAAAAGTGCAAGTAGATTAATAGGTACCGCTCCGGTGGGAAGGTAAACGGCATTTCCGTGCGCTGCTCTGGTTCGCCAGAAGCGGCTTAGTCCTGCTGGCCACATGAGCTGTACGCCGGCTCCCTCGGCCAGTAAAGCGAGATGAGCGCCGCAACCCCAGAGTCATCCGCGACTGGACCTAATGGTCAGGGGTCCCTTTACCTTCTGAAGGGATCTGAGACCCACGCCTTACTTTATAACTCCTTACTTTATATAGTTGGTCCCTTCAACAGCCTAATTAGCTGTCTAGAAAGTGAATGCTTCCCTTTTAATTTCTCCTTGGCAATCTGAATGTAGTTTTGTGTTGTGCAGAGGAACAACTTGACTTAGTTGGATGCACTGCTTGAGCAAACCTTGGGAAACGATTAGGGCAAACCATCTTATTCTGCCTAATGATAGCACCGGCCCCAATCACTGAGGACAGGGGAAATCAATCCCGTGCAGACAGAAGCAACATGTTCCTTCCTCTGCCGTTGTCTTTCAGAGTTCACAAAATGGAAAGCTGCCCCCTGTTCGCTGAGGCTGAGGTATATGTGCAGCTTGCCCCTGGAATGATGGCAGCCGTTCGTCTGGGCGCTCAACGAATGAAGCCAAGAAACCAGCCGAGAGGGACCCCTGACCAACCAGCCCCGGCAAGCCAGCCCCCTTCCCCTCTGCTCCCCACAGCCTTGCAGTGGTAAAGATGTTGCGGTTGTGCTACCTGACCTCTTTACTCTGTAACTTTTGAGAACCCTTGCTAAGTAAAAAAATAAAATAAAATAAAATTTTAGCTGACTTTAGTCCCAGAGATTTCTTACCGAGTCCTAAATTCTTTGATTCCAAATGAGCATCACCCCGTTCCAACGTGGTCTTTGCCACTTGTGGCTTAGGGCCCTCGTATTTACAGGACCGTCTCTCCTGGTCTGCCCCGCAGAGGACCTTAAGGTCCACGAATAAGCATAGTTTAGAGGTCCCTAAGGAAGTCAGACTATCCTCCACCAGGGCCAGGGCCTTCTCAGTGATGGCTCCGACCTGGTGGAATGCTCTGTCCCATGAGACCAGGGCCCTGCAGGATTTAACATCCTTCAGCAGGGCCTGTAAGACAGAGCTATTCCGCCTGGCTTTCAATTTGAACCTGGCCTGATCTTTTATTCACCTTCCTTCCCTCCCCTTTTTATGAAGATTCCTCGCTCTGGGATCCCACAGCTAATTCTCCCCTGGTCTCCTCACTGGCCCAAATAGGACTAATTTAGCCAGCTAGCCCTGGTGATCATCCAATGTTTATTGGATTGATTTCCCCCTAAAATGATTTTTGAATTCAGAATTTATTGTTAGTCACATTTTATACTGTATTTTATGCTGTTTTTGTTGCATCAATTAAGAGTTTTAAATTTGTTGTTAGCCGCCCTGAGTCCGGTTTTCTGAACCGGGAAGGGCGGGGTATAAATAAACATATTTTTTTTATTATTTGCTACAGTCTAGCTATCTTCTTCTTCTTTGGCGATCCCTCGTAGCCAAGTAAGATTGTCTTCCACAAACACAGTTTTAACAGTGAGTCCGTAAGTGACTGTGGAGGCCAATTCTGGATCCACACATCCTTCCACAATGGAGACATTGGTTTCCGGATGGGAGTTGATCATGGTGAGGATTAGCCAAGCGTGCCTTCCTCTTGGCACGTTTCTTTCTTGCGTCTTGAGTTTGATTGTCTTCAAAGTCCATGACACCTTTGGGAAAAGCTGTTATCCAACTGGAGCGCTCGCAGGCCAGTGTTTCCCAATTGTTGGTGTTTATACTACATTTTTTAAGATTTGCCTTGAGACAGTTTTTAAACGTCTTTTGTTTAAAGAGGTTGTTTAAAGAGGACGCGGGTGGCACTGTGGGTTAAACCACTGAGCCTAGGGCTTGCTGATCGGAAGGTGTGTGGTTCGAATCCCCGAAACGGGGTGAGCTCCCGTTGCTCGGTCCCTGCTCCTGCCTACCTAGCAGTTCGAAAGCACACCAGTGCAAGTAGATAAATAGGTACCGCTCCGGTGGGAAGGTAAAGGGCGTTTCCGTGTGCTGCTCTGGTTCGCCAGAAGTGGCTTAGTCTTGCTGGCCACATGACCCGGAAGCTGTACACCGGCTCCCTCGGCCAATAAAGCGAGATGAGCGCCGCAACCCTAGAGTTGTCCGCAACTGGACCTAATGGTCAGGGGTCCCTTTACCTTCTCAAGGGATCTGAGACCCCCATGGCTAAGGGGAGAGGGGTCTGGCTGGCTGTGCAGCCCAAGATTTCCAAGCACACTGTCCAGGCTTGTGCCCGGGGAGGGGGTCACTTTGGTGCTACGAACGTAGCAAAAGCAGCACAAGAGGGAGCAATGGAGAGTTGCCAGTCTCTGCAGCCACAACTGGCGCTGTGATTCCCCAGTGGTCTGACTTCACCCCCAGAGGTGCGCTCCATTGTCTCTCGACAATGGTGAAGAGTAAGGGCAAGAAGCAATTCAAGGCTGTAAGTTATAGGAGTGCAGAGCTGGAAGGGACCCAGCGCTGGGGTCATCCTAAGGCCTGGGGGTAGGCAACTTAAGTTCTGGGGGCCGGATCCAGCCCAATTGCCTTCTAAATCTGGCCCGCGGACAGTCCGGTTATCAGCCTGTTTTTACAAGAGTCGAATGTGTGCTTTTTAAAAAAAAATGCATCTCTGGGTTATTTTGGGGGCATAGGAATTCGTTCATTTCCCCCCAAAAAAATATAGTCTGGCCCACCGTCTGAAGGATGGTGGACCGGCCCACGGCTGAAAAAGTTTGCTGACCCCTGATCTAGTCCAATCTCTTGCAATGCAGAATTCACAGGTGAAATATCTCTGACATAAACACCAGTGAGGCCATGAATTAGCCGGAGGGTGATTCGAACCCAGGACATGGGCACAGGATGGGATGATTCGGTTTCACAAACTGAGGAAAAACTTATGTTCTGCTGCATGCCTCATATAATTGCAAAAAAAAAATGGGGGTGAGGTGGGGACTGGGTCCTGTCTTTTTCCCGTTCATTAAGCCTGAGAACAGATGGCAATTTGACGGGCGATTACCTGGCTCATTCATTTGTGAATAAGAACGATCAGGAAACGTCAGCCGATAACATCAGCAGGCCTGTACATAATGTAAGATATAAAAATGCAATGACACGTGCGATGCAAAAGTCCATCGCACCGTCGTTAGGCAGGATGAAAGCCATTACGTAATGTTTTAATCGCTATACTGGGCCAGGACTGGGAGTCCTGTTTCTAGTTATGGGCATCGCAATTTAAGGAGGATATTGACAAGCTGGAAAGTGTGCAAGACCAAGATGATCAAGGATCTGGAAACCAAGCCTGATGAGGAACGGTTGAAGGAGCTGGATATGTTTGGCCTGGAGAGGAGGAGGCGGAGAGGAGATATGAGAGCCATCTTCAAACATCTCAAGAGCTGTCCCATGCTCTGTAGAAAGTGCAACTTGGAAAAAAGAGAATGCATGTATTTTTGTAAACTAAGAAATCTTTAATAAAAATATATTTTTTAAAAAAGAGAGCTGTCCCATTGATGACTGAGTAAGCATGTTTGATCCCGCTCCACAGAGCAGCTGTTGAAAGAATTTAATATTAAAAATATTATTATTATTATTATTGATTCCACATAGCTCTGTGGGTAGAGCTCTTAATCCCAGGGTTGGGGGTTCAAACCCCACATTGGGCAAACGATTCCTGCACTGTGGTGGAGTTGGACTAGATGGCCCTAGTCTACAGTTCTCTGATTCTACTGTTCGCATGAGTATTATGAAGAGCAAGGCTTTTTAGGCATGTTTGTCACATCTCCCTGGGCTTAGGCCATGGGTGGAATGTGTCTCAGAAAATTTTTACCCATCACTTGGGAAGACAGGCGAACTAATGCCAGTGTACTGGAAGAAGCAAAGATCACCAGTTTCAAAGCGATGATTCTTCAACATCAATTTCATTGGACTGGTCATGTTGTGTGGATGGCTGACTATCGTCTGCCAAAGCAACTACAGTGGTACCTTGGGTTACAGATGCTTCAGGTTACAGACTCCGCTAAGCCAGAAATAGTACCTCGGGTTAAGAACTTTGCTTCAGGATGAGAACAGGAACCGTGATACGTCGGCACGTTGGCAGTGGGAGGCCCCATTAGCTAAAGTGGTTAAGAACAGTTTTAGGTTAAGAACAGACCTCCAGAACGAATTAAGTTCTTAACCCAAGGTACCACTGTACTCTATTCCGAACTTAAAAATGGAAAGCATTATGCTGGTGGTCAACAAAAGAGGTTTAAAGACTGTCTCAAGGCAAATCTAAAAAAAGGTATTATAAACACTGACAACTGGGAAACACTGTCCTGCGAGCGCTCCAGTTGGAGAACAGCCTTTACCAAAGGTGTCATGGGCTTTGAAGACACTCAAACTCAGGACGCAAGGGAGAAACGTGCTAAGAGGAAGGTACGCTTGGCAAATCCACACCATGATCAACTCCCACCCGGAAACCAATGTCCCCACTGTGGAAGGACGTGTGGCTCCAGAATTGGCCTCCACAGTCACTTACGGACTCACTGTTACAATCCGTGTTTATGGAAGACAATCTTACTCGGCTACAAGGAATTGCCAAAGAAGAAGAAGCAGATTAGAAAGGGCAGGCAGCCAATCAGGGCGCAGCAGGAGCTGAATGGTGAGGTTCTGGAATGTTCTGCATCAAATCCGAAGGTGGTCGAAGCCGTTGGAGGGAGGGGCATCTGCCGGAAGAGCCGGAGGCAGAGCAAAGGGGGATCGATCCATCAATGCGCCAAGGTAACCAACGGGGCAACGCGGAGGGAGGGAAATCGCCTTGTCTTTTGTCTGCTCACTTCTGATCTGTGTCCCAGGGGACTGCTGGAAACAGCTCCCCAAAATCTTGGGAGAAAGGAGATCTCTCCCAGTTATAACCCCTCAAGACCCTTCATCTGGGTCTTCGAACCCGGGTTCAACCCAGGAAACTCCCACATGCACAATACAGGCATTCAGAACCAACTCACCAAACGCCAGCCGGCCCATTACTTTACTTTTCTTTTCTTAAATTTATTTATTTGGTTTTTCAAATTAAAATTTTACAGAGATATATCCAACATAAATCATAAAAACCAGATTCAAAGGAATCTCCTGGACTTCCATCCTCCCCTTTGTGGTTCCTACTATTAATCATGTCCTCCTGCATCTTTTATGATAATCCAAACCCTTTACCTCTTCCATTGTGTCCAGAATTCACCATTTAACTACAGCTGTTATTCCAATCCTACTAACGATTTTAACTGTTTACAGGGGTTTTTAAGATATATTATAAATTTCCCCCATTATTAAAATTTTGGTCTTCCTGATTTCTGACTCTTCCGGTCATCTTAGCCATTTCTGCATGGTCCATTAACTTCATCTGCCATTCTTCTCTTTATCTTCTTTCCATCTCTGGGCCAATAGCATCCGCGCAGCTGTAGCCACATACATAAGTAGTCTTTTCTGCTCCCTGGGAGGGCTACTAGACCGGAAGCAAAACATGAGATGTAAGGTGTGAAAGTTCGATATTCTGTAGAATATCTGAAGGAGTCTTCAGAAGGGTCATCTTGAGTAATGATGCCATAGGCTTTGTTAGCACCATCCAGAGCTATCTGTTTGTTTTCCCAATAAATCCTCTTTTTTAATTATCTATGCCAGGAGTCGGCAAACTAAGGCCCATGGGCCGGATGAGGCCCAATTGTCTTCAGGATTTGGCCCGCAGACTGTCCGTGGATGGGCGTGGGGATTCTATTTGTTTGAGCTGCACCATTTTTTCCCCTGTGCCATTCCATTTCTCCCCCCTCTCCCTCACACACACCGTGGCGGCGCCTCCTCCCTCCCTCCTCCTGGCTTCTCCCTGTCCAGCCTAGAGGAGGAAGGGGACTGGGCTGAACTGGCTGAGCGCCATTTTAAGCAGCTCCTCTCCGGAGCCAGTCCTTTCACGCCGCTCATCTTCCCTCCGCCGCTGCCACCCTGGTGCTCCTGTGGGCCAGAGAGTGGAGCGGATGAGCTCACTCTGTCTACCCACGAGAAGCAGTGGTGGCGGCGGGAGCAGCGGCAGCCCCTGGGAAGGTAAGTGCAGAGGCTGGGGGTGGGGAGGAGGACTACTTGCCCCCCTCGCCTCTTCTTCCAGCCCCCCCCCCGCTGCTTCTCTGACCTGCCACAAGGTCTGAGGGACAGTGGACCGGCCCGCGGCTAAAAATATTTGCCGACCCCTGATCTACAATTACTGTGTTATCAAGCAAGGAACCTGGACTCCTGACAGTCACAAAATCCCAAATGTGCCTTTTTTGTTTGTTTTTATCATGTTTTTGTTGTTTTTTTGTTCTGTTCTTTGCCAGGGGGAGGGTTGCCAACCATTCCAGACCCAGGTGGATGAGGAAGCGGGTACAATTAGGTCGGCAGTTCGAATCCCCGTGACGGGGTGAGCTCCCGTTGCTCAGTCCCTGCTCCTGCCAACCTAGCAGTTCCAAAGCCCATCAAAGTACAAGTAGATAAATAGGTACCACTCCAGCGGGAAGGTAAATGGCGTTTCTGTGTGCTGCTCTGGTTCGCCAGGAGCGGCTTAGTCCTGCTGGCCACATGACCCGGAAGCTGTACGCTGGCTCCCTTGGCCATTAAAGCAAGATGAGCGCCGCAACCCCAGAGTCGTCCACAACTGGACCTAATGGTCAGGGGTCCCTTTACCTTTACCTTGCCAGGGCGAGGTTTGGCAACCATTCTGGACCCGGGTGGACGAGAAACCGGGTACAATTAGGTTGCACCTTGTTTCTACATCCGGCATTTTCTGGTCTGGACTTTCCCTGGGACATAGTGACAAGAAAGATTTGGGTGGTTTTTAGAAGTTCTTAGATGCCACAATGGCTCTGATCTGCCCCCACAGTCAGAGGCAGCAATGCTTCAGAAAACCAGTTGCTAGAAGCAACAGGACTCTTATCTGGCTTGTGGGTTTCTGTGTGAACAGGATGCTGGACTAGACGCCTGCTCCACCAGGGCTGGATCTACACTAATCTGCAAAAACCTTATTCAATATAACGGTTATCTAACTCTCAACACAGTTCTCCATTGCCAAAGGTTCACTGCTCTGCAGCGCCCTCTGGTGCCACATTTAATAATGCCTTTTTGTTTTTAGTTAAAGAATTTATTCATTTTCAATAATGATCTTCCAATTAATGACAAATCAAATCAATCCAAATTACAGTAATAACAATACACCAATTATATATTCTAATTATAAAAAAAAAAATTCTCAGGACTTCTCATGTTTCAGATGTCTAGAGAGAATCGTCCCTATTCATGTTATTATCCATTTTTATTCTCAGTCTAATCCATGGGTAGGCAAACAAAGGCCCAGGGGGCCGGATCCAGCCCAATCACCTTCTCAATCCAGCCTGCAGACGGTCTGGGAATCAGCGTGTTTTTACATGAGTAAAATGTGCCCTTTTGTTTAAAATGCATCTCTGGGTTATTTGTGGGGCATAGGAATTTGTTCTTCTTTTTTTCCTAAAAATATAATCTGGCCCCCCACAAGGTCTGAGGGACAGTGGACCGGCCCCCTGCTGAAAAAGTGACCCATGGGACTCGAATGAGCCATTGCTTCTTGGCTCACATCTTCTGTAGCAAAGTTTTTGTGTTGTTAACCACAAGAGGCATTTTTTAAAATAGTGCCTTTTTAAACATTATAAACCACAAGTGTAGATGAATCCCAGGTCGTTCCTATGTCCTTATAACCTTAAGTCTGCTGTGCACTGATATTCTCCCTTCTTGTTTTACAGAGAACATGAAAGGATGCCTGCAGTAGGTACGTATGCTGCCATGCCCATACCAGGTTCAGGAACAGACAGTGGAAGGGGGTGAGAAAGTATTCTCTGTGGGTGCCCGGCCTAGACAGCCAGCTGCTCTGCCAAGGATTTCATGTCCTGCTTTTTCAGAATTCTTCTTTCTTTGGCAATCCCTCGTAGCCGAGTAAGATTGCCTTCCATAAACATGGTTTTAAAAGTGAGTCTGTAAGTGACTGTGGAGGCCAATTTTGGATCCACACATCCTTCCACAGTGGGGACATTGGTTTCCGGACTGGAGTTGATCCCGGTGTGGATTTGCCAAGCGTGCCTTCCTATTGACACGTTTCTCCCTTGTGTCCTGAGTTCGAGTGTCTTCAAAGCCCACGACACCTTTGGTCAAGGCTGTTCTCCAACTGGAGCGCTCGCAGGCCAGTGATTCCCAGTTGTCAGTGTTTATACTACACTTTTTAAAGATTTGCCTTGAGACAGTTTTTAAATCTCTTCTGTTGACCACCAGCATTACGCTTTCCATTTTTAAGTTTGGAATAGAGTAGTTGCTTCGGAAGACAATAATCAGGCATCCGCACAACATTAAGTTGATGTTGAAGAATCATTGCTTCAAGCCCAGCGAACCTCATAAGGAGCTGGGCCACATTGCGGTGGTGCTTAACATTGCATCAATGCATAAAAATGTTCTGGATTCATGCTGGAAACTTCCTGATACATGGCTGCTTTCAGATGTCTTCTAAAAGCCAGGAAGTTCTTTATTTCCTTGACATCTGATGGGAGGACATTGCACAGGACGGGTGCCACCACTGAGAAGGCCCTCTGCCTGGTTCGCGGTAACCTCATTTCTCGCAGGGAGGGAACTGCCAGAAGGCCCTCGGAGCTGGACCTCAGCGTCCGGGATGGACAATGGGGGTGAAGACGCTCCTTCAGGGATACTGGGCTGAGGGCATTTAGGGCTTTCAAGGTCAGCTCCATGTATAAGAAATAGAAGAAAGGAGGACTCTCAAAGGAGGCGTATACACAAGTAGCCAGCAGTTGCAGCGGGAAAGTCAGGCTGGCTAAAGCTCAGAATGAGCTCAGGCTTGCAAGAGAGGTGGAAAATAATAAAAGGTTTCCTCAGCTATGTCTGATTAAAGAGGAAGAACAAGGAAGTGGTAGGTGTTCAACTTGGAGAAAACGGAGAAATGGTATTGGGTGACAGAGAGAAGGCAGAACTACTCAACTGCTTGTAATTCTGGTGTGTGTTGCTGGCCTCTTCTAACACAGACATTATTTTGCAGATAAGAAAGCAAAGAAAGGAGGGGCAGAAGCAAAAAAAGGTGGGAAAAAAGACGAAAAAGGTGAAGGAGAAGGAGAAGGAGAAGGAGAAGCAGAAGGAGGAGAAGAGGTAGAAGAGGAAGTAGAAGGAGAGGAAAAAGAATTAACTGAAGAAGAAAAAGATCAACGTGGTCTGTATCCTGCGCACCTAATCAAAGAATCTTAGAGTTGCATTTTTGCAAGCAGTTGCCTTGAATGGAATCTATTTCGTACGTTACACAAGATGCACGTTCTCACATACAGTGGTGCCTCGCAAGACGAAATTAATCCGTTCCGCGAGTCTCTTCGTCTTGCGGTTTTTTTGTCTTGCGAAGCACGGCTATTAGTGGCTTAGCGGCTATTAACGGCTTAGCGGCTTTAAGAAAAAGGAAACAAACTCGCAAGAACTCGCAAGACGTTTCGTCTTGCGAAGCAAGCCCATAGGGAAATTCGTCTTGCGGAACGACTCAAAAAACGGAAAACCCTTTCGTCTAGCGAGTTTTTCGTCTTGCGAGGCATTCGTCTTGCGGGGCACCACTGTACATCTCAAAATCCAGAAAGCACGCCTTTCAAAGGCTACTACAGTAATAATATAATAATAATAATTTATTATTTATACCCCGCCCATCTCATTGAGTCCATTACCTTCAGCAGCTGAGGGCCTCATCAAACCTAAATGCGGCCCTGGAAGCTGTCTGTCTCTTCCTCATTTACATGGTCTGCCACGGGATATTTCATTTATTTATTGCATTTATGCCCCCAAAGAGCTCAAGGGGTCGTCCATCATCATCATCATCATCATCATCATCATCATCATCATTTATACCCCGCTCATCTGCCTGGGTTTCCCTAGCCACTCTGGGCAGCTCCCAACAGAATTAAAAACACGATAAAACATCAAACCTTAAAAACTTCCCTAAACAGGGCTGCCTTCAGATGTCTTCTAAAAGTCAGGCACAGTGGTACCTCTGGTTACATACTTAATTAATTCCGGAGGTCCGCTCTTAATCTGAAACTGTTCTTAACCTGAAGCACCACTTTAGCTAATGGGGCCTCCTGCTGCCGCTGTGCCGCCACCACATGATTTCTGTTCTTATCCTGAAGCAAAGTTCTTAACCTGAAGCACTATTTCTGGGTTAGCGGAGTCTGTAACCTGAAGCGTATGTAACCTGAGGTGCCACTGTAGTTGTTTTTCTCTTTGACATCTGAAGGGAGGGCGTTCCACAGGGCGGGCGCCACCACCGAGAAGGCCCTCTGCCTGGTTCCCTGTAACCTCACTTCTCGCAGGGAGGGAACCGCCAGAAGGACCTCGGAGCTGGAACTCCTCCTGCTATGAGTTTAATCTGTGCAACGACCCTGTGAGACTGAGATCAGGCCACGGCTCTTCCCAGGTCACCCAGTGAAGTTCACAGCAAAGAAGGGATTCGAACCCAAGTCCTCACCCAGCACTGTAACCACTGCTCCACACTGTCTCCAATTGCCTTGCCAAACTGATGGGCATATTTGCTACTGCTGGCGCTGGATTAATTTCCATTCCCCCTCTTTCCTTTAGAAAAAGAGGAAGCTATCCAGAAAATTAAAAAGGGAGCAACAAATACATTCTGGCTGTGTTTGTTGATGATAATCGGCTCAAGTGTGCTGTACCATAACTGTAAGTTCACCTCTGTTCAGAATAAGTGTGTTTTACTCCAACGTAGGGCAAGGCAGGGGACACACCTTGAAGAAAAAGGCCAGAATCGTTTTAATTTCAAATGTCCTTGCTCTTCTTTTAATAATTGATTCTAGGTTACCCAATTACTTTTCATATTTATTTTTGTAACTGCAGTCACCTCGCCGATTGGCTCCAGTATCACCAGTTAAATAATATATTTAATATGGATAAAAAAATTAGGTTTCGGAAAAGAAGACTCTAAACTGCAAATTGTTCTATTAAGAACCAATAAGAAATCATTATCTAAAATTCATGACTTACTACTAGAATGGGATCTGAAAGACGAACAAGTAAAAGATGTTATGATAAAATGGGCCCAGGACATCAGCTATACTATTATTTTTTTATTTTTATATAAATTTTTATTAGTTTTTCGACATATCATTTTCAACAGTAATTAAACATACTTTCATATCTTATACCATATTTTTTTTACTTCCATCAATCACATCTGAATATTTTCCAATCTGTTCACTAACTAAACCTTTCTTACTTCCACAGTTACATTTAACTCATAACTAATATCTCTATTCTTTCTCTACTTTGCAATGCTTCCTACATTTCTCCTTACAAGACTTCTTGTAGTCCTACTGGCGTAATTTGTTGATTACAATTGCTTTCAAATAGTTCGTATCGGCCATACAATTCAGATGGAACAGTGGGAGAGACTTTGGAGGTTGGATATTACATTTACCGCCTGTAATGCCATCAAGGAAAACCTAATGTTTAAAATTTCAGTAGAAAAGATACTGCAGGCATATTTATTAGGGATTTTAGGAAAAGACATCCCACAGGATAAGAAAAGATTATTCTTATATGCTACAGCCGCAGCCAGATTATTACTTGCTAGAAAATGGAAAGGGGATACTATCCCCACCAAGGAAGATTGGATCAGTAGATTACGTGAATATATAGAATTAGCTAAACTAACGGCAGCCATAAGAAATCAGTCTAATCAGTCTAAGGAAGGAATGGCAATGTTTTGAGGAATAGATGAAAAAAACACTGTTCTAAAGAAAACACATTGATATGTATAGAATAAGTGTGTAGTAAAAGGTAAAGGTACCCCTGCCTGTACGGGCCAGTCTTGACAGACTCTAGGGTTGTGCGCCCATCTCACTCAAGAGGCCGGGGGCCAGCGCTGTCCGGAGACACTTCCGGGTCACGTGGCCAGCGTGACATCACTGCTCTGGCGAGCCAGAGCCGCACACGGAAACGCCGTTTACCTTCCCTTTAGAAAGCAGTCCCTATTTATCTACTTGCACCCGGGGGTGCTTTCGAACTGCTAGGTTGGCAGGCGCTGGGACCGAGCAACGGGAGCGCACCCCGCCGCGGGGATTCGAACCGCCGACCTTTCGATCGGCAAGCCCTAGGCGCTGAGGTTTTACCCACAGCGCCACCCGTGTCCCTCAATAAGTGTGTAAAGAGGAACTAATTCAAGGTAAAGTTATTAATAGATATAAAAGGATTAATATAAGGACACAAGGTAAATAAGATTATGCAGTAAAGGATGTCGAGTTGTGGTGGAGGGAAGCAGCATGGGTGCAAATTATAGTTATTTATTTCCCCACAGAGGAAAATGAGCCCAAGGGTCGATCGTGGTCGACCGGTTGGACATCCCTGGACTATGACAACAATAAGTTTTTTAAAAAGAGTAGGAATCGTCTATTGTTTATGTGCAAAAATACTGCAAACAAGTTGGTACATTGGCGGGGTTTTAAGTAAACACTTGCAACTAGCAGGAAATTAGATAAAATTAAGGGAAATAATAATTGGGAAAGTTTTAAGTATGGAAATGCAGCAGAACTTTGTTTGCATAAGGAACCAGGAGAGGGTAGGGAAGGAAGATTCAAAGAATTTCAAAGAGAAGGTTAGTGAAAATGTATCTGCATAAATCTAGATCTGATAGAAATGTGGGCTAACTCTTGCTTTTAATTGTGAAAACGTAACTGTTAAGTTGTGGGTGAACATATCAGACGACACAGCGATTCTTCAAACAGCTCTTGTTTATTCACAGGCCAGGGCAGAACTGAACTGAAGGGTTCAGTCAGCCTGCTTATATAAAGCTCCAGTACAACGCAACTGTAACAATTTTCTAAAACTATCCAATCACTGAACGTCACTTTCGATCCCTTATTTGCATAACTATCTACAGTATCCCCCTGCTGGCCCAGGGTGAGAACTTCAGTACATAACAGTAACTGTGGAAAATTAACTTGCCAGTCTTGTCTGGGACATGCCCCCTGTGTTATAGCAGCCTGTCTTTCCTGCCTTCCTCCACAACAGATGAGCAACGGGTCATACGGCTATCGGACAACATCGACGCTGCGAAGACAATACGGGTCTTTTTCGTCAGTCACAATCAAACCCTCGATGCGTTGAACGGTAAGAGATGGCTTGCCGTGAGAATGCCTGCGTCCCGCCTACCTGCCCACCCGCCACTCTCACCAAGCCCCCAACCACTGGCCCCATCCTCTAGTGTTGTGGCTCACAGGGCCATCTTAAGTATATCCGGCGCCGTGGTGCAAAGATCCCTCTGGCGCCCCCCCCCCCCCCCCGTTTCCCAGAGTTGCCGACCTTTTTGTTGGCATGTACCCAAGGAAACAGGGGCAATTGGCAGGCCCCCCAGCTGGCTCCAACCCACCGGCCCGGTGTGCCAGGCGACCTCCAATCCTTGTTGTTGTTTAGTCGTTTAGTCATGTCCGACTCTTCGTGACCCCCTGGACCAGAGCACGCCAGGCCCTCCTGTCTTCCACTGCCTCCCGCAGTTTGGTCAAACTCATGCTGGTAGCTTTGAAAACACTGTCCCACCATCTTGTCCTCTGTCGTCCCCTTCTCCTTGTGCCCTCCATCTTTCCCAACATCAGGGTCTTTTCCAGGGAGTCTTCTCTTCTCAGGAGGTGGCCAAAGTCTTGGAGCCTCAGCTTCAGGATCTGTCCTTCCAGTGAGCACTCAGGGCTGATTTCCTTCAGAATGGAGAGGTTTGATCTTCTTGCAGTCCATGGGACTCTCAAGAGTCTCCTCCAGCACCAGAATTCAAAAGCATCCATTCTTCAGCGATCAGCCTTCTTGATGGTCCAGCTCTCACTTCCATACATCACTACTGGGAAAACCAGAGCTTTAACTATACGGAGCAGGGAAGAGGTGGAGGCTGGACACGGTGTCTCCTGGCATCAGCTCGCCGCCCTTGCCCGCCGCAGGAGCTGCCCTCCAGCCGCTGCCCGCCTCCTCCAGCCCTGCAAAGCTGCCGGCAGCACCGTAAAAAGTGTTGGGGTGTTCCATTCCACCGTAAGGAACAGACATGGGACTGTTGCGTGCAGCGACCCAGGCTTTAGAAGACTGAGCACGCTATTCAGCTGCGCAAACAGAAATGGCACGAGAGGCTGTTTTTACAAGCAGGTTTTGTTCAGCGTCGATCAGGACAAAAGGAAACATGTCTGATCTCCTTCGTGTCCAAAGCAAAACAGAAAGCTATACACAAATGGACGTTCCCAGCATGGAATGCTGGTATGTGTTACAGACATGTGACATGCAACAGTCCCATGTCTGTTCCTTACGGTGGAATGGAACATCCCAACACTTTTTACGGTGCTGCCGGCAGCTTTGCAGGGCTGGAGGAGGCGGGCAGCGGCTGGAGGGCAGCTCCTCTGGTGGGGGAAAAGGTGGACGCTCTGGGCGCGGCGCTGCTTCAGCGAGGCGGGCGAGGGCAGCTAGCTGATGCCAGGAGGCGCCGCGCCCAGCCTCTGCCTCTTCCCTGGCGCCCTTCAGAATTTGGCACCCTGGCACTCCGCACCACTTGCCTCTATGGGCGAGACGCCCCTGGTGGCTCAGTACATGGGTTGAAGTGGGGAGGGGACAGAGGGGGATGTGCCCACTTGACATAGGATCATGTCGTTGGAAGGCACACAGGGCCGAATTTCATGTGATTCTTTGCACCTGTGGGTAGCCTTTATCATGCTACTAGGCTTCTGTCTACACCAGGGGTACCCAAACGTTTTTGAAAGAGGGCCAGAATTGATGAAGTGAACGGCGTTTCCGTGTGCTGCGCTGGCTCGCCAGATGCAGCTTTGTCACGCTGGCCACGTGACCCGGAAGTGTCTCCGGACAGCGCTGGCCCCCGGCCTCTTGAGTGAGATGGGCGCACAACCCCATAGTCTGTCAAGACTGGCCCGTATGGGCAGGGGTACCTTTACCTTTACCTTTTTTACCTCCCCCCTTAAGAAGTTTCGATTCAGGAGGGTTGATCAGTTTTGTATGTGGTTTTGTTTATATATATATATATATATATATATATATATATATATATATGTATATGTGTGTGTGTGTGTGTGTGTGTGTGTGTGTGTGTGTGTATATATATATATATATATGTATGTATATGTGTGTGTGTGTGTGTCTGTGTATATATATATATATATATATATAGAGAGAGAGAGAGAGAGAGAGAGAGAGAGAGAGAGAGACATACATAAACAAGTAAATTGTTGATTGTAGTCTGGCGCTGCAAGAACGGGTTCTGACATCAAGGCTCCTTTCCATTTTTAGTTTTTCAGTTTCTAGATCCAGAGGTTGCAAGGCAGGTTTTTCTGACTGGCTGGGGTCATTTTCCAGCACAGGTTTCTCAGCATGCAAAGCCTCAAGCCTCAGTTTCTCTCGCTCTATTTGTAATCTCTCCTTTTCCAGTTGAAGCCTCTCATGCTCTAGGTCAATGTGTCATAACCGTTCTTTTTCGATCTGCAGGCGCTCCTTCTCCACTTGCAGGCGTTCTGCTTCGATATCCAGTCGCTGTTTCTCTAACTCCAGCTTCTGTTTTTCAAGGCTAATCATCAGATGAGAATCTTCATAGGCCAGCCTAGCTTGAGCAGAGCTTAGATTGCCAAACTCTTCGATGTGAGTGAAGTCAGGAAGGTCACTTTCCTTTTTAGAATCTGGCAACACTGAGGACAGAATCTCCTCTTCTTCCTCAATAGGAAATTCAAAACTCTGTGGATCCTCCTCCTCTTCTTCCACTTTTATTTCTGTTAATGATCCACCTGCTTCTCTGAAGTCTGTAATATTCTGCCATTCAAAACCAGCTTCAGTTGGAAACCCAATTTTCTCATCAATATCTTCGTTGAGAGAATCATCCAGATCAGATGATGGAAGGTGAAAGCCAGCACCCCCAAGCTTTATGTTGGTCTTAAGTCGCTTCCGTTTCTTAAGGGCCCTCCAATCGAGGTATCGCCTTCTGACTTCTGTTCCCGTCCTTTGCTCTCCTTCACCACCAGCATTAACACATTCTGCTATTTCCTCCCAAGCCTTCCGCTTCATCTCATTAATGGTTGCGTAATCCACTACGGTGAGGATGTATCTGTTTCCCCGGCTGCTGGCTCTAGGCAAGGGCCCTATCCGGTCCAGCCCTAACCGTTGAAAAGGGGTTAATATGACAGGCAAGGGGCACAACTTGGCTTTTGTTTTGTCTTGCCCGGTGCCTCTTCTCTGACATATGTCACAGGCTTGACAGTATTGTTTTATTTGTTTCCCCATTCCTGGTCAATAAAAATTTTGAGCCACTCTCCGTTTTGTACATGTAATACCCATATGCGCTCCAAATACACTGGTGTGAGCGTGCTGCAGGATTTTGCCTCGGTATTCATGTGGGATTGCTGTCTTCTCACTTCTTCACACACACACACACACACACACACACACACACACACACACCCTGCATAGTGGGGCAAGGACTTCTCGATATAAAAGGTCCTTACTCAAACAAAACCGTTCTGGGCACTCAGGAGTTAACGGCCTCTCCGACTCGGCTGCCTCAAAGCACATTTGTAACTCAGTATCTTCTTTTTGCTTTTTGGCAAAACTTGGGGTTTGACTTTTAGTCAAAGGAAACAAAAAGGTGTCTTTTCCTTCCTCACACTGATCATGCCCTTGCTGTCGCCTCTGCTACTGTATCCACCCCCTCAGGATTAGGTGACTGTGGGCTCCCTTTTGCTCTGGTAACTATAAAAGTACTCTGCACATGTTCTAAAATGTCCCAACCAATGAGCACAGGGCCGCGAATTTCTTCTGAAAGGGCTACCTGCCACTTCCCTGCCCAGTTTTTGAACCTGACATCTATTTCCGCCACCTTTAGGATCTCTGCCTGCTTCGAAATTCCTTTTAATTTCATTACTTTTCCTGGAATTATGGCCTCATCCCTGATTATTTCCGGGTGGACTATGGTGAGTTGCGATCCCGTGTCCTTTAACCCGAGATATCCTTTTCCGTCTATGCAGATATACTCTCCAGCGTTCTTTAATAAGAGATTATCTTGTTGTATCACATAACAGTGCACGAATTGGGCCTCTGCTACCTCAGCAGGCTCGGGCCTAGTTGGCCTGTCCGTTTCCTTGACAACCTGACTAGTTGGGCCCTGCTCCACAGGCTGCATACAATATGTCTGTTTCTGTGTGGTGCTATAACTAGATGTTTCTTTTCCTGGCTTACAATCAAAACTTTTATGACTTAATTTTCCACATCTCCAGCATGAAATGTATTTGGGTCCTGCATAACTTGTTTTATTGACTTTTCCCTCAGAAAACTCTGTATGGGTGTGTGCCTTCTCATGTGGGCTTTCTGATGAGGGGCTGCTTCTCTTACTGGTTTCTGAGGTAATCTTTCCTTTGGTTTGCTGAAATTTATTTTTGTTTGTTTCCCAATATCTTCCACCAAATTTTGGCCCATTAAATCCGTGGTCTCTGATTTCATTTATTTTATCGGCTAAACCCGCTGCTTCCTCTATTGTCTTGGGGTTCCTTTCTTTTATCAGGTACTTCAATTGGCCATTTATTGTGTCGTAAAATTGCTCCAACGCCATCACTTCTCTAATCTTAGGTACCGTGTCTGCATTCTCTTGCTCTAACCATCTTGTGAGGTAAGTTTTTATCTTTGCGCCCATCTGCGCATAGGTTTCCTCCCTCACCTTTGTCACACTTCTAAATTTTTTCCTCAACTGCTCTGAGGTAATCCCAAAGCGTGTATATACTAACTGCTTGTACACCTCAAAATTTCGGGATTGTTCCTCAGTCATTTGAGCGTATAATTCGGCTAGAGGACTGCTTATCCTAACTCTCAAGATCATCATTTTTTCTTCCTCTCTCACTTGAAAATCATGACAGGCCCTCTCAAAGGATACTAGAAAAGCTTCTGGGCTATCCCTATCTCTAAATTCAGGAAAGCGTTTTAAATCTATCTTCATTTGATTCTGCCCATCAGTGTTATTACTATTATTACGATTTTCTAAAACCGTTAATTCCAACCGTCTCATCTCTAACTGAAACCGCTGCTGTTCCCTTTCCTGCTCAGCCCTCAATTTTTCTTTTTCCAATTCTTGCTCAGCCCTCAATTTTTCTTTTTCCAATTCAGTTCTATTTTTCTCAAGCTCTAATTTCAGGTTATATTCTTGAACTAATTTCCACTTTTCAAGATCCTCTGAAAACTGTGGAACTTCTACTTCAGGTGGGGTTTTAGTCATCACTTCTATTCTGGTTTCCTCCCCCTGGGGATTCCCATTCTCTTCCCCAGAGCTTTCGTATGGGTTTTCTCTCACTGGGTGCTTGGTCTTTTTGGGTGGCATTATGTGTGAGTCAGTATTTTGCATTAATTAAATAAGAGACTTTCACTCTCAGCACTGTTCCTCCCGGCTTGGCATCCCAAGACCCTGGTCCTCAAAGTATAGCTTTAGGTTTTTTCCCCTCTAACCTTTCAAGCTTACTTCCTCTGACCCTGAGCCTAAGCCTCTGTCAGAACAGTCTTTTGAGATCTCTTGCTCTTATTGTTATCTTGGCCACACGACAATCTGGGGTTTATCCTCAATCACACCCTCGGGCAGGTAATCTCTTCCCCGATTTACCCTGCCCCTCTCCAGGTGTACTGCTTCCCCTCACAGGCTCTTAGACTTATCAAATCCCGCCGCTGCCGCCAATTTTGTGGCGTTCGTACGGAGTCCCCGGTCGTCTCACGGACTATTGACCCGTACACCACTAATCCGCTGCCACCAACCAGGTCCTCCCTGGTAAACTCACTTCAGTCTCAGTCAGCTTTTCAATTAATAAAGAAGAGTGTATTTTTTTTTTAGACTTAAAACAAAACTATTACAGCATTCCAAACAGTGTTCCTCTTTACTTTCTTAGTCTTATGTTCCTCTCTCTCTCTCTGCTACCTCCCCACACTCAAGGACCAAATGCCCTAACTGTCTCTCTATTACCAACTGCCTTTCCCAACCAGCCAACCCACTCAAACCAACCAACTACCCACCCACAACTCCCAATGAACTAACTTCCACAACTCCTCCCAGAACCAGTTTTATAGACCCACTGACTCCACCCCCCTGGGTCCTGTCTGTACAACCTATTTAACTATTTCCCCTCCAGCACTCTCTCATATAGGTTAACGTCACACTGGGTCATGTGGCCAGCATGACTAAGCTGCTTCTGACGAACCAGAGCAGCGCACGGAAATGCCATTTACCTTCCCACCAGAGCAGTACCTATTTATCTACTTGCACTTTGACGTGCTTTCGAACTGCTAGGTTGGCAGGAGCTGGGACCGAGCAACGGGAGCTCACCCCATCGCGGGGATTCGAACTGCCAACCTTCTGATCAGCAAGTTCCAGGCTCTGTGGTTTAACCCACAGTGCCACCCGCGTCCCTTTATGGAATAGTTACTTGACTCTTATTAGTTTGTGACTCCCTGCATGTCCCTTACATGTCTTCTGCTTATGAATTTTGAAACAGTTTGGATAGGGTTATAGAAATATTGTCAATATATTATTAGCCTATGTGTTGCTTGATGTTGTTCGGATTGTTCTGTTTTGCAACACAGGGGGATTTTTCGGGTTTATTATTCTCTGGACTGGAGGCAGGCCACGTCGCTTGTACCCAACGCAATTGGCAGACAGACACACTTCACACTCCCAGGAACCTTTCTATATATTTATGCTCGATTGCCCGAGACCTCCCTGACTTGCACTTTTGCAAATTGTTCTAGATACGGAAATCCTAGGGTTGGCAGAGAATTTAGCGGGGTTTCTACGCGACATCAAGACAAGGACTACTGCAGTGAATGTCGCAATTGGTAAGTTTGTCTGCAGAAGAATCGGGGAGGGGGGGAGACACAAGCTGGAAGCCTTTTCTCCCCCCCCCCCCACCCCTCATTTATTGGTAAAAACCTCTTGGTGTTTCGCAACTTTCTGACTAGTTGCAGGACCTTAGCCAGACCTAGCAGGGTAAACGCAGAATCCACGGAAGCAATTGGCAACTTGGCTGCAGACAGGATAGACGAAGCAGGAACCAGGAACTTGTAGTTGGGTGTTTATTATATACAGTGGACTGCTTACAGGAACAGAGCATGGATCTTTAGCTAGCTCTCTCTGACACGACTCACAACTCCTACACTGACACACAGAACTCTGAACCTCTGAACTCACGAACTAACACATTCCAGTTAGTAGGCCATTAATTATCACTCCCTTGAGAGAGCGTGACCAATCAGGGAGTTGTCTCCATGTCTCTGTTATCACCAGGCAGACGTACTCCTTCACATGACCTTCTGGCTGTCTGCCAAACCTTAACTGCCTCTGTGTGAGTAGCTGCACATACACAGTTTCCCAACATCATTTCCAGAACTGGAGAATTTATTCCCTTCCTCAATTCTGGCTGCCCTTGCTGAAGGCCAACCCAGCAATGACCTGTATTTGGTTTAGGACCAATGGCTGGAGTTATAATGCACATTTGTTACAAATACGTGTTCACTCTTAACCTTACACCCACAAGTTCTCACACAGGAGGTGTTATGTACTGAAGTTCTCACCCTGGGCTAGCAGGGGGATACTGTAGATAGTTATGCAAATAAGGGATAGAAAGTGACGTTCAGTGATTGGATAGTTACAGAAAGTGGTTACTGTTGCGTTGTAGTGGAGCTCTATATAAGCAGGCTGGCTGAACCCTTCAGTTCAGTTCTGTTCTGGCCTCTGAATAAACAAGAGCTGTTTGAAGAATCGCTGTGTCGTCTGATATGTTCACCCACAACTTAACAGGAGGAATGAAGAAAGATTCAGGGGGTGTTGTTTTTTTACATGATACAGTGGCGCCTTGGTTCTCAAACGCCTTGGTACTCAAACAACTTGGAACCCAAACACTGCAAACCCCGAAGTAAGTGTTCTGGTTTGCAAACTTCTTTCGGAAGCCGAACATTCTCCGTTTTGAGTGTTACGCTTCCATTTTGTAGAACCCAGTTCAGCTTCTGATAGACTGATTGTGTGACTGCAGTACATTGTTTGTTGCTTTCATTTTATGGATCAATGGTCTCGTTAGATAGTAAAATTCATGTTAAATCGCTGTTGTTTTCCAAAGTCTGGAACGGATTAATCCATTTTGCATTACTTTCTGTGGGAAAGCGCACCTTGATTTTTTAACGCTTTGCTTTTGAAACAGACATCCGGAATGGATTAAGTTTGAGAACCAAGGTACCGCTGTATTAAAGAAACGGTATATGAATGCTGCTTCAGGTGGCAAAATCGCAATATAATCAGGCAGGAAATCCCATAGTATGCATGTATAGTTGTTGTTTATATAGTATATGTATAGCCTGATCTTCGTTAATTGTTGCAACAGGGTCCCCACTCACCACACGCAGGGGGGAGGAGAACCCTGAGCAATGGTGCGTAAGCCCTTATATAAACTTTTGAAATTGCCCACCCTGTAGCTCAAGACCACCCCCAAAACATCATGCATATATCACAAAAGGAGGTGGTCTACAGCAGAAATCCTTTCTGCCAGAATACCTGATAATGGTCACTGACTGCTTTACCTGGACAGCCCGGCCATTCTTTTGTGTGATGGTTAATACTTTAATTCCTGAGTCCAGCTCACAGACTCACCCTATTCATCCACAAATACGCCCTTAAGTCAAGTAAGCAAAAGACAATGGAGAGCCTTTCCCATTTCCTTCCTCCTTGCAGAGAAATATTTGAGGTCACTGGGAGAGTCAAAATAGCTTCAGGATTGTTCTCCTGTACTATAAGAATAAAAATAAATATAATAATAATAATTTATTATTTATACCCCACCCATCTGGCTGGGCTTCCCCAGCCACTCTGGGCGGCTTCCAACCAAATATTAAAATACAGTAGTCTATTAAACATTAAAAGCTTCCCTAAAGAGGGCTGCCTTCAGACGCCTTCTAAAAGTCTGGTAGTTATTTTTCTCTTTGACATCTGGTGGGAGGGCGTTCCACAGGGTGGGTGCCACCACTGAGAAGGCCCTCTGCCTGGTTCCCTGTAACTTGGCTTCTCGCAGTGAGGGAACCGCCAGAAGGCCCTCAGAGCTGGACCTCAGTGTCCGGGCAGAATGATGGAGGTGGAGACGTTCCTTCAGGTATACAGGACCGAGGCCGTTTAGGGCTTTCAAGGCCAGCTCCAACACTTTGAATTGTGCTCGGAATCGTACTAGGAGCCAATGCAGATCTCTCAGGACCGGTGTTATGTGGTCTCGGTGGTCGCTCCCAGTCGCCAGTCTAGCTGCCGCATTCTGGATTAATTGTAGTTTCCGGGTCACCTTCAAAGGTAGCCCCACGTAGAGCGCATTGCAGTAGTCCAAGCGGGAGATAACTAGAGCATGCACCACTCTGGTGAGACAGTCCGCAGGCAGATAGGGTCTTAGCCTGCGTACCAAATGGTTTATATACTTAGGTCTGCGTTTGCCTCGTACATTTATGAATGCTTATTTTATATTTAGGGATGCGGGTGGCGCTGTGGGTAAAAGCCTCAGTGCCTAGGACTTGCCGATCGAAAGGTCGGCGGTTCGAATCCCCGCGGCGGGCTGCGCTCCCGTCGTTCGGTCCCAGCGCCTGCCAACCTAGCAGTTCGAAAGCACCCCCGGGTGCAAGTAGATAAATAGGGACCGCTTACTAGCGGGAAGGTAAACGGCGTTTCCGTGTGCTGCGCTGGCTCGCCAGATGCAGCTTGTCATGCTGGCCACGTGACCCGGAAGTGTCTGCGGACAGCGCTGGCTCCTGGCCTCTAGAGTGAGATGAGCGCACATCCCTAGAGTCTGGCAAGACTGGCCCGTACGGGCAGGGGTACCTTTACCTTTTATTTTATATTTGGGACCTGAGAATTCTAACACAAAGATTACCTTTGAGGTTCATTAAACCTGTAACTTTCCATACATTAGCATTTCCTTTTATTTAACATTCCATACATTAGCATTTCCTTTTATTTATTTGTACATTGGATTGACACACCACCTTTATCTCAAGGGGGCGTACTTGGTTCACGCCTCCCCATTTCATCTTCCCAACAACCCTGCAAAATAGGCCAGGCCAAGAAAGGCGGCCACTGACTCCAAGGTCGCCCCGTGAGCTTCATATTTGTGTGGGGATTCAAACCCAGCTCTCTCATCTCAGGCCTTAGCCCAACACTCCAACCGTTACACCACATCGGCTCCCGCAAAGGAACTTTTGATGATTTTCCGGTACTATTCTGCTGTCACAGTAACATAAGCACTGGCACACACACAAGGATTGGCATCACTCATTCAAAGACCCTGACCCTAATCCACAATGTGGCAGCTAGACTGGTGACTGGGAGCGGCCACCAAGACCACATAACACCTGTCTTGAAAGACCTACATTGCCTCCCAGTACGTTTCCGAGCACAATTCAAAGTGCTGGTCCTGACCTTGAAAGCCCTAAACGGCCTCGGTCCTGTATACATGAAGGAGCGTCTCCACCCCCATTGTTCTGCCCAGGCACTGAGGTCCAGCGCCAAGGGCCTTCTGGTGGTTCCCTCTCTGCGAGAAGCGAAGTTACAGGGAACCAGGCAGAGGGCCTTCTCGGGAGTGGCACCCGCCCTGTGGAATGCCCTCCCACCAGATGTCAAAGAGAAAAACAACTACCAAACTTTTAGAAGACATCCAAAGGCTTTTAATGTTTAATAGGTTACTGTATTTTAGTGTTTGTTGGAAGCCGCCCAGAGTGGCTGGGGAAGCCCAGCCAGATGGGCGAGGTATAAATAAATTATTATTATTATTATTATTATTATTATTATTATTATTATTATTATTATACAGATGGACCGGCTGGTTTCTAACACATCTCTCTCTCTCTCTCCTGCATGTTTCTGGTTCGCCTCGCAAGACAACATAATTAAACTGATCAACGGCGGGTGGCAGCCCTTCAAAGGCCGCCTCTTTTACCTCATCTCGCACCCAATGGGTTTTGATTTCGCTCAGAGTGAATGTGAGAAACTAAAGACAATACTGCCCACCATTGTCACGAAGGAAGAGGAGGTAAGTTTGAGGACCGCGATCCACATGTTCGCTCTCCCCAGGAAAACCCACTGTGGACCGCTGGATCAGGACAAATGTCTACCTTTTTTTTCTGCAAATGGAAATTTGTTATAGCCGGGAGGGGTCCCAAAGTCTGTCTAGTTCCAACCCCCTGCAATGCAGGAATCTCAACTAAATCACACATGACAGGATCACAGGTTGAAGGAAACCAAGTCAATATGCCCCTGTGAAGCTCTTTTGCAGAAATGCTGTACACCAGGGGTCAGCAAACCTACCGCGCCTCGGGCCGGTGTCTCCAGCGCCGATCTTGCGGCAAGCCAGAGGGCAGGGGAGCATGTGTCCATAATCGTGCGCACACGCTATTTCCGGCGCACTTCCGGGTCAGAGGAGCACCGGAAATAGCTCGTGCGCATGTGCACAGGCCTCCTCCGACCCGGATGTGCACCGGAAATAACGTTTGCGCATGCACACAAGCTATTTCCGGTGCTCCTCCGACCCAGAAGTGGGCAGCCGCGCAGCGCAGTGCCGGCAAGAGCGGGCAGTGGCAGTGGGGGTCAGATAAACGAGTCCCTTGGGTTTTATCCAGCCCGTGGGCCTAAGTTTGGAGACCCCTGCTCTACACCTTGCGGAAATAAGCAGAAAGCAGTTTGGGTTTACGAATCATTAAATAAGTTGGGAGCTTTTGTTATTAAATATACCAGGAAAGGGATGCGGGTGGCGCTGTGGGTTAAACCACAGAGCCTAGGACTTGCCGATCAGAAGGTCGGTGGTTCAAATCCCCGCAACGGGATGAGCTCCCGTTGTTCGGTCCCAGCTCCTGCCAACCTAGCAGTTCATAAGCACATCAAAGTGCAAGTAGATAAATAGGGCGGGAAGGTAAACGGCGTTTCCGTGCGCTGCTCTGGTTCACCAGAAGCGGCTTAGTCATGCTGGCCGCATGACTTGGAAGCTGTACGCTGGCTCCCTCAGCCAGTAAAGCGAGATGAACGCCGCAACCCCAGAGTCGGCCACGACTGGACCTAATGGTCAGGGGTCCCTTTACCTTTACCTATACCAGGAAAAAAGCACACCAAGAACTCTGGCCAATATAAGTTTCATCAGTGGGAGTGGTCCCTATTTGCAAATCCATAATAAATTGTAACAAACACTAATCCATTCAAAAGTATTCTGACAAGGATTACAAACTCAAATAGAGATTATAAACCCAAACAGAGATTACAAACTGAAACTCATAAGGATATGTATAGCACAATAATTCGTTACAGAATTAGAGATAAGAATTTATGAGTAAAGATAAGTTCGTGTTAGTCCATAGTCAGATTTGATGTGAAGGTCTTAGTTTCAATCACTGGGCAGACTTCTGACTTCTGCTCAGTGATTGAAACTAAGACCTTCACATCTCTATTTGAGTTTGTAATCCTTGTCAGAATACATACTTTTGAATGGATTAGTTTTTGTTACAATTGATTATTGATTTGCGAGTAGGGACCACTCCCACTGCTGAAACTGGTATTAGCCAGAGTTCTTGGTGTGCTTTTTTCTTGGGTTTACGAATCGGCAAGTTAGTTTGCCAGGGAAATGTCTCAAAAGGAGCAGCCGTGTCTTTGTAAAGACTCATGGTGAAGTCTTGCCTACATACTTATCAGAGAGAGATTTAAAGGCAAACCTCAAATCCCACCCCCCACCCGCCTCTCCACACTTCCTCTGCCATGCACAACTGTGTGCAGGCCTCCCTGTCTCCTCTGCCCGACTCTTGCCCCTCACCCACATGCAAGAAGTTTCTGCCTGCTCACCCACTGCCCGTTCGCCCACTCCTAGTGGTCAGCCATTGCTCCCGGGTGCCTGCCTGCCTCTCCCCGGCTGCTCCAGCTCAGAGACACTCAGAAATGGTGCCAAAAGCCAGGAGGCAACCCAGGAAAGTAGAGCGGTACCCGGCTTGGTGGGGGATTGCCCGAGGGAAGGAGGACAGAATGGAGGGGAGGAGAAAATAGGGGTGGGGGGAGTAAATATTTTATTGGGTGCACAAAGAGACCAGGGCCCTGTAGAGTTGGCACCTTTGCATAGCTGTCAACTTACAGATTTGAAAATAAGGGGCCAGCAACCTCAAAAATAAGGGATCAGCAGCCAAAATAAGGGATTTTCTGGGCACAGGTATGTTCAACTTCTGAGCCCCTCTGAGCCAAAGGCAGAAAGCCCAGCCAGCAGCCAAACGAAGCCTCAAGCGGTGGTTCCCACAGCGCAGCAACCCGGCAAAGGGGACGCAGCAAGGGAAACCACCGTCACCTCTCCGCTGGGAAGCGCTGAGCAAAGGCGAGTCCCCAGGCAACGCAGCCGATTTGATTGGCACAAGGCATGCAAGCTCCACCCCCCAGTCGTTCTTAGACTCCTTATTGGGTGAGCAACGCAGCCAAGCAACACAGTTGGAGCCTCCCTCCTCCCTGGCCGGCAGGGAGGGAGGGAGAGGAGCTGCTTCCTTTGAAACCCGGGAAATTGAAGGGACATCATCAATAAAGGACAGCAGCGGGACACGGCACTGGGATAAGGGAGTTTCCCGTCAAATAAGGGGCAGTTGACAGCTATGCACCTTTGGGGTGGGAGAACATCTGAATCTTCTCTTTGGGATCACATGGTCCCTTGAGAATCTTCCCGCTTGCACTCAGAACCACTTTGAGCATCTGTGCAGCAATCACGAGCCAAATTTAGCTGGAGATGGAATTGAATGCTGTCTCGAGAAGCAGGAAATACTCGACTGCCTTCCTCTACTGCTTTATCCAGCTTTCAGCTTTTAAGAAAAAATGCAGAGCCCTGTTAGTGCCATTCAATGAAGGAAGTCCATTGCTTTGCAGAAGTGTTTCAAGCCCACAGCAGGCTAAAATAGACCCGCAACCATCACAGCTAAGTGCTGGTCAGTTTCTGGCTAGTTTGCAGATTTGGGTGGGAACGGACTTGCTATCCTGCAGACAATTCCAGTGGTGTAGCATGGGTTGCCAGAGCCCGGGGCTATGGAGGGAAATGGACAGAGTATGTGTGTGTGTAATCGGCTGCCTAATGACGCCCGTGTCACCCAAGAGATTGCAGACGCAGAGATAAGAAAAGAAGAATCGTTCCATTGGTCTGGCGAGGTTCACTTCCTGGTCTCATGGAGAAGCTGTTTTCAACAGAGTCCAGCGACGGAAGAGCGCAGCTGCGGCAGCACCGGGCGTTGATATTTTGCATGCCTAATAATTTTGTCGTCCCGTTCCCCCACCAGCAGCACGCTATGCCCCTGGACAAATCTGAACGCATGGTCAATGAAGCCAGGGTTTCATCTGACCTTGCGTGGCAAGGGGTGTAGATCAATTGGTAGAGAATGTACCTTGCAAACAGAAGATGCCTGGTTCATTCTTCCTGAAACCCTGGAGAGGCATGGCTGCCTGCCAGTGTAGGGTCTGACTCAGTACAGACCGCTTCATGTTATGTTCTTTCAGGTTACGCCCCGCGGCAACCCGGAAGTACCAGAAAGGGTTACTTCCGGGTTTCGCCGCTTGCGCATGTTCAGATGCTCAAAATGACGTCGCGCGCATGCGCAGAAGCGGCGACCCGCACCCCGCGCATGCGCAGGCGTGTTGCTGTGGGTTGTGCTCTTTTCATGTTGCGAACGGGCCTCCGGAACGTTCACAGCCAGAGGTACCACTGTATAGCACATCTACCTCCTGTGTGAGCTTTCTGCCGGAAAATCGATGAACAGTCCTCCCGAAAGGGTCCTTCGTCCCAGTCAGGCCTTCTGTTTGGCTCTCTTGCAGCTTTTCATTGAGTCAATTGCCAAGGAGTCGAGTAAGGGAGTGTGGATTGGGCTCAAAAAGGACGGCTTGTCATGGAGATGGCTTGATGGGACACCGTACAATGCAAATAGCAGGCAAGTGTCTGGAGAAACCTCTATACCGTAAAGAAACTCTCGGGTGTTTTCTCCTTCCCATCCTAAAAGCAGCTTACGGAAGGTTGCCTTTCCCCGACTTCAACTTCACAAGAAGCGGGAATAGGGCAGACTCGGAAAACGAGGTTCTCTTGGCATTCTGACGAGAAGCTACCTTGTTCACATCTCCAGTGTGGTGTAGTGGTTAAGAGCGGTAGTCTCGGGAACTGGTGAACCAGGTTCGCTTCCCTGCTCCTCCACATGCAGCTGCTGGGTGACCTTGGGCCAGTCACACTTCTCTGAAGTCTCTCAGCCCCACTCACCTCACAGAGTGTTTGTTGTGGGGGAGGAAGGGAAAGGAGTATGTTAGCCACTTTGAGACTCCTGAAGGGGAGTGATAAAGCGGGATATCAAATCCAAACGCTTCTTCCAGTCAATGCACAGACCGAAACACAATCGTGCTTTGAATTTTGGTCTTGCCCGAATTTCGCAGCACAATTCACCAGCCATTCTAGGCATTCCTGTTTGGATAGGCCTACTACGCAAGGTGCTTGGGAGTTTTGTAAACAAAAATCTGCCCTTTTCCCCCTTATGGGGTACCCAAGAGCCCATATAGAGTCCTTACGTAGGTTCCCTATTGGTAGGAGAAAATAACAGGGGCCAACCAGAGAATATTGAGAAGCAAAGCAGCTAGTAAGCCTGATCTTTATTGATCTGTTGCAACAGGGTCCTCACTCACCACACGCAGGAGGGAGGAGGAACCCAGAACAATGGCGCACAAGGCCTTATATAGACATTTTAAATTCCCTCCCTGGAGTCCAAGACCACCCCCAGAAACATCATACATACATCACAGAAAGGGCGGTCTACAGCAGAAATCTGAGTGCATTGTTTACCTCCTGTCTGCCAGGTTACCTGTTTAATGGTCACTTGATTGGATTGCCTGGGGAGCCTGGCCAGTCTTTTGTAATGATAAATACTTAGTTCCAGGTCACAGGCTCATACCCTATTCATATCTTAGTTTTTCCTGATGTTTAGTCGGAATCTCCTTTCTTGTAACTTGGAAGTCACTGGTTCGAGTCCTGCCCTCCAGAGCAGGAGAAAACAAGCTTCTCCCTCTTCCATGTGATAGCCCTTGAGATATTGGAGGCAGGCCTGTCTTGCCCATAGAGGCTAGTGGCACTGGGGCACCAAGTTCTGGAGGGTGCCAGGCGAGAGTCCAGGGAACACTGAATGAGTGCGTTGAGTGAGCGACACCGCGGCACAAAGCGGCTAACTGAGCCGCATCCAGCCTCCACCTCTTCCCCCACCAGAGGAGCCACCCCCCAGCCGCTGCCCACCTCCTCCAGCCCTAGAAAAAGGTTGACAACTCTGGGAAAGGGGGGGCGCCAGAGGGATCTTTGCACCGTGGCGCTGGATATGCTTAAGACAGCCCCAATTGGAGTATGGTTATCCTATCTCTGTTAGGATATTTCCGTTCCACCTTAAAAGGGAGCAGGCTTTGTGAGTCACAGAGTCTGCGTATTTCCTGTTCACAGGAAGTTTATGTTTTCTGTTGCTTTCGTTTCTCTCTCTCGGTGCCTGAACACTGAAGCAGGCGGTCATGTTTTTTCTTTGTTCTGACCAACACTGAATAAACTCAAATAATGCTCTCCTGCCTGCATCTTTCGCTGTGCATTATCTGCTGATAAGAGCGTGCATCAGCTCTGGAATGTGGCAAGCTATTTCTGGAGCTCGTGTCGCTAATTGCTGATACTGCGTGTCTACGGGAGATCGATGGACGTCCAGAGGCGACGTGGGGCCATGATGGACTTTGTCTCCCTGGCAGTATCCCAACAATCTCCCCTCAGTCTCCTCTTTTCCAGGCTAAACGTACCTAGCTCCTTCAACTGTTCTTCATAGGGCTTAGTTTCCGGATACTTGGTCATTTTGGTCACCCTCCTCTGCACATGTCAATACCCTCCTTAAGTTGTGGCGCCCAGAACTGGACACAGGTGTGGCAGTTTGAAAGTAGCTGGACACAGAGGCGGGACAGAGCAAATTGCTGAGCAATTTTGTTATGGCGACGCGGGTGGCGCTGTGGGTTAAACCACAGAGCCTAGGACTTGCCGATCAGAAGGTTGGCGGTTCGAATCCCCGTGACAGGGTGAGTTCCCGTTGCTCGGTCCCTGCTCCTGCCAACCTAGCAGTTCGAAAGCATGTCAAAGTGCAAGTAGATAAATAGGTACCGCCCCGGCAGGAAGGTAAACGGTGTTTCCGTGCGCTGCTCTGGTTCGCCAGAAGTGGGTTAGTCATGCTGGGCACATGACCCGGAAGCTGTCAGCGGGCAAACGCCGGCTCCCTCAGCCTATAGAGCGAGATGAGCGCGCAACCCCAGAGTCGGTCACGACTGGACCTAATGGTCAGGGGTCCCTTTACCTTTACAGAACATAACCAAAGTAGGATTGCAATCTGCATTGATGAACGTTGCCTCTTCTTTTCAGTTACTGGAATGAATTAAGCCTGATCCCTGGGCCAGTACTGGAAGAATGTGTTGAAGTTCTCAACGAATGCAATACTCCAGGCCTCTGCTGGGAAGATGCAGACTGCATTGATCAAAAAAGCCCAGTTTGTGTGATGTTCCCAGACTCAATATATTTGCCTTAAGCTCTACACAAGAGGGGGAAAATGGACAGAGGCCCATTTCATCCCAAGAAACCAAAGGATAACCCAGTCAGCTAGCAGAAGCAGAGAGACAAGGAAAGAATCTACTCCGCTCTCTGGCTCTCATACCTTATTAATAATGTTGCCTCCCTAAATTGGGAGACCTTATTTTGAACCCCTCAAAGATGCAGATGATGAAGACCCAAAATAAAAGCATTTGCCTCCTCACGTTCTCCTTTCCCAGTTTTCCATCTTTGGGGGAGTTTCCTCACAAGCACCATGAATAATAATATTTTAAAAAATTATTTATCTGGAAATGTCATGTAGCAGGAAAGGAGGAGAAATGCTCTTCGAAGTTCCCCACCAAACCTCTTCGTTGAAATAAATAAAGGAGTGTCTCTCCACCGTGGCGTAGCACGTGTTCCTAATCTGGACAAGACACCCTTTTAAGATCCATCGAAAGGCGAGAGAGAGAGTGTGGTGTAGTGGTGAGAGGGTTGGGCTAGGACCTGGGGGAGACCAGCGTTCGGAGCCCCACTGGGCCTTGAAGCTGACAGGGTGACCTTGAGGGGCCAGTCCCTGGCTCTCAGCCTAACCCATGGGTCAGCAAACTAAGGCCCGGGGGCCGGATCTGGCCCAATTGCCTTCTGGATCTGGCTAGCGGACAGTCCAGGAATCGCCGCGTGGATCTGATTCTGATTGTTCAAGGTGCATCATTCTCCACCCACACACAGCGGCAGCGCCTCCTCCCTCCCTCCTCCTGGCTTCTCCCCGCCCTGCCTAGAGGAGGAAGGGGGCTGGGCTTTGCGGGTTCCAGCCCCTCTCCAGAGCCCTTTCGTGCACTGCTCATCATCCCTCCACCACCGCCGCCACCAGCCCCTGCTACTCGTAAGACAGGAGCCATGGTTGGCTGAGCGTCCCCTCGAACGGCCGCCATTTAAAGCAGCCCCTATCTGGATGTGCTGAGCCCGGGGGGTAACCCGTGAAACGTGGTCCAGGTCCAGTCCCGAATCCAAGGGTTCCGCTAGGAGTCAGTCCAATGGGGCCAAGGCAGGACACGAGGCAGGAAACCAGGCAAGGTCAGGCACAGAATCAGGCAGGTTCTGGCAAACAGCAATGTTGCTCCCGCAACCTGGGGCGGGGTCCAGTAGCCTTTTATCTCTGTCGGGGTAACGGCCGGTCCTGGTCCCCCGTCGACTCACCTCCCTGTCTCGCCTGAAGGTGAGCACTCCTCCTGCGAGTACTCAGGTCTCTCCTTCTCTCAGACCTCAGTCTCTGCAGCTCGGGAGACGTTGGTGGGTTACTAGACCCAGAGGCCGCCTCAGCCTCCCCTGACCCAACTGGTAGTGGAGCAGCTGTAAGTGACGGCCCAGCTGGAGGCAATGAGGTCATCCCCGCATCTGGAGCCAGGGCAGGCTCAGGCCCCTGACTCGGCTCAGCTGGTGCTTGTTGCAGGGGAACCTCTGCAGACTGGGACTCTTCAGGATCAGGCCCCAGACTGGGTTCAGCTGCCGCCTGAGGCAAAGGATCCGATGCAGACTGAGACTCCTCTGGTTCCGAGTCCAAGCCTGAGTCCCAGGCCATCACACCGGAGCCCTTTCGCACGCTGCTCATCATAGAATCATAGAGTTGGAAGAGACCCCAAGGGCCATCGAGTCCAACCCCCTGCCAAGCAGGAAACACCATCAGAGCACTCCTGACATATGGTTGTCAAGCCTCTGCTTAAAGACCTCCAAAGAAGGAGACTCCACCACACTCCTTGGCAGCAAATTCCACTGTCGAACAGCTCTTACTGTCAGGAAGTTCTTCCTAATGTTTAGGTGGAATCTTCTTTCTTGTAGTTTGGATCCATTGCTCCATGTCCGCTTCTCTGGAGCAGCAGAAAACAACCTTTCTCCCTCCTCTATATGACATCCTTTTATATATTTGAACATGGCTATCATATCACCCCTTAACCTCCTCTTCTCCAGGCTAAACATGCCCAGCTCCCTTCATCGTCCCTCATTCATCCCCCCCCCAAAAAATACAGTCCACCCCCCCCCACAAGGTCTGAGGGACAGTGGACCGTTCCCCCTGCTGAAAAATTTTGCAGACCCCTGGCCTAACCTATCTCAAGATCATGGACTGGTTGGATGCAGAGGAACAGCGGGGGGGGGGGGGACCAGTTGGGGAGCCCCCAAGTGAAGGAGGCTCAGATCCCAGGAAGGGGTGGTGGGACGACGATGAGGAGTCAGAAGGAGAGGACTGGGAGGAGAAGGAGGTGTCGTAAGCAGAAGAGGCAACAGGGCTTAGTGAGCTGGGAGAGTCGGTGGCAGAGAGGAGTCCAGAATCAGAGGTGGAAGCTGAAGCAGGAGAGGAAGGGGTCCAAGAGGCAGGCAGGAATCAGTCTGGTGAAGAGTCATGGGTATCCCCTCCTGCTGCTGAGACAAGCTCTCCTCTCCCTGGTCTCCCAGAACCAGGAGTGGCATGAAGCTGGGGGAGCAGAGACAGACTTGCACAGTCTCCGATTGCTTGGGGGCAACCCTGGAGAGGAGGGGACAGCTGTGGGGAGGCCCAGAAGCTGTAGTCTCAGCAACTGCTGCCTGGGGGGCAAGACCTGAGGGGCCGTGCTCATTAGGCCTGACACTCCTGTGCCGATCCTGTTTTGCTAATAAAGAGTTAACTGCAACCCATTTGGTGTGATTTACTGCTGGTTCATTGTTGATTAAAGGAGGGTCCTTGAAGGACAAGGTGGGGTAGAAATGCAATTAGCAAACAAATTAACCAGGTCCTTTGCTGTTAAGCAGCAAAGACCATTGTCTTTGCTTTGTGCACCAATCACCCTCCCAGGACCACTGTGTCTAATTTTGTGAGAATTCAGAGAAGTGTAGATTTTGAAGGCTGGCTATGTTTTGGTTCTCCTGTTGTTCCAGAAAGTTCAAATTAGTTCACCTCTAAATGTAAACTAAATCCATTTCCCCCCCATTCCAGATCACCTGATTTTTTAATGTTTTTATTTAATTCTTGATTTCCCCCTTCCCTCCACCAAAGCTTAAGTGGATGTTGGAAAATGTCCAGACTTCACTGAGCATTTTTTCAGCTTTATGGGGGCAGTTGTATAACAATGAGTATTCATTCTGCCTTCATTCTGATTTGCTCACGGGATGTTCACATGTATTGCTGTTATTCATTCGTTCACCCCACATTTCCCAACGCATTTTCTTAGTGCTTTCCCAAAAATCTGTGGGTATTTTAAGAGGAATCGTTATGCTATGGCAGGCATGTCCAACAGGTCAATCACAATGTACTGGTCGATTGCAGGGTTTCCTTGGTTGATCCTCGTTGATCTATGGACCCCCTGCTATGGACCCCCTACACCAGGGCCAGGGCCTTCTCAGTAATGGCTCCGACCTGGTGGAATGCTCTGTCCCATGAGACCAGCCAAGCATCAAGTTCTCCACCAGGTATAGCATGGAGAGCTCAGCTGGTTAGAACATGGTGCTAATAACTCCAAGGTTGCAGGTTCGAGCCCCGCACAGGACAGGTGCATATTCATTCCTGCATTAGATAATAATAATAATATTATTAATAATAATGGTCCTCAGGGTCCTCCAACTCTACAAGGTGCTGGTCTTGACCTTTAAAGCCCTTTGTGGCATAGGGCCCTCGTATTACGGGACCGCCTCTCCTGGTCTGCCCCGCAGAGGACCTTGGGGTCCATGAATAATCACAGTTTAGAGGTCCCGGGCCCTAAGGAAGTCAGACTATCCTCCACCAGGGCCAGGGCCTTCTCAGTGATGGCTCCGACCTGGTGGAATGCTCTGTCCCATGAAACCAGGGCCCTGCAGGATTTAACCTCCTTCTATCGGGCCTGTAAGACAAAGCTATTCCACCTGGCTTTCAATATGAACTTAGCATGATCTCTTATTCCCCTTCCTTCCCTCCCCCTCCTCTTTTTATGAAGATTACCCGCTCTGGGATCCCACAGCTAATTCTCCCCTGGTCTCCTCGCTGGCCCAAATAGGACTAAATTAGCCAGCTAGCCCTGGTGACCATCTAATGTTTATTGAATGGATTTACCCCCTAAATTGATTTTTGAATTCTAAATTTATCGTTACTCACATTTTATACTGTATTTTATACTGTTTCTTGTTGCATCAATTAAGTGTTTTCAATTTGTTGTTAGCTGCCCTGAGCCCGGTTTTCTGGTATATGTGCTGCCGAAGCGAGCACCTGAGCCCGGTTTTCTGAACCAGGAAGGGCGGGGTATAAATAAAAATTTATTATTTTTATTTTTATTATTAAAGAAGAATGAAGTCGCTACATCAGGAAGTAATGGACGTAGGTTTGCAACAGGAGCAGAAAACCTGATTATTTAAAAAAGAAATTGTATTAAATTTAAATAATTTGGACCGATTTGTAAACATGTGGGAAAACAATAAAAATTAATGGGGGGGGGGGGGGGAATCAATGTCTCCAGACATTCTGTGAAATGAAAATTTATTTACTGTAACGTTCTGGGGACTTCTGAAGGGAAACAGCCACAACACTGCCGTGAGATGGGGGAGAGGAGGGGGTCCTGATCCGACGGGATGCTGGGATCACAACCACATACCCACACCAGCTTCTGCGCCTCCTTCTCCTCTTCCACAGCTGCTCAACTCCAGCCAAACCGGAGTGCCGTCTGACACATGACATAAGCCAATTCCTCACACTCCTGGGAGAAAAGCGATCCGTTTCGGAGGTAGGCGCAGCCCTTGGGAGGCAGCTTTCCATGCCTGCAACACAGAAAGGGAGAAGGTGTCGGTTTGTCTTTATCTTAAGGTCAATGGTGCTACTCAGAGGTGCATGTTTGCAGTTTGACCTACTTAGCTGCACATCTGTGGTCTCTCTCTCTCTTTAAAAAAAATAAAATACGGTATTTTTCGCTCCATAAGACACACTTTTTTCTTCCTAAAAAGTAAGGGGATATGTCTGTGTGTCTTATGGAGCGAATGCGTGGTCCCTGGAGCAGAATTGCCCAGGGGCAAAAAGCAGATCATGTTCTTTTCTTTTCTTTTCTTTTCTTTTGAAAGAGGGAAGTGGGTGTTGAAACAAAGCCGCTAATTGGCAAGCAATCAGGGAGGGAGATAAGGGACGCTAGAGATAAAGGAGGCTGCCTGGGAGGGGGGAGGTAAAGACAGCAAACTTGCAAGGAAAGGAGACAGGAAGACTAAATCAATGAGGAGAGAAATTAGAAGAAAAGGAGGAGCAAAAAACTGTTCCAGCTAAGGAAAAGACACTAAGGCGAACAAGAGGGAAGGGGGTGTTGAAAGGAAACAGCTGATTGGTGGGATCGGAAGAGAGATAAGGGACGCGATAAAAGAGGCTGCTTGGGAGGGGGGAGGTAAAAGCCCATGGATCCTCAGGATTTTTACATCAGGTCACCCCAAATTCACCCCAAATTCACCATCAGATCACATAGCATGTCCATGGCTACAGCCTGCACCAAAAAAATCACGCATCCACTGTTTGGTGGGGCCGCAATGGCGCAAAAACGTGGTTACAAAGCAAGGATCCACATGGATCCTCAGGATTTTTGCATTGGGCTACCCCAAACTCACCATCAAATCACATTTCTGTGGCCACAGCATGAACCACAAAAATCATACATCCACTGTTGCGTTCAGAATATTTTTTTCCTTGTTTTCCTCCTATAAAAACTAGGCGTATCTTATGGTCAGGTGCATCTTACGGAGCGAAAAATACGGTAATTGGTTTTTCCATGTATACATCCTCTAACAATATTTTCTAACAATTTTCCATACCCCCCCCCCTCTGGACTTCCCTCATATTCCCATTTTGTTTTATTTCCATATTACTCACCCTGCGTGCTGTTCCCCAAATTTTTTCCAATCCATAACATCTTACTTTTTGTTATATACAATTGTGTTTGTTTATTCAAACCCTGCCACTGAGTCCAATTCTTCACGTTGCTTCTTCATATATCTTGTAAATGGTTCCCATTCTCTCTTAAGGTCTTTGTTATCCTTTTCATGTAATTTATCTGTTAATTTTGCCAGTTCTGCATGTTCTGTAAATTATGAACTTATGCACACCTGCGGTCTCTTGACCATTTGACTAATTAAAAGAGGAGTTTACTTTCTGCACCGGATGCAGGAAGGGATGTGATAGGATAACTGATTATTTGAAAACTGTATTTGATTATAGTGGTACCTCAGGTTAAGTACTTAATTTGTTCCGGAGGTCCGTTCTTAACCTGAAACTGTTCTTAACCTGAAGCACCACTTTAGCTAATGGGGCCTCCTGCTGCCGCCGCGCAATTTCTGTTCTCATCCTGAAGCAAAGTTCTTAACCCAAGGTAATATTTCTGGGTTAGCAGAGTCTGTAACCGGAAGCGTCTGTAACCCAAGGTATCGCTGTAAATGTTTTGTATGCGGCTGGTGAGGAGGAGTGAGGGCTTGCAGTTTTTGACGGTTAGGTTTTTGAAAATAAAACTAAGCAAAGATATTGTGGACAGCCTTTTATTTCTACGCAGGGCCGTCTTTACCACTGGGCGTAGTGGAGCAGTGAGCCAGGGTGCCAACCAGTGGAGGACGCTAGGCGGAGAGTCCGGGGAGAGTCTGGGGAGGGGATAGCAGGGAGGGAATCGAGGTGGAGCAGGGGCTTGGTGCCTGCGCACCTCCAGTGCCCGTCGGGGGCGGGAAGGCTTCGGGTGCTTTCCCGCGGTCCAGAGCTCTCTCCGCTGGCTCCGCAACACACCACCTTCTCGGCTGCGTGGTGTGTGCTTGCATCCCAAGCTCTGCGCATACAGTATTTTCCGCTCAACAAGACACACTTTTCCCCTCCTAAAAAGTAAGGGGAAATGTGTGTGCGTCTTATGGAGCGAATGCAGGCGGGAGGCTCTGCTCAGTGCTCCCTTTAAAGAGCCGCGTGGAGCGTGTGTGCGGCTCTTGAGGGCTTTTTCCCAAGGAGCCGCACCCACACTCCGCGTGCTCTTTAAAGGGAGTACGGCTCTTGGGGAGGCCTTAGCTGCGTGCAGCCTCTCCTCGGCAGGGGATGAAGGCTCCCCTTGCCCGGGAGAGGCTGCGCGCGGCCAAGCAAGAAGCCAGGACAGCCAGCGGGATCGCAATGCTGCCGCTGGCTGTCCTGGCTTCTGTGAATCAGATTTTTTTTTTCTTGTTTTCATCTTCCAAAAACTAGGTGCGTCTTATGGTCTGGTGCTTCTTATAGAGCGAAAAATACAATGATAGATGTGACTCTATCATTGCTCCCCCTGTCCACTCTACCTTGAAAGATCCCCTCGCTCGAGGCTGCACACTGCAACTGCTGCCTCCTCCAGCACCCCTCCCTCCTTCCCCTGCTTCTCCACCGCCTTGCACGGAGCCTGCCTCCTCCCACTGCCCCCCCACCTCATGGTTTATTGAATATTTACAAGTACAGTGGTACCTTGATTCTCAAACAAATTGGCTCTCGAATGCCAAGTAAGTGTTCTGGTTTGTGAACGATTTTTGGAAGCCGAACGTCCGACGTGGCCTCCACTTGAGTGCAGGAATTTCCTGCAGCCAATCGGAAGTCGCGCCTTGGTTTTTGTATAGTTTCGGGAGGCAAACGGATTCTGTTCGAGGACCAAAGTACTACTGTAAACTGTAAACAGATAAGAACACTGACAGGATTATTGTAATAACCTCCAGTTTTATAAGAGAATATATTTAAAGTAGATGAATAAATGAGGAAATTAAGTTAATTTGGAATATGCAGAAAATATTTTTTTAAAAAAAAAAATTAAGGAACTGCAGAAAGAAAGGGAAGGAAGTCGAGATTTGAAATGTTAAAATGTGCTTTTTAACATGTTAAAGGTGCGCTTTCCCTAATGAGGCCTCCTGCCGCCAGTGCCCTTCCACCATTTGAACACCGTCTGTTCGCAAACTGGGACACTACTTCCGGTTTTGCTGAGTTTGCATACCCAATAGTTAATAAACAGGGCTGTTCTTAAACCAAGGTACCACTGTACTGAAATGTATATAATTGAAAATAATAATAATAATAATAATAATAATAATAATAATAATAATAATAATGATGATGATGATGATGAAATATAGCTTAATAATGATTACCCAATCTTGTGACAAATGAATTAGGGAGTATGGGGGTGTCAGAGTCACTTACATTTTGGGGTTATAGAGAGAGCCATCTGCCCATTTCCATTGCTTCGTGACAACGTCGTACACCAGGCCCATCCAGAATTTGTAGTATTTATTCTTGCCGTGGCGCTGGCGGAAATGTTTCTTTGATTCAAACCTCAGGAAGTTCTGCAAGGCAAAGCCACAAGCACCCTGCCTTCAGGAGGGGAGATACACCACTGCCCTTCAACCTAATTGTGATGGGATGATGAGCTGCTTGTGCGTAAAATGCAAGTCCCTCAGAGTTTGATCAGGTTTTCAAACCTCTGCCTGTGACGGAGCCCCTCCAGCATGGCTGCGTCAATCGCTAGCAGTATCCGAAAGTGGTTGCTTTCGGAATCGTTTCCAACATAAGAGCTCCTTAACGGAAACACGTCTCCTGGACTCTCGGCGTGACAGTTTCCAGCGAGGAGTGGGTGTCCCTATAGGAGGTCCTGAGACCTCCCCACTGTTTTCGCTGGAAGCGTCTCTGAGCCATCCCTCCGACTCACTTTCCTTTGGAGTTCCTGATCTCCCCCTACTGGTTCCCTCTTCAGCTGCTACGTCTCTCTCAACCTCAGTGAGCCTTTGCACCTCCTGTCTTTCCGATGGCAGTTCCCTGACACTAATGTTCAAAAACCTGAGTATGTGAGCTGTCAGTTCAAGACTCTGGCAAGAGAAATCTGCCTCTCTTCCCTAGCAACCAGCTCAGCAAAAAACGGGAGGAGAGGAGCAAAGGGATGGCAGAAAGCAATAAGGCAGGGGTCGGCAAGGCCAGATCACTCCCACAGAGATCCTCTTGACCTCCCATTTCCTTGACCTCTGAAGGGAGGGCGTTCCACAGGGCGGGTGCCACTACCAAGAAGGCCCTCTGCCTGGTTCCCTGTAACTTGGCTTCTCGCAGGGGGGGGAACTGCCAGAAGACTCTCGGAGCTGGACCACAGTGTCTGGGCAGAAAGATGGGGGTGGAGACGCTCCTTCAGGTATACTGGACCGAGTACTGGACCGAGGCCGTTTAGGGCCTCAAGTCTTGAGATTGGTATTTTTACTTCTAACCTATTGGGTTTTGGGGTTTTTTTAAATCACTGATTATTCTCTAAGGACACAGCCCAGTCATCAAATGGGTTGCTTTAAAGGTATAATACTGTATTTTTCGCTCCATAAGACGCACCTAGTTTTAGAGGAGGAGAACAAGAAAAAAAATATTCTCTCCCTCTCTGCACAGCAGCGCCTCTCCAGCAAAGCGGGAGGAGAAATGGAAGGGGCTTCGTTTCTCCTCCTGCTTCGCTGAAGGGGCTCTGCGCAGCTTTCCCTCTCTGCACAGCGCCTCTCCAGTGAAGCGAAGTCAGAACAGCAAGAGGGATCGCTGAGCAGCCTCTTGCTGTTCTGGCTTCTGGGATAGACGCACCAAGCCTCTTCAGGGCAGGGGGAGCGTTCCTCCCGTTGCCCTGAAGAGGCTTCGTGCGGCTATTGCTGAAGCCAGGAGAGCAAGAGGGATCAGTGCGCACCAATCCCTCCTGCTTTCCTGGTTTCAGCGATAGCTGTGCAGCCTGCATTCGCTCCATAAGACGCACAGACATTTCCCCTTACTTTTTAGGAGGGGAAAACGTGTGTCTTATAGAGCGAAAAATACGGTATATGGTGGGGGCAGAGCTGAACTACTGCTAGGTGATATGGGGGTGAGGCATGGGGAGAGGGAACCCCGAAGCTATCAAGCCTTGCCCATCTCCATCCCCGCAGCAAGCCAGACAAGCCCCAGTACCATCTGTTCTGTGTCGTTGTGGATGACGGCCAGGGAGGAGAACTCGTCTCTGCAGAAGCCCATGCTGGAACGCCAGCCCATCTTCCTTTCTCGGAAAAGGTAGCAGGAATCTTTGTGCTGTAGCCACTGCATCTTGCACACACTGCAGTTGATAGCTAAAGGGGGTGTGTGCATGAAAAACTTGACAGTTGTACAGAAGTATCATTTATCCCTCTTCCCTACCCCTGAATGGGCCGAAAGGGTGACAGGCAGTGCTGGGGATTTAGCTAAACAAGCTATAGCTTAGGGCCGCGCTTTCTTGGCCCCCCAAAAAAATTTAAAGGGGGGGGGAACTGGGTGTACATTTCGAAAATACAAGATAAAAAAACAAATAAAATAAAACCTACATACAGTTAGAGCTTAGTAATTATTTCACTATTAATATACAGTCATACCAGGGGTTATAGACGCTTCAGGTTGCGCTTTTTCGGGTTACAGACACGCCGAAACCTGGAACGGGTTACTTCCGGGCTTCATCGGCCGCGCATGTGCAGAAGCACTAAATTGCTCTTTGTGCATGTGCAGAAGTGCCAAATCGCAACCAGCCCATGCGCAGATGCGCCGCTGCAGGTTGCGAACATGCATCCCGCATGGATCACGTTCGCAACCTGAGCGTCCACTGTACTTCTTCTTACTTGTATTTCACTATTAATATGTTGTTGTTGTTTAGTCGTTTAGTCGTGTCCGACTCTTCGTGACCCCATGGACCAGAGCATGCCAGGCACTCCTGTCTTCCACTGCCTCCCGCAGTTTGGTCAGACTCATGCTTCGAGAACACTGTCCAACCATCTCGTCCTCTGTCGTCCCCTTCTCCTTGTGTCCTCAATCTTTCCCAACATCAGGGTCTTTTCCAGGGAGTCTTCTCTTCTCATGAGGTGGCCAAAGTATTGGAGCCTCAGCTTCACGATCTGTCAGCTTCACAATCTTCTTAATTGTATTTCAATTCAACCATTACTTTGATAAAATACATTTTTTGTCATGTGCAAATGGCTTGAGATAGCTATGAGGTCCATCAATGACCATATAGCATTTATTCAACACACAAAAATCAGTGACAATTTGTTGTTGACAAAGGACAGCTGGACATATAAAAGGCCCCATTACTTTCAGGAGCTTAGGGCCTCATCAAACCGAAATCCGGCCCTGGAGATGTTTGTTGCAATAGCTGGGGGTTCCAGGACGTGCAAGGAGATCAGAAGATCTCCACGGTCTCGTTCTTTATTGGTTTGTGGTTCCTTTTATTGCAAATTACAACAATTCTGTCCAGAGTGTCCTATATATTACATGCTATCTGTAAATGGACAAATCACTAGAACCGGCACCAATAATTTCTTTCTTACTAAAAACATTTCCCATCTGCAATCCTTGGCCGTTGTTTCTCCTGTGAAACTATTTATTTTTTAAAAAATGAACGAATGAATAAACTGGTTTAAGAGAAGGGTGGGGGACACACAAAACAATGCCCACATCTACCTTTCCCGATCTGTAGCTGCCTCAGAATTTCAGTCAGGATGATGATCTGTAGCTCCATCACGTCATTGTGACTCTCTGCCTGTTTCGACAGCTTCTCCACTTCAAACGAGAACCAAAGACAAGACAGGTTGAGTAGACCCAAATTCATCCGCGCCATTCTCACAAAGCCCCTGAGAAGGACGGGCTGCCTCTGTGAAGAACATAGCTGTCAACGTTTCCCTTTTCTTAAGGGAAATTCCCTTATTCCGAATAGGATTCCTCGCAAGAAAAGGGATAACTTGACAGCTATGGCGAAGAAGCAGCCCTGGTTTTGAAGCCATTGTTTCATTTGATGACTGAAATATACTCGGAGTTGAGTGTGGATGTCATGCTCTTTATTCAGCTCATAGTGGTGAAGAGGAATGGAAGTTCCCCCAAAATGTTTGCTTTATATACATTATTTACACAATGGGCCCCATGTGATTGGCTAATTCCGGGATTCTCCTGTAGGCCAATCTGGTTGCGGATTCACTTCCACCTGGAGCTGGATTGGGTGGCTCCTGTGGACCAATCAGACTGCTGCATTCTAGACCCTATTGTTTCAGGACCAATCAGACTGCTGCATTCTGGATCCTATTGTTCTAGGAACAATCAGACTGCTGCATTCTGAATCCTATTGTTCTCGGACCAATCAGACTGCTGCCTTTTGGATCCTATTGTTCTAGGACCAATCAGACTGCTGCCTTTTGGATCCTATTCAACTCAGTACATAACAATGACCTAACCCTGCCCCGATGACCCAGAAGGATCCCACGGTTTATAACAGGGGTCGGCAAACTACGGCCCCTGGGCTGGATCAGGCTCGCCAGGGTTCTAAACCAGGCCTGCCGGCGCCCGGCAATTGCCCTGGCGCTGCAGACAGAGCGAGCAGCGGGGCGCGCAATCGTTTCGGCTCGGGCAGCTCCACGTGGCGATGCAGCCTTGCTGTGGAGTCGGGAATTACGCGGGGCAGGGAGGGCCTATCCCTGGAGGGGCTGCATGCAGGCAGGCGCCAGAGGAGCCCAAGTCCCTTTCCGTTGCAGGAAACATTGCGGGCGGCACCTCTCTAGCCATTGCCGTCTCTATTTCTCCTCTGAAAGGGAAAAGAGCAGGAGGCGGGGAGGCGCGAATGGCTTCTTGGGTTGGGATCCCTCAGCTGGGAAGAGAGGCTTTACACTGCCTGTCGGAGCAGCCCCGATCCCATTCCTACTTGCTTGCATTCCTACTCAGTGCTTTTATTTTTTTAATTTAAATTTAATTTAAATCCCTCAGACCTTGTGGGGGGCCAGACTATATTTTAGAAAAAATAATAATGAACAAATTCCTATGCCCCACAAATAGCCCAGAGATGCATTTTAAATAAAAGGACACATTCTACTCTTGTAAAAAACACACTGATTCCCGAACTGTCTGTGAGCTGGACTGAGAAGGTGATTGGGCCAGATCCGGCCCCCGGGCCTTCGTTTCCCTACCCATGCCTTCAGTCAGGGGTCAGCAAACTTTTTCAGCAGGGGGCCGGTCCACTGTCCCTCAGACCTTGTGGGGGGCCAGACTATATTTTTTTTGGGGGGGGAAATAATGAACGAATTCCTATGCCCCACAAATAACCCAGAGATGCATTTTAAATAAAAAGACACATTCTACTCATGTAAAAACACGCTGATTCTCGGACCATCCGTGGGCTGGATTGAGAAGGCGATTGGGCCGGATCCGACCCCTGGGCCTTAGTTTGCTTACCCATGCCTTAAAAGGTAAAGGTAAAGGTACCCCTGCCCGTATGGGCCAGTCTTGACAGACTCTGGGGTTGTGCGCCCATCTCACTTAAGAGGCTGGGGGCCAGCGCTGTCCGCAGACACTTCCGGGTCACGTGGCCAGCGTGACAAAGCTGCATCTGGCGAGCCAGCGCAGCACACGGAAACGCCGTTTACCTTCCCGCTGGTGAGCGGTCCCTATTTATCTACTTGCACCCGAAGGTGCTTTCGAACTGCTAGGTTGGCAGGCGCTGGGACCGAACGACGGGAGCGCACCCCGCCGCGGGGACTCGAACCGCCGACCTTTCGATCGGCAAGCCCTAGGCGCTGAGGCTTTAACCCACAGCGCCACCCGCGTCCTTAAGCCAACACAAAAATGAGGTTCTTGTTTTTCTGTAAGGTGAAGGAACACGGGCAGCCTCTCGCTCCCTTACCTTGGAAGCACATGAGCGCCACCAGCGTGGCCAGAATGGCAGAGGCGAGCAGGACCCCGAAGGTGGCCGAGCGCCAGTAGCTGGTTTCTTGGAAATGGGAAGGAAAGAGACAGGTGTGAGAGGAGGAAATCCCAGGTTGCCAGGGAGATTGGTCTCTTGAGAATGAAGGTACGCAGGCATCTCAAGCCGCCGAGGTATGGCGAGGGAGGGAGATACGGCCAAGCGCATGGGCTGCATGCAGGACTCGAGTTTGATCCTGGCAGCTGGCAGCATATGATGTGAAATGCTCCCCTCTGCTGCCAGTCTGAGTTGGCAACACTGGGCTAGATGGAAGAGCTCCAAAGTTCCCGGGTTCGGCCCATCGTAAACATACAGAGAGCTAGAAATGGTGCGTGGTTTTGGTTTCCCGATGCTCAGGTCCGCCATATGCCCTGCGTTGTAACTCACGAGGTGCCCCCTCTGCTTACGGATCTGAGCAGGAGGAGAGCCCCGATGGATCAGCCCACATTTCCGCAAATGCAACCTCAGGTTTCCAAATGGGACAGTTCCACCCGCCCAGTTTGCATGCACAAAAACCCCAGTATCTCGCACTGGTATACTGGGCACGAAAGGCTCCAACGCGCTCCAATAGGCCGGGATAAACGTCTCCCTGCTACATACGCTCCAACATTTCTCCGAAGAAAATTGGGACATCCTATTCTACATCAGGAAGCTTCTCCAGCAAAAATAAATAAAAATTTATTATATTATTAAAAAATTTCGCTGGAGAAACGTGGGAAAGGTACGCACCCTTTCCAAAAGTCGGAATTTCTGCCCAAAAATGAAGTTCATCTATCAGCCTGCATGGTAGAAGATTGCCCACAGGGCAGCCTTTTTCCCCAGGACGGAGAGCTCTGCGCCATAAGAGCATGGATAGATTGCCTAAAAAAGATGTTAGATTGTTTTTGTATGCCGCAACTGCAGCAAGGATTTTACTTGCCCAAAATTGGAAATCACAGGAAATACCAACATTGGAAGACTGGCAGATGAAGATGTTGGACTTTTTGGAGCTGGCCGACCAAAAAGAATCCGCGATCAGAAAGAGGAGGAACATCAGGAAAAATGGAAGAAATTTAAGGAATATTTAGTAAAACGTAATAATATAACATAAGTGGAAATACTTGCAAGTGCTAAATTTGGTTTAGGATTAAATTATGTTGAATTGTATAAGATAATGGCTTGAGAATATTATGAAAAGAAAGGGAGTTAGTCATTTGAACAAGTTAATTTTATTAGAAAGTGGATATTGGAAAATTGCTAAAATGAGATTGAATGAAAATCAGTTAGGAAGGATTTGAGGAAGTCACCCAATAATGGAATGCAATTTGGAGTTTTAACTGTAAGAAGCTGTGAATGTATGTTTGTTTTTCTTTTTATATGTTTGTTATTTTGTGGTGTGTTAAATCTGGAAAATTAATTTTAAAAAATTTGAAAAGAAAGAGCATGGGGTTGAATTTTGGTGTATATCATTTTAATGGTTTTCCAAAACCAGTCTTCTTATAAAATTAACTTAATCACTTAACATCTTTCTTTCTTTCCAATTCAGCATGAAACATACTAATTCATCACATTACGTCTTTAAATCCTAAGCCTATCTGTTCTTTGCAAGCTTTTCCAATTAGTTGAACTTAACATATTTAACTAAATAGTCTTTAAATTCCGTCCGTTCTTCCTGGTAATCCTCCTCCTTCTGATCATGGACTCTCCCAGCCAGGTCAGCTAGCTCCGAAAAACCCATCATCTTCATGAGCACGGCCGTCTTCTCAAGCCAAGCTGTGGCAGGGAGTTCCACAGGCCTGCCGCGCGCTCCTTGCTTCCTGAGGTCTTAGATATATGGTAATGTTCATAACCGCACGTACATAGATCAGCACAGGAAGGACCGACCTGAAGCCATTTTGATTCCTAAACTGAGCAAATGTTTTCTCTGCAAGGTCAAAGTGGAAAAGCCTACCCATTGTCTTTTCCTTCACAAATCCTGTCTTAAGAGTATGTCTGTGTTTGAATAGGGTGTGAGCCTGTGACTTGGCCCAGGAACTAAGTATTTATCATTACAAAAGACTGGCCAGGCTCCCCAGGCAATCCAATCAAGTGACCATTAAACAGGTAACCCGTCAGACGAGATAAACAACGCACTCAGATTTCTGCTGTAGACCGCCTTTTCTGTGATGTAGGTGTGATGTATCTGAGGGGTGCTCTTGGGTTACACCCCTTCTGTGATGTATGCATGTATGATGTTTCTGGCGGTGGTCTTGAGCTCCAGGGCAGGCAATTTAAAATGTCTATATAAGGGTGGGCACACCTGAGTTCGGGGTCCTCCTTCTTTTCCTGCATGTGGGAGGAGCACCCTGTTGCAACAGATCAGTAAAGATCAGGCTTACGAGCCGCTTTGCTTCTCAATATTCTCTGGTTGGCCTCTGTTCTTTTCTCCTGCCGATAGAGAACCCACAAAAGGACTCTATATGGGCTCTTGGATACCCCATAAGGGAAAGGGGCAATTTTTGTTTACAACAGGATCGGCCGCCTTCCTCCTCACCCTCTTCATCCTCCAGGCGTTTCCTGCTGGCAATGGTGACCCGCGACCTGTCGGGAGTGTTAGAGCGGAAAGAGCGCGCCGAGCGGGCGACGTTGAGCATGGGTCTTCCGGGGAGCGCCTTCCGGCGACCGCACCTGCCAAAAAACCCCCAAAATAAACCTCCCGAGGGACAAGGAGGGTCTTTGTGGCCCCCCCAAGGGTTCAGGCACCCTGCGAGGCTGAACCGCGGCCTAAAGGCGCCCGCCTTTCGCACTCGGCACCGGGGAAAGGGATCAGGCCGCCGCTCCCCAGGAAGACTTGCTTGGAAAGAGGGGCTTTTCCTCCTGGGGGGCTTCAGGGCACAGCCACAAGGGGGCAGCCTCAGGATGGGGAAAGGGAGGCAGGATGGGAGTTGTAGTTCCCAGGCGCCGGCAAATCCCTCAGGGCGTTGAATCTGGTGGGGCGGCGGACTCCATTTCCCACAATGCACCCCTGCAGCCCAACAGAAGGCAAAAATAAATTCCTAGATGCCCCTTCAGGGCCTCAAATCGGGGGGGGGGGGATGAGGGACTACATTTCCCACAATGCACCTCTGCGGCCCCACAGAAGGCGAAATAACAAACACCCCCCCAAAAAAAACTCCAAAAAACCTCAGCAACACTGTGTTAAAGTTTAAAATGAAAATAATAATAATAATAATAATAATAATAATAATAATCTGGGCAGCTTCCAACCGAATATTAAAAACACGATAAATATATCAAGCATTAAAAACTTCCCTAAATGAGAGAGAGCGCTGAAATAGATTCAATAAAATAAATGAATAAATAAGTGAGGAATGGTGACTAAACAAACAGCTGATAAAGAGTGAAATAAAAACGGCAATCAATCAATAAATAAATGACGATTGCAAGCAAATAAACCACAAATAATGACGAATGAATAAATAAATACATAACGACCGATGGAGCAATAAAATGAAGAATGAATAGACGAAATCGGTGGTTTCGTTCATGGGGTTTGCCGCTTGCTCTTATCTTGCACCACGAAGATAAGACTTGCAAAACCCACGAAAGCAAAGAAGGGAAAGTCCTTTAAAAAGATGCATCAAATGAATGACTGAATGCAAAGTGGAAGAAATGCATTTATTTAAAACAAAACCGTCCGGTTTCTAAAAGGCCAGCGAAAATAGTGAAAGGCCAAAGGCCGGGTTGCAGGAGAGAGTTTTTTTGGGTTATTTTATTTTATTTATGTCCATGCCAAAATAAAGGGTGGGGAGTGGGGAGAAGAAAAGGGCAACGTGAGGAAAAACTCCATTTAATGCTACAAAACGGCAGCCATTTTGTGCCCCTTCATGGCCTCCTGGCAGCCATTTTGTGAAGCCACGTCAGCCATGTTTCGATGGGCGCTTGCATCAAATTCTCAAATTTAAAAATGTCCCCCTTTCCTGCCAAAGGGACCCCTGAATTTCTCCTATTATCGTGGGGTCTGTCCCTGAGAGAGGGAAAAAACTTATCTAAAGGATCCTAGAAGATTTTTGGAAGTGGGACCCCTCAGGGTCATCCATCCCAACCCCGGTCCATGCAGAAACCTTGGCAACATGGCTCTCTGGGACGTCCCGAAACTTTGGCTTCCCCAGCTTTATTTATTTTATTTTTTCAGTTCCTACATCAATTCATTACAATTAACCTATTCTAACAATATACAAATAGTAATAGAAAATTACACAACATCACTTTTGACTTACTGAAGTTTTCATATTACACTTTTAGCTCTTTATTGCTTTCTTAACATATCGAAAAGAGAAAGACCAAGAAACGAGACACTCACAAAAAAAAGGAAAAAGAAGGGTGGAAAGGAAAAAAGACAAAACAAAACAAACCAAACAAATTTGGCTTCCGATTAGACTCATTGTATTATTGTTTCTACAATTTTTTCACACACAGTTCCATGTTATTGTATTTCTTTCCTTGTTTTGCCAGATATAAAAAAAACCAACATTATATTGTTGTTTTACAAGGATCATTCTATTTCTGCCAGGAGATATTTGTTATTGTAATGCTTTTCCAAATACTCTTTAAAGATTCCCCATTCTTTCTGTACTTTCTGTTTTGGATAACCTCTAATTCTCCCTGTCATCATGGCCATCTGTAAATATTCTATCATTTGGACCTGCCACTCATTTATCGTAGGAGTTTTGTCACTTTTACAGTTTCTTGCGATTAGGATCCTGGCTGCTACTGTAGTACACATAAAAAGTGGTCTAATTTCTTTTTTGATTTCTGGTGACATTATTCCCAGGAGGAAGGTTTCAGGTTTTTTCTTAAATGAAAACTTAGTTTTTAAAAAATTCATTATAGATGTTATTCCAAAATTCTTTAATGGCTGTGCATTCCCACCACATGTGCATATATGACCCTATACCATCTTTACACCTCCAGCAAATTGTTGATCTGTTTTTATACATCTTTGTGAGTCTTGCTGGAGTCCGAAGCCTTGAAAGGGGTGGCAATGTTTTCCTTTTTTAATAATATTTTGTTAATTTAAATGTTGTTGGTTTTTTTGCTATTGGGATTGTAGTTCCATTTGTGTTTCACAAGCTGGTCTCTGACCGTAATCAATTTCATGTTCATGTTTCAATATTTTATTAATTTTCCAAAAATAACAACAAAATAACGTCAAAACAAAATAAAAACAGATCGACTTCCCCCAGTCCCTTCCTTGGTTCCATTATTTATCAACATACCACATGCCCATGGTTAAATTTTAAAAATCATTTGAATTGCCTATTGTCCATTCCTAAAAAAATTGCAAGTAATCCTAAAACCCTGCTAATGCATTGACCTGTGTACAATGCTTCTGTATATATGCAATATTCCATTGTTCCTTCAATTCATTGCCGTCTCTTCCTCTCAATTTCATTGTCATTTTTGCCATTTCAGCATATTCCATTAATTTGACTCCATTAATCTTCTTTAGCTGGCACACCTCCTTCTTTCCAATATTGTGCTAGCAATATTCGAGCGGCCGTAGTTGCATACATAAATAAGTCCTTTTATAATCCTGCTTTATCCCATAATGCCTAGTAGGAAAGCTGTTGGATTTTTTAAACAAATGTTGTTTTAAACATCTTCTTCATTTCATTTCCCAATACTACTTTATGATTTTACAATCCCACCACATACGGAAAAATAAATCTTGTTATTTTACATTTCCAACACTTGCTTTCCTTAGTTTTGTACATTTTTGCTGATTTAACTGTAGATATCTATACATCATATTCATATAGGGTGACAATGTTTTCAACCCACCCCAAAGATGTTAAAATCAATAAAAATTATATATATATAAAAAGGAAAAAGCAGAGTAATAAATATAACAACAACAACTTATTTATTTATACCCAACAACAGTTTATTTATACCCAACAACAAGAACAATTTATTTATTTATACCCAACAACAACAATTTATTTATTTATTTATACCCAACAACAACAGTTTGTTTGTTTGTTTATAAACAACAACAACAACTTATTTATTTATACCCCACCCATCTGACCGGCTCACATTAAAGAATACATTAAAACATCAAGACATTAAAAACTGGAAGCATAGATAGTTGAGACCTGGAAGAATCAATAGAATCGGGGTCTGAATCCTGCCCCCCCCCCCCGCTGCCAGGCTGTGCCCCCCACCCACCCCCAGCTAGGCCTGACCCAGGTCGACCCCACCCAGCCACCCTGCTTTTAGGGGGCACCCTCTGCCACCCAGCAAGTGACCCCTTCTCCTGACCCCCACCCACCCCTTGCAAAGGGGTCCCTGAAGCCTCCGCCCGGACCCCCCAAGCCCTTGCCCCACGGAGGCCCCGAGATGCCCCTGGAGCCCAGGCCCCCGGGGGCCAAGGTGGTCCCGGCCTCCAGCCTCCAGGCCAAGTCCCAGGTCTTGAGCGCCAAGTCCCGCTCGGCGGAGGTGAGGGCCCCCCCAAAAGGGCCGGCCTTCTGGAGCAAGTCTTCGCCCCAGCTGCGCCGGGAGCTGCCCAAGCCCCCCAGCCGGCCCTCCTGGGTCGCCTGGGCCCTGCAGGACAGGATCCCCGGCCCCCCAGGTGAGGGGCAGGTGGGGCGCGCACCTCAGTGTGGCAGCGGGCGACCCTGGCGACAAGGAGCAGCCACGCACCCCAGAGGCCCTTGAGATTCCTCGCTTTTTATTTTGGGTTTGGGCTTTTTATTACATTTACCGCCCCCTGAGATCTCTGGGGAGCATGCAGATTGATTGATTGATTGATTGATTGATTGATTGATTGATTGACTGACTGACTGACTGACTGACTGATTGACTGACTGACTGATTGATTGATTGATATATACAGTGGTACTTTGGTTCACAACCATAATACGTTCCAGAGGTCTGTTCGTAAACCAAAACAGGTTGTAACCCAAGGCGCGCTTTTGCCACTGGGGCCTCCCCAAATAAATTTGTCGGTAATCCCCCCCAAAAATGGGTTGTAATAATAATTTTTAAAAGGTCAGAAACCGGCACATGCACTTCCGGGTTTGATATGTTTGTAATTCAAAATGTGTGCAAACCAAGACATATGCAAACCAAGGTACCACTGTATAAATTTTAATTTATTTTGCATTTAATAAGAGAAAACCACATCATCATTATCTGCTTTACCTCCCTGGCTTTTTGGAGTCTGGTTGAGGAAGGCCGATTTAAAACCCGTGGTCTTGAACCGGCTGCCGTTTTTCGTCTACGGATCCGACCCTGTACATCGTTTCTATCAGCAACTCTTTGTTAATTTTATTTATTTCGGTTGAGTTTAGCAGGTCCTCACACGGCTCCCTCCGAAGGCAGAATTCCTCCTGTTAAAATACTGGATTATACAGTTACCGTATTTTTCCATCTATAGACGCCCCCATGTATAAGATGACCCCTATTTTGGGGAACTCTGGTTTAAGAAAATGGGGGGAGATGGCCGCCGTGTATAAGATAACCCCAAAATTTTGGACATTGTTTTTTTGGGGGGAGGGGCCTAGTCTTATACACAGAAAAATACAGTAACTCTGCAAAACAGAAAGTAACAATAGTAGCGTCCCACTGGGTGGGGATTTTAGGACGCTGTTCCCCACACCCCATCCTGGCTTAATTCACCCACTACCTTTTATATATACAAAAACCAACAACATTATATTTATGTCTTTGTTTACGTACTGTAGCGGGCTGGACTAGATGACCTGTGGGGTCCCCTTCCTATTCTGCAATTCTGAGATTCCAGACCTTCCAAGTGTCCCTATTTTCCAGGGACAGCCCCAGATTTCAAAAATCCCTGTTTCTGATTCGATCCCCCTTTTCCTTAGGATGTTTCTGTTTTTCATCAGAGAAATACTGGAGGGTATGGAGATTCGCGACACCTAAGCCGTCTGAAGGCACCCCTGTATATATAGGGAAGGTTTCAAATGTTTATTGTGTTTTCGTCTATGTTGGGAGCCTCCCAGTAAAAGTTGGAGCGACCCAGTCAGATGAGCGGGGTATAAACAGTAAAACTATTATTATTATTATTATTATTATTATTATTATTACTACTACTAAATAGGACGTCTCTGTTTCCATCGGAGAAATGTTGAAGGGTATGCCCCCACCTTTTTAAAAAAAACTATACAGTGGATGTTCGGGTTGCGAATGTGATCCGTGCAGGCGCCTGCTCCTGCGCGGTTGTGATTCAGTGCTTCTGCACATGCGCAAAGTGCGATTTAGCACTTCTGCGCATGCGCAAGCGCCAAAACCTGGAAGTAGCCCATTTCAGTACTTTCGGGTTCGGCGCGGTGCTGTTGTAAACAAAAATTGCCCTTTTCCCTTATGGGGTATCCAAGAGCCCATATAGAGTCCTTACTTAGGTTCCCTATTGGTAGGAGAAAGTAACAGAGGCCAAGCAGAGAATATTGAGAAGCAAGGCAGCTAGTAAGCCTGATCTTTATTGATCTGTTGCAACAGGGTCCTCACTCACCACACGCAGGAGAGGAGGAGGAACCCAGAACAATGGCTCGCAAAGCCTTATAAAGACCACCCTGTAGATCAAGACCACCCCCAGAAACATCATACATACATCACAGTAGGGGTGTAACCTAAGACCACCCCTAAGATACATCATAGAAAAGGCGGGTCTAAAACAGAAATTTGAATGTTGTTTTTCTCCTGTCGTTGTTTATCTCCTGTCTGGCAGGTCACTTGATTGGATTTCCTGGGGAGCCTGGCTAGTCTTTTGTAATGATAAATACTTAGTTCCTGGGCCAGGTCACAGGCTCACACCCTATTCATATCTTAAATGTGCCCTTAAGACAGGATTTGTGAAGAAAGAGACAATGGGAGGTTTCCCACTTGCAGAGAAAACATTTGCTCAGTTTAGGAATCAAAATGGTTCCAGGTTGGTCTTCCTGTGCTGATCTATGTACGTGCTTGGTTGGTACACTTATGAACATTTAACATATATCCAAGACCTCAAAATTCCTATCACAGTGCGCAACCCGAGATCGTGCGACCCGAAGCGTCTGCAACCCAAGGTATGACACTATTGCATTTCTGTATTTGTTCCTGTACTGCAAGGGGTTGGACTAGATGGCCTCTGAGGGTCCCCTTCACACTCTGAATTCTGCAATTCTTCAGAGGCCTCGGCGTGCCAGGCAGGAAAAGCAGAACGGGCGTGCTTCTAATGCTTCTCCTTTTCCCTCCGCAGATGTTTTGGGCATCTCCACCTGGTGGCAAATCTGGGCGCTGCTCTTGGTGGCTGTTTCCTTGGCCTTGTTCTGCACTCTGCTCATTTTTATTTACAATTGTGAGTACCGGGGTGGGGTGGGGCTTCGAAAGAGGCTTCCGACATCCCCAACCCGGGTCTCCCTTCCTCTAGCGCCTGCACGCTGCCCTAGAGCGGGCACCCACTGCCCTGTTTGGGGTGGAAATAATCATGAAGGGGCTGGGCTGCATGATCCATGATGCAGCGCGTCATTCTCTATCGTTAACTGGCTCTGGGACTGCAGAACTCAAGGGCATTATTATTGTTGTTGTTGTTGTTGTTAAGTTGTGGGTGAACATATCAGACGACACAGCGATTCTTCAAACAGCTCTTGTTCAGAGGCCAGAACAGAACTGAACTGAAGAGCTCAGTCAGCCTGCTTATATAGAGCTCCAGTACAACGTTACTGTAGCAACTTTCTAAAATTCTCCAATCACTGAACGTCACTTTCGATCCTTCATTTGCATAACTATCTATAGTATCCCCCTGCTGGCCCAGGGTGAGAACTTCAGTACATAACAATTATTATTATTATTATTATTATTATTATTATTATTATTATTATGCGGTCCCAGGGCAAGTTAACAAGACTGGCAGCCAGGAGAGTTTCAAGCACATACCTTTACGTCTGCACAAGGAAAGTGCTCTGTTGCCCCAGTGCAATAAATTTATTATTATTGTTGCAGGAATTTATGTATAGGTTGGGGCAGCAGATATCATGCACATGCAGCCCACTACCAAAATCTGCACAATCACTTTTGTGACTTTTGGGATTTGCCCCCACAAAACACTTCATCACAGTTTCTTCCTGACTATTCAAAGGGCCTCTGCTGCACGATACCAAATGTAAGAATTCACTGGTAATTTTATCTATGTACTGGCTCACTAGGGAAACTTTAGAAATTCATCTAGATATGTGAGCTCATCTACTCAGCAGCCCCTCTGCCTGAGTGATAATCCCTGGCATCCTGATACCTGAGTGCCAGACAGGTAGGCATTCCAGAAATAACAAACCCAGATGAAGACAAAAGGGTGTGGTTAACTTGGCTGGGAAAGAGGGAAATGTAAATATCTATTTTGTTACACTCCATGGGTGTTTGGTGGAGGGCCATGAACCATGGGGCAGGGTCCAGGATGCTCAGATTCCTGCCACTAGACCTCCCCTTTCGTGATGTAATCATGATGTAGTTTTGATGTAGTTCTAGGGGTGTAGTTTGGGGAATTAGTAACTAATAAAAGTTTGGGGGCTCTTTTGTTCAGGGCTTCCATCTTGTTCACCTGGTGGCAGGTGGGAGTCCTGTCGTGACAGTCTTCAATAAAGACCAAGCCTACTGGCTGCTGTTTTGCTATGGTATTCCTGGCTGGTGTCCTTGTTTTGTGTCCAAGGGAGCCCTCAGATTTCTCCGTTAACATTATTATTATGATTATTTTAAAAAAACACACACAGAGAGAAATACGTTTTCATTTCAGACATCCACGTGGCGACAGAAATCACTGCCGGATCTCAACTGCTGCAACGTTCAAAGAGGCTGAAGATGGCCATTCAGCAGCAATCGGAAGGCAAAAGTGAGAGAAGCTCTCGATATTTTCTTCCCCTGTTTATTAAAGCAATAGCGGCAATCGTTATTGCAGGAGAGATGCAACAGGGAAACCAGTGGGAATTGGTAAAATGGCAAAACCAATTAGTCTCTGGCAAATAAGCGGCCCTTGCTTCTCATTGACGAAGCTCTGGTGCTGAAATATACTCGGAGCCGAGAGTGGAGTGGATTTCATGCTCTTTATTCAGCTCATAGTGGTGAGGAGGAATGGAAGTTACCCCAGAATGTCTGCTTTATATACATTATTTACACAATGGACCCCATGTGATTGGCTAATTCCGGAATTCTCCTGTAGGCCAATCAGGTTGCGGATTCACTTCCACCTGGAGCTGGATTGGGTGGCTCCTGTGGACCAATCAGACTGCTGCATTCTGAATCCTATTGTTCTAGGACCAATCAGACTGCTGTATTCTGGATCCTATAGTTCTAGGACCAATCAGACTGCTGTATTCTGGATCCTATTGTTCTAGGACCAATCAGACTGCTGCATTCTGAATCCTATTGTTCTAGGGCCAATCAGACTGCTGCATTTTGGATCCTATTCAACTCAGTACATAACAGGTGTGCTTATGAGGAATCCCTAGGTCTGGATCTGTGCCACCAGCCTCTGAATTACCCAGCCAGGCTGCGAAGGAGCCAGACTTTGCCGACCCCTGCACGGTATTGTTTAGATTTACGTATAAGCTAAACAAGCTATAGCTTAGGGCTCCACTCTCTTGGGGGCCCCAAAAATATTTAAAGGAAACAAACAACTGGGTGTACATTTCCAAAATATAAGATAAAAAACAAATTCAATAAAACCTACATACAGCAACAGTGTTTTGTGTTGTGCAGGCTCCTATGATGTAAGCAATGGGCCCCACCTGCTCGCCTGCTCCCTAAAATATCACTGGTTTTCTCCTTTCTATATATAGGGTGCCCACATTCTGCATGAACTGGTTGCATGTGCAACATGTGCAAATGGCTTGAGATACCTATTGGGTCCATCAATTACCATATAGCATATATTCAACACAGAAAACAGTGACAATTTGTTGTTGGCAAAGGACAGCTGGACGTAGAAAGGGCCTCATTACCTTCAGGAGCTTAGGGCCTCATCAAACCGAAATCCGGCCCTGCTCACGTCACCACCAATTGCCCTTGAAAGCTGGTGCCTCTGGCCCTAACAGTTCCCCTATGAAAAATTTCGCCGCTGCAATTACGGGGTGCGAAAGGGGATTTCTTGCCCGTCCTTCCAGCATCACATATCCAGTGCTTCTGCAAAACGAATCTGGAAATCAGTGCGGTGAAAATATGTAACGCAGGGTTTTTGTGTGTGTGTTTTAAAAAATGAACACAACTGATCAGAGGCTGGATGTTCCCAGTTTCTGAAAACCGCAGGATTGGAGAGTGTTGCTCTTTTGCTTGGATTCTGCTCACGGGTTTCCAGTAATGAACACCTAGTTGGCCGCTTGGAGAACAGGATGCCTGACCGGATATGGCCCTTGGACCTAACCCCGCAACCTCTTTGTACCTTCTCCACCTCTGCTCAACCTCCAGAAATCCTCCGAAATTGAAATTGAATTGAAATACTTTATTGTCACTTGTACAACTTGTATACAGTGAGATTACACAAGCACCCCCCACTCAGCTCTCTTAGTCTTAATTCCCCTCGTTTACTGACGCACACCCACCAAACTCGAAAGTCAGTTGCCCTGTTGTTATCTTTTCATTCAGCAGCCTAGCAGCCCACGGATAGAAGCTGTTCTTTACCCTGTTGGCGCGACTAATCCTGCTTCTATATCTTCTGCCCAAGGGCAGGAGATCAAGAAAGTGCTGGCCAGGGTGTGAATAATCATCCCTTAGGATTTTCCTCACTCTCCTGAGGCAACGTTCTTCCGCTATTTCATCCAGTGGATTCACAGGACAGCCCATAATATCTTGTGCTGTATTCACCACCCTCTGTAGGCACTTCCTATCAGATGATGTCAAACCAGCGTACCACACCGTGATGCAGTAGGAAAGGACACTGTCTATTGTTGACCAGTAGAAGGAGATCATCAAATGTTGATTGACATCGTTCTTCCACAATACTCTGAGGAGATGGAGTCTCTGTTGGGCTTTCTTAACCAAATACCTGTTAAATACCTCCCTCCCACCTATTCTTGTGCTTTATCTCCACAGCCCTGACATGCAAGTCCTGCAAAGGGCACTGGATGCAATGGGGAGACAGCTGCTACCTGCATACCACCGAACCCATGTCCTGGAAAGACTGTTTGAGCCACTGCAAGTCACTCAAAAGCGGCCTCTTGATTGGGAGCACCGAAGGAGAAATGGTGAAAGCTCTTTGGAGTTGGGGGTGCGGGGTTCCTGCTCTGGCACGGGGTAGGGGTTAATAATAATATACCACATTTTTCGCTCTATAAGACGCACCAGACCACAAGACGCACCTAGTTTTTGGAGGAGAAAAACAGGGGAAAAAATATTCTGAATCTCAGAAGCCAGAACAGCAAGAGGGATCGCTGCGCAGTGAAAGCAGCAATCCCTCTTGCTGTTCTGGCTTCTGGGATAGCTGCACAGCCTGCATTCGCTCCATAAGACGCACACACATTTCCCCTTACTTTTTAGGAGGGAATAAGTGAGTCTTATAGACAAAAAATACGGTAATAATAATAATTTATTATTTATACCCTGCCCATCTGGCTGGGCCTCCCCAGCCACTCTGGCCGTTTCCAACCAAATATTAAAATACAGTAATGCATCAAACATTAAAAGCTTCCCTGAACAGGGCTGCCTTCAGATGTCTTCTAAAAGTCTGGTAGTTGTTGTTCTCTTTGACATCTGGTGGGAGGGCGTTCCACAGGGCGGGTGCCACCACCGAGAAGGCCCTCTGCCTGGTTCCCTGTAACTTGGCTTCTTGCAGTGAGGGAACCACCAGAAGGCCCTCGGAGCTGGACCTCAGTGTCCGGGCAGAACGATGGGGGTGGAGACGCTCCTTCAGATATACTGGACCAAGGCCATTTACGGCTTTAAAGGTCGGCACTAACACTTTGAATTGTGCTCGGAAATGTAGGGGCGTGTGCCTAGGGCAGATATTGCATAAACCTTGTCGATAGGTGTACAGTTCTCACACGCAACCGTGACACTCTTTTCGGGCTCATTGCACGGTGGGACCTCATATATTGTCCAAACTCCTGCAATGCAGGAATCTCAGCTAAAGCATCCCTGTCCAACCTCTGCATAAAAACCTCCAAAGAAGGAGAGTCCACAACTTCCAGAGGGAGTCCGCTCCACCGTCAAATGCCCCTTACTAACCAGAAAGTTCTTGATGTTGTTGTAATCCCGATTCCTGTAATTTGAATCCATTGGTTCTGGAGCAGCAGGAAAGCAAGCTTGCTGTATTTTCCGTCTGGCAGCCCTCCAGATATTTATCCTGTCACCTTTAAGTCTCCTCTTCTCCGGGCTAAACATCCCCAGCTCCCTCAACCGTTCCTCCTTGGCATTCAAAATAATAATAATAATAATAATAATAATAATAATAATAATAATTTTATTTATATCCTGCCCTCCCCAGCCGAAGCCGGGCTCAGAGCGGGCAACAACAATAAAAGCAACACGGTTCACATAAAATCACAATCAATCAATTGAAATGCATTCTAAAATCAATTCATTCTAAAACCAATTCAAAATCAAATCAATGGCAACCATTGGGCCAGAGTTCTGTGAGGATTACCAAAGGAGGGGGTCAGGCTGTGCCTTGGCCAAAGGCCTGGTGGAGCAGCTCCGTCTTACAGGCCCTGCAGAAAGATGTCAAGTCCCTCAGGGCCCTAGTCTCTTGCGACAGAGCCTTCCACCAGATCGGGGCCATGGCCGAAAAAGCCGTGAAAAAAGAGAACAGTTAAGCCTCCTGCCTGATATCGATAGGCAGGGGTTTGTACATCCATCTTACTGTTAATCAGTTGTTCAGCCAGGCTTTTCAGTGCCTTTCCCCATCACTTTCCTAACTGCAAAAAGTCTGGGTTTGTGCAAGTGTTATGATAGAGTGGCAGAGCGCTTTACTTGTGCAAACCTGAGTTTCCTGGTGTGCACTTGCATGCTCTTAAGCATATCTGGCACGTGGTGCAAAGATCCCTCTGGCGCCACCCCACCCCACGTTTCCCAGAGTTGCTGACCTTTTTTAGGGAGGATGGCGCTGCCGGCGACACGCCCAGCTTTGTGGGGCTGGAGGAGGCGGGCAGTGGCTGGAGGGCAGCTCCTCCGGTGGGGAAGAGACAGAGGCTGGAAGTGACAGCTCCTGGCTCAGCTGGCTGCTTCGTGCCATGGTGGCCACGGCAGGCGGAGACTCCGGGCGCGACGCTGCTTTGGCGCGGCGCGGCAGAGGCGGGCGAGGGCGGCGAGCTGATGCCGGGAAGTGCGCCATCAAGCCTATTCCCTGGCACCCTCCAGAACTTGGCGCCCTGCGCCACTAGCCTCTATGGGTAAGACGCCCCTGCATGCTCCCTGCAATATTCTGGCAGCCCTGCATGATGCGCCCCGCATGATGGGCCTTGGGGGCTCCTTTTCCCACAGGAATTCCTGCTGTCAGAGACGGTGGACTGGTTCATGATGCACAACAACCGGCTCCGAGGTGGAAGCTACTGGATCGGCCTGGTGTACAACACGTCCGACAGAATCTGGAAGTGGGCCGACGGGGCAAATCTCCACATCAGGATGTGAGTCTCCTCCTTTTTCTGCACGAGAAGCAAGGGTGTTTGATGTATAATGGTTTTGCCTACATATAATATTGACTTAATAATAATGATGAAAAGACTGTGTCCTGTTGTGAGAGCTCTCGGAGATCTACGCAAGTCCTTTGAGCGCAGGGAGTAGCTGCATTGGCCAAGGGTCTCTCTGGTGATTTCTTACAACAGTCCAGTCAAACCTCAGTTCTCGAACGGCTCCATTTTCGAATGTTTTGGTTCCCGAACACCGGAAACCCTGAAGTAAATGTTCCGGTTTCCGAACCTTTTTCGAAACCTGAACATCCGACACAGCTTCCGCTCAAGTGCAGGACGTTATTGCAACCAATCGGAAACCGCGCCTCGGTTGTCGTACGTTTCATAAGTCAAACGGTCTTCCGGAACAGATTATGCTCGACAACCGAGGTTTGACTGAACGCACTATATACAGTGGTACCTCAGGTTAAGTACTTAATTTGTTCCGGAGGTCCGTTCTTAACCTGAAACTGTTCTTAACCTGAAGCACCACTTTAGCTAATGGGGCCTCCCACTGCCACCGCGCCATCAGAGCACGATTTCTGTTCTCATCCTGAAGCAAAGTTCTTAAGCAGAGGTAATATTTCTGGGTTAGGGGAGTCTGTAACCTGAAGCGTATGTAACCCGAGGTACCACTGTTTTGGAAGAAACTCATTCAAAAGAGGCGATACATCAGTATTCCAAGCCAAGACATAAACAGTGGGTGAAAAACTCATATAATGGAAAACGGTGACAGGCAAAATCATAATTGGGTGGAATTTGCCACCCGTAAGGCTGTGTCCCTAAATAAGCTAATAAAAAACACCAGACCCGCCAGACAGTTGCGTAGCCAAAAATTTCTGCTTCCCCTCTGAGAACCCAGAGTTGGTGGGTCTGTTTCTCTGGTTATGAATAAAGCTTTTTAAAACCAGTCTGTAATAGCGGATGCAGAAGCCGCAACTAGGCAGGTAAAGGTAAAGGGACCCCTGACCATTAGGTTCAGTCATGGCCGACTCTGGGGTCGTGGCGCTCATGTTGCTTTACTGGCCGAGGGAGCCGGTGTACAGCTTCCGGGTCATGTGGCCAGCATGACTAAGCCGCTTCTGGCGAACCAGAGCAGCGCATGGAAATGCCGTTTACCTTCCCGCCGGAGCGGTACCTATTTATCTACTTGCACTTGACGTGCTTTCGAACTGCTAAGTTGGCAGGTGTAGGGACCAAGCAACAGGAGCTCACCCCGTCGCGGGGATTCGAACCACTGACCTTCTGATCAGCAAGCCCAAGAGGCTCAGTGATCTGGGGTTTAATATTAAGGACTATCAAAAAAACCGGCAGAGAGGAATTGAGAGAGAATTAAGAGCCTCGGACGTGAGATCTCCAGGCTGATAGTAGACTAAGACTGATGGACATTTGTTGGGGATTGAAACCGGGAAAGGGGGGGGTGGAGTTTGGGAATCCAAAGGGTGCATAATTACAATCTGTTTTTGTTTTTACTTTGTTTTGTTATTTGTATGAAAATTGGGGAATTCGTGGAAGGGAATTTGGGTCGACTTTAGAAAAAGGTTTTAAGAATGAGTATCGATGTATAAAGGGACGCGGGTGGCGCTGTGGGTAAAAGCCTCAGCGCCTAGGGCTTGCCGATCGAAAGGTTGGCGGTTCGAATCCCCACGGCAGGGTGCGCTCCCGCTGCTCGGTCCCAGCACCTGCCAACCTAGCAGTTCGAAAGCACCCCCGGGTGCAAGTAGATAAATAGGGACCGCTTACTGGCGGGAAGGTAAACGGCGTTTCCGTGTGCGGCTCTGGCTTGCCAGAGCAGCGATGTCACGCTGGCCACGTGACCCGGAAGTGTCTCCGGACAGCGCTGGCCCCCGGCCTCTTGAGTGAGATGGGCGCACAACCCTAGAGTCTGTCAAGACTGGCCCGTATGGGCAGGGGTACCTTTTTATCAATGTATAAATATTGATGTATATAAGGCAAAATTGGTTTTTTAAAATGAACTAAATAGAAAAATGTCAAAAATTAGGGATAAGAACTTGTTGAACTAACAATTTGAATTGGAATATAAGAAGAGGAGGTGTGGGGAAGTCAGGGAAATATGTTATAGAAAAATAAGGATTGTGAACTTTATGTGTTTTTAAACTTTTTTCTTTTTTCTTTTTTGAGGGTTTTTTAATGTATTAAAGTGGAAAATTTCAATAAATATCTTAAAAAAAAAAAAAGAGGCTCAGTGGTTTAGACCACAGCGCCACCCGCGACCCTTCCACTAGGCAGGTAGCTGTTAGCAACTCCTTTAGTAGTAGCTCCTTGCTGTGCGAATTGCAGTTATCTCCCACAATCTCTGCTTGCAGCAGATTCTTCCCATTCGCTATGGCAGCCTGCTTCCCCGATCCCAGGAATTGCATTAAAAAATAAAATAGGCTAAGCTTCCTTATCCCTAACAGGTCTGGAGGCTGGCAGCACGTCTCCGCCATGGTGGACATCTGCGTCAACTTCAGAAATGGCGATTCGTACATCTTTGAATGCAGCAGCAAGCACCAGTGTCTGTGCAAGAAGTCGGTGGAATGAAGAAGGCAGCAATCCCGTGTCCAGGCGCCCCTCTCCAGAGGCCCTCACGAAAACAGCATCCACGGACATCTCTCGTCAAGGGGCGCATCTTACCCTACGAAGGCGCACGGTGTGGGCCTGGTCTTCCGGCCACTGTCTCTGCCGGGGCCACAAGCTGCTCTCTCTCTGCAACGGCCGGAGAAGTCATCCGCCTCTGCTAGCAATATTCTTCTTTCCCTTAAGACTTGTCTTTTCGCTTCAGCCTTTCGAGGCGTACTGGGCGAGATCCGCCGAAATGCAAACTCCCCGTTTGCCGCTGAAATCCCATTGCGGCCGTTCTTTTTACTGTTTGGCCGGCCGTGCATCGGCGGCCGTTGGTTTGTTGATGTTTTTGTTGCCGTTCTCATGTGCTTATGGTAAACCACTCTGCGATCCTGACAGATGGGAGGGTGATCTGGAAGAATAAGTCAATTGATGTTAAAAATAAATATGTATTATACTATCTCCGTAGCTCTCGGCCGTTGATCTCTCTCGGGTTGCCCTGGAACTGATGCTCAGTGGTGTTGTAAACAAAACCTGCCCTTTTCCCCTTATGGGGTATCCAAGAGCCTTTATAGAGTCCTTACGTAGGTTCCCTATTGGTAGGAGAAAATAACAGAGGCCAACCAGAGAATATTGAGAAGCAAAGCAGCTAGTAAGCCTGATCTTTATTAAAGCTGTTGCAACAGGGTGCTCCCCTCACCTGCAGGAAAGGAGGACCCAGAATCAAGGTGTGCCCCCCATTATATAGACATTTTAAATTCCCTGCCCTGGAGCTCAAGACCACTCCTCCATACATCATACATACATCACAGTGTAATCCAAGACCACCCCCCACAAACATCATACCTACATCACAGAAAAGGCAGTCTACAACAGAAATCTGAGTGCGTTGTTTATCTCTTGTCTGGCAGGTTATCTGATAATGCCTTATCTGATTGCCTTTTCCTGGTACAGCCATACCTCATGTTACGGATGCTTCAGGTTACATCTTTTCAGGTTGCCTCCCGCGGCGACCCAGAAGTACCGGAAAGGGTTACTTCCGGATTTCGCCGCTCGCACATGCGCAGAAGCGCCAAATTACACCATGCGCCTGCGCAGATACGGTGTTTCAGGTTTCTCTCTTTTCAGGTTGTGAACGGGCCTCCGGAATGGATCCTGTTTGCAACCAGAGGTATCACTGTAGTCTGTCAGCCTTTGAAATGGTGATTACTAAATTCCTGTAACAAAGAAGTTTTTTTTTTCACCTCCTGCGTCCTTGCAGAGAAACATTTGGTCAGCTTGGGAGTCAAAATGGTTTCAGGACTGTCTTCCTGTGCTGCTCCAGACATGCGGTTTGCTTGGTACATTTATGAACATTTAAAGCCATGGTTTTCCCAGTAGTGATGTATGGAAGTGAGAGCTGGACCATAAAGAAGGCTGATCGCCGAAGAATGGATGCTTTTGAATTATGGTGCTGGAGAAGACTCTTGAGAGTCCCATGGACTGCAAAAAGATCAAACGCATCCATTCTTAAGGAAATCAGCCCTGAGTGCTCACTGGAAGGACAGATCGTGAAGCTGAGGCTCCAGTACTTTGGCCACCTCATGAGAAGAGAAGACTCCCTGGAGAAGACACTGATGCTGGGAAAGATGGAGGGCACAAGGAGAAGGGGGCGACAGAGGACGAGATGGTTGGATAGTGTTTTCGAGGTTACCAGCATGAGTTTGACCAAACTGAGGGAGGTAGTGGAGGACAGAGGTGCCTGGCGTGCTCTGGTCCATGGGGTCACGAAGAGTCGGACACAACTAAACGACTAAACAACAAAATTATATATCTAAGACCTTAAAAATCTTATTACGGTGGCTCCATCCGGTGCTATACCAGCTGCACTGGCTCCCGGTGGAGTACAGGATCAGGTTTAAGGTGCTGGTTTTAACCTTTAAAGCCCTATACGGCCTAGGACCCTCGTACCTACGGGACCGCCTCTCCTGGTATGCCCCACAGAGGAACTTACGGTCTTCAAATAAAAACATCTTGAAGGTCCCAGGCCACAGAGAGGTTAGGCTGGCCTCAACTAGAGCCAGAGCTTTTTCGACTGCGGCTCCAACCTGGTGGAATGCCCTGTCGCAAGAGACAAGGGCCCTGCAGGACTTGACATCTTTTCGCAGGGCCTGTAAGACAGAGCTGTTCCACCAGGCCTTTGGTCAGGGCGCAGCCTGACTCCCTCCTTTGGCAATCTCTACAAAGCTTTAGTCTATGGTTGCCATCAATTTGTATTTTAATTAATTTTTAGAATGTATTTATAATGTTGTACTGTTTTAGTGTTGTTAGCCGCCCTGAGCCCGGCTTCGGCTGGGGAGGGCGGGATATAAATAAAATTTATTATTATTATTATTATTATTATTATTATCCACTTCGAGATCTTTCCTTTTGTAACCTTCCACCAGAGGTGGGAAGCCACAAATGTGGGCTGGGGGAGGAGGCACTCTTTTCAGGGGTCTTCTTCTGCCAGCCCACCAGAGTGAAATGTCTCTGCTCGTCAGGGAGGAGTCCCAGGCGCTCATGTCGTTGCAGATACACTGGAACCTTGGTTCTCAAACTTAATCCATTCCAGAAGTCTGCTCCAAAACCAAAGCGTGCCAAAACCAAGGTGCACTTTCCCATAGAACGCAATGCAAAACGGATTAATCCGTTCCAGACTTTTAAAAACAACCCCTAAAACAGCAATTTAACTACTCGTTACTATCTAACGAGACCATCGATCCATAAAATGAAAGCAATAATCAATGTGCTGTACTATAAAATAAATAAATAAATAAATAAATAAGTATAAATGAAATAAAATAAAATAAATAAAATAAACCCTTACCTGCACTGATGATAGTCATTGTTTGGATGGGGGGCTTTTATCCATTTCCGCAGTCGCACAATCGAGCTATCAGTAGCTGAACTGGGGTTCCCGGAAAAGCCTCAAAAACAAAAATGCAAAATAAATAACAAAGACAATAGCGCCAAACTTAATCCGTTCTGGAAGTCTCTTTGACTTCAGGAATGTTCAAAAACCAAGGCGCAGCTTCTGATTGGTGACTGTTCCTTTCTTACGCAGACACCTTTTGGCATGTGGTTTCACAAGATAAGGCACTACAAAGAAACAATAGCCACAAGGCCTCTAGCCTGGCTAGTTAGCTGAGCTTATAGGTCTCTGTGTGCGTCAATTTAATCCCCAGAACAACTCTGCAAGGTAGGCAGATGTGAGCAAATTTGTGGCCTGGCGTCCCCTGGTGAGATTCATGGCCAGAGGGCAGTTTCGAAAAACGGGACCATTCCATCTCGCCTGCTTACGAAACCTGGGTGGAAAAGGTGTTCTTGCACACCTGGAGTTTCAAGGCGTTCTCCGTACACCTGGAGGGGGGTGGGGTGGGAGGCAGGAAAACCTGGATATGTCAAATCGACCTTGGAGGTCCAGCAACCCCAGCTGACACACTCTGCAACGGTGCAAACAAACGACGGCTGGCCTAACCCCTTGGAAGCCAGTAATAAATTGCTAAATAGAATCATAGAATTGTAGAGTCAGAAGGGACCCCGAGGGTCATCCAGACCAACCCCTGCAATGCAGGAATCTCGACACGCAGTCCCCCATCCAATTTGAAACCATACCGGACCCTGCTTAGCGTTGCAAATGTGCTAGTGGTTTTATGGCTGCACCGTGTAATTCAGGGGAGCAGCTGGAGCTGCACAGAGTACAATTCAAAGTGTTGGTGCTGACCTTGAAAGCCCTAAACGGCCTCGGCCCAGTAGACCTGAAGGAGCATCTCCACACCTATCGTTCTGACCGGACGCTGAGGTCCAGCTCCGAGGGCCTTCTGGCGGTTCCCTCCCTACGAGAAGCCAAGTTACAGGGAACCAGGCAGAGGGCCTTCTCGGTGGTGGCGCCCGCCCTGTGGAACGCCCTCCCATCAGCTGTCAAGGAAATAAACAACTATCTGACTTTTAGAAGACATCTGAAGGCAGCCCTGTTTAGGGAATTTTTTTAACGTTTGATGTTTTATTGTGTTTTTAATATTCGGTTGCAAGCAACATAATGAACATGGCACTGGGACCAGGTGCGCAGCCTGGGAGTCATTTTGGACTGACAGCTGTCCATGGAGGTGCAGATCAATTCTGTGTCCAGAGCGGCTGTCTCCCAGCTCCATCTGCCAGCAGAGGTGCATGCTCTGGTTATCTCCTGCTTGGACTACTGCAATACGCTCTACGTGGGGCTACCTTTGAAGGTGACCCAGAAACTACAACTAATCCAGAATGCGGCAGCTAGACTGGTGACTGGGAGTGGCTGCCGAGATCACATAACACCAGTCCTGAGAGATCTGCATTGGCTCCCAGTACATTTCTGAGCACAATTCAAAGTGTTGGTGCTAACCTTTGAAGCCCTAAACGGCCTCAGTCCTATATACCTGAAGGAGCATCTCCACCCCCATCTTTCTGCCCGGACACTGAGATCCAGCACCAAGGGCCTTCTGGCGGTTACCTCCCTGCGAGAAGTGAGGTTACAGGGAACCAGGCAGAGGGCCTTCTCGGTAGTGGCGCCCACCCTGTGGAACGCCCTCCCTTCAGATGTGAAGGAAATAAGCAGCTACCCTATCTTTAAAAGACATCTGAAGGCAGCCCTGTTTAGGGAAGTTTTTAATATTTAACGCTGGATTGTTTTTAACACTTAGAATTATAGAATCATAGAGTTGGAATAGACCACAAGGGCCATCGAGTCCAACCCCCTGCCAAGCAGGAAACACCATCAGAGCACTCCTGACATATGGTTGTCAAGCCTCTGCTTAAAGACCTCCAAAGACGGAGACTTATTGATACCCTGCCCATCTGGCTGAGTTTCCCCAGCCACTCTGGGCAGCTCCCAATCAAGTGGCTTGGTTGACCACACTCCTTGGCAGCAAATTCCACTGTCAAACAGCTCTTACTGTCAGGAAGTTCTTCCTAATCTTCTTTCTTGTAGTTTGGATCCATTGCTCCGTGTCCGCTTCTATGGAGCAGCAGAAAACAGCCTTTCTCCCTCCTCTATATGACATCCTTTTATATATTTGAACATGGCTATCATATCACCCCTTAACCTCCTCTTCTCCAGGCCAAACATGCCCAGCTCCCTTAGCCGTTCCTCATAAGGCATCGTTTCCAGGCCTTTGACCATTTTGGTTGCCCTCCTCTGGACACGTTCCAGTTTGTCAGTGTCCTTCTTGAACTGTGGTGCCCAGAACTGGACACAGTACTCCAGGTGAGGTCTGACCAGAGCAGAATACAGTGGCACTATTACTTCCCTTGATCTAGATGCTATACTCCTATTGATGCAGCCCAGAATTGCATTGGCTTTTTTAGCTGCCGCGTCACACTGTTGGCTCATGTCGAGTTTGTGGTCAACCAAGCCACTTGATTGGGAGCTGCCCAGAGTGGCTGGGGAAACTCAGCCAGATGGGCAGGGTATCAATATATTATTATTATTATTATTATTATTATTATTATTATTATTATCATCATTATTATCATTATTATCATTATTATTATTATTATTATCTTCCCACGCCAAACAAACACGCCACACACCGAAAGCACATTTTCTCCAGCAAAGAATCCTGGGAAGCCTAGTTTCTAGGGTGCCGTGAAACGTAGTTCTGAGTTGGGCGTCCGCAACTACAGTTCCCATGATTCTTTGCGGTTGTTTGGGGGGGAAAGGGAGCCACGCCGTTCAAATGAGAGCTTCGCCCAGAAACCGCTGCAGGCCACGCCCTCCAGCAGCACGCTAGCGGCCCATTGGCCAGCCAGAAGGACATGGCCGCTCTTGGGGGGTCCCTGATTGGCCGGCTGCTTGGTATAAGAACCCATGGGACAGGCTGGGCTGAGCCCATTTTGGCTCCGACCTCCGAGGGCTCCATTTCTTCCTTGTTGGGGTTTCTGCCTGTGGGGATTGGGCCAGGAAGAACTGGGGGGGGGGGGGCTGCTCAGCTCCACACAAGGGGAAGGGACCACCCAGTGGGGCAGGAAGCCCCCAAGCATCTCCTTGGGCTGGTGGTATGTAAAATGGGGCAGGCAGAGGGCTGGCTGGAACTCTTTTGTTCGGTCCTGGGTTCAAATGGCGCACCCTGCTCCGTTCATCTCTATTCCTTAGCAAAAACTTTTTTAAAGCTTGGGGTTTTTTGTCCCCCCCCCCCAAAAGAAATACAGTTAGGAAAAATGTCTGTCTGTTTGTTTATATATATACTCCCCTTTTAAATTTTTATTTGCAATTAAACGAGGCATGCGGCGGAACGTAATATTTCCTCTGCAGCTTTCAAAATTGTAGACATTTGAAAACGTTTCTAGGTTTGAGCTGAAATGTTTTGCGATGTTAAAACAAGGAGCTATTTTACATATAATGAAGTGAAATGTTAAAAGAAGGGGGAAAGTGCTTATAGAAATGCTAAGAATTCATTAAAAGATGTTTGGAAGTCAGAAAGAGGGAGGGAAGGTGCTCTGTTTGAGCAATGCTTAAGGTGATAGATTTATGTAATAAAATGTGATTAAATATGGAAAACTCAATTAAAAATTATCTGAAGATAATAATAATAATAATAATAATAATAATAATAATAATAATAATAATAATTTCTCTTCAGTTTACTTGCTATACTGTGTCCCTGCTCTGTCCTCTGTTCCCCAGACTAAACAGGCTTGTTTCTATTGTATTTTAATATTCTGTTGGAAGCCGCCCAGAGTGGCTGGGGAAACCCAGCCAGATGGGCGGGGTATAAATAATAAATTATTATTATTATTATTATTATTATTATTATTATTATTATTATTATTATTTCTCTTGGTGCCAGCGGTTCGTGCCATCATGTCCTTGAACTGCCTGCCCCGGAAATGGCCCCTGGCGCTGGGACCAGTCTGCTTGTTGCTTTTCCTTGGGGTGGCGTTCTTGCTGCTGCATAGAGCAAGGTAAGTTTCCAAGGGTTAAAGGCAGGGGTTAGATAATTTATTACGGCCAAAGACCAGCTCAGATAACATAACACCATGAAAACAGCGTTCATAAAGGTAAAATATACAATCGGAGCAGATTGCAGCAATAGCTCATGAGTTAAAATTGAGTGCGCAGCCTGGGAGACATTTTGGATCCACAGCTGTCCATGGAGGCGCAGGTCAGTTCTGTGTCCAGAGCGGCTGTCTCCCAGCTCCATCTGGTATGCAGGATGAGACCCTCCCTGATCGCAGACTGTCTCGCCAGAGTGGTACATGCTCTGGTTATCTCCCACTTGGACTACTGCAATGCACTCTATGTGGGGCTACCTTTGAAGGTGACCCGGAAACTGCAATTAATCCAGAATGCGGCAGCTAGACTGATGACTGGGAGCGGCCGCCAAGACCACATAACACCGGTCTTGAAAGACCTACAGTGGCTCCCAGTACGTTTCCGAGCACAATTCAAAGTGTTGCTGCTGACCTTGAAAGCACTAAACGGCCTCGGTCCAGTATATCTGAAGGAGCGTCTCCACTCCCATCGTTCTGCCCGGACGCTGAGGTCCAGCTCCGAGGGCCTTCTGGCGGTTCCTTCATTGCAAGAAGCAAAGCTACAGGGAATCAGGCTGAGGGCCTTCTCGGTGGTGGCACCCGCCCTGTGGCACGTCCTCCCACCAGATGCCAAAGAGATAAACTACCACCTGACATTAAGAAGGCGTCTGAAGGCAGTCCTGTTCAGGGAAGTTTTTAATGTGTGACATTTTAGTATATTTTTGGTCTTTGTTGGAAGCCGCCCAGAGTGGCTAGGGAAACCCAGCCAGATGGGCGGGGTACAAATTATTATTATATTATTATTTCTGCCTTCGGCTTCCTTTTCCAGAGAATGGGCTGAAATACAAGAGCAGAAGGAATGCCAGGAACTGATTTGGCTGCTGGAATCTAAGAACCTCTTCTTCGGAAAGTGAGTATTGACACAGGTCGGTGGCCAGCGCTAGAGGTCGCAAGCGACTCGTGGGCTTGTTCCGGCTTGTGACCCAAAATCCACCTCCGCTACCATCACTTTTCTGGTCCCATCTCAAATTCCTGCCCGCAGCTTCCAAAACTTCACCGCCTCTCTACCTTCTCTCCATCTAAGCACCGCGAGCGAGCTTTTGCCAACATGGCGCCCCCCATACTACAATTCCCAGCATCTTTAGGGGCCAGGTGAAAATGTTCATTTTCAACCAGGCCTTGGGCTGATTAACATCTTATTCTCCTTTTAATGTGTTTGGGGGAGGGGGCCTATTGGTTTGTTTTTGTTTTTATCGTGTAATATAGATAGAGAGATGATAGCTTAGATGATAGATGATAGATTAGATGATAGATAGATGATAGATAGATAGATAGATAGATAGATAGATAGATAGATAGATAGATAGATGGATGATTGATAGATAGATAGATAGATAGATATAGACAAATAGATATAGATGATAGATAGATAGGTGATAGAATGCTGTGAACTGCCCCAAGGTCTACAACATAAAGGGCAACATGCAAATTTAATAAACAAACAAAACAAAAGTTCCAGTCTCTACCCTCCACACATTCACCTACCTGTGGTTTAATTACCCTGGTTTCATTTCATGTCTGTTTGCGTTTGGCGGTGAGGTGCAATTGTACATTGTCTGTGCATATTGCCATCAGATCGTGTCTGGTAGCACTGTATTTTGCAGCCATCTTGCATAACCTTTTCAAAAAATATTATTATTATTATTAGTAGTAGTAGTAGTAGTATTAAGGGATGCAGGTGGCGCTGTGGGTTAAACCACAGAGCCTAGGACTTGCCGATCAGAAGGTCGGTGGTTCGAATCCCCACGATGGGGTGAGCTCCCATTGCTCGGTGCCTGCTCCTGCCCACCTAGCAGTTCGAAAGCACGTCAAAGTGCAAGTAGATAAATAGGTACCGCTCTGGCGGGAAGGTAAACGGCGTTTCCATGTGCTGCTCTGGTTTGCCAGAAGCGGCTTAGTCATGCTGGCCACATGACCCGGAAGCTGTACGCCGGCTCCCTTGGCCAGTAAAGCGAGATGAGCGCCGCAACCCCAGAGTCGGCCACGACTGGACCTAATGGTCAGCGGTCCCTTTACCTTTACCTTTACCTAGTAGTAGTATTAATTTTATTAAAAAAGCACACCCACCAGATACCAGGTACAATTCCACACAGCCCTGACCAGAAAGCGAAGTCCTGCTGCGTGAGAGTCTTTGGTCTCCTTCTCTCTCTCTCTCTCTCTCTCTCTCTCTCTCTCTCTCTCTCTCTCTCTCTCTTTCTCTCTCCCGGTGGCAGCTTCCAGTACCGCAAGACATCCAGGAATCAGAAAAGGATCCGTGCCGTCAAGAAGTGGGATATCTGGAATGAGGACAAGAATATCTTGGAGCACGTGCTGCTCACGGAGGAATGCCAGTGGGACCCAGATGCGGCAATTGTGGCCCAGTACAGGTAAAAATACCCTTCCTAATCACCTGATCAGCGCGATGCCCTTGGAGGCGACAGGTGAGGGTGTGTGTGGACCACCTGCCTTTCCTGGCGCATCCCTAAGCTGCCTTCCCTTCCCTTTGCAGGGCAGAACTGGGGCACTGTTGCAACGCTTCCTCCTTGCTCATCCTGACCAAGGAAAACAGCCCTCTGGGATCAAACATCGTCTTTGGGAAGGACGGACGAAAAGTGCCCGTGAGACCTGAGCTGGTGGACCTGCTCCCTGAGGTGCTGGGAAGACTGTTGTTGTTGTTGTATATCTGAAGGAGCGTCTCCACCCCCACCATTCTACCCAGAAACTGAGGTCCAGCTCCGAGGGCCTTCTGGCGGTTCCCTCCCTGCGAGAAGCCAAGTTACAGAAGCCAGGCAGAGGGCCTTCTCGGTGGTGGCGCCCGCCCTGTGGAACGCCCTCCCACCAGATGTCAAAGAGAAAAACAACTACCAGACTTTTAGAAGACATCTGAAGGCAGCCCTGTTTAGGGAAGCTTTTAACGTTTGATGCATTACTGTATTTTAATATTTTGTTGAAAGCTGCCCAGAGTGGCTGGGGAAGCCCAGCCAGATGGGCGGGGTATACATAATAAATTAGTATTATTATTATTACCACTACGACAGTGGTACCTTGGTTCTCAAACGCCTTGGTACTCAAACAACTTGGAACGCAAACACTGCAAAACTGGAAGCAAGTGTTCTGGTCGGACGATCTGAGCGTCTGAGTGCCACACTTCCATTTTGAGTGTTACGCCAAGGTTTTTGCTGTTTATTTTGCATTTTTGTGGCTCTTTGTGTGTGTGTGACTGTGTGGAACCTAGTTCCGCAACTGATTGATTGATTGTGTGACTGCAGTACACTGTTTATTTCTTTCATTTTATGGATCAATGGTCTCATTAAATCGTAAAATTCATGTTAAATGGCTGTTTCCGGGGTTGCTTTTAAAAGTCTGGAACGGATTAATCCGTTTTGCATGACTTTCTATGGGAAAGCGTGCCTTGGGTTTGGAACGCTTTGGTTTTGGAACGGATTTCCGGAAGTTTGAGAACCAAGGTACCACTGTATTATTATAATTTCCTTCTCTTCCTTGGCAAGGAGCTCAAAATGGCTTCAGAATTGCTCTCCCGTACTATTTCAGGCACATGGGTCTTATATTTAGATGTGTGTGCATTTGTGAATATTCCTTCTATATTTGAGACCTTAGAATTCTTATAACATACCCTTGGGGGCTCCCAGGGTGGAATCAGCCTTTGGCCAAACTGCCCCCCCCCCCGGCGGACACAGGGATGCCCAGGGCCACACTCCTGCGTACAAAACCCAGCGTTTCTTTCGCACGTTGATTCTGAAAACGTTTTAAGACACAGATGTTTCGAAATCTCTCCCTTTCCCCTTGAAACCTCCAGAGATCCACCTTCTCGGAAGTTCAGTACGAGCATTGCGCCGTGGTGGGCAATGGGGGAATCTTGCAGAGGAGCCGCTGTGGGAAAGAGATCGACCAGGCAGACTTCGTAATCAGGTAACTCTTCTTTGAGAGTGATTCAGAGCCCTTGAGGTAGGGGGAATGTTCCTTACTATACTTGGGAACACCCTGCTGATTGAGATCAGGCAAGCGCCTTTGCTGTACAGTGGTACCTCGCAAGACGAATGCAAAACTCGCTAGACGAAAGGGTTTTTTGTTTTTTGAGCTGCTTCGCAAGACGATTTCCCCTATGGGCTTGCTTCGCAAGACGGAAACGTCTTGCAAGTTTGTTTCCTTTTTCTTAACACCGTTAATACAGTTGCGACTTGACTTCGAAGAGCAACTCATAGAACGCGGTGTGGTAGCCTTTTTTGAGGTTTTTAAAGACTTTGGTGATTTTCGAAGCTTTTCCAAAACTTCCCCGACACCGTGGTTCGCAAGACGAAAAAAATCGCAAGACGGCAAAACTCGCGGAACGAATTAATTTCGTCTTGCGAGGCACCACTGTAGTACCCTTTGGGCCAAAATATTGTTTCGGCCAGCATACCAGGGTGTTTTGGGACGCGGGTGGCGCTGTGGGTTAAACCACAGAGCCTAGGATTTGCCGATCAGAAGGTCAGCAGTTCAATTCCCTGCGACAGGGTGAGCTCCCGTTGCTCGGTCCCTGCTCCTGCCAACCTAGCAGTTCGAAAGCACATCAAAGTGCAAGTAGATAAATAGGTCCCGCTCCGGCGGGAAGGTAAACGGCATTTCCGTGCGCTGCTCTGGTTCGCCAGAAGCGGCTTAGTCATGCTGGCCACATGACCTGGAAGCTGTACTCCGGCTCCCTTGGCCAGTAAAGCAAGATGAGCGCCGCAACCCCAGAGTCGGCCACGACTGGACCTAATGGTCAGGGGTCCCTGGGTGTTTTAAAAAGTGAGGCGAGCTTTAACCTGTTTTCAACCTGTTGTTATTTTAACTTTTGAAAGTATTCGGTTATTGATAAAAAAACAAATAAATCTTGTTGGTGGACATACTGATTGATTTTGTTTTTGAGGGTTTATTTTTTTAATCCAGCGGTGTATAGATTTTATGAACTGGATATATGGATGAATCACAAAGCCATGGTTCATTCAGCTAATGCATGCCACTGAATTTGCTCGGCTCAAGTTCAGCAGAGGAAGGAAGGAAGGAAGGAAGGAAGGAAGGAAGGAAGGAAGGAAGGAAGGAAGGAAAGAAGGAAGGAAGAGGGGCAGGTTTCTGGAATTGTTCTCAAATAGAAATTAAATCTGATCAGGCCCAGATCTCTTGATATGGTAAAGGTAAAGGGACCCCTGACCATTAGGTCCAGTCACGATAACATATCCCTCCTTGATATGTAACATATCCCTCCTTGATATGTTAGGATGCCATCAATACCCCTGGAACGTAAAACACTTCTGCTTGGTTATCTAAAAGGCACTAGTCTGGAAAATGATGCAAAAATAACGTTCAACCTGCTACTAAGATAAGGTTACCAGATTTTTTTTCAATGAATCTGGGGGGCGCTTTTCGACTTCAATAGAAATGATAGGATTTTGTCAGGGGCCTGATATGTAAATCCAGGGACTATCCCCGGGAAATGGGGACGTCTGGTAACCTTATACTAAGATTCTAACAGCTAAATATTGGGATGGTACAGCAGCATATCTCCTACATTTATGAAATAAGTAAATAGGAGAGTGTTTATATGAGAGCTGATGCAGACTTTGATTTCTTCTTCCATCTCACCCTCTCCTCTTGCAATCCAGGTTCAGCTTGCCTCCCGCCAGGAATTCCTCAGAAGATGTGGGGTCCAAGACGAGTCTGGTGGCCTTGAACCTCAGCAGCCTGGACTCTAAGTAAGAGGAGTGGGGGGCCGGAGGGGGGGTGGCACGCTGAGACGTCTTGTCCATTTGGGGAGCAGGTGCAGTTGGCGATGCTGAGCACCCGCCTCACCCCAAATTAGGTCCAAACTGATACTGGCCTGCTCTCCCAAGAGCGACACTGAGCTCAGCGTAGCTCGCCGGAATAGCAAAGCATTTAAAAAACAGCAAAATGTTAAAAAAAACAAAAACCAACACACAACAGCACATGAATAGCGCAAAAGCAAGCAGCTCAAGAATTCGATACAAGCTCATGATTTAATTGTTCCAAAAGGGCCTTGTGCATAAACAATGGCCGAAAAAGGGCTTCTGTGCCCCAGCGAAAGGGGTTTCGGCACATCAGAAGAGGCATTGGCTTCATCAGGCCCATGTTGGACTCAGTGGCGTAGCAAGGTCAGGTGGTACCCGGTGCGGAAACGGCCTTCGTCCAGTATACCTGAAGGAGCGTCTCCACACCCATTGTTCTGCCTGGACACTGAGGTCCAGCTCTGAGGGCCTTCTGGCGGTTCCCTCCCTGCGAGAAGTGAGGTTGCAGGGAACCAGACAGAGGGCCTTCTTGGTGGTGGCGCCTGTCCTGTGGAACGCCCTCCCACCAGATGTCAAGGAAATAAACAAATATCTGACCTTTTGAAGACATCTGAAGGCAGCCCTGTTTAGGGAAGTTGTTAATGTTTGATGTATTTATCGTGTTTTTAATATTCTGTTGGGAGACGACCAGAGTGGCAGGGGAAACCCAGCCAGATGGGTGAGGTATAAATTATTATTATTATTATTATTATTATTATTATTATTATTATTATTACAGTGGTAACTCGGGTTAAAAACTTAATTCATTCCGGAGGTCCGTTCTTAACCTGAAACTGTTCTTAACTTGAAGCACCACTTTAGCTAATGGAGCTAATTTCTGTTCTCATCCTGAAGCAAAGTTCTTAACCCGAGGTACTATTTCTGGGTAAGCGGAGTCTGTAATGTGAAGCGTCTGTAACCTGAAGCGTCTGTAACCCGAGGTAAAGGTAAAGGGACACCTGACCACTAGGTCCAGTCGTGGCCGACTCTGGGGTTGCGGTGCTCATCTCGCTTTATTGGCCAAGGGAGCCGGCGTACAGCTTCCGGGTCATGTGGCCAGCATGACTAAGCCGCTTCTGGCGAACCAGAGCAGCGCACGGAAACGCCGTTTACCTTCCCGCCGGAGCGGGACCTATTTATCTACTTGCACTTGACGTGCTTTCGAACTGCTAGGTTGGCAGGAGCAGGGACCGAGCAACGGGAGCTCACCCCGTCGCGGGGATTCGAACCGCCGACCTTCTGATTGGCAAGTCCTAGGCTCTGTGGTTTAATCCACAGCGCCACCCGCGTCCCTCCGTAACC